>NC_044278.2:60504532-61228822 GCF_004027225.2 Strigops habroptila
CTTACAAGGGACAATACCTTTGAGCAGGATAGAGGGCCAGGGGTTCTAAAGCCCTTGCTTTTGAGCAGGCATCTCTGCAGAGGCTTCTTTATTTTCCGGAAAAACAGGCAGAGTCATGAGAGCTTCTTAAGGAATACCTTTGAGCAAAAGGCATTTTGTCTCCCTATGTGTTTGCACAGCTCTTGTCATGAAGGATTTGGCTGCTGCCACTACACAATTAAATCAGGGATGAATCCAGACTGCCTGATTTCAGTGTCGGTAGACACCACCATGGCCACACCACCATTCTGGGTGGCAATGCTTCCTAAGTCACCTCTTTTGCTCTGGATAATGTTCTGCCAGTTGGCTGGAACAATCTCACCCATCGCTGCTGTTCAAAGGAGACCCTCATTACTCAAGTTCAGCTGCCCATTATCCATGTCTTCCCTGGTCCCATGTCATATGCTTGCTGCGCATATCATTGTGCTCTGCTCACAAAGCCAGCTAGGAGAGCAGACCAGCTCTGTTGCTGCTGGGTTAGTCTTCTGCTAGGTTGTTCTTCTGCCAACTTAGTGATCTAAACTGCTGGGTGAAGAGGTGCACTGTTGGAGCCTGGGTGGCATAAGCAGTGAGAGCAGCTCCTGGAAGGCATGAAGGGAAAAGAGAGGGTGTTCATGGTAATGAGACATCGGGGTGGCTCAGTCTCATCTAACTTGGTTCTCATCCCTACATGACACCCTCCTGTCCACTGTGCTGTGGCTCATTCAGTCAGTGACAGGGTGGATTAGGATATCAAGTGAAGTGATAAAAGTTTCCCTTTATCCCTTGGGGTATTTGCAGCCAAAGCCCCTCCCTGATCCAGATCGCTGCATGGCTGTATGAAGAGTTGTGTAGACTGACATAACATTGTGGAGAAAGGCAGGGCAGGGTTTGCTTAACCCTCTTCTGCTGTTAAAATGTTCACTGTATCAGAGCCTCAAGGACCAGACTTGAAGCTATATTTTAGTTTTCTAAGAGGGCATCTCTTGGAGTCAGTGCAGATGTTTCCTGTGGAGTCAGCAAAGCAAAAAGAAGCAGCTTTTGGAGGCTTCCAGGTCCTGTTTCTTTCCGTTTAAATGCCTATGCTAAGTGGACTGGGTTTTGCACAGTAAGCAACAAGCCACAGTAGCGGTATTTCTGAGGTCTGCATGATCATGTTACTTCCAAGTGGCAGCAATAAGTACAGCCTCGTTTCTCAGTACTCCTACATGAATGCAGACGTGTGGCTGGTTGCCTGTAGGTGAGTCCCTGTGGAGTATTTGAGCCCTTATGGACTGCATACAGCTGCTTCACCACCGTATGTCCAGATATGTGCCATGGCCATGAATATTCACCCTCATGGGGCCAGACATCCTGTGGTATGATCCAAAGGGTACATCTATTTCCACTGAATGCCTGGATATGTATCTTGTATTAGGTGTTCTAATGCTAAAAATGCATAAAGTGCCTCCAAAAATACAGCTGTAACTGCATCAAAAGTTTCTTTAAACCAATTGTGATTTCTTTAGGCCACCTGCAATGTTACTAGGATGTCCCACTGAAAATCAGAAGTTTTTAATATGCAGATGCCACGCTTGATGCCTGTCCCTGGCTAGTCACTGTTTCAGAGAAGTTATTTTGATATTACTGATGTCCATCCTGTTTATTTGTCCTGGATTGTCCATAACAAGAGGAAAAAACACTGCACCTGGAATAAAACACAGCAGCCTTGGGAGGTTTTGCGCATGACTGGCATTTACCTGGGGCACGGGTCTTTACAAAAGGGAGCCTTATTTCCTGCATCAAGGTGAGCCCGCGGCCATGCATTCTCCTTCAGGCCCTCCTGCTGAGCCTAGGTGAGCCATGCCTCCACTCACCTCCTAGAAGCTAGGTCTCAGCTCTGCTGCACCAGCACATACGGGCTCCCAGCACCTGCAAGAAATTAAAGAGCACTAAAATACTCCCTGTGGCCAGTCGCTCACCGTACAGCCAGCACAAAAGCCTGAATTCCTTTCACATGAGAACATGGGTACATCTGCTTGCAATCATCTTTCTCCAGGCAACCGGCCTGATTAAGCAGAAATGTGATTCTCCACACTTAGTCCAAGGAGTGCTTGGCAGACGCCCGCAGCAAAGGGGCTGGGATTTGGGAGAGGCAGAATAAACGCGCCTTTCACGCCCGGCATCCCCAGCAGTCCCGTGGCTCCTGCGCTCGCAGCCTTGGTCACTTCTTGCCCTGCTTGCAGGAGGCAAGACATGCTGAAATAAAGAGAAACTTGTTCTGTGGCAGGAAAGGTCATTTCTTCTGGCCAGGCATTTGGGAAGGAGACAGCAAGCATATTATTTTAAAGGTAAACCGATAAAATGTTTGTTTACTGGAGGAAGGGGAGGAATGTCAGAAACATGTCAGCATTCTTCAGAAAAAGTTATTGTGGTGTCTTACTCCTGCCCTGAAAATAACTGCAGGGTGTTGTAAAGAAATGATTTAGCCTTCAGTGGTCCATAGCCTCATGCAGGGTATTTTGCGTGCTGGAAGGATGCTCTTTGTCCATCTGTGCACGCATGTGTGTGTGTTCACGGGGGTGTGAATACACACTCCATAGCAGAGGAAATGGCTGAAAATGTTAGAAGTGAGTAGACATAGAGGGATATTAGCAGAGTCTCTGGTAATGCTATTTGTTTGTTTCTTAATATTTTCTTTATTTCAGCTGACCAACAAGAAATCACTAAAAATCACTGCTTTAATGAAGGCTGCAGTTTGTAGCAGAGATGCATTATGGTTTATGTACTTCTGTAGATTTGCCAGATTCCGTTTCTAAACTTGCCTCTCATGCTGCTACACAAGAGGAGTAAAGAAATAATTTATAGGTGCAATTAAGAATGCCATGTTTGGGGAATTAAGGGAAAGTACTTTTAAGAAAAGCAATCTTGACAATTGAGCAGCTCAGCTTCACTGTGATTCCTGAAAGCAAGTCAATCTGACCATCAGTTAGTATGTTTGTAAAGGCTAGGTTGCACCCCTCCTAAGACTGGTTTTTACCAGCTCATAGTCCAGATAGCCTGAGGACTTCAGCCAGATCTGCAGAAGGCGTGCTTTGATGGAACAGCATTGCAGTTGTAGCTGTAGTGGCCCCAGGGCACGTGTGTCCCAGCCCAGCCGTGCATCCCTCTGGTTGGACTGATTGAAATGGTCAGAAGTGACAATTTACCACATCCCTGACTAACGCAGCCATGAAAAGAAGTGCTGTGCTGGCAGGCTGGGCAGGGGGACTGGAGACAAGGCAGCCTGCTTTGTGTTTGCCGTTTGGAGGCACACGGTTAAATCCTTCTCCTAAACTCTTTGAACTGTACTCTTGCCAAGACCAGCCAAGGTCTTGTTTTAGGCCAACCTATATTCTCGGCCTCAAACAAATGCCTAACACAGATTCTCTGAATAAGTGTGAATCTTAGCAGTTTCAGGAATCCAGCTGATTTAGGGAAGTTCTTAATATAAGGGCATGGTGGAAAAACATTGTCCCTTAACAAGTAGAGGGAACAGTGATGGACAGACACTGTTTTAAGAAAAAAAAAAGGCATCCAGGGGTCTATTCACTTGTCTACATGTTAGACCGTTGCAGTTTATATATCTGCATTCATGCACGCACACAAAATTTTAAGGTAACAGTAGAATAACCTATGTTAGTGCAAAAAGATTCAAAGGGAAACATCTGTTATTAAAAAACATTATGAAAAAACCCCATTCATTTAGCACAGGCTGGAATACAGGAATTTTTGCATGCTGTGTTTGGCTTGACTTGCTATAGACAAGACTTAATGATGGACAGAAGAGTTGTCTGGAAGAAATGCTGCGGGGTCTGATGTTTTCCAGAGCTTCTCTCCTGAATGTTCATTTGGGTATTGCAACACACTGATACTCTGTCTGTAGATATATCTATTCAGGTGTTATTTACAGGTCTCATACTCAATGTCTTTTTTTAATATGGCTTCATTCCCTGTGAATGCTAATGTGGATATGAGGAGATGAGACACAAATGGGATGCCTTTAAGGCTGTGTCAACGGCTTCTCAAGATATTGATCGCCAAGTTACTGAGAAAAGATGCTGAAGCCTTTAGAGCTGAACAGTTAACAGAGTGTGGATCAAGCCTGGATTTTCAGTTATAGGAAGGATAAGCCATTATATCAGCCTATCCCTATGCCAGTCAGCCAGTCTGATGGTGGAGTCTCAATACAGTGATGGGAAAATGCACCTTTGTTACTCTGCTTTGTGAAGGCTGTGCTTGCAGAGAATATTCTTACCGCTCACCACACAGCTTTCATCCTCAGCAGGAGGCACAAGCACAAGTTTTAACTTCTGGGAGTCAATGTAATTTGTCAAGGCCTTGCAGAATTGGGTCCCATTCTTGCCCCTTAGTCTTTCCAATCTGTTACACTACCAGCCTTTGCCTGCTCTGTTGCTTACCTGCAGAGCCTCTGCTCCTTGTAACACTGCTGTCAACCGTTGTCCTTCAGATGTTGCCTGAAGCCACAGCTGTGCAATTGATGGGAAAATAGCAACTGTTAGGTTGAAGGAAAGTTGGCTTCAGCTGACATTTTTGTATAAATTCAGAGCAATCAATTTTGTAGGTGATTTGTTAATGTACAAACTCCACCTGACTTTTCCTTCCTTTCACATCTAAGGGTGATGCATTGATTTTAAGGCTAGAAGACATCTCTCTGGCCTCACCACCTGCATAATTCAGATCCTCTGACATCCCTATATAAACTCATGTTTCAGGATCAAGAAGAGTACTTGTGACAAAACTGTCTTTTAGCAAGGAAAAAAACCCTTCCCTTGATTAAGAAAGATCTACATAGTCCAAGACAATCCTTCTGAAGTTCTTCCAGTGTTGTCCAAGAAAAATGTTTTATACCTTCCATGTGCTTGTTAACACCCATCTGATATTTTCCGTCAGAAATTAGGCTCTGAGCCCGTTATATATCCAATTAGGACAAAAGCACTCCAGAAGGGAGGCTGCTTCACTACCTGCATATGCATCACTCATGCACAGAATTCAAATATTAGTAAACAAAACACACATGTTTTGTAACTGTAATTGTTCTTGTCACAAACTCAGCCTCAGATCGTTTTGGATAGTTTATTCCTGGAGCAGCTTACATAGTCTGGGAAGAAAAAAGGGCAGATATACATTTTTCGATATATTGCTATGAAGAGAATACACTTAGAACTTTGGATCATATTCCTGGTTTGTATTGTTTATTCACATGTAAGGGTTTAGATCTCCATGTGTGAGAGCTTATTTTTAAATGAAAATATATGATGTTTAAGTGGAAACAAGAGATGAATATGGAGAGAAACCTCTGATGAAGTAAGAAGAGTTGGAATTTGTCCATAATGATACCAAAATGAACATATTCTGTCAGCCTTTGTTTTACTTACTTTCTTTTTTTAGCCTAGCCTGGAGTCATCTGTGCACTTGCAGGGAAATCAATCTGTGCCTTGGGCAGCGGGATCTCTCCATAGCTAGGGGAGACTGATGGATTTTTTCACATATTAAGACTGGAGGTTCGATGGAAACTGTATAGGAATGGTGACAGTAGTGCAGATTTGAGGGGTTTGGCTTCTTAACGAAAATAGATACCTTACAACATTTGCTTTTTTTTTTTTTTTTTAGATAAAAAGTCCTGTCTCTACTATGTATTTCTCTCTCTGTTATGTGTTTCTCTTATCTTTCTTCTGCGTGTTTCTCTCCTTCCTCTCTAAACATTTCAATATGGCTTGTTTTAAGTACAAAATAAATTATGAAGTCATGTAAGACTAGTATTATGGAAAAGCTTTTCCATAGGCATATTTAGTGGCTTTGTAATGATTCAGTGATTTGGTTATATTTGGCTTGCTTTTTTTACTTTTTAGTGAAACACTATTCCTCATTAAATGGTCAACCCAAACCCCATGACAAAAATTTCATATGAATGGATAAAGGGTAAAGTGTTGACTTTACCAAGGAAAAGTGTTGCATTTGAATCAACAAGACCAGGATTATTCTTGTTCATTTGCTCACAGCAGTGGGTCAGGCTAAGTCTCTGAAAAATGTGCTCCCACGTTGGGCACCGCATGCTTCAAAGTATGACTGATCTGTGCTGCCTCAGTTTTCATTAAAATAAAGGCAGCAAGCCTCCTATCTGTGCCTATATCCTCCCTGCTGCCCAGGGAAGTGGTGGAGTCACCATCTCTGGAGGTACTTAAAAGATTTGTAGGTGTGGTGCTTAGGGACGCGGTTTTGTGGTGAACTTGGCAGTGCCAAGACTAACGGTTGGGCTTTACCAACCTAAGTGATTCTATGATTCTATGATCTTGCTATCTCTGATCAACAAGTGATTACCAATAGCAAAGTTTTATTGCATGTTGCATGCTGTCTTTGTGTCTGCATCTTTAAGATGTTCCTAACTCAGTTATTACTTGAGTGAAAGTAAACAGTCTAATACCACTGTATTGCCTCTCCAGATCTATCATATAGTCTTTACTGTGCTTGTGCCACTTCTGTAAGGTAGAAGAAGTCCTCAGAAGTTTGCTGTATGGTTAAACGCTAACCTGGACACGCATGGGAGAGAAAGAGATGATCAGTGTCAACAGAGTATCACTGTGTTATTACCCTGCTCAGGTTCTCCCCAGCTCCAAATAATGTTCAGCTAATATATATAAGACTTACAGTCACTGCATTATTACTAATAATTACCAGGTGAAAGCATCTTTCCATTGTGGCCATTAGGAGGTAACATTACCTGATAGAAGGGCAGCCACTGTTCTTCATTTAAGAAGAGTACCATAGATATGCCATGCAGGGTGTGAAGAGATGATGTTAAAGCAGGAAAATGTTCCTTAAAGCAAAAATCATTGCAGTCTTCTTTAAAAATAAGGAGTTGGACACAAAGGTTTACAATGACAGACCTTGAGAAAGGAGGGGGCAAAAGACTTCTGTTTTGGCAGAATTAAGTGATTAAATTTCTCACCCCACCATGAATAAATGCAGCTTCAGAATTCTTATTTCTGAAGCAGATGAGCTTTCTGGTTAAAGTCTATACATGGCTTTGCCCCAAACTGAGTGATCTGGCCCAAAACAGGGCTGTTTTGCCCACCAGGTAGTTTTTGATAGAGAGGAAACAACATGCTGGAAATGGATGGTAGCATCCTCTGTGCCACAGCCATCCCCCATGGCAAGAGCTCCAGGGCGTAAGAGCAATTATGTCAATGCCTAGAGGAGCTAGCAGGTACTTCAGAGGCCTGTCTACATCAACAAACACAGGCAAGTTCTTCTGCTTGGGTGAAGGACAGCCAGTTTGAATTCAGAAGTCATGAAGCCCTATTAACACAGACAAAGCTAATGGGCCCTGCTGTGACGTGGGTCAGGCTCTGTACTGGGCTTTGGGATCAGAGCCCAGCAGTGTTCCTTCTGCCATCCACCAAACACAACTCTAGGAGAGCAAAGAGACAGGGATGAAGCCCCTGCCTTTCCAGGGGAGTTTCTATATGATGGCATTTTGCAAGATCCAGGCATAGCAATCACAGACTGATATTTAATCTTTCTGAGATAAATGGGGTTCTGTAGGGCTCTTGTGATTAAAAATGCATGTATGCATAAATGCTTGCAGGATGGACACCTAAATGATCACATCAAGCGAAAAATGTCCCCTCAAATCTCCATTCCCTGCAGCCATTGTGCTGCCAGCTTGGTACACACACCCTTTGAAGTCACTGGCATCCAAGGACAGCCTGGTGCAGTGGGGCTTCACGCAGGAAGATTAAAGGTGTTACTGAGCAGCAACAGCAGCATAGAGAGACTACAGAAAGTGCATTCTCCTGGAAACAAACTGAACTGTAAATCAGAAAGGTAATCCAACATCAGATGAGCAGAGGCACGGGCTTGTTCATAGACAGAGCTTAGGCAGGGCACTGGTGCAATTGGAAAGCCCAGGTATAAAGCAGAGCCAGCGAGAGCAGCCACAAAGCAGATTAAGAGAGGTGTAAGGTCACACATGATAACATCAGGAAGACAGGTGAGGTTTCTGCTCTGATAACCTGAGAATTGTGCTCTGAGCTGGGACGTGCTACCTGTTGTTAAGGCTCCCAAAGGCTTGCGTTTGACCTGAGGAGCGAGCAATCACCTCCCCTCCGCTGCAGGTGACTTTGCCGTATTTCAATCATTTGGGCAGACATTCTGTGTACCGAGGGCCTGCCTCAGGCAGGCTGGCAGTGCCGCTGAAAATTTCAGCCCATGTGGTTCCTACCTGCCCGAGAAGGCAGGCAGGGGAAAGCAGGTTGTTCTGTGTATGCTGAGAACGCCTGACAGCCTTCAGGCTATGTTGAGGCTCCTGTGATTTGAAGCAGGGGCTTCAGACTGAGCAATGGCAGCAAGAGTTGGGAATGCTCCCCTTTTCCTTCCCATGAAAATGCATCCACTTTGTCCCCTTTCCAATTAAACTAAAAAATAGTTTTAAAGCACATGCTCAGGGGTTGTGTGCTGTGTCCCTGCACATCTCTGAGGCTTATGTCCATGCTGGTGAGGTTGCAGCAGAGATGCGTAGGGCTAGCCCTGTCACTCAGGCTGTCACGCATCGCTGCTGGAGCTGAGAAGACAGAAGGACAGGGAAGGGAAGATTGGATGGAGCTGACCTGTTGCTGTCTCAAGCCCTTTGCTCCTCAGCAAGCAAACGTGTTCTGCTAGCAAACTTCCCTGCACCATCAGAAATCCACTCTGAAGCATGCCCAAATTTAACAGGCACCTGAGTTATCACTAAGGAGTCCTGAAGACACCAAATTGACCTGCAGGGACCGGTTTTAGGCATTGCTAAAGGCCTCAAATGTGAGACAGGAGGAGGAAGAAATCTGACAGGGCCTGCTCAGGTGGGATGGGATCAGTGTGGATTTAGATCACCATCCACAGTGACCTGCTCCAGGGATAATGTTTACAAAGCATCAGGTTGAGCCCAACCGCAGCTATTCCTCAGGGTGTGGTAGACGTGATACCCTCCTCTGCCAAAAGGAGAGGTTGTGTTTCACCAGTTTTACCCCATTCCCACTCTGGCCATACTCTCCCACCTCTTTCTTGGCCCAAGCCATCACATCTCAGTAGTCCTTAAGATAACTAATGCAG
Organism: Strigops habroptila; assembly: GCF_004027225.2. Lineage (NCBI taxonomy): Eukaryota > Metazoa > Chordata > Aves > Psittaciformes > Psittacidae > Strigops > Strigops habroptila. The sequence continues at coordinate 60,513,680 of NC_044278.2, forward strand.
CAAAAGTAAACTGAGTCTGCTTTTTAATCACACTGAATTGGCTCCTAAAAGTGCTAGAGCCAGTGCTGGTAAGAGAGGGGAGGATGAGGCTGCAGAGGCAGAGAGAGAGACTTCCCCATCTTGGTGGTACCAAGCCACCACATTGACTTAAGCTTTTAAGGGTAAGGTAGTTGCCTCAGGAAGCACAACCTCATTTCCAGCCATCCTCCAGTTTGTGCTGGATTCATCATAAGGTACTGAACTGAGTGTTGGAAAGGCTGGCTCCTCTGGTGATGCTTTTTAGAAAGGAAGACACTCACATGTGCTGTTCTGAGAAGGGGTTTAGGGCTGCAGGTGTGAGGAGAGATGTATTTCTCCAGTCTTGATGAAGGTGCCCAAGTGTTTGAGGCTTGCAAACAGCTCCTCACAGCTTCCCTAGTCTTGCAGTTGCTGATGTGATGGTGCAAACCAGCTTTCTGGTGAAGCACAAGGGAGGAAATAGTGTTCCTGTGATGAGGATTTGTTTGAGGGGCTGGGAAGACAGGGAAATTGTGGCAGCAGGCAGTGGTATGGGATACTCTTCAGGAAAGGGCTTAATCACTGAATAGCAGTGGTCACTGATGACACAATGTAGTATTCAGATAGCTTTGTTTTATTATGTGAATGCCACCCACTCCATGAGTAAGCCCAGAGTTTTAGGGAAAGAACAGCATGTATAAACCATTAAGACAGCAGTAATGTGTAAGAAGAGGGATGCTAAAACCAAATTGATAAATTTAAGATTTTTAAGACTTTGCATTTACTAATCTTTGAGGACTTGCAGCCTATTTGTTGGGGGAGGGGGGAGTGTTGTTGCTTTGGTTGGGGGTTTTTTGGTTGTTTTTTTCTTAACTAGCTCGCCTGCATTCTGGATGTGAATAATAAAGTAAAGGAATGCAAACAAGTCAGAAATAGCTCAGGAATAAGAGTTCATAAAAAATGTTTTGAAGCATAAAGAGTCCCAAGAGACAGCAGTAAAAGAAAGAATGATTTGAATAAAATCAGACCATGATAAAAACACATGTCGTAATGTCCTACATTCTGTCTCCACCTCCCTTCCTGTTAGGTCTGAATTGTAGACTTGCCATATACTTCCAGGTTTATCCTAAAGATACAGTGGTGGCAGTGAAAAAGAAGAAGGATTTCTTAGAGAGAGAATTTTTTTGATCCCTCTGCAGAAAGGAAGCAGCCATGATCAGATAATGTAGCCGAACTAATCTGCTTCTCACTGTACTTATCACAAAAGCAATAAGGTTAATTCTGTAGTGGGGGCAGCAAAGTACTGTCAGCTAGCAAAGGAATAAGGAAGGACAGACCAACAGAAACCATTTCTTATCTGACAGGGTCAGCCAGAAGGTGCAAAAAGTATTATCAGTAGCCAAACACAGAGGGGAAAAGAAGAAAGTCTGTATTTTAAGGGATTTTCTATGGAAAATATAAACATTAATATTGTTACTAACATGGACCAAAGTGATGGTGCGACCAGTTGATACACAAGGGATAAAATGTGTCCCAACCATGTGTTGAGGCCAGCGACACTCATATCCAGCAAAAATTGAACTTTACCTAAAGCAAAGGTGTTTGTCCTAGGGCTTGGGGCTGGTCCTGTCACTATCAGGAGGACTCTGGAGCAGTGGAAAAAATAGTATGAAACTCAACATGTTTTGGAAAGAACAGTCTGATGACTTCTGTTTGGAAGAAAAACACGACTCCTGTGGTTTTCTTGGAAGAGGCTTCAGAAAACAATCTGTAACGCCAAGTGCCTCTGTCCTAAGGCTAGCGACTGGGCCAATATGGCTGGGAGAATCTGTAAAAACCTCATGTAGCAGAAAACAGTCATTTTCTGGGTGTTGGGAATGCTGTTCAATGCTGCTGCATTCTTGATCAAATGGGTCATTTTAGTGGATCATTAAAATTTTCATGGTGCTTCATTGTGGGAAGATGAAGTGCCATCTCCTGCAATCCCTGGCTGATTTGCGATTTATCTATTTGCCTACTAAATTATGCCAATGCCAGGTTGTAATAGTTTATCATGTCTTGTGTTTATTCCTTGAAAATCCGGCTTTGGGACTCCTGTGATTATATAAATATTTAATCTACACTGCATTTAAGAACATTATTGCGTTGAAACACTTGAAAACATGAAGCCTACTAAAGGAAGAAGAAATCAAGATCAATCTTTTTAACACAATTTTCTGAGCTCTGTATTACTGAATATCCTTGAATGGCCATTACTGATACTATCTCTTACCTTTTTATGAGTACACCACAGTTCTCTCAGCAGCTCCTTTGATGAGATGCAAAAGCAGAGGTGTCTCTCTGCTATTCAGGAATCTCTCAGTACTTAATTTTAGGCAAAATGTACAATAATAATAATAAAAAAAATCGAACAAAAATTCAGTGATGCTTTCAGGCAGAGATTTCCCCACCACCCATCTAGTTCAGATCAGTTAAGCAGCCACACATGCCCACTTTATCTACTTGTAGAAGCCACTGGGTTTAAAACCACTATGCATGAACTCGGAGATCACACAGGTGAAATGGGGTTACCTGAGCAGTCACCAAACAGTGAGTTGCAGAAATATTTAATAAATCAGAAATATTTAATATTTAATAAAGCAGAAATATTTAATAAATCAGCTTGGATCTTCTTTGCTTATCCCAAATAACATACACGACGTCCTGCGGGCTCCAAAGACAGTGCTGACCAGCAGCAGGCTCAGCGAAAGGGATTCCTCCAGCTCCAGTGAGCTCCTCGCCTGGCTTCTGCAGATTTTTTCGCAATATCAGGTTCAGAACGGCATTCTGTTGGATTGCTCCCAAATTTCTGCCCCGAACTTGCAGACCATATTCCAGCCCCATGCTGGGGAAGCAAGGAAACCCATCAGCTCCATCCTGCTAACCTGCCACAGCATCCCTCCAACTAGTGGTCTCCATTATACTAAGGGGCTTGATGGAATTTTACACTGTGCCCTGCTCACCGCTCATCCTGAGCTGTCTGGGGAACACTCCTGCTGACAACTTTAATTAACATCTTTCAGTAACATTTCAACACCAAGAGTCTACCATTGTCACGAGTGGTGATGAAAGACATGTAACCAAATGATGTCATTAGTGCAGACTTGCTCACCTAAAGCCCTCAGGGGTATTGAGCAGTCATACTGGCTCCCAGCGCCAGCAGAGGCAAACCAAGCCCTAAGACAAGTCTTAAGCTCCTCCATGATAAAGAAGGGGGTGTTTAAAAGAGAGCTATGTCACTGCTGATGGAGAGATCCCAGCAAAACACTGCAGCACCCAAGTCGCAGGCACAGAGGCTGTGATTTTACATGGCAAATAGCAGAAAGGGGTACTGCAGGCATGTCAATAAACACGTATGCTCACTTGAAGATATATACTTCCAATCATGATGCAGCAGTCGCAAGCTCAGCAGAAAGAAATGTCTTACTACAATAGGAAGGCAACACTGCCTCAGTCCTTAAAACAACCTAGAGCAGAAATAAAGATTGCTGCTGGAAAAACATCAGCCACCTTTCACCGCTGCTTTTGAAAAGAAGTGGTGTTATGTTTTTACTCAACTTCTTTCTTTATGTCAAAAACTTTCAACCCCTGAACTGAGAAAGGGACCTCTTCTGGGAAGATACTGCACTCAGTTTAACCCTGAGCATTATATTCTTCTGCCAATCACTTCTTCCACCACTAGAGCAATGATTTTGTACAGTAACCTTGCACTTGAGTCAATCTATTCTCTGGGTTTCACCAGATAGCATTTTCTCTCTGTAATTTCTTGAGTCGTGGTGATATATTTGATATCCAGAGGAGGTTTTATGCTTTGTATTCCCTTGGCCCAGAGGCACCAAGCACCTGAAGTTCTGCAGAACCCCAGTTCCCACAAAAGGCTTGTTACAAACTGATCAGGTGAAAACAACACCCTTTGCCATTATCAATATAGCAGTAGACCATAAATATTCCTGTGTTATCACCCTGGCTTTCTAAATTATCTACATCATGGCTGTTTCATGTAGCCTTACATATGTGCTCTTCACTGCTGTCCCTTCTAGCTATATTCTGCAACTAGTTATTCAGAAACCTCAGGTGGTTTTAGTAAAGAGGCTGTCAACGTTAAGCTGATGAAAGAGTGTATTGATTTAGAAGAAGGGATGTTTGCTCCAACACATGCTGTTAAATCTGCTGACACTTTATACATGGGGCTATAGAGAGAAACCACTCAAAAGCGATGACAGAAAGGGCAAACCAGTTTTGGTTTCCATTTGCACTGAGCTCAGACACCAGCCTCCTATGAGAGTGCTTCCATCACAGACAGGAGCCTGGAAGGTGCTGCTCCCTGCTGCTCTGTCCCCCAAAGCTGTGGATCCCACAGAGAGCAAAGGGCACTTGGGCTGGAGTGACCACGTTGCTTTTTCAAGTTGTTGCCACTGCTGCTTCAACTGAGATGAGCAGAGAGGCCTGAGCATAACCTTGAGGGGGCTGGGGGATGGAGGGAAGAAGGGAAAACACTTTGGGTGCAGCTCCAAGTACTTTTTCACAAGGGGAAAGATGCATGAGGCAATCAGAAGCAGTTACCTGAAGCAATGTTCAGGATGTGGCTGGGGAACTGCTGAGGGACCAGCCTTTGCTGGTGCTACTTCTGTATTTTATAGTGAGTGGTAAAGTCAAGACAGGCATAGGGTCTTGTCCCACCACCACAATTAGCTGTGCCTGAACTAGCACTGATGGACTCCACATATCATCACAAGGAGTTGCCACACCACTGCACAGCTACCTCAACACACATGCATGTATACATATGTATACACACACATATTCAATATACATATTTATATACAATTACAATGTATACAGTGTGCATGTATATCTTCATCTGTAACCAATCTGGAAGCAATCCTTGGATTAGGGAGCTGAGGCCCCAGCGCTTGCCAGATTTCTCACAAGTAGGTTACAGAGAGAGCCCAGCTCACCTCTGCTCACCCTGGCCTCCCCTGAAATCCCTCCTGTGCTTCTCGCTGTACCCTGGCACAGCTTCAGCAGCAGGCGAGATGCCCATAACCATCCCCTGAGTGTTGTGGGTCTGTGCTGTGAGGGAAGAGAGAGGTTTGTGTCTGAGGGTGGGCAACAATTTCACTATGCTTCATATTATCTGGGATGTTTCTGGAGCTGAAAGTGAGTTCACAGAGAGAAGCTGAAGTCTGAAATAGGAAGAGACAGAGTTAAGTTTAGGAACCGTTGCAGTTATGATCCTGCTGAACAAGGAGTTTTATATAGTTTGTGAGTTTGGCTTTTGGTCCCTCAGTTCTTGCTGTAAGCTAAACCTGTCTATGTGTAGAAAAAGAAATCAGAATTATTTTTAAAGCTGACCAGTTAAAATGCATTGCAGTACACTGTGGACTTGGGGGGTAGAGAGAGGGTGGGAGGAGGGGAGAGAGAAAAAAACCTAAACTTTGGTTGATTCTGATTCATTTTTCCACCAAGACAACTTCTGAATTTTCACGTACTGTTCCAGCCAAGTGGCAAACTGGCTTTATACATACAGAAGTGTTAAATGATGTGCTACAGCTATGTTTTATTTTAATTCCCTGTGAGAAAACCCTGCATGAATTGCTGAAAGGTCTTTACCGGTTGCCCTGGATTATGTGTAACCACAAAACAAAAAGGCTACTGGGAACTGGCAAACCGGCCGCTGGCTCCGGGGCGCTCCCCGACCTGCAGCGCACCGCGGCTGCCCTCGCTCCCCACACTCGCCCCGGCCGCCTCCCCGCCCCTCCCCGTGGCGTTGGGCTGGGGCGGGCCGGGGCGCCCCTTCCCTCCGCTCCGTCTCCATCTCCGTCTCCACCTCCACCTCCATCTCCATCCTCATCCTCCCGTCTACCTCCCGCCCAGGTGTGTCACCGCTGCCATGCCTCCGCCGTGTCCCCGAGGAGCCCTGCCCGGGGCCGCTCTCCTCTTCCTCCTCTTCCTCCTCCCGCTGCTCTGTGCAGCCCCCGGTGAGTGAGCGCCCGCGGCCGGGACGGGGTGAAGGATGGATGCGGGATGCGGGGAGGAAAAACACCACCCGGCGCGTCTCCCGGCGTCCCGCATGAGTGAACGTTTTCGGTCACGCCAAAACTTGTGCAAATTGGGCATCTTGAAGAGCTTGTTTTCCGGAGCAGCAGAGAGCTTGCATGTCAGATCTGTTGCACTGCCCGGCCACGAGCTAAAGTCTTGGATTCCTTCCCTTGGATCCCTTCCCTTGGATCCCTTCTGGGAAAGGGCTTCCGCAGGAACAGCTTTGGTGTCCTTTGGGACAGGCTGCCAGGCACAACTCTGAAGTAGCCAGGCCACTGGCATGCCCCTCGCTCAGTGACCTGGGGTTCCCAGCGTTATCGTGCTGCCCCGTACACTGTGCCACAATACTGGCACTGTCTGCAGTCATCTGCTGAAAAATATAATGATTTAATCGGTGAAGAGGCCAGTAAAGGATTTTCTTGCCAAGACGAGCTGGGGAGAGGATGCCAGAAGCTTCCCTGCAGCGTATGTTGTGCTCGAGTGTGGAAACGGGAGCAAAGGGAGGCAATGGGAGAAACTTGTTGCAGAGTTTTGGCTCTTGGGCTGGAGCTATGACAAAAATACTTTCAGTATTCTCTGAAATGCAAACTTTTTTTTTTGTCCTTTCCTTCTTAGTAAATGTATGGGGTTTATTTTTACTTGTCTAGATGTTTCAAGAGGGAATAAGCTTAAAGAGATGCTTCAGAAACGAGAAGGTAAGTGAAGAGACAGTGAAGTGCTTCCCCTTATTTTTCCTTTAGTCAGTTGATGTCAGTGAAAACTGCCAAAATGTTGTCACTGAATTTACAGCTCCAGGCAGACAGCCAGAGAAGCAATGGACAAGTGCCCGGTTCAAAGCTGGTAGCGCACAGCTGCTCTCGCTGCATGCCATACCAAAACCTGCCCGCATAGAATCACAGAATGGTTTGCGTTGGAAGGGACCTTAAAGACCATCTAGTGCCCCCTGCCATGGGCAGGGACACCTTCCACTAGACCAGGTTGCTTCAAGCCCCATCCAACCTGGCCTTGAACACTGCCAGGGATGGGGCAGCCACAGCTTCTCTGGGCAACCTGTGCCAGCGCCTCACCACCCTCACAGTGAAGAATTTCTTTCTAATAGCTAAATCTTCCCTCTTTCAGTTTAAAGCCATTCTCCGTTGTCATGCCACTACATGCCCTTGCAAAAAGTCCCTCTCCAGCCTCTTCTAAAAGCCCTCTTTAGGTACTGGAAAGTGTGCATGGAGCCTTTCTTCTCCAGGCTTAACTGTCTCAGCCTGTCTTCATAGCAGAGGTGCTCCAGCCCTCTGGTCATCTTTGTAACCCTTCTCTGGATGTGCTTCAACAGGTCTATGTCCTTCTCATGTTGGGGTTCCCCAGAACTGGATGCAGTACTCCAGGTGGGATCTCATGTCTGTTTGGGATGTGGTACTGGCAAGGCTGGAGGCTCAGCTCATCAGAGCCCCCTATGAAAACCAGGGTTCCCAGCCACAGGCAGTATGCTGGCATTTTGCTCTGCACAGTGTATAGCATCTACCTTTTCCAGTGTACATATGGCAGACGTGGCGTTTAGCTGGTTTATTCTGGGAGGTCACAATCTTTTCCATGGAATTACAACACACGGAAATACTGCTGGCTCAGATGCAGAGAAGAAAATATGCAAACTGGGCTTGCTTGTGGCGCCTTGACTTGTTCCCTTTGTCCTCTGGGCCTCATGTGTGTTTCCTTCTTGGAAGACTGCTTTCTCTTCAGGGGAGATGATGGGCAAGGGCCCAGTGGGCAGATGCACCGAATGGCTCACTGTTTGAGGGAAAGGGGTGGAAACACAGCTATCTGGGGACAAACAGCACTGCAGCAGATGGAGGCAGGCTGAAACAGCCTAGAAGTTCTGTTGTCTAGAAGGGTGTCCTCCCCTCAGCCTGCTCCATGTCTAAGGCAAAGAATTTACACCCCCCACAGAGGGGAATCCCACTTTCTGCAAAGCTGCCTAACTTTGCACTGTTTTCTTCCTGGCATCGCTCACCACCTGTTTACCAGCCCTAAAACATGTGCCCCATCCATGGCTCTTTTCCTTCCACTTGCAGATAGGAGTCACCGCTTGCCATAGGCAAACCTGCCTGTGCCCAGCAGCAATCCACTTGCTTGTTCAGGTCTGCTGATGAAAGGGACCACCCAAGGGAAGGCTTTTGCAGCACACAAGCATCATGGCCTAGAGAGAACTGCAAAGCCTTGAACTGATGGTGGAGGGAATAGGTAGCCCCTTAATTCCAGCCTCACTCCCCTTTTCCAGTTGTGTACTGAAGTGAGCAGGCTAAGTGCACAGTGCTGGTTCCTTCGCTGGCAGTGTCCCTTGTGCAGGGCTCATTGACATGACGTTTGTTCAGCGGTCCCGCTTCTCAGTCATAACACCCAGCTTGAGCGCACGGGAGTTCTCAGTTTCCAGCTCATCACCGCAGGGCAGCCTGCTGCTTCCCGCTCTTCCTGCGACAACTCATCTATCACTTTTACCTCTTCAATCTCCTTCCCTTGGCAGTCCTCCACCTCCCACGACGAGTTTGCCCAGCTCCTGCTTCAAAGTTTTTCACATTTCCACCTGACTTTCCTGTCTGCCCCAGCCTCTTCCCTCACATCCTCTGAAAATTCCTATCCACATCCACATTCCTGGTCTCTCCCTCATTGCAGCAAACCCTCTGAAGGCAAGGCATTCCTCCTACTCATACACATGCTTCTTGTTCCATGGGAAAACCAAACATCATACCATGTTTTATCATTTCCATGTGTGGCAGCGGGCTAGCCTGTCCTCACATCCACGCCTTTTGGAGGTACATAAATTCCTCTAGCAGCCACAGAAAACTGCCTGCACTCCGGCGGGGCAAGCCAGATGGCATGCCTGGGTCTGGCAGGTTGAGGGCATTCCCATGCATCCACCAAACAGTGTTCTGTGAAAGCCTGATGGGCTTTTATTTTCAGGCATACAGGGCATTTAGTAGCACTTGTTATTTAAAAGCTACATTTTACACAGCAGATTCAAAATTCTATCTTCTTATGTGGGCCTCCCTTCACCCTAATAAGTTAACTGTGTTCCTCCAGCCTCTTCAGGCTTTTTAACTTCACCTCTCATTTCCATTCCCATTTCTGCAACAGCAGCACAGAGGCCAGTCTCCTCTCCTCAAAGCACAAATCCGCTGTGTATATGCTCTTTGAGTTTGGGTTTATTTATTTAAACTCCCCACTTAGCTTCTGTCTTTGAGCTCGGAACAGCTTTTCAAAAATCCAAGTGAACAGGGGTAGCTGAGAAATCCTATTACATCGATGATTCCTTGGGTTTATTATTGTTACTGCTGTCACACACATTGTGCTGCCAAGCACAAAGGTGATGGCATGATGCGAGAAGCATTTCCTTACTTGCTGCAAGCTTCAGGCTGACTAAAAATTTCCTGGCATGCCTTTTGGGGTGGGGGGAATTAATTTCAGCCCCTGTTGCCACGAAGCCTGAGGTGTCAGTGAAAGAAACAACGGCCAAGGAGTTCCTAAACAGCCTGAGACGCCAGAGGCGCCAGCTGTGGGACAGGAGCCAGCCTGACGTACAGCAGTGGTACCAGCAGTTCCTGTACCTGGGGTTTGATGAGGCGGTGAGTAAAAAGCTTTCAGGGGTCAGTAGAGCTTCAGGGTGTGCGGCTGCGAGAGTGGACGCACAGTCATGGGGGCAACCAGGGAGAAGTTGCCCCACTTCTGGTCACAGATACTGTGGTTTCTGTTTCTAAAGTAGCAAATATTGCACAGAAATGTAAGCTCCGTTATTTGTTAGAGATTTCTGCCTTATTTTGTTAATAGAAAAATTGACATTCGAATCTTGCATCGAGTTCTTGGCTGTGACTGAACTTGGCTTGATAAATTGCAAATGGATGTATAAACAAAGCTTGCTTTGAGAAACAGGCAGCAAGACCCAAAGCAATCAATCGTATTTCAGGAAATTAATTTGGCAGCCTCAACCTAATCAATTTACTTTTAAACATGCTGAGAAATACACACCAAGCTGGTCATGATTGGCATTCCTCAACGAAATTGCACTAACAATATGTACCTAGTGCATGCCTGGGCCTCCATGGTGCGGGCAGCTCCTGACCATTGTGAGCACTGGCTGCTGAGCCTCAACTCTAAACGTGAAAGGAAAACCATTCGATAATGTGCAGCCAACCTCTCTTCAAATGAGAATTATAGAATCACAGAATGGTTTGGGTTGGAAAGGACCTTAAGATCATCTAGTTCCAACCCTTCTGCCATGGGCAGGGACACCTCGCATTAAACCATGTCACCCAAGGCTCTGTCCAACCTGGCCTTGAACACTGCCAGGGATGGAGCATTCACGACTTCCTTGGGCAACCCATTCCAGTGCCTCACCACCCTCACTGTTAAGAACTTCTTCCTTATATCTAATCTAAACTTCCCCTGTTTAAGTTTGAACCCATTACCCTTTGTCCTATCACTACAGTCCCTGACGAAGAGTCTCTCCCCAGCATCCTTGTAGGCCCCCTTCAGATACTGGAAGGATACATTTTTTAAGAAACAATTTGTAAAAACACTCGAGTGGAATCAAATGTTCGCAGCTCTGCACATAGCTCTAGTAAACAGATGCTGAAATAGGGTGAAAAATGTGCATTTAGTTGCAGTCTCACATGTAGAATAATTTCTATGTTAATAAGAGGTAAAAATAGTTATAGATGCTGAATTTTTGGCCTCTGTTAGCTGCATGAATGTGTTTAATGAGATTGCATTGGCACGGGCAAGCTGGAGAACATTTTGGACCTTCATGCTACATGGATTGCTTAGAAGATGAATGCACTTATTTTCAAAGCTGGAACAATTAGAAAAATAATCCTTTGCTTGGACTGAAATAATGAAGGATACTTTTTTGTTTTATCCCCTGGGCACCATGCAGATAAAAGTGACTTTTTAACATCATGGCTATAGCACCCTCCCCCAACAGGAATAGGAAAAATAGGCAAAGTAGTTTTATACATCAGAAACTAAAGACTGGGGCCAAATACTAAGAAGTAATAAGGACAAACCATGTAGATAAGACAAATTCTCCTCTGAGTTCCTGTGTGCATTTCGAAAACTGAAATGAGGTCTGTTGTGGGATACAATGAATCTGCTTAGTAGGTTTTCTTGAGTATTAAGACACAGTTTTAACAATGAAATAACTGTTTGTTCCAAGCAAAGGACTTGGGCCATACTTGTCCATTGTGTATTTTGCAAAACTTTTTTTCCAAATCTCAGCCAAAAATATTTCCAAAGAGTCATTCAGATGGAAAGGCTTTGGCTTGGCAAGTATTTGATATCCTTGCACACAGTTTTTCCTCTGCTGTTGTGAGCAAAATTGAACTGCTTATTGCATTTCCATAGCTAGAAGGCTGCACTGTACCTTCATTTTTACCCATGCAAAATGGGAGCAAAATATCACAGGCATAAAGCAAAAGCCTGTTGCACCCACTTGCAGTCAGGGACGTTGTGATTAAAGGCATGGGGCACTGGGGAACCAAACCTTTAGATTTTTAAGTGCAAAACATTGAAATGTTTTTATTGTCCACCACAGAAAATGTAATAGAAACATTAAAGGTGCTCAGTGCGTGTCTCAGTTTAAGCACTTTACAGGGGGCAGAGGGTGTCGGGATGAGTCCCATATGGGGCTGGGCAGGACTATTCCTGTACTTGGGACCCTGATAAATCCCATAGAGAAGGTAGGTACAAGTCACAGAACCCGCAGAGCTAAAGATTTCATTTTGACAAGTACACAAAGGATCTGAATTTCTGCAAGAGACAAAATGAACCCGTTGCACCATTTCTGTTTCTCTCTTTTTTTGTAAAGTTTAGGCTAGGAAAGTATTCTCTTTTTTCCACAGAAATTTGAAGATGACATGTCCTACTGGACCAGCTTAGGGCGTGCTCGTAACGAATACTATGGTGGATACTACCAACACCACTATGATGAAGATTCACCTATTGGTCCACGAAATCCGCACACTTTCAGGCACGGAGCAGGTGTCAACTACGATGATTACTAATGCCATTTATCCTACCATAGCTGGTGCCTACAGGGCTGCACTGGGTGAGGCTGAGTCCTCCTCCCTCAGCCAGAATGACCCTGCTTTTCTTCCATTCATGTAAAACAGCAAGCGCAAAAGAACTGCCAGACTTTGACGAAAGCAACACGACTTTTTCAATTATTGTTACTTAGTAGCACACTATATATAAAGTGTTATAGATATAAAGCTTTTTTGATAAAGAGGTTGCCATTATTTAGTAGAGTTTGTAACACCAAGTTTCATTCCAACTGTATTACTACAGATTGCTTTTTAAAGGGCTTTTTCATTTGTTTTCCTGCAATCAATCACAAAATTACATTATATCATCTAGTTTGGCATAGTGTAAGCCAACGCATTTCACATGTGCCGGCTCATTCAGATTTGTGCCAACAAGTAAATTCAGTTACTCTTGCGGGAAAAGGAAAAACACCCAAACATTCCTCTCAACTGAAGTGCTGCCTTGTTGCCTCCTCTGCTGTTTCCGTACCTACCGCACGCAGGCCTCCAGACTGGGGTGACATGGCACTTCTGCAGTTCCTGTTGGGACAAGGACAGATGTTCACAAAAGCTAAATTCAGTGTAGAGGAGCTCCCCTACCTGCAAAGCCTGTGAAAGGAAAGGATTCTCCAGGGAAGGGGCTCAATACAGCAATATGACTTCAGAGGCAATTGCTGAGATGCACAGCATTTAGCCTGAGTGGCCCCAACCCTTTGCAGGCATGATAACCCAAAGGTCATCTTTGATGAATACGCCCCTTTGTGTCCTTTCCACTGAGCTACAAGCTTTCAGGCTAGCTCGAAATGGAATAAAATAACAAACTAAGCTATTTAAAATGAGGTTAGTATCAGATAGCATCCAACACAGTCTCCAGGTGCAATTTCCTACCACGAAGTTCTCTCTATCCCCAATTCAAACTGGAGTCTATGCACGTTATCAAAATATATCAGAGCCTGGGCACTGGTTAATGGAGTGCAGCGGATGAGAGGGGGGTTGGTTAGTGGGGTTAAGATCCCCAAAGTACAACCAGCTTTTCTACCACAGCAACATAAGCCACGTTGTTGCTTCTCTTTTGTTACTGTGAAGTCCTCAGGCAGACCTAAGTCCAGGAGGGAGATTTCAATTGTCAGGGGCTTCAGGAGGAGCTTGGTGGGGGAAAGAGATTGGGCAGGTGAGAAAGGGTGGCTGCTCCACAGCTTCTGGAGCTGAAACATCAGGATAAAGGGAGATGAAATGTGTACTGCAAACTCCAGCAGGCAGAGAAGACAGCATGGGTGTTTTAGCTGTCTGTCATCTAAAGCTTACCAGAAATTTCCAAAGCATGGGTCATGGTAACACCATTCTTTACACTTCACTTCTTTCTTAACTCTGAGTGTACTTCCTAATCTTCCACTTAAAGCCCCCATTGTGTGATGGAGTGGTGTCTGGGACAGGCAGCCTAGCAATATCCAGCTCCCTGCAGGAACGCTTCCAGGGAGACAGCTCTTTGCTGAGGGAGCCAAATCGAACAAACATGTTAGTCACTTCTGCTCTGCACGTACAGATACACACTGGAGTAACATACTCCAAAACCTCAGCTTCCCCCAGATTTTGGAGGGCTTGATTTTGGCAGAACCCTTGCCAGTTTAATCACTTTAAAACTGGTGTATTTCCTTGGTAGAAGAGCCTTTATTCCAAATATGGAATAATCACATTCTGAGTCAAGCACGCACTCTTTTGCACAGTTGGAAAACACCTATTCCTAGAAGAATACTTTCATTTTTGTGTCCTAGCAAAAAAATGCACCGAATTTGGCGCCATTTGAACCATGATGATAATTTCGATCATTTCCCAGAATTTACAATGACTGGGAATTCAGACCTGCTGAATAAGGAAGAATAAAGTGCTGCAAATAAACACCAGCTCTTCCTAGGCCTTTGTAAGCTGTGTCTGTTCCTGCAGACTGACTCAGCCCGGCAGCTTTCCATGATTTGCAGGCTCACAACAAAGCCACGATCTCTCTCTTCTGGATTCTCCAAGAGAAACAATAAAAATAAAAACCTCTTCCATTATGTTGTGTTGCATGCTGAAGTCTCCCTGGGATAGAGTTAGCTTTCTTCATAGCGACATGCGTGATGCCATGCCTAGATTTGTGACTAAACCAATATTGATAATAGGCTGATGTTTCTGGTGTTGTCCAAGGGTGCTTGCACAGCATCAGGACTGCCTGCTTCCCATGCTGTCCCCTAGCAAGTAGCCAATGGTGGGTGAGAGGGTGGGAGGGGATAGATTTGGGACAGCTGACCCAAACTGGCCAATTCCATACCATATAATGACTTGCTCAACATCAAAAGCTGGGGAAGCGGAAAAGAGGGGGTGAGGGGTTCTGTCTTCTACAGTAGCCATTGCTCAGAGACTGGCTGGGCACCAGTCTTGGTGAGCGGCCTTTGCATCACTTTTTTCCCTTTCTTTCCTTCATTTATTAAACTGCTTTTATCTCAGCCCTCAAGTTTGCTCATTTCTGCTTTCATTCTCTCCTTTGTCCTGTTGCAGCAGGGGAGTGAATGGCTGTGAGGGTATTTGGCTGCTGGCTGAGGTCAACCCACCACAAGGCAATAGCTCCGAGGAGCAGGCACCCTCCTTCTCGCAGAGGGGTGCACCTACCTAGAAGCATAGCAGTGGTGATGATGCAAAAGTACATGCAATAAGCTGCAGAGAAAGCAAGTATGAGCTGTCACAGGTTTGGGCAAAAGGAGGAAGATCATTAAAAAGCAAAGTTTGGCAGTATGCATGGAGTGCTCCTGAGTTAACTACATAAAGTTAATTTCCTGTTGATTTTTTTCTGTCCCAAAACAGTCAAAAACTCTGCACCCCCTCACAGCCTTTCCACTATGCTGTGCAGAGCGCAGAGCGCTTTGCATCACCATCATCATCCCCAGTCACCCCATGGCGGGGGGTCTTCATTCCTCTTAAGTTCCTACTTGTAACACAAACACGTTGAGGGTGGGGGACTGGGCACTTTATCACAGGACTGCTCTCCAGGTGGAAGATGTAGGTTTCCTTGCCCAAAGCAGCTTTCTCTGCAGTGGGTCAGAGCCCAGATTGATGCGCTTGGCTTTGATAGTACTTAAGGCCACCCCAGAGTTCCCTGTGGCTTCATGATTTGGACCTTCCAGCTACTTCAGCCATGACATGGCCAAGGGATTCAGAGGATCCTCCTCTCTACAGAGAAGCGTGTGAGAAACTAGGGAAAACAGCAAGAATGAACCAGCTGATGCTTGTTCCAGCTTGTACATGGCAAAAAAACAAGGTGGATGGAAGTTGTTGTCACATTTGTAATTATGGAATAGGCAAGTGAGAGAGGAGAAAGGGACTAGGAAAAGGAAGAGAGAACCAGAGCCTGGGTTTTTTTTTGCAAGAAATATGAAGTATTATTTCAGCAAAACCACCCTGTTAGGGAGTCACATTCAGGAAACTCCTGCCATACAACAGAAGCCATGTTTTTCTCCAGAGAAATTGCTGCTGTTCCGTAGCTCTAAGGCGTCAGATCCGCAAATAAGGAATTCTCTTCTGCCGCCGCTTGTGATCCAAGCACAGGGAAATGTTCACAATGGAGCAACTACGGATTCGTGGTGGCTCCACTGATTTCAGGGAAGGGATGTACAGATGGACTAGCAATGCTGAGGGCACGCTTCCCCTGCTAGTAACAAAGCGCTTCTTCCTGCAGA
Source organism: Strigops habroptila (assembly GCF_004027225.2). NCBI lineage: Eukaryota > Metazoa > Chordata > Aves > Psittaciformes > Psittacidae > Strigops > Strigops habroptila. Next base: position 60,529,524 of record NC_044278.2, read on the forward strand.
CAGGTCTTCTCTGATCTGCCTTTAAGAACCTTCAAGGACTTCTTGGCCTCAAGCAGCATTAACTCAACACTAATAAGACCGGGGACTAAGGCAATCCATCACACTAATCAAAGCCCTGGTTTGCCCTCTGTTATCCTGTTCTCTAAGGCTAATGAATTTATGCAACTGTGTGTCTTCCCTCTTCTCCCTTGCCTCTTTCTCTCAACTTTGAAACTCAATTCCAACCCTGACTAAAGTGAAAGTTTTTTCAAATATATTATATTCCTGGAAATCCATTAAAAAAATAGATGACAGAGACATTCATAAATGCCAGAGGGCAATGAGCTCACTGGCTACTAAATCCACGGAGTCCACATACATCAAGAGAAGTGCAAACACCCTAGACACAAGAAGACTGTCAGATCAGATCATGATTTCCCCATATAGCAAAAAATCTAACCTAAAGATAGACATGAGACTTCTCTAGATTATATATTCATGGAACTACTTGAAATAAATTTGGTCTCCAAACTCCACTATATGGTCTGTAGACCAGCAATGTGGTTTACAGTGCTCCTGAGCACCCTACATAGACAAATAAAGCAACAGGACATCATGTTTAAAAAAACCAAATCATAAAATCCAACTGTGGATCTCACACTGTGGTAACTTCCAGCAGCAAGAGTAGTCCTCCTTGTGAGGTTCAAGCAATCCACAGCAGTGGATGCCTTGCACACATCTCCTTCTAGAAGGCTGATCTCACTCGCCAGCACCAAGCTGGCCGTTTCACCACAGACCTCTGCTACACTGCATATTCTCTGAGAGGAAGACATGCATCTAACACCAGCTGAACTGCCTGTTCGTGCAGATCACTGTGACTAAATAGGCACTCCAATGCATCTATTTATATGTCATGTTAGTTTTACCTTGCCTGCCTGCCCAGGTGTCAGCAGAAAATCCCAATTCTCAGTTTTCCTACAAAAAAACCCAATTACAATACATTATATTCTGGCATGGAAATGAGAACACATCTCGGCTTCATTTACTCCCGAGTCCTATGTTTCCAAGATTTCAGTGCTGTGTTCGACTGCTCTCCATCAGAAGCAGTTCTTCTGGCAAGGCAGCCACTGTTTCTTACCTGCGGTTCCCTGCACACGCGATGCTTCCTTCTCCTATCGAGACATGTAATCCCAGATGGGAGCAGAAAGCATCTGCCTTCTCAAAGACTCAGTTCAGACCAGACAAAACTTGAAATTACCCCAGACTTTCAGTCTTAAGCACCTGAGGAGTGTGTTTTAACAGCCACAATTCATGCCTTTCGAATCGTGTAGGCCAGTCACTGGCTTCAGACACGAAGGGTGGCAACAGCTGTCTCAGCTGCTGTTCCTGGAAGACACGATTTAGAATGAAGACATGAACTGAACCAAGAACTTCTGAAACAAAAGCTAGAAACAGAACAAGGAAAGCAGCAAATCAATACAACCTGCTGCTCAGGCCCAGTGGGAGGCATGCCACACACTTACAGATCAGTTGTATTGGTATCAGTCATTTGCCCTCTCTCTGATTTCCTGCTTTTAGGAAGGAAGTCAGGCTGTGAAGTAACCTAAAAAGCTTTTAAATTCGTGTCTGTAGTATCCAAACGTTCAAACTTTGTAAAGGATCTCCAGAAGCATGCTTGTTCCAGTGCCACATATGTATTTGCACTGGAAAAGCCATCAGATTAAATGGAAAACAGCCCTGGAAGTAACAGCTGGTATCCACAGCTCCCATTTATTTTCAATGGCTGCTCTAAATGTTAGACTAGGGTTGCAGCCTTGTGCACCATCTCTTCATAGGTGTTTTGGCACCCAATGGCATAATTTGCACGAGGATTAAAACAAGGAGAAAGAGCACCTTCCCCCCTAGAGTTTAAGGGTTAAAACCACCGTGCTGGGAGCTGATGAACAGTTCTCACCACAGAACTATTAAAGTGGGCACTACTTTCACATCTATCCAGCTGTGGCTTTGAGTATAGGGAGAGGTTGTGCTTTGTGCACTGTGTAATAAACTGTCAGTAATGACAGTTTATAGGCACATTTGGAGTATGCACACCATGGTGTACTTTTCAGGCAATTTAATATGGAATTAATGTCCAGATCAAGTAGAACCTAGAAAAAGGCTTCAAACAAAAAGCAGACCTCAAGCTGCTCAGATGTGGAAAAGATGAAGGCAATGTACAATACCCAAATTCTACCTCTGAGACCAGACAGGAAAATGGTCCTTGACTCCCCATCGTAGTTACATGGCAGATTTCCACCAGAAGAAAACCTGTGCATGTAAGCAGGGAGGAAACTGTTTTGTCTTGAAAGGATTGCTGCAGACCTGGTCCAGACAGGGCACACAAATGAACACAGCAGCCCCATCACTGCTGGAGTCCTAGGGAACTTTACCAGACAGACTGGATGGGACTCCAAGCCTTGCAAGCACCGGGAGGCTCTGATGCGTGATGTGCTCAGACAAGAGGGCCAAAATACCACACTGCTCCTAGGGTCTTCCCTAGGTCTGGGCATCATGTCACCACTACAGGTAACTCCCACTTTAATCACCAATCTAAAGATACTCAAAAGCTAATAAAACATCAAACTTGAATGAGCTAAAGTCAACTCACTTTGCTTGTTAAAATTAAAGATATTCAAGTGGCACTAAGCCAAAATACCTTTTAAAAACTCTACCAATCTCCCCTCCTAGGTATCCAGTCTTAGGTATTAAAAAATAAGGAGAACTATTAAAAATAAAAGGAATTGGTTGGTTTTGGTGGTGTTTTTCTGTTGTTTGTTTGCTTGGGTTTTTTTGTTTGCTTGAAAGCATTTACTGGCAATTCAATAATTGCTTAACAAGAAAACATTTCCTCAGTTAGGGAGGCTGAAGTTAGACTCTACAGTTTAAAGAAAGCCCTATACTCCTGCATCACTATTAACTACCTGGTTTGGAATAAATCATGATGGTTTTGCCCAATCTATTTCAACAGAGATCCTGCAGCCCTTCCCGCATATCTATTGAGAGACAAGCAATGAAAACGCAAAGTTACTAACTTTAAGCCAATTATTTACAGACTTACTTTCTAATTAATATACAATGAATGCACAGATGCGTAATGCTAGAGAAGTGCCCACAGTCAAACCCTGAAACCAGTAAAGAGAAGTTTCAATATTTTATTAAAATAGCATATTCAACCACTGTAACCAATTATACATTAACTTTATTCCCAGAGTACGCACAACACAGTAGTGATTCAAAATATCCTTATCCATGGTAATCAATGAAAATATCTCAAATTCAAGTGTACAACTAAAACTAAACCCTTGAAAAAAAATCTCTCCTTTAAAGAATACATAAAGCTCTCATACAGAATTCTTTTAAATTCCTCTATATGTAGACGTCAGTGTCTCTCACCTGACAATACCACTAGCTTTTTTCTTATGCATAGTAGAACATCTCATATTTTATAGTACCCATTTTATAAATAAATTGGCATTTTCCATCCCATTTGTGTTTATCTTCAGCTTCACAAAGAAACCAGTAAATAAAACTGTCAAGGACAGTCACAACAAAATGATCTCACAGCAAGATATAAAACCTGAAGATACTAAAAGATGCTTCTACTCTATTTTACATAAAAAGACAGATTTAAAAAGTGCAAGGCAAGATTTGCAGGGGAAGGGGAATATCTGTTTGTTATTTTTAGGCACATCCACTTCTTTAAAGCAAGCTTCAGAATGAAATTCCAGTTTGTTCTTCATGATACCTGTGTTTCAAAGTCTCTCTCAAACTAAAAAAAAAAAAAAAAAAAAGGAAAAAAAATAAAAAGAAAAAAAATCACATCCGTCAAATGTCAAGCAAGGAACTTCCTGTCCAACCAACAGTCTTCAGTTATGTCTTGTTCTTCCTTTTTTCATCCTTGCAGGTTTAGGTTTGGGAATATACTGATTGTTTGCCTGATACTCAAGTTCTTTACGGAAGTAATGAATTGCTTTATTCAAACCTTCTTCCAGTGGGACCTGTTCCCAAAAGCAAGGAGAGAATCATATCATTCTAAGTTCACATCAGCTCTTTTCACAATAGTATCTTTTCTAATACAGCTATCGAAAGACTGCTAGAGGTCTCATTCTTAGCCAATGTAAGTATTAACAGCACCACATACTGGTTACTTCTTGGCAGTTCTGATGTGTGTTAGCTTTTAAGCATCAGATACATTTTCTTACATAGTAAGTCAAAAACCCCAACAAATTTAAATCTCCAGCAGGTGGTTATGATTGGTCTGTTTATACATAATTCTTCCTTCAATTCCTAATACACTGGAAGAGAAGCATGCAGAAATTTAAGCCCCTTCTGTTATTAATGACTAAAGATCCTCTTTCACAGAATCTCACAGACTGGTTATAAAGGTGGTAGGTTTTGTTGGGTTTTTTAAATTTTTTTTATTTTAGTTTAGTTTTTACTTCTTCAGTGCTCCACTGATATACAGAAAAAGGGATACAAATTATCATCCAGTATATCATTTGGCATCCTTAAATCCTATACAAATAATTGTAATTCTTTATATTCTGTGTCTGTAATTTAAACACTAAGATTTACAGATTGTAACAACAGAAGTACTACCCCCTTTTCTCAGGAGCCAGATGCTGTGACATGTTCACTGATAACATCATCAATACAGGACAATAAAATAGCAGCACAAGAACTACTTGCCTTGATGCACCAACACTGTAACTGCTACTTCAGAGTAAGTTTTGTTACTGACTGTGCCAAACACAGAAGGTCAGAAGTAAAAGGTTAACTGTTTTAAACCTTTTGTGATTGTAACACTTGCCACTGTCCTTGTGCACTGTCCTTTCAGGCACAGTCTATTTATATTGGGTGCCTCTGTGAATCCTTTCAGAATGGTCTGGAGTTGCCTTTTTCTGTTAATAGGCTTACATTTACTAGATAGGTTCACATGTTTCCTGGAAAGAGTTTTGTTTGCAAATCTAAAAAAGCCTGCAAACCACTGTGCTAGCTAGAATGGGGAGCTAAGAAAGTCACACCTTTTCTGGGGATAAAGTAGACCTTACTTCCCCAAAGAAACCAGCTCTTATCATCAGGTATGCCTGGTTATACGCAGTTAACTTCACCAAAAAGATTGAGAAAGGAAAAACCAGCAACCACGGGCATTTTGCATATCTTGCATATTAGCTGTGCAGAACCATCACAATCTTGACATCACCTCAGGTGGCTGGTAACTAAGCTTTAGAGGTGGACAGACATTATTGTGGATGGTGAGATGGCAGACTAACCTTGAGCATGTTTAAAGCTTATCAACACACAGAACAAGCCCTGAACATCTCTACATATGATACCTGTAATCCAAAATAAGGGCTTCTTATTCTGGTTTATTTTAGTCTAACAGAATAAAGCTAATATTGTGTCATTTCTCTGGCTAGCTTCTGTTTTGCCTGAGTTCCACATATTTCCCTTTAAACAAATTCTAAAAACCACAACATTTTTCTGGTGCTCATATTTCTCCCTATTAATCCAAATAAACTTTTTTGGTTACAATGTTATAGGTAATCTTATAAATGGTCTTACTCCGAAGATTTTCTAAAAATATTTAATTTAAATGAAAGCAATTTTTCCCTTCCATAAGGCATGTTACCACAGCAAAACAGGAATGAGGGTTACAGCAACAACAGCAAAGTCATTAGCTCCCATAACTGTGTACCACATATTTCAAAGGATTCAATGGGCTTACACAAAGGCAGACACTTCGTAACACACATGTGTAAAAGTTAAAATGGCTATCCTAACAATGTTTTTTTTCTACTTAAGTATATTACAAATGCTAATGCCAATCTGCTCTTCTGCATGGCACAGGCCATACAATCTTGCCCAGCAATTCCTGAATCATGAGCTAGGGCAACGTATGAGAGACAGCCTTTTAAACAACTGTTCTGGAGATTGTGTTAAGCAGATATTCTGATAACCCAAATGTATCATTATAATGTAGTCCTCCATCCCCCTCTGCCACCCTGTGTTTCTGCATACAACAGAAATACAGCTGTACATACCACAGGTTCCCAGCCAAGCAATAACTTGGCTTTTCTGATGTCAGGTTTTCGTTTCTGAGGGTCATCCTGTGCTTCTGAGAGAAACTGGATTTCACTCCCACTGCCTATTAAACAAGAGACTATGTGTTATCATCTGCAAGTCACTATGCCTTACATTTACACCTTTCCTACCTACTGGAGCATCAGTCTTCCTGCAGCTTTCTGCTTCATAATTCTACCATTGAACTGCTTTCCACAGACACAGCTGCACTGCATGCAACAGCTGGGTGAATGAGCTGTTCCGCAGCAACATGGATTCACAAAGCATTTCACACAGATTCACACATGGATTCACAGAAAGGAAGTTATGCTTGACCAGTCTAATAACCTTCTATGATGAAATGACTGCTTAGGTAGGTCCTGTTGGACACCAACTTGCACGTAAGCCAGCCACGTGCCTTTGCCACAAAGAAGGCAAATTGTATCCTGGGCTGCAGTAGGAGGAATGCTGCCAGAAGGTCAAGGGAGATATCTTTGACCTCTACTCAGCACTGGTGTGATACACCTGAAGGGCTGACACCAGTTCTGGGTTCCCCAGTACAAGAGAGACATGGGCCTACTGTAGAGGGTCCAACAAAGGGCCATGAAGATGAAGGGACTGGAGCCCCTGTGCTGTGAGGAGAGGCTGAGAGAGCTGGGACTGTTCGGCCTGGAGAAGAGAAGGCTCAGGGGGATTTTATCCATGTGGATAAATACCTGATGAGAGGAGTAGAGAAGAAGGAGCCAGGCTCTTTTCAGTGGTGCTCAGGGACAGGACCAGAGGCAATGAGCACAAACTGAGGTTCCTCCTGAACATCAGGAAATGCTGTTTTACTGAGGGTGACCAAGCACTGGCACAAGTTGCCCAGTGAGGCTGTGGAGTCTCCATCCTTGGAGATACTCGGAGCCTGGACATGGTTCTGGGCCACTGCTGGCTCTAGGTGGCCCTGCTTGAGTAGAAAGGTTGGGACCAAACGATCTTCAGAGGTCCCTTCCAACCTCAACAATTCTGTGATTCTGTTAGCACTTTTACATTGTAAGACTTCACTTCCTCTTTGCCCACACTCTCCAATCTGATTTAAATAGCCAACATAGTACTTGCCTTTCCTCACGACAATACACAGAAATAGGCCAATTTCTCTAACCAAATCTAGCAAATAGTTTATATGCCATGTTACCATGGGATTTTAGGGATGTAGAACTAAACCACCTCTCTGAGCAGAATGAAACAGATGAAGTTGTTTGTGAACAGACAACAATTATTCTATGTGACTGATGGGTTTGCTGCTGTGATTTTCAATTTCCTTCCCTGATCTGTGGATTCATAGACGTTTTCCAGAGGGGACAGTCTGCTATTAGAAACATCACATACAGCAGCTTCTGGACTGTATGCTTGAACTTGGCTTTTTCAGATCCCTCAGAAGCAGTTCTGGAATCTACAGACTGAAAACCCTTGGCTAATCAGTATGTTTCATCTCATTAGGAAGCCACACTAGAAGACTAAGCATAGTCATTCATTTCCATTCTTGAGAGATCTGATTTGCTACAGATACCAGAGCAGGAATGAAGAGAAAGCCACAGTGTTTTCTTCTCAGACACATACAAGAAAGGTGCTGACACTCTCGTGAGGTTTTTAGTGGTAGTTAGAGAAAAAAAGCCTGCATAATTACGAAGAACCACCTTGCTGAAGCATCCATATTTCAGCTAAGATGTAATGCAAGACATTGTCATTCATGTATTTTACATTTCATTTATGTGTGTCCTTGTGCCAAAACAAAGATAAAAATGCATGAACATTATACAAAATGAGGGGTAATAGACTGCACAGATAGACAGAAAGAATGTATTCATTCTACTGTTCATGTATATTATACACACAATTGAGAGGATTTGGATTATCTTAGTAATATTTAATTATAAGACTGGGATACAATTAAATGCCTTTGATAAAATCATTAAGAAATCCAAAGACCAATTACATATATTACAAAGATCAATCCATATATTACACACACTAATCAAGTAATAATCATCTAACGACAATAAGTACTTCATCTGCTTTACCAGGAATTACTTATCATACTTACCAACAAGTTTTTTAATTAACTGAGCAAATTCTAAGATAGTGTGCTCTTCTGGGTTTCCCTAGAAATAGAAGGGATGTTCATTACAATAACAATTAAACAACTTAATTTCTGACATGATTCCAACAGGGTTATGTAAAACTGTGAAAAAGCTAAACATTATGCTTTATTCCTACTTTGATGAAAAATAAAAATTAACCTTGACAAGCTCCACACTCATTAGAAAAGCTGCCCTCCATTACATTTGCCTTGCTAATTCAATGTACATAGGGGAGTGTCCAAAAAAAATCAGTCTGTAAAGAATGGGCAAATGCACTTCCATCACAGTAAAGGCATATACCACTCAGCAGCCCACAAAACCACATCATCAGTTTGAAGTCTGGATTCAAGGGCTTTGCTGAGTCGAGGACAGATGATATAATGAAGTATGCTAAATTCTCAGTCCATTGAAAGTTAGGAAACCAAACTAATATAGCTGCAAACAATTGCTTCCACATTTCCTACAGCTTGTATATCAATATGTATAAGGGCTACTTGTTTGCCTATACAATTATTCCTTAACTTTTTTTCTAACCAACTTGCATGTGAACTCTAGATCAACATTTCAGAACAAAACACTAAATGAAAAGCTTCCTGTTTGCATTAGCTCACCTTCAGCAGACTCAGTTCCCTCCATCCCTAGCTTTCCTTGTTGTAAAACTCTTCCTTACTATATCTTGTTTGACTTCAAGCTGAATATTTAGATACATATAGATTTAAACACTGAGTTTTCTGGAGACAAAACATGTGATGAGGTTTGAAAAATATCAGCATTTGGATGGAAGCACAGAAATGAACTCCTGGCCACAGTAAAAAAGGAAATCTACTGAACAACTGCCTTGCAGAGTTGAATATCTGATTTGGCAAGAGTTGGCATACACAGAAATGACCAAGCACATGCATCCTTTTTCTATTCTTGTATCCACTGCTGAGAATAAGGTGAGAGAACAAAAATCTTATTAGAAAACTTAAGTTCTAAGCAGCCTTAATCAATATTGGAAAATTATACCATTAAATACTTTAGCATTTTCCTCTAATCAAGACTAGTATGAAGTGATTTCTAATTCTTTAGAGCAGAATAATCCTTCAGTGGTGTTTTTTTTCTTTTTTTTGTGGGCTTTTTTTTTGGAGGGGGGCATTTTTGGGGTTTTTTTTGGTTTTTCATTAAAACCAGTCTTCAATCAAAGAAATACAATTCTTGGTGTATTTTGCATGTCCCCCACATTCTTTTTTTTTTTTTTTTTTTAATTTATTGTAATTACATATACCTTTTGCTAAAACAAATGAAAAATCCTAGCAAATTTATCCTGTTCTTGGAACTATAAGACCGCAACATCTAGGGACTTATTCATAAAGAGAACACATGGAAGAATACATTATTCAATGGAAAGAACTTTTTTGCTCCATTTATTTCTTCTAGAAATCAGCATCAGTGACAAAGAGGGAAAGAGAGGTGATGTTGGCCACCACACAGTAAACACAGTAGAGTGGCGCTCTCACACTCACCAAGTTGACAGGACTGCTGACATTGCTGTTCATCAACGCCACCAACCCGTTCACAAGATCACTATAAAAAGGGAAGAACAGATTGAGGCAATTTTCACTTCCCTATAAATAATCTTCTTGTCTAAAAAGAGAGCTGCCTCCTCATAGCTCCAGCAAAGCAGATCAGGCAGCAGTGTATACAGTGTATACTTCAATGGGTTCATGTTTTCTTGGCTGTTTGTTCCACATCCCTGTTGATATACTGAACTGGAGGTTAGTTTAAAAGGGTGATTATCATTGGGATACACTGTCTGTTGTTCATCTGAGCATATCAAAGACTACTTAAAAAAAAAAAAAATCAAATTACCAAAACACAATTAAAACTTCTTCTTCCCTCCAGTGCCCAAGCATATCTAGAAGGCCCATTTCCAATACATTTCAAACAGAACAAATTGTAGTAGAGAGGCACATGACACCCCCACCTGCTTTGCAGTTTGTTGTTTGAATTGTCTACTTGCTTTCACAAATTCTTAAACCAAGTTTGTTAAAAAACAGTATTTCACAGAAGCACAGAATGGTTTGGGTTGCAAAGGACCTTAAGCTCATCTAGTTCCAACGCCCCCCACCATGGGCAGGGACACCTCGCACCAGACCAGGTTGCTCAAGGTCCTATCCAACCTGCCCTTGAACACTGCCAGGGATGGAGCATTTGGTGTTACTCCCTCCAGCAAAATAACCTAAAGTTATTTTGGATTATCAGCAACAAACTTAGCAACTTGCCCCTGGACATACAAATCCAGATCCCTTTCATTATGACTTATAATCAGGAACTGAGTGGCTACTTTGAACTGATGCGGTTTCCATAATGTCTATCACTGGCCGTTATTACTTTCAGCAGAGGGAAAGAACATTTTCAAGCAGAGAATCATTAAACCAACCCAGAAGCCTGGCATGGAAGTTTTAGCTAGCGTGACAAAACAGAAGATTCTGAGGAACACATTCACTTTTTCATAGTGAAAATACATTCTGGCATTGCTAACACTGCAAATACTAGCTACAGCAATACCCCCTCAGCAGGTTCCTTTCCCAGGATGGGGACATGTGAATGTACAGTACACACACTGACCGCAGCATCCCCAAAGACACGAGGTGGCAGTATTGCATTAAAATGCAAGGAGCGACAAACTGTTCAGCATGAAAAACCTACCTACTTGCTGTCCCTTGATAGGAAGAACACATTAATATCTCAATTCAAAGTTCTAAACCAACTAATATTTTGTTTCTTGGTAGTTTTAAAAACTTCTGTGTCTCCCTTCTGAAAGTAAATCTAGCCTAAGAATGAACCAAATTTCTTTGACTAAAATGTACATGCATACAAAGTTGGCCAAGCTCAAAGAGCCATCAAGTGAAGTAAATATCAGACAGTACAAACAAGGCTTACCTGACATACTGGAAAGCTCTTGTCTGAGTCCCAGGTCCATAGACCTGAAACCAGATGAAAATTAGAAAAGTTACATCAATATAGAAGTTCTCTGTAGCCCAATTACCTTTTCCACACCACTCTAGAGAAACGACCCAAGGAGAAACACAAGAGACACAAGCTCAATGTTACAGGAATGGAAAGAGATGTGCCTGCAGAGCCTTTGGCAAAGTATCAGTTCTTTGAAGGTCTTCCTCCTCTTGGACATGTCTCCAGCAAACATATCTGTAGGTATTTTATTAACCAGAACTCTACATGTAGGAAACATACTCAGGGATGTAGGACAGAGTGATGGTTTGTCCTCTTCTGGAACACTGGAAGAAGCTGCAGCATACACGCAGCCAGAAAAGAGAGCCAAATATTTAAAGCAAACCTCAGACTACTAAGATGTGGTTATGATTAGCAATTGCTATTTGCTCTTAATAACAGCTGACTTCAGAGACTACCAAATATTAGTGGTCTCTAAAAAAAAACATAGTCAAAAAAACCCAAAACACTGTAAGCATTTAAAGCAATCAGGGACGGGGGGGGTGAGGGTGGGGGGGGAACATTTTGCTCTAAATATTATTATTTGGGGAAATGGGAGGTAGAATAATTTCTAAAGGATAAGACTCCCAAAGTCACCTCTACAGATTCACATCAAAATCTTAAGAGGGGAAAAAATAAAAAGTTTCTCAGGTTATATGCTGGCACTTTGGAGCAAGAAAGCTGCTGAAGTTCAGCTGAACATTAAAGTATACTTGCAGTGTACGTAACGGTATCATATAACATTATTTTTTTTCACAGTTTAATTGCCTGCTGTATTAAAGTCCTTAGAATATGAATATTTAAAATTCTGAAGGCTATCAGTAGGCACATTTAAGTGGTAAAATCACTGAAGGTTAACTGGGGATGCACACATCATCAACCTGCTACAACAGAAAAACTTTTTGGAGGGAACAGGACAGAAAGCATGTTTGTCTTCCTACAGGACAGGAAAGACAAAACAATTGGTATACATGCCATCATTTGTCACTTGGTAAACCTGCTGCTCTCTGAGGCTGATTCAGAATTAGTTGTTCACATTTTAGCAGGTAAGATCAGGGGTTTGAAAGTTTGCCCGGTAACTGATTCTGAGAGGAATATAACAGGACAGCACACTGACGGCCTGATGGATTCCCAAAGCAAACAGGAAGCAGGTTTTATGTATGTATATAAAGCTTTCTGCTTGTTTTCTTTTAGCTTGTGGGATAAGTTTTACAGAACTAAGTCATTTGTGCATGATTTCTGCGAAGTCATCCATGTGGCTACCCTTCCTATTTGCAGGCAATGGCTAGAAAATACAATGTAGTTTCCTCCTCCCACTTTCTCTTAATACCTCCCAATTTTTGTTAATAAATCCTTCCTTTACAATAATACAAAGCAAAAATGGTTGTGTTTGCATAGGCTAGAATATCTTCAAATTAAAGAGATAGTTCAAATCAATGTAAATGGAGTAAATGGAGTAAATAATCACTTGAGAAAACAAAGAGATTGAATATATTCAGTTTCTAAAAAGGTCAACACTTGGTATTCCTGTCAGCCAAATTCTGCGATGATACAAGGGTGAATTTTTTTTTTGTCTTAAGTACTGCTTATTGCTGATAATTCATTTTATTTGCCCTGGTTGGGCAAAATGTTCTATTTTATCCTCTATTACATTCTTGATAAAATTTAGAGAGCATGGCAATTACAAAAATAATAATAAAAAAAGCTCTCGATATTGCCTCCCACAGAACAGCACTGACTCCAGACTTCTGTGAGTCTGGGTGCTTTCTAAAATCCATTTTCTTACACAGCACATGAGGACAGGATATAAAGACAAACAGTTCTTCATGTCACTGAATGGTCATTACTTACTGTTAGTGGTTCTCCCTGGAGAGCTTGTAGGATAAAATTGCTGACAACTCTACCATCATTCATATGCATTCGAGGACCAAAGGTATTGAATATTCTGGCAACCCTCACTTCAACTCCTTCCTGTAGGCAAAGAAAAGAGAATTGTTATTACCTTAATAAAAGTGCTTTTTGTCCTAAAACTGCAAATTAATTCTCCCTGTCCAAAAGCTTTCTTAAGAATCTCTTTTACAGCTTTAACAAGCGTTGTTTTCTCACCATGAAATACTTCTAAAATCTCCTCAATGCTACCGGTTGTAGTAGTGCATACAGCAAGGTAATTTATACTGGTTCTCAGTATTTGCAATGCAAATTCTAAATCTGTGCGAGAACAGCTGACGATTTCAGCATATGCATTTTCTTCCAGCACAAACTTGAAGACTCTCCAACAGTACTCTTCCAACAACTTATTTCACCTGGGACTTACCTACGTATTTTGCACATAGTCTCACAATCACCAGACAGAGTATCAAGGTGGCACTTTCAAAGATTAGAAAAGTTGAACACTTCAGATAAATATCTTCGTGAATGCCATAAAATAAGGGGCTTTATGACCACTGCCACAATGTTTCTTAGCTCCTTGCTACATAGTAGGCTGTGTAAATGCGCACATTACAGTCCAGGTCTCTTCAATGGCTTAGCTTCTTTTTTACAAAGAAACATTTGTACCATTCCAGAAGTCCTTTCTGCAGGATATTTTGCAAATTTTCAAAGCAAAATGCAACAAATACGTGAAATTGGAAACTGTCTGGACAAAACATTTTAACACTGAGAGACTGCAGACTGAAGTAATCACTCTAGGTATTTTCTGTTTATTGACACTCATTTGGACAAGTCACAGTTCATGGTAAAGTCACAGTTCCTACAAGAAGGATGTTTGGTCTTTCTGTGCTGAAGCATGCACTTGGCTTTTAGTAAGTTCAGAGCAGTGTGGTATGCTATGAACAGATAGATGGTACCATCTACAAGCGATAGCCACAAGGCAGGGAGGAAGGTGTCAACTGCAGCTCAGGCCTATACATCTTCATCATACTCTCTGGTCCTCCCCTCTCCCAGAAAGCACCATCTTTCTATCAGTTGCAGGAAACACTTTTTATCTGAAGCAAACTTTGTGCTTCTGATTCAACCGGAGCAATTGAAGTCACAAACACAATGTTCTGGAGTTGCAAACATTCAGTTATTCCTTTGGAGGATTCACAGAGCATCTTGTATTTTCAATGCCTTTTACTAAGGCATTTTACTAAGGCTTAGTAATGCTTGCCATTTTCCTGGATGACAAGAGTGTGTGTGTGTGGAAGAAGGGTACTGTTGGTACATCTGTGCCTGAACGCTGCAGCTCATGCACACTTTATTCAGGAGAGACCTGGAAACACATTTTTCTTCAAAATAAATGTACTTCACATACAAGAGAAACTTGCAGGAAAATATGTTCTTCTCTCTTGGGTCTCCAAGTGATTCAAATGAAATCCTCAAAGAAGGAGGATTCAAAATGAATCCTCAAAGAAGTTTTGTGAAAGCAGTATCATTAGCTTTTTACAAATGAGAGAGTGAGGCAAAAGGCACATTTAACACTTTGGCTATTGGTGTTGAGAAATGGAAAACACCAAGTAGTATTGGTAAAGCCCAACATTTCCTAGTACAGAAAAGGCCAAATAACATCCAGTTCTGTTTAACTGCAGGTAAGGTTTCGGTTGTCACGATGAAATGTAGTTTATATCTGCAACTAAATTGTAAGCTAACAGTAACCAGAAAGGTAACTCTTGTGCCATAGGAAAAGCTATAGTCTTGGGTCTTTGTCACACAAGCAGCTTGCATCCACAACAGAGCCAAAAAAATAACCTCACAACATCCACTTGGCCCTGCTGATAGCCCCTGGAAAGAGCAGAAGCCCCTTCCTGTGCAAAGTTCATCAGTTGCGAATATATTCTTTATTTCCTGTTAGCTAAAAAAGCACAGCGGTATAACATGTCAAACATAATTCCATCAGCATGTGGCAGAGCCATTCCCAATGCCTTCCATGTACCTGGAAATACATACTCCGATAGAGTTGCTGCTTCTTTCCTTTTGCTCAGCACTCTATCTTAAAAAGGACACTGGCTTTTTCAGGGAGGGAATGTGTTTCATGTGGGTTTTCCAGATATTGCCATTAATAACAAGTACAGAAAATGAGGCACTTGGAAGCTAGTACTCAAGATAAAAATAACTCATTAAACAATGCTGACGAAAAAGCCTCTCTTGTACTGCACAAGCTACAGCAGCAGCCTTGTTTTCCAGTACTGGCTGGAAACTAGCAAGGGATCTAGAAAAGAAAAACAACACATTCCCTACAGGCGCTTATTCATAGCCACAGTGAATCCAGCATTCCTTCTCCCTTCTATTTTATTTCCCTTCCCCCACTGTAATGTTGTCTTTTAAAATGAGTAACTTGTTATTTATAGTGTCATCTAGCAAAGCTTTTCTCTGCATCCTACTGCTTTGAAAAATCTATTTTCTATGCAGCTGAATTTTCACTTGTGCCTGTGAAACTGGGATCTGTCTACTTAAAAAACAAAAACAAACTCTTCCACAGACAGATTTTGGAGACGGTAACTTGAAAACTGCCGTAAGTTTTCTTTCACCATTTCATGAACATCTCTTTTGAAGTGACCCTTTTTTCATGCTGATTAACTCTACTCCTTTTTGTATTAACTGCCTACAAATACTTATAGTACACTTTTACCTATGCCCTGTCATTCTGTATGATGTTAATTATAACAAGATGTTAATTATGACTGAACATCTTCACCATATTCTGACCAGTGAAGGCAGTTACTTCCCAGATTTGCAGCAGTAAGTCATGTACAATATTTTATTTTATTGTAGAGAAAGGAGAAAAACGTCTTTGGCTCACATTTATACTGCCAGACAAAAGACAGCTTGAGAGTAATCCCTGACACTGAGATCAAAAGTGATCAACTGGCTTTTGTCCTCATGGTTTAAGACTATGTCTTCCTATAGCAGATTAATTGGAGCAATTCCTTGAGCAATCAAAAAAAGAGCCTGAGAGCAAGTTAATAAAATGCAGCATTGTGGGCTAGCAAAACACTTCAGCTCACTGTTATTTACCATATGGACATGTTCACAGAGACTGTACCTGTTAAGATGGAGAGAGAAGACAGAAAAGATGAAAGGAATACTTACAGAATATCTTACAGACATACCTCCTCTGAATAATACTCATACTATTCTACAGCTAGGAGAAGTCAAAAACTGGTATTAATTATCCAGTCTCTCCTGCAAAACAAACTTGTCCATGGTCTTCAGCATGATTCTCTGCCACTTAGTTCTAGAGGTCCCTGCTCCAGAAGTATCAAAGTATCAAGGATGCTATAACATCATCTTAATTAAAAAAGACATTTAAATTTTATGAGCCTTTTAAGAAAAGATATCTCCTCATGTTGTCCCAGAAAACAGACCAATACAGAATACAACTCAAATGTCAAGAGGTTCTTTTAACTGAAACAGCTCGAATATATGCTGCAGCTGTAATTCATAAGAATATCAGGCAAGATTCTCTTGCTAATTAACCATGCATCTTTGTAAAGCCTATGAACAGCAAGAATGAATTAGATTGCCCTGCATAAAAAAATCAGGAAAGGGAAAGCTGCAATTTCTGTTCTACAGCAGACAACTGAGTTCAAAAAATCTGCCAGGGAAAGCCCAGATAGTTGCACGGATATCACCTTGACCTACTAAAAGTCTATCAATGTCTATCAAATTACTACGATTGTTGCTTGCATCCCTTGCTTGCTTAGTCACTCTTTTACTGACTCACACACTTTCCCATGTGTTTCAGAGATCACCAACTAACTTGCAAAATTGTTCCCAAAACCCTGAATTGTAATCACATCAGAAGTACTAGCACAGTATTCACCAATATCCATCTGTGATGCGTTTAAGCTACAATACTTTACACTGAGGCTTGGTCCAAGGTACATACATACTACCTATTCTATTAGCAAAATAAGATTTTGGTTACTAATAGATTTTTAAAACTGTTTTGCAAAAACCATGATGCTGAGATCTGAATTTCATAAGCAGTAAAGCTCCTAAACAAGCTAGGAAGGACAAACACAATAATCTGACTCTTCTTTTGGCATAATGCAGGTCCCTGAATACAAACAAGGTACACCTCCAGTACTCTTATCTTATGGCTGAAATATTACCATGCTTACAGTTCAACACTTCCCAACCAGAGAACCTACAACTTCTCTTTGAGGTCTTTTCATACCACTATTTATACCTCTCTGCTAAAAATATGTCCTATTTCTAACACTTGCCTCAGTTCACATACCTCTTGTATGTACTGTACATGGCCAATGTAAACAGCCACAGGCCTGTTCCACCAGCACACTGACTGTCTGTATTTGTTCAGTCCATGGCTTTGATAATCACTGCAATACAGTCTTCTAACCTTGTCTGGGGTTCAAGGTTATTTTGCAATTGTTAACAGCATAGAGTATATAGAAACAGTAAAGATACTAGAGCATTAGCAACACCATTGTGGCTGAATACGGGTCAGAAGACCTGACACTTTTGTCCTGCTTTATTTTCATATAATCTGGAAAGTGCTGCTCCACTGCCAGAAAAAAAAGTCTCATATTATATCCATGCTATGTTTGTATCAGCAAGTTCTGACAACTCAGGTAAAACAATACTACTTAGAAACAGACACTTAAATAATGAAACTCCACTTACGGAGGGACTCCTATTACTAATGACCCAATAAAATATCAGTTTGCATTTTTAGAATACTGTCTCAGTTACTGAGTGTTCTCCGCTTTTCACCTCAATTACTCCAACTGAATGTTACCAACAGGTAGCTTTGGAAAACTATGCTACTTCTGCATTTATACAGGACCAAACACAATGTTCTGGTTCGTGTGCAGAGCTCCTACACAGCAAAATAAATTTTGACAGCTCTAATAACTCATTAGAAAGTGTGCAGAACTATTAGTCCAATAAGCGCAGAGAATACATACCAGCAGGTTTTAGAAAATGGCAGGACCACCAGAAGGGCTGTATGAGGGTAATTGGAACAAGCCAGTTTCAAAAGCTTAGCATTACTTAATTCCTCAGTTATTAGGATTTAACTTTATTGAATGATGAGGAAGGATTTTTATCTGTGGTTTCTCTTTTCCAAAGTATAAAAGCCTATTTGTGACCCATGCAGTTACAATGGTTGAAAGCAGCACTGTTCCCCCTTTCAAAGTGGAGCCAGCTGATCAGGAAGATGAAAGCAACTAACCACAAGCAGTACTTGAAATTTTCAATGGAACTTCAAGATTTATTGTGAATGTTAATATGAGTGTGTGACCTCAGAGTTTGCAGAGGAAAGGAACTGTGGATGACTCTTTTCTTTCTAAATTTCACTGACTTCATACATAACAACTCAGATGGGACACTGGTTGTGGTGCTGCACTTCAAGGGTGTCAATGCCCTTTCAGTCAGCAGTGAGAGGGGATGCAGCATCTCAACTCTTACCTTACAGGCAGTGCCCATGGATGCTGACTGCCTGTAGCATCTTACAGACTCCCCTCTCCAACCTTTGCCTCACTAATATTCCTGGATGTGAAACTTCTCTGCATGGCTTCTAAAAAGCTAGAGGGTTCCATTACAGCTCTTATCACTACAATTTAGCTTTGGCCTGGTATGCATCCAACAATAATTACCATCTGTGTCATTAAAGGACTGTTGTCTAGGCTTTTGATCATTGCTCTGAGGAGATGCAATGCCTCCTCTTCTCCT
This sequence comes from Strigops habroptila, assembly GCF_004027225.2. Taxonomy (NCBI): domain Eukaryota; kingdom Metazoa; phylum Chordata; class Aves; order Psittaciformes; family Psittacidae; genus Strigops; species Strigops habroptila. The sequence goes on from NC_044278.2 coordinate 60,548,393, forward strand.
CCTGTGCTGTCAAAACCACAAACAACTCAATTTCATTCTTCCACAAAAAACATCAGTTCTGCAGCTTTTGTTATGCAAAGTGCTAGCAAACTTCATGTAACACCACCAAAAAAATAGTGCTGCATGCTTAAAAATACTCTATGTTGAATATCAAAGAAAGAAAACAACAAGCAATGATTAGAGAATACAAGATAAACTCCTGCAAGACGTTAAAGCAAACTGCTTTATTTCAACATAGCTATTTGCTTTCTATCTTATTACTCAATATCTATCTCGTTATTCACTATTCAATGCCTTTTCAGTTGCAATTTCAACAACAGTTTTCATTACTCCTACATTTACATCAAGGCTTTTTATGATTACTGAAACCAACTCAATTTGCAAATTAAAGATTAGGGGGAAAGTACAAGTCAATATAAAACAGAAAATCACCCTCATATCGCAATTGCAATGCACTTCTATATTTAACAAAATTCAGCATCAGTTTGCATGTGTTATTCTCTCACACTAATATAATATACTTCACCTCTAACATGTTAGAGGTTCTTACCTCTTAAGATTTTTTGGCATCTTGAACCTTCACAGTCCTGGTTACAGAACATTCTATAATGCAGACCATAACGCTTGTCCACTAAAAGCAGGTTATAATTAACACTTGATTGTGATAGCTAGAGTCGCTTCTATATGCTTATCGCCAGTGGAATACTTAGTTGGAAGATCTAAGCTATTCTAAGGCAATTTGAAAACTATCACTTGTACAGCTAAACCCATTTGCTACCATTGAAGCTTGCAGAGTCACACAGCTGATACGAAAAAAAGATGAAGAAAGTGGAAGGAAATGAACAATTTCCCTGCAACACTCCATGGTGACTTGAAGTGTCGCTTCAGCTCTGGAGAATTTCCTTACAGATCAATGGTATAAGAAAAGAAATTAAAACTAGTTCACGAAACACCCTTTATACGCTAAGCATTTAAAATGCTGTGTATTTTTATTTATGACACACCTAAGCAAACATACCAGATCCCTACCATGAAGGAAGTGTCAGATTCTGACTAGTATTTAAATCAAGCAAGAGACGGAGGGTATATGAATATTCTGATTTCCAGGTAGCTCCATAATTCCAACCACAATTTTTTAAAAAGTTAAATGCATACCAAATGGCAACTCACGAACAAGGCACAAAATTCACACTGTAGAACTACATGCTGAAACTCCCGTCCTACCTTTTATTCTCTCCAGCCCACACACCCCATTTTCTCTGCCTATGTATGTCCAGGAAGACTTGCATTTGGAAAATGCTGTTCATTTTGGAAAATGGTGGTATTACCTTATCAAGTAAAACAGAAGTTCTATGGAGGAGGAAAGTTACTAGCTGTGCGATCATATCACATCTATAGCAAGTCACTCACATGCCTGTATATGAAGTTTATGCAAAAAAGTCCTTCAGGAGGACAGGGAAAGATAGGCAGAATAGTAATAACGATAAGAGTACTGAAAAGAGAAAGCAAACAGATTGACAAGCTGTTATTATAAGAGAGTTTCAAAACTATACCTTGCATCTTGTTAAGGCATAGTTTTGCATTAAGTGGCAATGTTTTGCATTTGCATTAAGGCATTGAGTGAACTGAAAATGGCTTTCCAAGAGGGAGTGCTTAGCAAGCACTGAAAAAGAGATGAAGAGAAGGGAATTATGTAGAAATCTGAATCAGAGGATGCAACTTAGTTCCCAGATGAACAGGGCAAGAAATTAAAGCTGCCTGTGGCTTGAGAAAAATTTCAGAAGGAGGTACTTCCATTCACTTTAAGGAACATGCTCACCTACGCTCTCCCATGAGTTTACAGAGAGAGAGCTGTTCCCAGAAGCCTATAGCAAATATCCTCTCAAAACACACACTCAGGTGCCTCACATGGGATGAGGTGAACTTGTGTATGTGGTTTGAATTTATGAGCCGTGCTTTTCTTCAGCAAACATTTCACTCCCCACCTCTCCTTTCAAGCAGATGCTTCTATAGTACTAAATGCTACTAATGCCCTTGGACTCTTTGATAAGGAAGTACTGCTGGGCTTGTTTAAAGACAGCAGTGTAAAGAGGAGAGAAAGCCAAGAAATACTTCATTCATAGGGTCAAAATAAGTGAAGGAAACAATGTTGCCAGCATAAAAGAGAGCACTAGAAAGGTCTTGGTCAGAACAAGCTACTGAGGAATTCTAACAACTGTGAATAAAGAGGCTTCTTTGACTAGGTTCAAGAACTGTTCTGATTCAAACAGCCTGCCCGGAAATATAATATAGAATTCAATTTTTATTTTACATTTTTTTGGGAACATGATTAGGTATTTAAGGTATCTAACAATGTGTGTGATGATCAAAATAAGTTATTGACTTATTGAAGTAAGTTATTGACTATGGGGCTACGACACTGTACTAATTTGTCAGAGCCCTGGGTAACACAGTCTAGGGTGAGGCATCCCTGCCCATGGCAGGGAGGTTGGAACTAGATGATCTTAAGGTCCTTTCCAACCCTAAGTATTCTATGATTCTATGAAATCTTTTGAAGAAATGACCAAAAAAAAAAAAAAAAAAAAATGCAGAGATAAGTTTGCTTGTTTCTTCTTTTTATTGAAGCTGAGAAGATTCTGGAAATATTTTAGCCTGAAATTAATGTAAATCCAATTGGTTTGGGCTAGGTCGCTCCTATCTGAAAGTCCTCTTAAAAGCATAATACTTATTTTCACAGGAGAAGTCAGACCTTTCCACTAGCAAAACATAATGTTTCCTCCATTAATATGAGTGTATCATCTAAACTCTAAAAAAACCTCCACCTCAACAGTGTTTCAGAATACATACGAATGTGGGACACACTTTGGCAAACTTCACTAACCAATAATGAAGTACAAGAAATATCTCATAGAGCTGCCCCTAAGACAGACAGCTCATTTACATCATGAGTTTTCACTTAATGTATGTGTGCACTACAGTTCCACCTTACAAACCTTTACTGTCCTCTGTAAATCCTGCATAAAATTTATGGGAGAGTATCATGACTCATCTTGTGGCTTTAAGATACACTCCATGATTTTCAAAATGACCTACAGTCTTGCCCTTCTAAAATAATACTGCAGTGTGCACTACTAACTTGCAAAAAAATATACCCTACAGCACAATAATGTCTCATAAAAACTGCAATATTCAGACCCATGAGGAATATTTTGCTACAGTGAAGTACAGAAGACATTATCCTGAACAAGAGCAGTGCTACCATGTTGGACCTTACATGGTTTAAAACAGAGCAAAAGAGACACCAATCTCTGCTTTCTCTGTCTAGCAGAAGAGAAGAGAAAATTTACTACCACCTCTGTACTAAAGCACTATCCCTACAATCTTAATAGTTAAATTTAATTCTATATTCAAGGTTTTTAAAAGCACTTAGTATTTTATCGTTTCTATTCTACAGAATATATTACATTAGTATCTTTGTACATTAAGGTTACAAGCACTGAGAAATAGTGACATGACTTTATGTAGTGTGACACATTTTCTAATTTAATGGTCTCCCAGAGACAGCAATTAAATAAGATTCACATACAGGTAAAGAGTGGATGCTGGGTTAATTAAGGATGAGATTCTACTTGTTGATTATGAAACCCAGGGAAACTGGCGTGTATCATTTCACAAATATTTTAAATTGTATTTCTACCTTATGTCAATGTAATTGTCTGAAATAGTGCCTTATATAGCTAAGTATTCATATCTTCCATTAAGGTCTGTATTTATACTTACATACTTTAAAGACCTTTCTACGGTGATTTGAAGTATTTTGCTCCTATATAGGTACTCACTGAAGAAGTTCCTTATACTTACCTGTATATTCTGATTTCAATTATGCTCATTAAACATTCCACATTTAACAGTAATAGCCCTATTCAGCAAAGCACATCTCAGCACACGTCCCACTTAAAACAACTCTTATCTAGCTCCCAAAATTAGTAAGGTCATCTCAGTTTAACCTGTCTAAAAACTATTTATGATACTGAAAGACATATTACATCTAATTAGAAGGCTAAAGCACATTTTCTTGTAGAACACTGCTCATCTGAAAAAAAAAAAAACCCACAACAGGTGGATGCAATAAAACTTTTGCATTAAAGAAAACAGATTTTGCAGCTAGAGTATGAGCGCTCCTACTCAAGACATTCTCATTTCCCCTTACACCTAAAATGCACATATTCCAGTTTTACCATACCTTTAGCCTTCATTAATTACAGAAAATCCATTGACTCTCATACAAGTTTAATACCTGCTTCATGTATGCATAGCACATGGTCTCTGCAACCCTCTTTCCTTCATCATAGCAGGCTCTTGGACCTATTGGATTCACATGGCCCCAGTAATCCTCATTTTGAGGGTGAACTTCAGGATCTACGGGAAAAAATATAAAAACTCTTAAATGACCTTCTAGCAAAAAGTTGACTTTATATAATAAATCAGTAGATCACTGGTGCTATACAATTCAACAGCTTCTCTCTGAACTATGTATTTAAAAAATAGTATGTTTCAACACCATTCCTTTAAAGCATATTCACTAGAAACATGAGAATGACATTTAAAGAAGATAAGGCAAGTAAGATAACTGAATATAAGCAAACAACAGCCATCACTTGCTTTCCCCAAAAAAGTGTGCAAACAGAGGATTAAATTCAACTCTTCTCTGCAAAAACAGACAATTTCAAGGACACAAATATGACTTTAATGTAATTCTGAAGAAATATTACAGGTTATGTAGGCAGCATTTTTTACTGTATTTGGAAAAAATGTAAAGCATTTTCAAGTTTTATGAAACAAGAAAAAAGGAAAGAAAAATAGAAAAAAAGAAGTACTGCATTTCTTAAAGAATAAAGCAGGGCAATGTACCACAATGTACTTGCTGTATTTCTTCTGGTTTATCCTAAGCATATGCTGCTTAGAGACATGATTACAGATGAATTCTGGCTGAGAGCCACAGAGCAATGGTAAATGCAGAGAGGTTTTATATGATTATAAAAGCATATAACATTCTTAACAGAAGGTGCTCTGATCTGGAAGCCACTTCAGTTTCTGTCTCCTTTCTGGCAAAGGCAGCTCCACGAAGCACGTAGAAACTCTCTATACAACACTGCTTTGAGAACTCCTATGGTAACAGCTAACATATTTTCTGACTTTATTTTCTGTCCTTTATTTCTCAGCAAAATTACTTTGCCCTTTTAGCCAGAGTATAATGTGAGTAGACTCGCTCTGTTACATTGGATTTACTGACACAACAAAGCCTGATAATGGGAATTTCCAGGTTTCCACTTCAGCAGACAGATTGCAGCAGAGCAACGAGACTCCAAAACTTAGGGTCTTTTTTGCCTGCTGGTCTCCTGTTCCAGAAGGGAGTTTGCTCAATTACAGTGGCATCCTTGGGGATACCATTTTATTCTGTGGAGGCTGACCATAGATAATCAAAGGCAAGGAAGGCAGTAGGAATGCTGCACAGGCTCAAGCTGCTTATTTGGTTGGCTGGTCATCTTAGTGATCTCTTGATTGGGTATTTGCTTTGAATCTTCTTGACTGAAGTTAATCCACCAAAAGTACATTCCTTGAGGTATGTTCTTTGTCCTTTTCCACTTTCTCCTCACAAAGCTTTGTATCTTGTTACAAAGATGAGGGGTTTTTTTGTTTGCTTGTTTGTTCTTTAAAGCCTGGACTCTCATAACTACTGATGCTGAGCTGGTGGACTCTGCCTGCATATCTCCATTAATCTTGTAACACTGCTGTTATTAGGCAAGAGTTTACAACAGCAGGAAGTTTCTCTAGTAGGCACACGGTCTGTTACACACCCCAAGGAAGTACTTCAGATTCCTCCTGCACCCAGCTAGCAGTTCTATCAGTCATTTTCTCACTACTTCATGTCTTACTAACAGTAAAAGATGGAAAGATATGGCAGTATTGCTGAATATTACATTTTAAGAGACACCACAAGAGCCTGGATGCACAATCACTATTTTCTTGGCTTGGAGGTTATGTCCTTATCTCTTTACACACCAGAGTGATTGCTAAATTGTAACAATACAGTTCATAAATGAATGGAGGATGCAGATTTATTAGTGAAATTATCTTTCTTCAAAGGTTTTAATTATGGCATTCAGATTTTAATTAAGAGTTCAACACTCAAAATCCCCCACAAGCCCTCTGGAAATAACAGACATAAACTAAGACATAGGAAAGTTACAGACAACAGTCCAAGTCTACTTCCACCACTCTGACTAGAGATTTAAGTACTAATGCCTACATTTTAAACTGTGAGAAGCACACCTGATAAAGAAATCGAGCTAAGACAGTGATGAAAATCTATCATTCTATCATCTGACAAACTGTTTGTAAATACCCTTTTAAACAGTCACATTTCAGGAGCTCTAAACACTGTTTTAGCCTTCTTACCTCCATATACCTCTGATGTAGAGGCCAGCAGCAGCCGTGCTCCAACACGTTTAGCTAACCCTAAATTTTGGGCAATAGGGAAAGAACAACATAATTAGAACAAGTGCAGGAATCTTGCAGTCATGTTAACTGCTTTAGTGTAATCCCCTTTTACATCTTTTTAAAGAGAATTTTATTTCTCTCACTAGATAAATCTACTTGTAAATCACATCCATAGCTCCACTCCAAAGCTAGAAAACTTGAGAAACAGCAGAGCAGCACCCAGAATGAGATGTGTGTACTTCTGGGATGAAAAGTTACAGTGAACCAAGATCCAAGAACTGAATATATTAAACCCTAAATAAAGGCCAAGGAAGCATAAATCACTGCAGTTAGGAAATCAGGATCTTAAAAACACCACAATATATTATGCTAACCAAAACTTAAACTACATAAAGAAAATTATACAGAATAACATGTTATAGGACAAAAATCAATCATTTTCCCTTTTTTATGCCTCTTTAAACTGCCTGGATAATCCTACCCATCACTCGAGATTATTCTGCACTCCATTTCTGGCCTTCAAGTTGGCATGGTCAATCAAAGAAATCTCTCACCTATGCTGTACAAACTGTCTGGTACCTCGATGGCTTCTAACTCACTTAATTCTCTGAACTGTACTCACTAGAGTACCACTCAAATGAGAAACTCAGCTGACCTAATGCTCAGGTGGTTTTTTTGCCTCATAACAACTCTTAGGATCACTGACAGCCAGTTCAAGCTTCAGGATATGCCAAATGGAGCAAAGATAGGAGGAAAAAGTAGTGAAGGCTTGAGGAATTCTTTTCACAGGCCCATTCTCAGCATCCAAACAAACAGACAAAGCTGAAAATGTTGTCTTGGATTTACCTAGCACGAAGCTAGACATTTAACATTCTTGCAGAACTTGCTAGCCAAGGCATGCACAAGAAGGTGCAGTACTCTTGATGTTCAGAGTTTACAGAGCCAGTGATGTTCTACCTCGTTCAATGTTTGCTGTGGTGGACAGAAACAGTCACTCATGGCAAATGTGGGAATGTTCCACTTTAGCAAAGTGAGAAGTGCTGTCAAGGACAGAACTTTGCTATAAAAATCCCACGCTTTTACTTGTTCCTATGACTTCTATAATTACTGCACACTCCATAGGCAAGTTACAGGCATGAAGTTCTTTTGCTTTGACAGCCAAGCTTGCATGCTGTCAGAGTTCATCTGCAGATATATTTAAAGTACAAAAATCTTCAAAGAGGGACACCCCTTGCCTTATTTTTCTTAAGGAAACAACTTTTAAAATGTACAACTCATCTGCTCCATCCTCCCCTCTCCCCAGTAACTCTGTCCAGGTTATATTAATGTCTAGCCAAGTTAAGTAGGAAAACAAGATTTCCACTTACCCAACATGTTTAATGTCCCAATAGTGTTCGTCTTCAATGTTTTTATAGGATTATACATATAATTTGGAGGAGAAGCAGGAGATGCTAGATGATAGATTTGGTCCACTACAGAAAACCACGGAGGGGGGGAGGGGAGAAGAAAGCATTATTATTTTCCCATGTAATATATTAAATGAGAAAGTATTACAATCAAGAAACAAGTACTTCCTTCTGCATTTCCTAGCATTAGAACTCAGAACTTCCTGAATGCTACCTATGGATGTAACATGAATCAAAGGCAGCCAGAATTACTAAAAAATGCCTATAAGATCAAATGAAAGACAGTGATGCTTAAGAAAAAGAATAAACCCCCTACACCGAGGTCATCCAAGAAAATTAGTGAAAAGGTCAGGTAAGAATTAGAATGACAGGATGGAAGAAAGGGAAAGTAATTCCTTCTTTGTGTTACAAAGGAAAGTTTGTTTTTTTAAGAAGACTTGGCACCAAAACCTGAAAGAACCTGGAAAAGTCAAGGCTAGCTGCTATTCTGACAGAAGACAATATTGCATGGCATAAGGCTGTCTTGCCCTAGAACAGAACACCATTGTTCAAATGGTACACTCAAACAAACATTTTCTGAGGTGTTTTATAAGTAACAAGCAGTCACAAGTGACAGCAATGACAGCCCCCTGTTGGGTGTTGTGACAGCCTCACACAGCAAGTGCTGGAGGAAGCAAGCTCCCAGTTCAGGCTCAATCCAAAGCCCTGCCTGCATTGCTAATGCAACTGAAACTTTAAAGAGTTTGTCTGCAACATGAAGATAGTTAATTGTACTGTGTGACATGGAATAGTTTCTCCTTACTTTGGTCACTGTTGACATTGTAGGCTCAAGCAATGAATAAAATCTAATCACATTATTTTACAGGATTTCTTGTGTTGCGGGATTAATGCAAAGATGTAGCACAGGGTACAGTTTAATTTGGCTGTTGAACTCTGACATGCCTCCTACAGATAAGCCGTGAATATATGACTGCCTCATGTTATGCCTCTGAACATGAGAATCCCCTTCTCATAGCATGGTACTGTCAAGAAGCCAAAGAAAAGGGGTAGACTGGAAGCTGACAAAAAGAAATGTTCAGAGAAGCTGCTGACTGCTGCTTGCAGGTAACAGGTAATTCAAGCACAGTGGCTCAGAAAAATGAACAAAGCAATAGCTGAAGTCACCTGCAGCCAACTCAGAGTTGAACTCTGACCTGAGCTTTATGCTGTTTCTTTCTACCTATTCCTTCACAACCCTTTCTAAATCTCATTTTCAACCATTCCATTGGTGGAATTTTTGCAGCGTGAAAGATGTCACCTCAGAAGCATTGTGGTCTGTCAGTAATTTGCTGCCCAAACCTAGTCTGTCAAAGCCAAATGAACCCTTCCCTGCCTCTCTCTCCATCCACTTGATTTTTGTTGGGTTTTAAGTATCTGCTGAATTTTTACACACAGCAGGTCCCTTAATGGCAGATGGCATACGCACAAAAACTATCTTTCCTTTTGTTGAATACAGCTAGGCCTGTGATTATCCAAGTGGTGGTATAATTATATAGCTAGAAACAAAGGCAAACAAAATACAAAACACCAAAGGTTCCTTATAACCTTCAAATTAATTAATTTATTTATTTTTAAATAAGAAGCTAAGTGTAATGGAGAGTGCTCAAAAAAAAGAAAGCAAAAACACAAAGAGAAAGCACTCTCCTCCTCTTAGTCCTTCTTCCTCCTTTTGTTTCCCAGCTGGCAATTGCTTTTAAATGAAGCCAAGAGAAGGAGCTGAGGAAAGAAGGTGGTTTTTCCTTGCCTGTAGCAAGAGCTACAAGCCTGTAGCAAGAGCAAGAGCTTTGCGGTTTGCCTCAACGTACTTTTTCTCATATGCACAAGGGCAAAAATGGACCCCTGCGCTAAAAGGTTCAGCCAGAGCATAACTACCAGATAGATGGAAGATGGGGCATTTGCCAAGTGTCAGATAGCCATCTTCTGGGCCAAAAGGACACGGAGCCAGGCAGCTCCAGGACCTTACCCTCTTGCCCAGGCAAGATCATTAGGGTATCAAACCTTAGACCGATTAAAAGCATAACTGGTTTTCCAAAATATTTAGAGAACGTTGGACATTTCAGAAGGGTGAGAAGACAGGCTTCTACCCCAGACTGGTCACATTTGAGCCAACAAGCTGAGGATGTCAAAAGAAATACAATTGTTTCTACTTCCATCTTCCCTCTTTAAACTGTCAGGTCTAAAAAAACGTTTATTTTTTTGTATCAATATTTCAGAGGGCCAACCAGAAATGCCAGACAAAGCCATCTACCTTGTCTGGCTGACAACCTTGTGTGCAATTAGTTGAAAATAACTGTACAAAAGGTTGTGCAAAGCTTTACGCAGATAGGTAAGGACCATAAAAGAACAAATGATAACAAAATTCTGCAAGTTTTATATGTAATGCATATTAGGGGCTAGAACGCCGTAAGCCACTGTGAATGCAGCAGCAAGAAGTAGTTTATCAAGCACAGGATAGTAGACTAGTGATAAAATAAAGAAATATTAAATAATTCTTTCAGGTTACAATTTTGCTGAAAGGAGAAAAGTAGTAATTAATTTCAAAATAGCACAGACATGGCATGATCATTCAAGCCATCAGGAAATCTACAATCAACATAAACAAAGTTTTAGTAACATGTTGCAGGATCAACAGCAACTAAAATTTGTCAGTTGTATCCTTTTCTATGTGCAAGGCTAAAAAAAAAACCTGACCAAGAAAACCCCCAAACCCAAAACCCCCTGTAATTGAATGTGTAATACCTAAATCCAGACACAAATGTTAGGTCTTGTGTTTTCCTTAAGGCTAAAAAAATATGATCAATATAACAACTCACTTTTACAAAACATGCAATAAAACTACCTTCCTTTGTGCCATTCATCTCTGTTTTTCAGCCGTATCACTGCATGGGTTCTGCATGCTTCCTAAATGAATAATATGGACAGAGTCTATCACCTTTCCTACGACAGGAAATAACATTCCTTTCTGTGAAGGACTGACCTTCATCTGCCTTTAACATGTGTCATGGTACCAGAAAGGACTAAACGGGTCACTAAGTCCACTAAGCACCTGCATCCATCACTGTACTTACTAGTCAGGAAGTACTAAGCTGCAAAGCTTTGATCAGAAGCATATAAACAAGTTTCTACAGCTTAAAAATATGGACTTTTCTTGTGCAGAACAGCTATGCCAATTCCATTACTGTAGGTCAGGCCAGAGAAGCTGACACAGTGAAGTGAGACATTTCTATTGCACTGAACTAAAAGAGACTACAAATTCAAATTAATTTCCTTATGTTAAAAACATTGCCTGTAACTTAAGGCAAACTAGGAAAAAATTTATGAAGGTTTACCATATTGCTTGTACTGGAGCAGATTTGGAGAGCTTCAGCAGAAACGCAGGCACCACTGCACTTGGCTCCAGAAAAACAAAATTAAGTAGCATATTTTCTGCCTTGCCATGACTTTCCCTAATTGTACAGTTTAAATCCTTCAAGTTGAATGTATCAAGTATCTGGCAAAGTGAATGAAGACTAGGGGGATAAAAATCTGAGATGGAAATACCGAAGCAAAGGAAAAGCAATGTATTGAAGGCACTCACAAAAATTAGAAGCTGTATTTGCATGTGCCTTAAGTTACCTGTGAAATTACTTGGCAACTGAACAATTCTGGGATAGTGAAAAACAGTGTTTAGTAAAATGTTATAATTTTTACTTCTGGAAGGCTGTTATACACAAGAAGGCTATAGCCTATTATTTTGACAATTTCGTGAGACTGTTGGTTTTAGCCTTAAAGTCAACTCAGACCCAAAGCCAGAAAAATCCTTAAGAATAAAAACATTTTCAGACCCAGTCAAGCCAACGATCTATTAAAAGTTCTATAAATAATGTTATTTCATATACGTACATGCCCGTTACTAAAAACTTCATACCTTCTGAAAACTCTAAAAGCCCGTCTCCTTGTCGCTATGCATGCCACGTGCTCACTGCACTTCTCTCAATTTGCAAAATATGTTTTTATTCTACCATTTTGTAAACTTTTCAGTGAAAGTCAGGAAAGCCTAAACTACCTTTGCATTCACAACAGCCACTGGAAATAGAGCCGACATTTAAGAAATGTTTTGCCAGAAAATGGACTGCTGGTATTAATAAAGAAAAACAAAAACCAAGACCAAAACCAGCTTTAACTGATCTTCACATCAATTATTACAATTAATCTCAAGACACAAGTGATGGAAGAGTTCAACCTTACCTACCACTTACAAACACTTCTTTCACTTCATGTTACATCAGTTCAGCAGTGTACTTGCTTTTGTTTTAACAAGTAAGTTTTGAGCATCAGAATGGAACTCTTCTTCACCACTCTGTCCAAAAAGAAATTACCTATTTTGCCTTCAGCTGCCACTGACTGCAATTTTAGAAGTACTGTACTGATATTTTACCAAGAGCTCCTGTTTAAGAAGTAAAATGTTTGAGGCCGTCAACAAAATTCCCACTCTGCAACTGTGCTCCTTTGGTTCAAAACCAAAGTGGGCAGTGTAATCTAATTAAGTTGGAAAGAAAAAAGAGACTCTCTAGAGTGAAGCCTTCTCTCTAAAATCATAATCCTTGAGGACTACAATGAACATCTTTCCAAGGGAAGAAAATCTTTAAGCTACATTTTTTATACAATGACAAAAGCATTCAGAATATATTGTGCATTTGTGATTAGGGAAATTAAATCGGTACAACTGAGCCAACTGTTTCCTCTGTTGATTGGAAATCTGTGGCATCTTCAGGCCTGGTTTTGTTTCAAATTTGTGAAAGGAGTGGGAAAAATAAAGAAAAAAAGAAAAAAGAAACACAAAGGCTTAAATGTCTTCATGTGAATTGCAAAACAGTCCTGAGGAGGGCATCTTTCAGATGCAAGAGATGGCTGGACGTAAAGAGAATGGGCATATATCACCTTATAAAAGATTGTTCTAAGGCTTCCAAAGGTTGCTGAGGTAGTAGAAAGAAGGACAGTGGCCATGCATACCTATCTGATATTTTCTTTCAGTTTGTTCCAACTGCTGTAGCTATTGTAGACAAGGTGTGTATAGTATGATACCTAATTGCAGTTGATAACCAGACCTGAAGACTGACAGGTATTACATGCTTTTTAGGAGTCCAGTTTGCGGTATGACTGCCATCATGTGACATCACCTTGAAACTGTCTTTTGTGTGGGGGGTTTTTGGATGGTTTGGTGGGGTGTAGAGTTTTTTTTAGTTGTTTTCTTTTTCAGAGGGTGAATGGGGGGGTGTTGGTGTTTTTCTTTAGGCTTTTTTTTGGGGGGGGGGTGGTGGTGTTGGGGTTTTTTGTTTGGTGGGTTTTTTTGTTTGTTTTTTGGTGGGTTTTTTTTTTTTTTTTTTTTTTTACACACATATTCAAACATGAACATATTTCACAGTAGAAATTCAGAATTTGGTGGCTTTAAAATTTCAGTTGCAATTCTACCTATTACCCTGAACCAAGGCAAATCACATTAACACCAGATCAAGTATTCAATCTCATTTGTTCTCCAACTAGCATCTTTTGTGTCTTTATACCATGGTTTGCAGGAACACGAGCCACAGTGCTCTGAAGTAGCCATCTTAGGGAGCTTGTAATCTTGAATGTAGAGAATGGGGCAGAAAATAAGGAAAGGTAGATTTCTATACTTTTTCGTTGATAATACAGAGAAGGGTAATAAAAGGTTCTTTTATACACCACTCTTCAGAAAATTGTCTTCCTATACCAAAAAACCACACCCCATTTATTAGTGGATAAAACCTTAACATAAGGGCTAGGCCAAAATTAAAATGTCTTTAAAAATCCCAAGTACTTTAAAAACACAGAACTCAACCACAATAGAAAAAAGGGTTAATACAACTATCATGCAAACTATTTTTCCCCCCCTCATTATTTTCTGTCTTTCAAGATTCCTAAACTACTTGCATTCCACTAAAGAATTCGGGACCTTTGTTTTTCTGCTTGAAAAAGCTTAAGTGAAAGCTATGTTCTTGTGCATTTTCTACTGACATCATCTACAAATGCTGAAGTAAAGAAAATCCTAGTGGAGGAGGAGAAAGTCATTCAGCACTATAGTTAACTACACTTCTCACAGGGCTAAGAAACGTGTGCTTAGGTGATTTATTACTGTCTCTGGCCAATCTAGATTAAGATCCAAGAATGCTGAGTGCCATTTCATGTAATGGATCAAAGATAATGACTCAGATAAGGCAGATTGTGCGTAGGCATCACTGTGAAGCTAAAAAGAAAAATGCATCAAGAGATTTAGTGAAAGCTATGCGTCTTGAGACTAAACTCACTTTCCACATCAAAAGTGCAAGCACTGTTCTTTCTAGATCAGAAATGAAGTCTCTCACAAATAAAAGCACCAATTACTCTCTCTGGAATTCAAAGTGTCAAACAATCCTGTATGACCTTGTTTAAACAGGACAGAAAATAAACAGGAATTCTTTACATACAAACCTTCTTTTGTCATGAGTTCACAGTCATTCCAGCTTCTATTTACAAGTAAAAAGGAGAAACTGGGACTAAGAAGCATTGATGCATATGCCAACTTCTTAATCTGTTACAATAGCTACACCTCATTGCCTCATCTTCCCCGCCCCACTTGGACTATAAACTCTGCAACAAAATGAAGTTTTATCATGTTCCTACACTAGTATATCAGAGTTAATTTTAACATTTAGCTGTGCCAACTTTAATTTACGCTGTTGGAGGATGAGAAGCCATTCAATAAAGTACCCACTGAATAACATGTTATAAATTGTTGTCAGTATAAAATGGGGAAGTGGTGTCTTAATTACACGGCACATGGGAGAGGTAGCTGAAGGATGTCAGAATTCCCATTCATTAGTGCCTAATAACTGGGCAACAGTATCAGCAATGATGATAATTCCCTGAGAAGGTCCCAAGTGTAATCAGTCAGAAAGAAGGTAACACGGGAAAGATTATGCAAGCTGACAAAATGAACTGGCTGAGGTATAAGCTACCAGCACCTGGAGTCAATTAATAAGATCCTAGCCCCATTATGCTGTCAGTGGAGGCACAAGTCTGAAGTAAAATAACAGGCAATAACTGAACCAGTGCACTGTCAGAGCAGAGAAGGAGCATGTGTTTGCAGGACTGTTTCAGTACTGTTGTCAGCGATTCATCACAAGCACTATAATACCAGAGATGCAATTGCTAGAGGTTTTCTCTGTGAAATTCCACCCATATAGAATTCAGAAAGAATTAAAAAAGAATAAATAAATAAATAAACCCCCAGATACTTTTTTGTTTGTTTGTTTAAAAAAATGAAACATCTACATTGCTCCAAAGTTTTAAAGGGATGGAGCAAAGCCACCAGAACCCCAGTGTAATTTGAGTAACATTTTTATTGATTCACTATATACTTACATACTCTCAAGGAAGTCTATAAATGCATGTCGCTCGCAAATGCAACTATATTATGTTGTCTTACAATTTGGCATAATAGTTTGAGTTACTTCTCTTGTTTTGAAGAAAGACATTAATTTTTCTTTTAGTGTGGGGTTTTTCTAGTTGGTTGTTTTGTTGAAAACTGGGAAAATTCAGTGCTGCCATTTTCCTATTCTATAGGCTGTGCAATGCCTGTACCTAAAGTAAGAGCAATGTTTTCCAGAGAAGACACTTAAGGCAACTAAGAAAAGTGAGCTGATTTGCCTTCTGATAGAGCTGAGTCTCCTCTCAACTGACCACACACAGTTGCAGCCCTGAATTAAATTTCTCAGCTCATGATGTATCCAGACCACAGACTGTGTGTATAAGCCTGTGCAGGCACACAGGGACATGGGACAATAGATGGGATAGACAGACTGACTCATTGCCATCTTGCCTTCTCAGAGTCAGTCACATTAGGAAGTTTTTCAGATTTCCTTCCTCCTGTCCACTCAGAGGAAGAACTTATTTCAAAGACGAAAGTGCTCTGAATCTCTCACTCCACACTGGTTACAGAAAATAGGCTAACAAACCTAAAGCATATAGGTATTAGATTGATCAATCCCAAAGTCAGTACATAAATTTCATTTCTTTATAGACATACATACTTAGGAGGATAAAGCACAACGAAGTGCAGATACCAAACAGAGACTACTCACCCTCAATGTACAGGGGCTCAACAACATCATGATTTATCAGTTCGAAGTTCTCATGACCAATCCAGTGCTCCACATTTCTTTTCCTGCCCGTAAAGAAGTTGTCCACAACTGTAACCTCATGGCCATCCATCATTAGTTTGTCAGTAAGATGAGAACCCACAAACCCTGCTCCTCCAGTTATCTGCGTTAGGACAGTTGGTATAAATTTCTTTTTCTTTTTACAGAAACACCAGACAAAGTCTACAAACATGAAGACAGAAGAACAGTAGCTTTCAGATCTTTGCTTACTTCAGGGGAAACAACTCCATTTCCATGCTTATTTTTTTTCCTGATATTTACAGCATTTAAAATTTCAAGAGACATGCTTGACATGTTTCATCACTGTCGGGCTAGTTCAGCTGACCATTCACTTAAAAAAAAAATATATATCTCTTTTTTCAGATTAGATTATTTTCCTTTTTTCCTACAAATTGGATTGTGCCCTTTTGTGCAGCATCAAGGCCTAAAAAGACCCAAAAAGGTAAGAGGAGAATTTTCTGTAATCCCTATTTCTCAGAAAAAAGACGATAGAATGCCACATTATTTTCATGTAAGATGATTTATATCAGACATGTCAAATCCAGCTTTTATCTGGTTTAAATGGAAGAACGTTGGGTGTTCCAAATGCTACAAATTCTTTCACCCTTCAGAGAAAGATGAAAGGAAGGATATTCTTTGAAGACCTCTCATTTGAGATATCTGCTAAAACCAAAATTACTCTTTTTGTGCTTTAATGCATCCATATCCCATGTCATTCTGGCCTGAAGTGGTCAGGCAGTTGGTCTAGATGATCGTAGTAGGTCCTCTCTAACTGAAAATATTCTATTCTATACCATTAGCTCTGCTATCCAGCATTTGCCTGTCTTGGAGCTTTAGGATGTTTTACTGCAAAGAAATTAGCAGAAATATTTAAAACCTTGTACTCTTGTTCCATTGAGATGTAGAAGCAGCAAAGGAGTTCATTATGTTTTTCCCTTTCTGCACCTCAGACTTTAACAGCAAACTAAAAAAAAAAAATAATCACTAACTCTGTATTGAAGCAGTCACCACAGTAAGTAGAACTGCAAGTTGTGCGACACATCCAGACATATTCATGGAAGCAATTATTCTCTCTGCATTTCATAAGCTGTTTTCAAGAACACAGACATGACAGATCACCACTCTCAAAGAATAAATGGACTTGTAAAAGCCCCGTGTGGCATCAGTTATATTACATGACTGCATGATCAAATTCACATTTTGAAAGCAATTCAGCTGTTGATCTCCATTCCTCAACTCCAGTGACAACTAACCAAGCAACAAAAGGATGTGGCATTATTGTCCGGCAGGAATGGATGGTGTGCTACAATGACAGAGTGCTGTGTGGAAAAGGATGTAGATACTTGCAGATGCACTTTGGGCTAGTCAAACCCTAAACATTTATCCTGTCCACTCCTCCATCATCTACTATTGAAAAAAGTCAGATTAGTAGATTTATTAAAAAAAAAAAAAAAAAAGGACAAAAAAAAAAAAAAAACCCAAAACAAAAAACCCCACAAAAACAAAACCAACCAAACCCAGGAAAGACACAAAGTCAAAGAGAAAGCTATCAAAAACTGGAAAAAAAAAAAAAAAAAGAGAAAACTATATCTGTTTTCTTCTGTAAAAACTTGAATGCCCACTTCTTTTATTCTCACACTTGCTTTTCTTATTAAAAATTCAGGGCCACCACTGTGTCAAAGACATTTTAAGTACCAGTCAATAAAAGAATCATTTAGTTGGTCTATTTAGTATTCTTCTGGGTTTGTCAGGGCTTCCTTACAGCAGATTCAATATGTGATTCAATTCCTTGACAAACCTGAAGGAGAAAAAGGATTTAGGAGAAGCTCTCTTTGAAAGACAGAAAGAATCTCAAGGCTCTTACTACCCTGGAACAGAAAGGAGGGAAGAACAGGTTACTGACAGAATGCTGTGAACAACAAAAGAAGAGCAGTAACTGACGGAGAACAGCCCTCTGCCAGGTGCCACCACTTACCAAGGAAAAAATAATATGCATGGAAAACGTACTACCATAAGCTTATTCTGACCTGGAAGCAAGTGGCAGCCTTGCTGAATGGTACAAGGGGTTTGCCTTTTTGTGGTAACCTGGACAAAAGTTTTTTGAACCTATTCCTTCAACTGAGGCTCAAGGAAATCTCTTGCTGCTACTTCTATTTCCAAGATTCCAGAGAAGAGAAACTCAATGCTTGCAATATGTCTTTGATGCATGTAAGAAAGTGTCTTCTTCCCGATCTCTCTTTTGGAAAACACCAAACAAAACCAAGCACTGCTTACGGCACACTCCTATGCTATATGCAAGTAAAGAATGCAAAAAAAAAAGCACAAACCAATTTTGTTCGGAAAGAAGTTTCCAATTACTTTAAATCTCTAAATAGTTTTTATGATAAATCTAGTTTTATTAACATATCACTTCCATAGGTGTTATATAAATAACTACTTGGAAAAGGAGCTGAATTTCCCCTGGAAAAGTAAACAACTGTAAATTATGTTTTTATCATTACTTGAGGCTACATTAAAAAAAGAAAAGATGATTTATCATTGAAGCTCTCTGTATAACCTTCCTGCAATCACTCATAAAGCAAGGTCAATATACTTCATTTCTAAATGACTTCCTGCAAATCACAATGACGTATTAATCTACAAAATCATATACTGTACATGAATCACTTTCATATCAGAATTGAAGCATCAGCACCCGGGGCTTAATTACGCATTCTTTGATAAGACATTGCTAATAAAAATATTTAATTACTTAGTAGTGCCAATATGCTTGGTAACTTTAGCATCTACTAGAAGTCACAAATATTACTGATCATTTCCTCCATGAGAGGCACTGAAAAGTTTGTGTATTCATTACACAGATTGATTCCTGCTGTCTGCAGTCAGGTTCAAGACATCTATTGTCTAATAAGGAAATACTAATTTTTTATTTTATGGTTTTATCTGTCTACTATACTGAATTCAGGAAAAAAAACCCACAGAGACTGAACCAATATCAACACTATCTTCCATATTAACAGAATTTCTTTTCTTGCATACAAAAGCCTGTGGTGTAGTCACGCCAGAGAACTGGGAAAATAGTTAAATCATGCATAACAGGCTGTAGACCTGAGCTCTTTTGAATGAGAGCGCCAGAATATCTAGTCTCAGCTGAAACACCACCCCCATTAGCAGTCACCTCAAACCAGATGCAGTATAATAATAAAATAATTGCTAAAACTGTTCTCTGGTCAGGTCAATGCTGTGGGTATCTCCGGGTTGCAGCTGGAGACTGCATACAGAGCAAAAAAAAAATAAAAAAAAATGTCAGAATTTAGAATGGTTCCTAGGAAAAGACGCAGCATCAACAAAATACGAAGTTAATTATCTACCAAAGTTCACTTGGCTTGCCAATTCTTGAGAAATTTCCAAGTGTCATGCAAGGTCTACAGGAGTTCTTTATACACTGTCTTCAGCTACTCGAAAGAACAGGGATTGTTATTTCCTGTAGGATTATGACAGCAACACCATCATATTATGACTTGCCCACATGGGCAGGAGGCTCGTGAATGCTCATCCGAGTTCACACTGAACTAGTCCCCAGCCATGACAGAGAAGAAACAACTCAACAACTCCCTTATCCTTTTGACCAAGTTTCTTTTTAGTAATTCAAACTCTACAAAATGTACAGACACAGAAAATCCTATAGACCTACAGGTCAGCGGAAAACACTCCTATTCCAACTACTTGCCATCTCTGTTGAAGCAACAGATTTCAACAAAATATCCAGTATTTTTCAAAGGCAAAGTCTAAAACTTAGTAGTAAGAGCTCAATAGCCTATTAACAGGTTGCATCGATACTTTTCTTGAAAGCACCTTCTTGCTTACACAGAACACATGACACTAAGGTAACTTTATTATCCTTGCATGCCTGAGCACATAATTTAGGAATTTTTAGAATTAAGCCTCTCTGCTCTTTTCCTCAGCGTATCTTCCATATTCAACAAGGGAACAGGGAGCCTACAGGTCTATCTCCTTCAGACTGTCACAACAGAAAAACCTTCCAGAACTAAACTAATTTGATAACACATTCCTTATGAAGTTTTGCAATAGCAATAAAGACTACTGTTTAATAAGGCAGTAAAAACATCTTTTCAGTGGTTTTTTTTTCAAAATTTTGAAATCAAAGCAAACAAGAACACCAGATAAGTTAGGCACTTTAGCAGGGATTTGTCCCAGACTTTGCCTTCTACTATAGAGGCAGAAGTTCATAATCTGTATTTGCACATCTCAAATAGCTATACCTCTCTGCCTCTTCAACACTTGGGGAGAATTATTTTATTTTTTTTTTTCCCCAGGACAGACAGAAACAAGGGAAAATTTAGGACACAATTAATTTCAAAAGTGTTTGTAGACAAAACTGGAAAGCTGATGTTACAGCACAATTTGCTGAGTTTAAGAATGCCTTGGATAAGCGCTTGTCCTGACGTAACCTGCCCTCCTCTTCCACCCAAAATGCCTATGCTGTTTCAAAATATCAGAAACAACACAGAAGATAAGAGAGATAAGAGATGAACATTTCCTCGGTCTAATTAACTGGTCCTTCTTAACAGTGCTGCAGAGCAGCTGCTTTTCTAGCCTTACGATCTGATTTTGCCCAAGCTTTGGGTCAAGAAGTGCCTAAAAGTTTCGCAGTCTCTCTGCAAGTTTAAGCCATCTGGGAGCACGCACAAAGGCCTTTTGGCAACACAATCCCAAGATGTTGCAAGCAGAGAACACTAGCTTAATTGGCAAGTCAAATCTCCAAACCAGAGCCAAGTCTATTATCCATATGCTGAGTTTGAGAACATCAACACAGATTAAGTGAAGCAGTACTCTACACCCTGTGCAGCATACAACATCCAAGGTAATTTACTTTATTTACTTACTCATGTCTTTAATTAATCCTTCAAGACTGATTACATTCCACAGATTTTTATTTTTTTTTTTAATTTCCCCAAAACAACCCTTGAGTAAATACCAACTTACCAGGATTCTTTTACGATCCTTTTCTGACAAAAATTTCACCGGTGGGTATTTCTGGGTGAAACTATAGAACATTTCAAAACAAAGAAGAGGAACTATGTAAGTTTCAGGCTTGCTGCTTCTTTCACATATCTGTCTTCGAAATATGAAAACCTGCTCTGACAACTTCCCATTCTTAAAGTTCTGCTATGGGTATGTTTAGTCCTTTTTTCTAAAGAAGGAGCTGGGCCAACATGAGAAAATGCCTATGTTGTGTAAAAGCCCCGTAAGAAACATCAAAATCGATCTGCAAAAAGTGCTTTTAATATTTCCTCTTAACTAATTTTCTAGAATGGATCAACTGACTTCTATCTTCTGGGAGCAGGAATGGCATCACAGCAGTCATGGGACTTTTTTTTTAGTTTTAAAAAGCAAACAACCTTCTTAAAAGTACTGGAAAAGAAAGCATCTTGTGTTGACTTACCACTTTCATTCTGAAAGTTTACAATTAGAACGTTGAAGAAACTCTTGAGATATTCAACAACTTTTATCAGAAAGCTTATTCAGTACGAAAGCTAATCTTAATTTTCTTCTCAGAAACAGCTAGACTATCATTGTTTTGATGGTCTTTAAGCTACTTTCACTTTAATTTTTTTGGACCATATTCCTTGCAGGAACTTAAAACTAAAACATTCCAAAATAAAACTGTGTGACATATAGATCTTAGGTGTCCTCTCAAGCTCTTGATGCTCAGAGCCTTAGATGATTTCATGGACATGGAATTACATCACTTCTTTCTCCCCTCACTAGTGTGCATTCTGCATACAGCAACTACCTCCTTCAAAGAAAGATGTGGAACAAGGTGTCAACTTAATTTTATTTGTTTCAGTATGTAGCATTGTAGTCTTCATGATATTTGAATAGCTCACATTTTTCTTAACTAAATATCAGTTAAGATTTCTGGACAGAAATCAAACTATGGTTACTCTTTTCCTCTAGTAAGTCCACATGCTAGAGATGCAATTTGATGTAGCATGCTGGAGGCATATATGCCAAGAGTTCACACTGAGGTTACATTTTGATTTACTCACAAATAGACTCTGACAGAACTGACCCCTACATTTCTGATCTTGAAGCACATCCTCTGCTTCTAACCTGCAGTACTGGCTCAACAGGAATTCTTCAGAGGCAAAGCACAAATGCTTCTCTGCTTGTGTCAACTTTTAATCCCAGAGCAAAAGTTGTTTTCAGTTTCCTGGATAAGTGAAATATGGCAGCAGAATCTCCCAATGTTATCCATGCAGGAAGACTGAAATAAGAATTTACCTATACTTGCCTTATCACTGCATAGGTCTGTAACAGTAACCTTATTTCTTTGACTTATGGTAAACCAATGAGAAACAGCAGCATGCAAGTACAATGCAGACATATAACAAACAGCCTTCCAATGCGAGAAAGGCAAATCCAGCAATAACAAGAGGTTTATGGAGCTTAAGAAAAAAAAAAGCCCCAAATAACTTGATGCAAGGTAAAAGTCAGTCTCCCCCATTTTTAAGACCATTATTTTAAGGTCACATTAACCTGGCATGGTGTCACACTGCTGCCAAAGAGACAGTATTTTTGCTCTATTACGCCAGTACTAGCTTAGAGGTAGTGGGTAGGAGTCTGGAACTGATGCCGCTGAATGTTCATCTGGCAACAACATTGAGTTTATCTTGACCTAATGCTTGCTTTGATGACTACACCACAATACTTTTGCTGTGCAAATTATTAATAAAAACTTCCCAACTTCAGCTTCAGTTAAACTATCTCTTGTCATGAGAATCACATTAAGGAATTCTTGTCTTTTCTGCTTCCCCAAAGCATAATGATGGCTTGCTTTCAGGTTTTACCAGCTGATGAGGTAAAAAAAAAAAAAAAAATTGACATGAGAATAAGCTTTGCAAGCTGGATTAGCCTTCAGGCATCTGACAGTGAGTAGTTATTTATTGTCACTTTACTCAGATACAAAACTCAAAAATTATTAACTGCAACAACCCATATGCAGTTGAACCAGCAGAGGTAAATGCCTACACTATTTGAAAAAACCAACAAGAGCCCATATTTTGATATGGGCCAAAAGAGCCCAAAGCCTACATTGGGTGAGAGTATAATTCCCAGATTGGCTCATACAGAGGTAGAAAAATATTTTGATTCTTTCTCCTTATTACTAGACATTTGAAACAAGACTCATGAACGCAGTGCAAACACTACTCAAAAAGAAAAGAGCAGTTAGATGGCTCCTGGGAGAAGTTCCAACTTAGTGGTTCAACCCAACAACTCACTGCTCATTTGGAAAAATGTAATAACTGTTCAAAAAAAAAAAAAAAAAAAAAAAAAAAAAAAACAAAAGTGCCAGTCAGGATACTCTCCCACAACGGTCCTCTGTGAATGGCAGAAGGAAATAACCTGAACTGCTAACAATTTAAGCTAAAGACATATTGACCTGTCAAAAAAGATTAAGTTAGCCAATTGAACAGAGATGGTACATCGAAACTTTCATCTGAACATAAGATCTTTATAATTTGACTGTTACAATTCATATGGTAGCATCACATGCAACTACTATAAGTGACAGTCTGCAATTTGTTTCGTGTTGCCAATATATCACCTAGTTCAATCCATGAAGTGTATGCACTTATAAAGGGATAAGCGATCAGATCAGTATTCTCGTTGCAATAAATTGTACACGGCAGGTCACTGAATCATTTAAATCAATCATAAAAGAACATAACTGACACCTGTTTTTCTTTTTTTTTTAATAGCACAGAACGGGTAGCAGGAAGAGGCGCAACTGCTTGGTGGCAAGACAAAACTCAAAACACTGTGGGTGTTGAGCATAACTGACCAAGAGCAATGGGATTCTGCCCCCCTCTCCAGAGGGGCAACACACAACCATCAGTATGCCATACATAACCATCCAGGCTTACTGGTACTACTCAGATAAGTCCAGACTCAGCTCTTTGTACTGTGGCTTTGTTGGCTAGCTGTTTGCTTGGGACATCAACAGTGCCACCTGTGAAAGCGTCACTGTCAAAAGCAGCAGTGTCCTTGCCAGAGTGGAAAATTCCCACCCCTATTCCAGAGCTTATTCTTGATGAAAAGCACCTGCCCATGAGGACACTTAGATGGGAGAATTGATCTGGTGGAAGAGCAACCAGGTTGGGAAGGGAGGAAAAGCAAAGAGACTGAAATGCCTGGTTTCCCCATCTAGCTTACTATCAGCACTCACGTGGTTCTGCTGGCATAAAAGTGAGGAACCCACATTGTAGGGAGGACACAAGCAGTCAGGGAGAAATGGAGCAGGCCAGGATTTTTATTTTTAAACAGCTATGTCAATTTAAGGTGCTTGTGGAATTACAGTACATATTTAATATCTGCAGCTTATCAAAAAGCTTGTCTGCTTTTCCTCCATTGCATCATCCAGTTTAATCCACAGTAACATGTTCACCCACAAATCCTGAGAGGAGCAAGTCAGTCGGGCTCATCCAAAACACATGCACAAAGATTCACATGCAAATCTGTACATTAGCTGAACTATGGTAACTGAGGAAAAGTGTGGGAAATGTGAGAAAACATATTTTCAGTCTCGAAGTTGAAACCAATATGTTTTAGCACACACCTGCGTTGGACTTGCTAAACCATGTTCCATTCCAACTAATCTGTTCACCAGCTTGGACTCAAACTGGCAAATTCCTCCAAGCAGTTTGAACTTTACAAAAGTCAAGCGCTCCTGGTTTACCTTAGTGGGATTAATCAACCTGAATACTTTACGTATTAATGTCTACAAGCATTCAAGGCCCCATCCTCACCTAGATATTATAAAAATCCAAAGGTACTGAGGGTATAAACAAAACATTTCTCAAACCTTCAACTACACAATTGATAACTACAGAGCAGAGACTGTGCTTTTTAACTGCTTCCCAAATTTAGCAAGACATACCTTTTTTCTAGATCTTTGATTTTCTCCCTTAGGGGTGCAACAGCCTGAAATAAAGGAATAACTTTTAATCTTTGAAGAATAGAATAAGATTCACATCACAAAACATGCATATAATAGGATGTTACTTTAGAGCAAAAATCATGGTAAACAGTCTCCTATGAAGAGTTTCACTGACAATACTCCAAGAAACTTGCATCTTAAAGCATCCTTTATGTCAAAAAAATCCTTGAACCTTTTTCACCAAAAATCAAATCACCCATTACAATGCGAAATCCCTTACCACTGAAAACAACACTTCAAGGCTGAGTACCATAGCCTTGTTGATAAGAATACCCAATGTTATGATTTCTACTTGGCAAAGCGAAGTCACAAGTGATTTGTCTGAGGTTGTCAAAGGCAATCTATATTGAGCAACAGCACAATAGGACAGTCAGTAAAACCTCAACTATTTAAATGGACAGCAGAAATACATACCTAAGACTACACAGAGGCATTAGCTCCAGTGCAAAGGCTACAATTCTCTCAGAACGTGGTACATGAATTTAAAGAAAAACCATGTTAAAAATCCAAGATAAGTTTTACATCATGATTTGAGGGTATATCTAAAGCTTTTAAAAAAATACTGAAATTTTTGTTAGAAAACATAGTTCACCTACCAAGACTTCTGTTTGCATTTTCACTGCCTTGAAGGACAGAATCACTGAAGTCGGCATCAGTTTCAGGTTCTTTATCAGAGGACCCAAATTTCTAACAGTTCTGCCAAATTTCAACAAGTCCCTGAACTCGTTTTTAAGTTTACTAAAACTCTGTAATCATACACTATCATAGAGTTGTCACTTGAAATTGTATGGGCCTCAAAGACTTTGGTATCTATTAAATTCTTACTTTTATTGTTATTAGACTGGAAGTTTAAAAACATCTGGAGGAAGATCTCAATATTTCTCCAGATATTAGATATCTCCAGATACCTTATCTACACATTCTTAGTATTTCACAACAAACTGAGGTTGAAATGGAAATTCAAAGGTATGGGTACAGAAGATTAGTACCACCAGTGTGTTCAATACATATCCACTCCAGAAATTGCAGGACTTGTGCTTAAAGCACTGCTACTGCACACCATCCCAGACCACAGACACCACTACCTTTGTTTATTAGTTAAGAACAAAGCAAAGCATTTTTGGAAGGTTTTGAATTTCTAATGAAACATATATACACTTAACATTTAGTAAGGGTGACAGAGGGAAGAACCTGTGTATATCCTTCATTCAGTAACGAAAAGCAGTTCTCAGGACAACTCTGCCACAATCTCTGCAGCAAATGAGGTGGTAGAGCCATTACTTTCAAGAAAGATGTAGAGGGGAAAAAAAAAAAATGCCTCCAAAAAAACCCTCACAGATCTATGTTAGACTCCACCTTCGTGAAGAACAGTTCAAAAACTTATGACCAGCTACAAATCCAGTGCTTTGAATGGTTTTAGTGGAATTGAGAATAATGAAATAGGACTAAATACACCCTTTTAATATAAGTGAAATAGGGTCCTCAAAACAAGACAGACTGCAACTATTAACAAACTAACCTCCTCTATTTTACTTTCCACCTTCTGATCCCCATTTTCTTGAAGAGACCTGTTGGCAAGAAAAGAAAAAACATAATTCATACCTGAGCAATAGTTACTCCACTGCACCTGCATCATACTTTTCCTGTTAAAACAGTATCTTTAGAGCACCCCCAGCTAGTATTATTTCAAAGACATACTCAGAGCAAATGAAAGCAGATGGCCCAATTCCTACTGAAATCAACTTATCTTGTCACCAAGTTTGGCAGAAGCTGAAACGAGGCCACCGGAAAGAGTAATAAAAATGACATTCATTTAACAGAGAAAATTAACTGTAGAAAAGTGTTTAATCACTGCACTAAAGTACGGTCAGCAAAAATGTTTCTGAGTGCAGTTTTACTATGCAAATGCCTAAGATGTCTCTTTGAGGGTCTCTGTTTACTGTATGCTACAAGTATGCTAACAAAACATTTTCCCTTAATGCCACAACTGCACCTGTAGTATCAATCAAAAAGAGAGAAGGGCACATGTATCTACCTTTGAAATTGAACTTTTCCAAACCCAAGAGAAAAAACAGAAAAAAACCAAAAACCAAAACCTAAAACTTGTCCTAAGTGACCATCTGATAGGCAATACTGACTTCTCACACAAATGTTACTCATTTGAATTAAAGCAAAGGATGAAGGCTGTCAAGGTAACCTGTGAAAAAGAGCACTGTCTCAAGAAGTTGGTGTTTTGCACAAATCTCTGTGGTCTCATTTAGCACCTAATTGTGTAAATTACTTCTATTAGTTGAGTTCATTCTTCAACTTCTAAGTGTGTAGAATATATATTTTTAAATTTTACTTCTTACATCTAATCTATGCAATTTTCTTCAGCTTGCATTCTTCTTTTTTTTTTCCCAACTAAACCTTCTGAAAGGGAAATTATTTCTCTTAAAGAAGTAAGTTTTTGCATACTAGAGGATTCAAGGGTATCCAACATAAAATGGAGCTCTTTCAAATAAAACAGAGCTCCTTTACTTGGGATCTGAAGTCATTACACCTAGGGAAACAGAAGATCCTTTGTTAAGCAGATATACATATGCCATACTAGTAGAAGTTAGAGCAATGATTCCTTTCATATTCCTCTGTAAAACTCTCTTACTAAAAAGTCAGTTCAGTCTATTACTGGGGCAAAAACCTTATTGGCCAGGTTCACCTTGTTGTATCAGTAGAGTGCAGTAAATTCCTACACTCAGACATACAGATCCTGAACTATCTTTTCAAAACAAATTGTAATTGATTGTAACAGTGGCAAACAAAACCCTCCAGTTTATATAGTACACTACAAGGAAGCAATATGAAGTAATTTGCATGACTTTTTAAAAGATTTTCCCAAATAACAGAAATTTACAAGAAGCTATGTGAACAATCTGTGGAATACCTAGACTTTCCTCTCTGCTAAATGGGCAAAGAAATTGGAAAAACCCTCAGAATATTAAAAAGTCCCCTCAAAAATGGTTCCTACTATTGTTTATTCATAAATCCTGGAACTTACGGACTGGCACTCTGCAGTCTGATTTTTCATAAGCTCTTTCTTCCTCCTAACAAAGACAATCTTATTGGCTGAGGACCAACATCAGACCTTCAGAAATAAAGTTTTCCCCCTCGATAGCTCTATAAGAGACATCTCAAATAAGAATCAGATACAGCTAATGGCAGGATTTGTAAGGATGGCTTATGACGGAATAAACACGCTGCCCAAACTCCTCTCTGAGGTTCTCGTCCTTCCTTTGGATATGCTCAGCTGCTCACATAACAGCTGTTAAGCTGCCATAGCTTGCTGGTCACAATAACACAGTTAATCTAAATGATACCTCCATGTGCAAGCTGCAGCAGCTCAACAGCTGTTTGTCTAACAGCTGAAGACCCTCTGTAGCAAGGATGAGAAACTCCAAGAGGAGTAAGGTGGACAGCTTGGGACAGGAACAGAACCCAGGGTAAGCTGTCCTGGGCAAATCAGAGCCCACAGAAAATGGATTCTTTTTCTTACTTTGCCTCAAACTTTCTTTACTCTGTGCTGCTAAGCATGGCAACACACTAGCAAAACCCTTTACTAGCAAAACAACATGGTGAAATATTTTGTCCTCTATGCACAAAGACTTCGTTGTAGGGAACAGACTGTCCCAATTTTCTCTTCGCTTTCTTTTTAGTCATGCCTTCCTGGTGAATTTTCCCAGAGGACAAACACTCACATGCAAACAGAAATGCTGTGAAAATCTGCATGGTTTGCATGCATATGCTATGCCTTTCTATTTCTAAGGGCAAAAATTCTAGGGGACAGTTCACAATTTTTTGCTTTTCAGCAGTTAAACTATGAGATTCCCTCCCAATTAATTGTGGAGGAGAAAAAACCCTTAAAACCACATTTCTAAATATAGATACAGAAGCATAGTTTACGGCAAGCAGCAGAGAATTTGCTGCTGTTCAATATTTAAGCCTGTATTGTCACTGATCTGTACACGGTCAGATCTGTACTCAGGAAAAGCAGAATCCAAGCCTATGTGGCCCAGCTATGCCAACCACTTTGTCTGAAAAATCAAAAAATCAGAAGATGAATGTGTGTAAAGAGAGGCAGATGCTGAAATGCAAGTAAGATCGTGGTCAATATCTGCAGCAGATATACAAGCCATTTTTGAGACTGAACACCTTGTATTTAAAAAATGGTATCAGCTGCTTAGCAACCATCCAAAAACCAGTGTGAGCTGCTGTTCTGTTTTCCCTATTTGATATACAGTGATACTTGTTGATGGGAAAGGTAAGTTAGTTTTATTTCAGACAAGGAAATTCAACACAAAAGTGATATACATTACCTCATATTGACAAAGTTTCCCCATACAGCTGAAAAACAAGAAGAGAGAGAACATTAGAGTATCATAAACCAGTACATGAGGTCATTTTTTTCCTATTATCATCAGAAAGAATTTAAAAATTTATTATTAAGTATGCCAATCACAAATTATCTAAACAAGTTACACACGTGATATATGTACAGACATGAAGTGACTAGAACACAGTTTAAAAGTATGTGAGGAATTCTGATGAAATTACATGAGATTATAAAACCATAGGAAAATACAGTAATTAACTGAAAAAGGACTAGACTATTCCAGTACACACCTGGAATTATCTGACCAGCAAATCAGCGGATACACTGATCATCATCTCCACAGTATATTACATAAACAAAACATACAAGACTTCTCTGAACTATAATTTGCCATTGCACATAGATTAAACAAACCAGAACTTTGAACTTGCTTATTAGGGCTATTGAAAAAAAAAAAAAACCAAAAAACAAACCACCAAACCAAAAACTGGTAAGAGCAAGAAAAAAGTCCTGTAGACCTGAACCACACAAGCTGGAAACTACAGACTGACAAGCATAAAAGGCTGGCCACTACAGGCGATAGCTGATCCAGTCTGAAAAGGTGCCACAAGAGTCCTGCATTAAATGTAGCAAGGGTTCGTGTGCATACGCATTCTCTCTCTAAATATGTATATATTGTGATGCAGACACAAAAGGTATCTAAGCAATATAACTAAATGCCTCACTAAGTAAGACAAGCCCATTTATTAAACTGCTTGCATAGGAAAAAAAAATGTTAAGGAAGACAAACTGCAGTGTAAAAATTCAAACAGCAAGCATGTATTATCTGTTTATCTGTGTTCACAAAAAGCTTCATCTGCCCAATTTTGGATACTTTTAAGATCCATCTAGACACTTAAGATTCAGCTGAACAGGTGCTGGGACATCTAGTCTAGGTCATACTTTGCCTGGAAATGCTGGAACAGATGATCCTTGAGGTCCCTTCCAACCTCGTATTCTTTGACTCTGTAACTTATTTTCTGCTACAAAAAAAATCTTCCGAAACTGTTCAGGACTTAAGTGATTACACAGACCATCAGAACACTGATTTTCCTTTCAACTAGAATGTGGTTTAAAGTGAAAAAACAAGATAATGAGGCTACACTACACAGTTGACAACTTCAGACTGTGAAGACGGACAAGGTTAATATGGAACAGTTACATAATGGACTCTGCAACAGTAAGTGATACAGGAAATATACCCCCAATATCTCCAGAAAAATCATTCTGCAATTGATTTTTAAGAGATAAGGCTCAACCTAAGGATCCAAAGTACCCTGAGTCTTAAGGAGGGTGAGTAGCTTATATGCAGTACTAATATACATATAGAAAACTTCTGAAGTGTCCTCAGTTTTTGTAAGCTGTGCTTCAGGTCTCAAGTAGCGGCTAATGAAGTATTGTGCCTAGATTCAGGCTCTGCACATACACTTTCGTGATTATTACTTATTGATCTCAAGCAGACAGATGAGGTGCTACAGAAACAAGAAAACAAAAAAGTGCTGCTACAGCCTCAGGCACCTTCCACGCAAGACAAGAAAGGAAACATACCCAGGGAAGAGGAGTGAGGATGCAGGAATGCAGTCACTGTCCCACTCTTTATAAGATGGCAAAGCTGCTGACCTGTCTTTAACTACTGAGTTATTCAAAGAGTAACTCAAATGAACCCATGACAGACTATTAAACAAACTGTAGGAGGGCACCGTGATATTTATGGGTGTATCGTAAAACCTCTTTGGTCTTCCAGGAAAAGATAAGGAAGTTTTATGTTAGAACAGATGATCAATAGAATCCAACTGAATTTAAAGAACACTGGATTTTATATTAATTAGATAAAGTAAATTCTTTAGGAAGAAGGGATACAGTGCTGAGCACTAAGCTGAAATCAGGTTATTTACCCTCCGGGTAGGATTTTAGAATTATTTATGATAATGTTAATGGAAAAATTTTTCTTTTTTTTTCTTTTCCCCCCTCAGGGAATGATGACCATCTGGCAACTACAGGTACAGAATTCTCAAGTTAAACATTACTCAGCTATACTTAAAATCAGTTATTTTTCTGGGCTGCAGAAACCCCTACAAATAGCAGTGTATTGTTTGCACGGTGGCAGGAAACATCTGGGCTTAGCTGGTGAAACAAGAATTGATGAAAAAAATGGGTTGCCAGCTGCACCACAAATACCACCCTGACAAGTTTTGTTGCAAAGACAGTGCAGCTACATTGCATACAAGAAACTGGCTTCCTAAAGAAACCATGTTAATTGTATGTGCTCAGTGTCCACAGCAGGGAAGGAGAGGTCAGAAAGGGCTTTGTGTACTTCCGGAAACACTGTCCTTGATACTCCAGTTCTACAGGAGTAAATGACCTTCCATTAAGCTTCCAGGAAGCATATCTTTGTACCATTGCAAAAAAGAATGAAACTGCAAAATGAACTACATAGGAAATACCACATGGAAGGATCTGAAGAACCCTGAAGTCTCTCTCACATGCAGAGGTGCTGCAGAAACTCACCTGAACATACTGCCCTCACAAAGGATTCTGAATGCACAATGCTAAGGAGGATCTCTACAGCTACTGTGTGTTCACATACAGCTTACGTCAAGGTTGAAGGGATGAGAGGCAAGGTTTTGCACCTTGCCCTAAGGCAAGGTGTAATTAAGTTTTTGTTGTTGGTGGTTTTGTTTTTTCCCTAAATGCACATCACAGTTGTTTATATAATGGGCTTACACAGCTGCAGAACCAGCAGTATGATGACTCTATGGCTTAAAGAGGATTTCCTTCATTTGTCACTTCCTTGCCCTAAAGGTTATGCCAAGGCCACTGTGACATTCAGGCAAGAATGACAAAAACATATTAAGACAAGCGCGCCCGAATCCATGAGCAGAATGATGAGAATTACAAGCCTAAATCCGAGCTGAAAACCCTCACAGGCACCAAGCTCACGTACCAAAAGCTGCAGATGTGAATGGTTAATAAAGCTTCCATACCAGCAAGGTCAACAATCAGGCACGACACATAAACCCACTTTTTAAAAGCATCAGACTCCTCACAGACCCAGTTCAAGCAAATACTAATGTAACTGAGCACCTCACTGCAAAAGCCAGTCTCGGAAAAAAAAAAAAAAAAAAGAAAAAAAAAACAATTTAAAATAAATTCCAACTCTAAAGCCAAATCTTGTAAGCAAGGGGTATTCATCCAGGATAATAGCCCTATGCCAATTCTCAAACACCCTCATTTAACACCGTCATCTCCCACAGCCACACACAGTACATAGTCCACGAAGAACTTCCTATTCATCCAACTAGAGAGCATTCCTGGGCAGAGTGTCTTCCTGACATCTACTTCCTGCCATCCACTGCAAGGAAAGAATCCATGATTTATTGGACCAGAGAGGCAGAAGCATGACTTGTAACCAAACAATTAAGACACTCACCTAACAAGAGAGAAGAAACAGAGATTCTGTTTATTCTCTCAAAGATTATTTGTAAACCTTACCCAATGACTAAGGCAGTAGTAAGTTGCCATTAGAGATCAGAATTATCTGGGTTGTTCTGAGACACATGAAAGCCTGGTTTAATGACCTGTAGGAAAAGGTGTAGTCCTATTTTGACTCTGTGTTCTGGGATGTTTTTTTTCCTCTGCATCCCTTCCATAAAATAACAGGAACAATCATTCTTACTGTAGCATTTTTGCAAGGATTAATTGCAAGTACAGTGAAAATACATCAGAGGCATTAATCACTCCCACAGATGTTACACTTTAAAGTGACAGCTTCCAGAGAAGAAGAATGACATGCCTTGGATGAAGCGATAAAGAGCTGTACTTTTAGAAAAGGAGATTTGTTTCTTAAAGCCTTAATCACAGTATTGTTATTAAAGAGGTATTTACATTTTGCCAACTAACCTTAATCACTCATGGTTTTCAGAAAACCCCAATCCTCTTTTTTGTTTGGTTTGTTACTTGGTTTTCCCCTCCAGCCTCTCAGAGATAAAGCTACAACCATTTGGCAAGCGCAAACTTAAGGCAAAATTGTTGATTTCTAAGACTTCTCAAAACAATCCTAAACAAAAGCCAGTCAGTCACTGGCATGTGAAGAATGGATTTCTTTCTACTGAATACATTTATATTCCTAGAAATAGAAAGGTCTGTTGAGTTTTTCTAGAGAAGACCCTTTCTGAAATCATGCTGGATGCAGAGCAGTACAATGATTGGGCTATTTTCAGCAAAGAAATATTCCAAGAGCTATCCTTTGGATATAAGTCAACCCTGCCTATATGAAGTCAAAAGGAAAAAAAACAAAAACCCACCAAAAACCAAACACTGCCCTCCAATCTGTTAAGTCACACTCAAAAAGGTACAACAGAAATCCCAAGCAATTTGCTGTTGAGGATGCACTATTAAATGCACACTTCCCTATCTGCCACAGCCAGACCTTTAGCTCTGACCAGATGCACTTCATAGCAGGCAAGGGTTATTCTTCTTCAGAATATAAGAACAAGATGTATGTTTTTACCTGGATATCTTTTGAGTCTGTAATCTGCAATAATACTTACTGTATAGATTTCTATAAAACACAGATTACTACTCTGAGAACCTTGCATGCTGTAATTAAGTCATCCACAACAGGCTGGGGAACCAGAAAAATAACACTATTGCAATCTGAAGGTGGGGAAAAAAAAGACAATCTCAAAGGATGAGTCTTCTTCTCTAGGTCTCTTTAAATTACATTAAAATAAAGTCATAAACTATCACATGGCACCAACAGTAATAAACACTCATGATCTGAAATTATTAGTGACAATATTAGTTTCAGCATCCCATACATTTTAAAAAAGATGTTTTAAAAAGAGAGACCATGATGCCCTCAGAGATACAACTGTACCAAAAATCAACACAATCTCTTTTAAACTAATTTTGTTTCCCAATGGCTTTGTTGTTTGCATTTTCAAGACACACGGTTAAGGAAACTTTTATACAAACTTTTGTCTAAGTAGATATAGCTGAAAACACAGGATTTTTTCCTTGTATCACTCTCCTTACGCCTTCTGATTCTCAGAATAAAAAGAGTACAAGATGACACTAGTTTCAAATAGAACTCACTATCAACAGAAACAGCATGCAGGAACAGCATGAACTGAAATGCAGTCATAACCTGAATTTCTTGAGCAAAATTGTAAGCTCTGAATGTCCAGAGTGAATTGCTTCAGCCAAATTTTCTGTTTCAGAGAGACGCAATGTCATTCAAAAGACGGTTTTTTCCTTAAATCTGACTCTCTATAGTCAGTCAGCAGCTTCAATCTCCTGGTAGAAATAAGCTTTTTGTCTCCAGAGGAAAACTTGACAAAAGAAAAGTAGGCGAAGGGAACTCAGAATGCTTATTATTACAGATGCACTAAAGTCTTAATTTGATTCTTTTGCAGATCTCAATTAGATTTGTAATTAATAAAAAGAAAAAAATAGTTTTCTTTAAGAAACTATTATTTCCCAAACAACATCTTTGTTGCTAAATTGGATAAGGAATTGGATGAGTGGCTGCATCCAAAGAGTTGCAGTCAGTGGTTCAATGTCCAAAGGCAGATCAGTAGCAACTGGTATCCCCCAGGGGTCTGCACTGTGACTGGTACCGTTCAGTACCTTTATTAATGACCCAGTGGGATTAAAGTACACCCTCAGCAAGTTTGCAGATGATATTGAGCCGAGTGGGCAAATACGAACCTCATGAAGTTCAACAAGGCCAAGTACAAGATCCTGCACCTAGGTCAGGGCAATCAAGTGTCAATACAGACTGGGTTACAAATGGACTGAGGGCAGCCCTGCAGAGAAGGACCTGGGGATACTGGTGGGGGAAAAATTAGACATGAAGTGGCAATGTGTGCTTACAGCCTAGAAAGCCAACCATATCCTGGGCTGCATCAACAGAAGCATGGCCATCTGATCAAGGGAGGTGATTCTGCCACTCCACTCTCGTGAGACCGCACCCGCAGTACTGCGTTCAGCTCTGGGGAACCCAGTACAAGAACATGGACCTGTTGAAGTGGGTCCAGAGGGGGGCCACAAATATGCTCAGAGGGCTGGAGGACCTCTGCTATGGAGACAGGCTGAAAGAGTTGGGATAGTTCAGCCTGGAGAAGAGAAGACTCTAAGGAGACCTTACTGCAGCCTTTCAGTACTTAAAGGGGACTTACAAGAAGAACGAAGAGAAACTTTTTACCAGGGCCCGTAGGGATAGGACAAGGGGCAACAATGTTGAAAAACAGTAGGTTTAAATTAGATACAAGAAAGCAATTCTTTACTATGAGGGTGGTGAGACATGGAACAGGTTGCCCAGAGAAGTTGTGGATGCCCTGTCGCTGGGAGCGTTCAAGGAGCAACCTCATCTAGTTAAAGATGTCCTTGTCCATGGCAGGGCATTGGAATTAGATGATCTTTAAAAAGTCCCTTCCAATCCAATCCATTCTATGACTTGGCCAATGCATTTCAAACTGCATTTTATAGTCTAGATTTCACAAAAATAAAAAAACTTCAATTGTATCCTATCTGTACTTCCAGCAATTTGTTAATTTGCTTTAGAAAATTATTATACTGATGAGAGCATGTTGCAGTATTAGTGGAGATAAAAACATAAAACTACTAATCATAACTTTATACTACAGACTGTCACCTTCCCGGGAGAAGTTTATGATTATGCCTTTGGGGAATGTACAATAATTTGAATATTTTTAAAAAATAATAATCTACTCCTTTGCTGTGTCTATATAGATTTCTGTATGGCAAGTAGCTCTTCCTGTTGTATTTCTTGAACTGATGTCTTCAACAGTAAAGTTCCTGCTCCAAATCAAAGACAACAGATAGGAACTGTAGCTTTTCCCACATGGATAGTAGCCTAGACACCAGGACATAGGGTTTTCTGAAGGGGAAGATGCTCTCTCTTCAACTGGGAGAACACCATTCTATGTCAATCCCCCAGCTAGTCATCACCTAGCAAAACAAAGGCAATATAGTTACCAGGATGTTTTTGTACCTTCTCTGAAGAAGGAACACTTAAGCTTTGGCAAACTGATACACTCCTACAGCTGTGAGATATAACATTATGCAAATTTTCTTTCTTTACAAGAGTTAATGGAGCTTCATACTGGATGGGAAGCTAATCATCTTACTCTAAAACACTTACTCTAAAATTTCAGTCAGCATCATCACTTCATGACTGAATTCTGTTCTTCTTTTCCCAAATGGCAAATTCTTTTCAAATCTACTGTTTTTTTTCCAGTTCTCTGTTCAGTGTTTCTACTCCTTCCCATCTCATATCTTTAGCACATTACCTTTTACCAAGACTCATCCATTTTTCTCTGTTCATCACATTTTGCCACATGTAAGGTAATGCACTCCAATTGTTAATTACTACAAACAAACAAACAAAAAAATAATCCAGTATTTACAACACAAAAAAAACTCAGAATGCAATCCACTTCTCTCTCCCCAGGGTCCACAAATGAGAAGTTGAAAACCACCAGTTTCAACTAAACTCTACTTTGGTAGAGTTAGTTGAAGTCTTTTTTTACAGAAAAGAAACAAGCAATATAAATGATGGGGAAACATTTCCCACTTTGTAAAAATACAGGGGGGAAAGAAGATGAAAGCTCTAAGAGTATTTTTGTGCTTGAGTAGAATGATGACAGCACCAACTCCTGCACATGCAGCAGAGAATACAAATACTAAGTGGATATAAAATATTAAGACAAACACCAGAGGCAAATACCAAAGACAAATATTAAATGGAGATAAGCTGAGAACTGTAAGGGTGAAGATGGCTAGCAAAGCAGAGCTGAAGTCCATCTATTCCTGACAAACTCAACTGAATCTTGAATAAATTTTCATAAGCTACAAAGCTATGGCAAGTTGGAAGTCTGACAAGCAGAGAACTGGAAGCTGTTGAAGACAGTAAACCTATTTGCATAAACCCACAGATGAAAGGCAGCTCTGCAGGACATGAAGCCAGCAAGAAAATGTTTTTGGTTTGGTTTTTTTTGTGGAGAATCCATGGCACACTGACACAAAAAGCAGGCAAGCCTGCTGTCACATCAGACCATTTCTAACTCTTCCATGGTCAGTCAATCCTCCTGTCTAGTTGCAAAACAGCTGGGGAAGAAAGATTTTTGGTATCCTCCACAACAGTGCTGAATAACTTTCAGACAGCTAGCCTGAATCAATACGACAGGACCAAATTTGCATCTATTCTTCTATTATGAAAAGTGAAACTAAAAGCTTATCAGAACACAAGTAGCATTTAGCCTTTGAGCACATGCAAGACAAGCAACATGCAAGGGGCTGGTAAGATTCAAACTGAAAAGCTTACTCACACCTTGACATTCTGAGAAGAACACACTACATTGTTCCTATCCGACGGAAATTTGACAAAAACGAATGGCTAACCTTGTAAAACAAAGGATAAAAGCCACAGAAACCAACAATGCTGGGAGAAGTCAAGCAAGTGCACTGCAGGATGTGCTTCCCTCACATTATTTTTATGTTTTAAGTTGTTTTGGTAGATGTGCTGTAGTTTATCATAAAAAGGTACCAAGGTCTTAAGCTTGGATGTCATGACAACACCCTATTATTCCTCCTTTCTTGCCTTGGAAAAGGAACAAGGCTACTGACATACTTCCAGAGAACTATGAAAAACAAGGCGATTGGTGACAGCCAACATGGCTTCACTACAGGCAATCATGCCTGACCAATTTGGTGGCCTTCTATGATGAGGCTACAGAACCGATGCACAGAGGCAGAGCAGCTGACATCATCTACCTGGACTTGTGCAAAGCATCTGACACTGTCCCACATGACATCCTTGTCTCTAAACTGGAGACACATGGATTTGATGGACAGACCACCCAGTGGATAAAGAATTGGCTGGATGGCTGCATGCAGAGAGTTGCAGTCAATGGCTCCATGTCAATGTGGACGCCAGTGACAAGTGGTGTCCCTAAGGGGTCAGCGTTACAACCGATCTTGTTCAACATATTTGTCACATGGACACATGCACAGTGAGATTGAGTGCACCCTCCGCAAGGCTGCCGATGACACCAAGCTGTGTGGTTCGGTTGACACGCTGGAGGGAAGAGATGCCATCCAGAGGGACCTTGACACACTCGTGAGGTGGACCAATGCCAACCTCATAAAGTTCAACCAAGCCAAGTGCAAGGTCCTACACCTGGGTTGGGGCAACCCCAGGCACAGCTACAGGTTGGGTGGAGAAGTGATTCAGAGCAGCCCTGTGGAGAAGGACTTGGGGGTGTTGGTTGATGAGAAACTGAACATGAGCTGGCTTCAGTGCGCACTTGCAGCCCAGAAAGCCAACCATATCCTGGGCTGCATCAAAAGAAGCATGACCAGCAGGTCAAAGGAGGTGATCCTGCCCCTCTACTCTGCTCTCGTGAGACCTTACTTGGAGTATTGTGTATGGTTCTGGTGTCCTCAACATAAGAAGGACATGGAGCTGTTAGAACAAGTCCAGAGGAGGGCCACGAGGATGATCAAGGGGCTGGAGCACCTCCTATACGAAGACAGGCTGAGAAAATTCAGACTGTTCAGGCTGGAGAAGAGAAGGCTGCGTGGAGACCTCATAGAAGTCTTCCAGTATCTGAAGGGGGCCTACAAGGGTGCCAGAGAGGGACTCCTCATCAGGGACTGCAGTGATAGGACAAAGGGTAATGAGTTCAAACTTAAACAGGGGAAGTTCAGGTTAGATATAAGGAAGACGTTCTTTACTGTGAAGATGGTGAGACAGTCGATCAGGTTGCCCAAAGAAGTGGTAAATGCCCCATCCCTGGCAGTGTTCAAGGCCACACTGGATGGGGCTTTGAGCAACCTCATCTAGTAGGTGGTGTCCCTGCCCGTGGCAGATGGGTTGGAACTAAATGATCTTCAGGTCCTTTCCAACCAAAACTATTCTATGGTTCTATGCTGGGACCTACAAATGAGCAAAGAGAACTGTTTTACTTTACCAGCTCTTTATTTTCATTAAGAACATGCAACTCCCTTGTTATACCAGGACATCAGTAGATTATTTACAGTAGCATCAAGATTAAAGCAAACTATGCAGATTGATGAGCTCTAGGTTTTAAATCCCAGCTACAAGATTTTACAGTGTCATTTCCAACTTAAATAAAGCCCTGATTGTACAAAGACAGTTGCACTGAAGCATCTCAGTATAGCCGTATAAAGCTGAATAAACATTTAAATCTTCAAAGGGAATGAGCTTAAGGTGTCTGTCTATTACACCAACCCACAAACAGGTGGACTTTTAAAAACAAAACTCTCAGCCTGCATGTAAGTTACTCATATTGCAGTGACACTGTTTTGGTTTTTTTTTTTTAACAGTATCTATTTAATTGATTGCTGTTTTATGATATGTCTATATTTCTCACTAAAGACAACAAAAATCAATTAAATCTACTTTGCTTGTATTTATAATTACCTCATGTCCTTAAGCTGTGATTTCACAATGGCTTCCAGATGATGCAAGTGCAGTCCATGACTGAAAGGATTTGTTTCAATCCACCTCCACATAACCCCCACCTCTTTTTTATAGCACTAGCACTCCTGCAGTATCTTGCTGGTCGTTAAGTCAGAAACA
This sequence comes from Strigops habroptila, assembly GCF_004027225.2. Lineage (NCBI taxonomy): Eukaryota > Metazoa > Chordata > Aves > Psittaciformes > Psittacidae > Strigops > Strigops habroptila. The sequence continues at coordinate 60,588,600 of NC_044278.2, forward strand.
AAGCTTTGGCAGAAAACTTTGTCCTTTTAAGAAGGGCAATAAAAATTCAACCTTTGGGCAGGGCTTCCCAGTATAGGTGACATGGTACAACCATGTAATGTTCACAGAAGGAAGTAGTACTGCAAGGGAGTCAACTAAGCTTATTCTGAGGAAAATAAAATAGCATTCTACCACAGTAGATTCAGAGCAATTCAGACAGCTTGCCAGCTGTACTATCTCTAGACTCACTGCTTGGGTGATGGGGAACAAAATCACCCCTTTCACTCACAGCCTAGATAAACTCTGTTCACTTCAATTTTGCCAGGGAACAGTTGCTTAAGTTACAACAGCTTTTAACTGCCTGCTGCATAGAAATGCTCCTTTTGGGTTCTATTTTTATATACACAAACTATGCATAGCACACAGTTTCAAGTGAACAATGGTTTTTTTTTTTATTAATAAGATTAGAATTATAGAAATGAGACAAATACTACTTTATCTCAAATCCAGATGTAAAGTAAGGATCCCTCTTATTCCCAGTGCCACTAGAGAAACCAGTAAATCCATAAAAAGAGTTCTAAGTATCTTTACCATGAACCTGACTGCGCACCTCATGTCAGGGTGGTACTTCAACCCAAGTCAACAAAACTCCGTAGGTGAGAGACTAACAATGTAGACCTGAGAAGCCCATGATAGCAATGCTGCCACCAGCACTCGCAGCTGAGCATTTCACCACTGCACCACCTCCTCAGTTGCACCAAAACAGCTTTCTGAATGTCGACACTGCCAAATGGTTATAACCTAAATGGCAATCTTAGTCCACACCAGCTCCTTTACACATGACAGAAATTTAAGTCCTTGTACATGCTGGATGCTGGTGGGAAGTGGGGGATGTGGAGGTGGATTGAAACAAATCCTTTCAGTCATGGACTGCACTTGCATCATCTGGAAGCCGTTGTGAAATCACAGCTTAAGAACATGAGGTAATTATAAATACAAGCAAAGTAGATTTAATTGATTTTTGTTGTCTGTAGTGAAAAATATAGACATATCATAAATTTAGAGATACCTAAACCAGCCTAGCCATCCAATACCTTGTACTGTGAAACTACCAAGAGAGCCACTCAAGGAGTCTTAAGAGTGAGACAGCTGAGAGCCTTTCAACTGCCTGTAAGCTCTTCCTCTAGTTTGCAAACTCTCACAGAGAGGTTCTTCAGGCACATTTGTAACAAATTTGTATTCAAAGGCAGAAGCTTTTTATGAAATAAAACACTTTTTCTAAGAAGATACTCCCTAAACATTCTCTCAGGGTTTCACAGACAATCTGACAAAATGGCACTATCAAAAAAGTCCTATCTTCTAGTTCATAAAAAAAGTAATGTACTTGCCAAGTATTTCATTCCCTGTAACATAATGTGCTCCAAACCCAATTCCCCCTGTACTAACACTGAATGGAAATTCATGGAAAGAAGGTGCACAGCCTAAAAACACTTAGTCACTTGGAGAGTATTTGAGATAGAAGGAATGTAAGAAGTGCCAGCACATACACCTACACCAGCAGCTCAGTCTTCTCAGATGCTGTGCTATTTTAGTCTGGCATTATCTGACTGCAACCAGAGAGCAGAGTGATGATTCAGTAATATTGCAAGGAGTACACTTTTAGGATAGGGGGATGGGATCACAATCTCTTCCACAGAAAACAAAAACCAGTCTCTCTAGAATCCATTATATCATCAGCATCTGCTGGCATATCATACCTTATTGAAGATGCCAGAGCCATATCTAATGATCCCACTACTTTTGCCCACTAGCCAAACGACTGAAAAGCACAGCAATCTGACATGTTGGATTTGCAAAAACCGTATGCACACCAGACACCAACCTATTCCCTTTTCAAGCTACTTCTTGCCACATTGATCTGCAGTCCCTCTCCTCCTCTACTTTTTTCTGAATCCCAAAGAACAACCAGGAACAAGCGGCGAGAAGACTTCTATGACTTACAGCCCAGACAACAAAAATCACCTGGCTTTTTTTTCTTTTTTTCCCCTTCCTGAAGGCTAACTTTTACTCATAAAGCTAAAAAGCAAGCACCAACTACTGTCCACAGAATCTTATAAATAGCCAGGTCCCAATGACCACATCAATTGCCACTCAATTCCCGTATTTCCACAGCAACCTACTAACTTTCTTTGCAAAATTAAGAATCACTTTTGGCAAAACATCAAACCCATTCAAAGTAAGAACATATATTAAGCTGTCCCTGCTTCAATATATAATGGGACCTAAAGTCACTTGGACAAACTGTCCAAGACTCAGAGCTGGCACACAATTTCAGTGGTAACAGCAGTATCTAGTAGCGAGGTCATGCAAACACGGTAACATATGGTAGGTAAAGGCAATTCCTATGTTGTGTTTCTGGGGTAGGAAGCACCATCCCTTCTGCCAAATTACTTCAGTTGTACCTCCCAAATGCAAAGGGAGGATCCTAAATCTGATGCACGCACCCATCGCCAAAGCTAGCTCACCTACATGTGTTCTGAAGCATCAAGAGAATCATCTGTCCCTAGCTAAGCTGACAAGGCATCTAAGATCCTTCCTCATGATGTGTCATCTACATAAAACCTACCCAAGTCTAAAAACAATGCAGGCTAACATAAACTAAATATGAAAAAACGTAACAGAAAAACCTGGACAAGAAAGGGAAGAGAGCTGACAGAACGGCATTATAAATCCGAGACTCCATCTGACTCATGCCTAATAATTGAAGTCATAAACATCCCTGTCAGTGGTTATTCTAAGCTCTTCCCAAACACCTTTGTGCCTCTCTTCAGCCTCTTAAGACTCCAGCTACGTGCTGAGCCAATAAACAAAACAAACCACTGTTTATTTAGACCCCAAAGGACACCGGAGGATCTTTCTTTTTTTTTCTTTTTTTGCAATAACCAGACGCGAGGCCTGCCCTGGAAAACTTCCTCGCCGGCTCACCTCACTCAGCTACCTGGTTACGAACAACGCGGGCTACGAGCGCTCTGGGGAGCGGCTGCGGAAACACTGACTCCTTGAGCCACGTCTCGCTGACACCGCTCCCCCCGGCCCCGCCGCCCGGGGCTCGGCCCGAAGGCCGGCTGCCTGCCGCGCGGCGCCGGCGGGCCCCGGCCGCCCCTGCCCGCGGGGCACGGAGGAGAAGCCGGAGGAGGCCGCCCGCAGCGCGAACGCCGCCGCCAGAGCTTCCCGCAACGGCCACCGAGAGGGCAGGAGGGGGTGTAGGTCCTCCCTTCACAAGCCGTCAGGCCGGGACAGGGGATAGATGCCTGGCGGGGTCCCCGGCCCACCCGGCGGCCCCCCGGGCGCCCTCCGCCACGACGTAGCCGGCTGCCCGTCGGACTCGGGAAAGTTTCAGCAGGGCGGGGAGGCGGCAGGAGGGAGGGCGGGAGCCCGCAGCCCCGCCACCCAGAGCCGCGGGGAGCCCCCTTCCCCGCCGCGGCCGGAGCAGCCGCGCAGCGGCGCTTTGCAACCGGCCAGCTCAACGGGGAACCCCCACCTCCTGCTCCTCTTCCCCGGGAGCGGCGGAGGGCACGGGGAGCCGGAGGTGCCCGGCCAGCGGGCAATGAATGGCGGGGCCATACCCGTCCCCAACCCTCGGTGCTCACTCACAGGCGACATAAGCGACGAAGGCGAGCCCCATGAGCAGCTTCATTCTCCTGCGGTTGATGGCGGTCAGCAGGCGCAGCACCGGCCCCTTGCTCACCATGCCCAGCGGCACGCACCACCGTGCTCCGCGCGCGCGGGCGGCCACCCACCGCTCCGCTCCGCTCGGCTCCCCCCGCCCGGGCTGCCCGGGAACCGCCCGCGCAGGCGCAGCAACTCCCGCCCTCTCTCCTTCGCTGCTCCGCCACCGCCTTCCCCCCGCTGTGGATGCGGCTGCCCGCGCATGCGCGGGCCGGCACCGGAGAGTGGGTTGATCCTGGGCCGGTGGCCGTGCCGGGGGGTGAGGCGCGGAGGGCGCTGTGTGTGTGTCTTTCCTTCGTAACAAGGCTTTTGGCTAGAGGCCGCCTCCCACGGAGTGTGTCTGAGGAACGGGAAGGGCGCCTCCTGAGTCTCCGTGCCCCTGGCCTGGTCTTTCAGGGTGCTTCGGAGGGCTTGGTCACTTGTTGCCTCCCGGCGTGCTGCCGCCAGCGTGGTGACCTGCCGGGACGGAGGCGCAGGCAGAGGCACAGGCGTGGATAAAACGTGTGTCACGCTGTCTCGTTCAGTGTCCGGTATGTTGAAAGGACTATTTGCCTCATCCTAAATGTGCTTTCCATACCTGCACACAGCTCTCTGCCATGGTAAATGCAGAATGGGGGAATTTTTTCCCCTAAAGTTTATGAAGTTGCCGCTGTTTAGGATGACAAGATTGCAGTTACTTTAAAATCACTTTAAAATCATTAGGGTTGGAAGGGACCTTTGGAGATCATCTAGTCCAACCCATGTGCCAAGGCAGGGCCACCTAGAGCAGCTTATACAGGAATGCATCCAGGTGGGTTTTGAGTGTCTCCAGAGAGAAAGGCTCCACAACCCCCCTTGGCAGTCTGTCCCAGTGCTCTGCCACCCTCAACGTAAAGAAGTTCTTCCTCCTGTTGAGGTGAAACTTCTTGTGGTTTAGTTTATGGCCACTGCTCCTTGTCGTGTTGCTGGGCACCACTGAAAAGATCCTGGCACCGTCTTCGTAGCATCCGCCTTTGAGATATTTATATCCATTAATGAGATCCCCTCTCAGTCTTCTCTTGACTAAACATGCCCAGCTCCCACATTCTCTCCTCATAAGAGAGATGCTCCAGACCCCTAATCATCTGTGTGGCCCTAGTGAAATGGAAATTTTGAATTTGAAATGAAGAATTGGAGATATTTTTATTTTTTTCCCCTAAAGTTTATGTATTTGCCTCTGTTTAGGGTAACGAGATTGCAGTTACTTTAAAATGGTTTATATTTCTACTGCAGCTTCCCCCTGAAGTCCCTGTGGCCTGTTGCAAACTGCAGATTCATATTTGCCTGGAATGGTAGGCACCCTCCTCACATGTCAAAGCATGTTCCCCTGCCAGAAAAATACACCCACTTAATCTGAAGAGAGATCTTCCCTCCACAACCCAACTTTCCCCGAGTGGTATGGCCTTCACACAGTTTCTAAGGGGTTTTCTTTCTCACGCTCATCTCTCACAGGAGAAGACTGCAAGAACAAGTGTTCTTGAATTAAATTACTAGATTTGATCATTTCATTTCAGTATAGAAACACAGCTTGTTTATACCACAGAAACTATGACCTTGGCCAAACAGAGACTCATCCAGTTGATAAGAGTTAACCCACCCTTATTATGAGGAGTAAAGTCAGTCAAATGTGTGTGTCTCGGAAGGGTAAGTGCAGGAAGGTGCTGTTTAGAGTGACTAAGAATATCCCCCTGTGGCCCAGCGAGGCAAAGTGACTTTATTCAGGAAGCCTTAAGAATTGAAATTTCCTCACTCCTAACCCTGTGCTTTGATTATAAGGCCACTCCTTTCCTCTTAACTTTTGTTTCCTTTGTTTTGTATTTGATATACTTTACTTGCCTGTTAATTCCACTGCTTGTAGCTATGTGGAGAAAAGGGAATAAACATATCACTATCTAAAACGCAGACTAGGACCAAATTTGTCTGCTTAATAATTGCTCAAATAGTAACAGAGGTAAATTTGGCCATCAAAAAGCTTTAGCTGACCAGCATTGCATGAAAGCTAGACAATATTACAGGAGTATTATTCCCTCCCTGTACCTCAAATTCCCATTGGTTTCAGTCAGGATTTTCCATACTGGTATCTGCATGCACAATACTTATTCCACAAGCCTTTAAGGGTAGGCAAGACACTTCGAACAGTTGCCCTGCCCTAAGCTAGGCTGCACAATCCATGACTCTATCAAGTTGCCTGCATAAGGCACCTTGCTTGGCACCATGCGCGGGGTTGAGGCCAATTTTGCTGCAGAAACTTGTTGAGACAGGCTGCAATCCATGAAGATGGGAAGAGGAGAGCAAAGGAGCAGGTTGCTGTATGGAACTTCATGGTGAACAAGACTCAAAACCTGTGGGAGGCAGCCTGACCATGCGCTCTATAGGGTCAGCTGTGTTGATGTCACTTTCCAAATGAGCCAGAACCTATCTAACTTAACTTAATGGGGGGTAAGTCCCCCCATTATATCTCAACTATAACTATAGGCATGTATCTTGTAAGTACTATGTTGGCACATGATGGCCAATAGCAGGGACACATTTCAGGATACAGCTGGTCACATTCACAACCTTGTGCCAAGGACTGGCACCAAGAGCAGAGGATCTTGTTATGTACTGGCTGCTAAATATGCCAAGAGAAAGACTGAGGAATGATTCAGTTTTGAGTGCTGACTCTTAGGAGTGTGCTATAGATGAGGAAGCCAACATCCATCTGCCTTCAGGTCATTATCTTAATCAGACTGATAGCGTGAACTCAGCTAATGCAATCCTCTTTGGGCTAGTTTGCAGGCATTATACCCTGTTTCCTGTACTACAGTTTTCAGCTTTAGTTCTCAAAGTGCTTTATGAGAGAATATTGACTTCTTTTTTTTTTCTCCCCACTAAACCACAGCCTGTTAAATGGTGGAGGGTTTTAAATGACGGATATTTTTTTAATGACTCTTTTTAATGATTAAAAATGTGAGTGTGCAGGTATATCTACCTGAACGACCAGTATAAACTTAGAATTCACAGCTGCCCTGCAGTGTACTTTTCCGTGATACCAGGCTGGAACCATGCAATTACCCAGCTGTTGTTCCACAATCAGGGAAAAAAAAAACCAAACAACTGCCACAACTTGCATGAATTCAACCTGATGCCACATGAGGGAGACTTTTCTGCTATGTGGAAAACTACAGGGAAGATCTTGTCTTTCTGTCCCAGTCATGTTTCTGCAAGAGATGGCACTCCACTGTATCAAATGGGAGACAGAAGTGGACCCTGGGCGCTGAGACCCAACCAGAAACAACTGCTGTGTATGAGAGAAGGAAAGAAGTTGAAAAGCACTGAAAAAAAAAAGCAAAAATAAACCAAAGCCATTACCACTACTATTATTTCTTGTAACTTTCGTCTCTAAGTTAGTTAAGGCTGAATGTAGCCAAGAGTTGTACACATGTCCTTCCTCCATTCAGGCCACTCCTGCACTTTACAGCTAGTGATACTTACTTGGGAGGAACTGTACTGGTACCCTTCTCCTCCTCTAGTAAATCTACAGATGATTCTGTGGAGTAACACTGTTGTGCTGCATAGGCACAGCAACTCAGTCGTAAAAAGCCCTAGATAATGTTGAAAAACTAAGGGCATTCATGTATGCACACATACTAAAAATGTCCTAAAAACATTGGAATGTGGATTTTTTTTTTTTATTGTTAATTCTATTTTTCGGGACAGAGCATTGTGGGAAAGGGAACTCAGACAAAAATGAGTTAAAACTAGCAGTGTTTCTTTACAGGGAAAGTTAGAAGTTTGAGGGATTGTGTGTTTTGTTTTATAACACTAATGAAAAGAGAACATGCAGTTCTGGGAACAGAGTCAATTATTTTAATATTAGCATCTCAAAAGAAAAAGAAAGCTGCTAAGTGCTTCAGACAGTTATTATTTATTATTTGGATGGTTATGGCAATAAAGAGTTTCAAATACAACTGGATCACAACTGTCCTATTATACGAGTGCAAAATTGAGACAATCCCAGACCTTGAAAACATACAAATTAAGAGACAGATCACCCAGTGAATGTGAACACACGAACAAGCAGGTGTCAAAGCATAGTATGAAAACAACTACTTAACTACTGATTTGCAGAAATTAGGTGAATCATTTAATGATTTAGATAGCTATTTGCAAAGAATAAATTGTAACATATAAGAAAATAATTGTATTATAAACTACAGTGGAATCCATCTATTTTGTTAACCAGTTTCATGAAGTATCATGTGGGCGTAGTCCCAAGATTTAATTCTGTAAAAGTTAGGGCTTCTTTTTACATCAGGCAAATAGAAACACAACACAATGCTACTTAGAAAAGTTGCTTCAGGCTCCAGGCTTGAAATTGGTATACTGACTAGATTAAAAATGTCAAACAACATTCCTATATTGACTGGTAGCATTACCTACATAAAGTACTTGTTCTTCATGAGGCATTTTTTCCCCGAGGTAGCTGAAGACTGCCCTGTACATTTTCAAAGTTGGGAAAAGATTTGTAGGTGCTATATCTATTCTGAAAGCGCAGAAGACCACGTGCAAGATTCTTTGGTAACTGGGTCAGAATGAAATAGCAGAGATAGTGGCTAAATTACTGATTATAAAAACTTGTGAGCGGTTAAAACCACTGTTCCTCAAAGTTCTTTTATCATCCATCAAAGAAGCTAGAGTGGGTTTTTTAGGCTAGGTCAGCAAGTTATTTGTTCACTGCTGCTTTACATTTCATAATTTCTCCAAGCCCCTTGGAAATTTTAAATTGGCATCATTCCACCATACAGCATTTGGGAAGCAGTGACTTTGAATGGAACTATTTTGGGTTTGGTTAAGTCCAGATCATGCATCGAACAGAGCAGTCGTAAATAACTGTGTGCCTAGGTTCCCTACTATATCACTGGTCCAGAGAAAGAATAAGAATAAACCTGTCTCGGGGTGGGTCAGGGATGTTAATCCATGTAATATGCATGTGATGTAGTGGCTGAAGACTGCTCTTTGTTGAGAAAACCCACGTGGGGCTGGAAGTGTGTGCTGGCCACTGCAGCACTAGGAACAGGGAAGCTGTATTTTTTCTGCATCTTGCAATAATGCTAGATGGATATGACCTTAGCCATTTTAGCAGTATGCTATATAAAAGGTCTGCTTCTCCTTTCCTCATGCAAGCCTTAGACGGATGGTTTACAAGCCACGTCAGTGAGTGTTTCTGTGCTACACCAATGTGAGGATTATCAGCTTAATTGCAATTAAGGGGCTGGTGCTGAGTGACTGGGTGAGCAGGACTGCAAGGTGCTGGAGACCACATCTGCTGTGCAGTCTAGGTATGTGTATTGGTGTTTTGTCCTCTGAGGCAGAAAAGACTTAGTGCTATTCAACTGCTTTAATGCTGTCAATAAAACAGAAAGTAAACAAGGTCATTAAAGGTGTTAGAGAACTTGTGGAGTTTAATTTACAGAAAGACACTACTGAGAAGTGTCTGTATCACAGCCTAGTTGAACTGAATTTGGAGTGCACAAATTCCTACTGACATTTTGTATTACTCCTTTTCTACAAATTTCCCTACCCGTAGTGTTAGATGGCTGACAGAGACAACATATACACTCACACATTTCTGGAAGTTTAACACAGAAGCGTTATTAAGTTTATGTGGTCCATAGCTATGATGGTCCATGGCCTTATGAAGAGGGATCTATGAAAGCTGCAAACAGAAGAGCATCATGTAGCATCTGAATGGTGGGGCGGAGCATACCCTTAGCAAGTTTGCAAATGACATCGAACTGTGAGGAGTGACTGATATGCCAGAGGGTTGTGGTGCCATTCAGAGTGACCTTGACAGGCTGAAGAGATGGGCTGACAAGAACCTCACAATGTTCAAGAAGGAAAAATGCAAAGCCCTGTATCTTGAGACAAACAACCCCAGGCATCAGTGCAGGCTGTGGGCCAACTGGCTGGAAAGGAGTTGGAGGTGCTGGTGGACACAAAGCTTAACAAAAGCCAGCCCAGTGCCCATATAGTGAAGAAGGCTAATGGTATGCCGGGCTGCAGTAGGAGGAATGCTGCCAGCAGGTTGAGGGAGGTGATCCTTCCCCTCTACTCAGCATTGGTGAGGCCACATTTGGAGGACTGCTTCCAGTTCTGGGCCCTCCATACAATAGAGACATGGACATAATGGAGAAAGTACAGTGAATGCCTAGTAAGATGATTAAGGGTCTGGAGCATCTCTCCTATGAGGAAAAGCTGAAGCTGGGACTGTTCTTCCTAGAGAAGAGAAGGCTCTGGAGGGATCTCATCCATGTGTGTAAATACATGCAGAGAGGGTATAAACAGTCTGGACATGGTTTGGGCCACTGGCTGTAGGTGGCCCTGCTTGAGCAGAGAGGGTAGGATCAGATGACCTCCAGAGGTGTCTGCAACCTCAACGTTTTTGTTATTCAGTGTTTACAAAGCAAAAATATGCACAGATCCATATATTCTACTTAGCTGTAGGCTTTTGTTCTTTTCCTGGTTACAGCTTAATAGATACAAAACCAGGCAAGTGCCTGCCTTTGTGTAAATTTGCTTTAGTTATCTCAAGAGAAATATTCTTGTGAGTAAAGACACTAATGAACAGCGTTCTGTATAACCTTGCTCTCTTTTGCAATTACAGGCTTCAGAATTATAGCCTATGGTCAAGGTAATTTGCGGTATCAAATTTTTGTTTTGAAGTAAGAAGGATTAGGAATTTCCAGATAAGTTTTCCAGCAGCTAATGAGATTTAACCAAATAAACTTTCATTGCTGACTTCCAAAGTTAAATTACGGTCTTACATAAACAGTAAATTCCCCTAGTGAATACCATTTACATGAATTTGGAAATTATGTTGCAGCCCAACAACGAACCAACGAAACCTAACAAAAGAACTGTTGAATTTTCTTGTTATACGGAGTGTAAATTACTGGTGAAAGCAATACCCCATAGATTTCCATGTAAAAGCAATGTGAGTGTGGGTATGAAACTTAGTAATTGAAAAAATTATGACAATTCTTATACGCACACTTTTACCTTGAGCTTCTCATTGTCAATGAAGATTTATTGCTGCAGTGCTTATTAAAAGCAACCAACAAAAGATAGGGAAGGTCTAATGCATACAGCATTTTCATTATTAGGTAAAAAATAATTATCAGAAATTTATCTTTTCATGTTACTCCAGTGCTTCCATGGAAAGGTTTTATAAATGAGCAAGTTTACTGTTACCACTGGCTTCATACTAGGCAGTTAAGCCAAGTTGATTAGGGGAGGTCTGGACAATAACATATGACCTTACTGGCTCAGTAATCTTCTCTTTTAGCTACGGAAACAATACTGCAAGGTGAAGGGTGAGTTGAGGAAGGAATGCAATGAAGGTAAAGCTGGAACATGCACCTGAATTAGATCTGGGAAGTATTCCTAGATCTTGAAGTTTCAACACATGGACTGCTTGATGCATTCTTTAAAAAGTTCTGGAAAAAAAAGAAAAAAAAGTAATCATATTGTCATAACACATCGGAAGTTTGGGGTAGGGTGTAAATCAAAAAAGTTTGGAAATCTTTCTTCTATGCTCATGTGATAGGTTGACTAGGCAGGAACAGGATCTCAAACTCTAGTGCCTGTTAAAAGGAAAATCATTATATTGGTCCGAGTTACTGATAATTTCAACAAATACATGGCTCAGGAGCTTGTCTATTGTACCTACAGAAGCATTTCCCCACCTAGTTGTACTGGATTCACTTCCAAATAGCACAAATGTGCCCACATACACTATATTGGAAAAATTAGTCTTTTGCCAGGATAGCTTAAACTAGTATACTGAAAAGAATCAAGCAATATCAGTAGGATGAGTTGCTACTAGACATTTTGCGCTAATGTCTGTGCTGTTGATGGCTGTGGGGTGTTTTAGCCTGGGTACATACCCGTATAAATGTATGTACACGTTCCTGTGTCTCTTTATGTCTCTCTCTCTGCTCTTCTGTCTCTCCATTCCCTCAGTAATTTTTTAATCACCAGCTTGTTTCATCTGAAATAGGATAGGTTTCAGAGATGTTAATTTCCCTGTATATTTATTGGTGTTAGGTCAATGGAAGATATATAAGTTATGTGTGAGTCTTATTAAGCAGCAAAGAGTCCATGCAGGAGAAAGACCTGTGAACACTGAGACTATGAGAATTTCAATCAAAGCTCACAATTTACTTGATATGAAACGATCCAACCACAAGACACAGATTCTTTTGAAACCAGGCTTAATTAGCTCTTCTGTTCCTGAAGCTACTAATTGTTGTAGTAAAACTTAAGAGCAAAGCCTGCAGCGCCAGCATCCTGGGAGGGATGAGTGGGGCTCAGGAGCAGAGAAATCTGCAGGGGAAGATGGAAAGCAGTATGAAAAGGAGAAAGGAAAAGAAAGTTGTCTGTTGAAACTAAGAAGCTGTGCCCAAATATCTTGAAGCAGAAGCTTTAATTATCCATGTTTCTCAAGAAGTTTGAGAATTATGACAGTCGTTAACAATCTAAAATAAATTTCTGATCCCTTTTAGTCCCCACACCCAGTAACCCATGGCATTTACAAAAACAAGAGCTTGTTTGTAGAAGGAGATAAGAAGGAAGGGTGTCATCTACATGAATGGCACTTGGATATTGTGCCTTGGGTCATCCCAGTCCCTCTCACCCAAAATGAACTTGACTGTAGAGACTCTGGTTACTCATGCATCTCATGCAACCTTCATTCCCTAAATCCAGCCAACTGGAGAGCAAATGCAGGTAAAACCAGTTCTATACTCCATCAGGCTATTCGTTTGTATTCTGTGTGGTTTTGTCACATCTCAATGGACATTCAAAATGAAAATACATTTGAAAGGCATTGTTTTCCATTTCCATGGAAAATGACCATACTGAAAGATTACATCAGCAATCTTTGTCTAGAGATTATTGTGGTCTTCTACAGAAGTTCCAACAGGACATTCCTGACTGCCTTTATTATGTATGTTTTAATGTTTACAGCCATATAAACTTACAATTTATAGCAGCTGAATTTATCTTGTGAGACTATAAAATCTGGAATACTTTTACAGGTGCCACCCTTCATAGTAATCTAACTTTAGTAAAAGCTATGCTCATTCGTTTCTGGGCTAAGGTACTGTGTGGTCGCTGACTAGAAATAGCTGTGCCTGAACAAAAACTGTATTAAAACCCCATCTATTAAGGACCTCTGTTGGCCTTCTGGTCATGCACTTTGTGAAATAGTTACCGTTTATTACCAGGGACAAAGAAACGTCTTTTTAGCAGTAGTTGATATCTATATTGCATCCTCCAATTAGTTAAGATGCTGTCTATAGGACCATTGTCCTTCATTGGGAGCTGAAGGACACCTCATACCAAATTCCAGATGTTCCTCACTGCTTTGGTCTCAGAACACACATAAAAGCATCATTAGAGTGCAACAGCTGATACAACAGAATGAAAACCTTTGTATTTCCCAGCTTTCATGTGCCATCTACTAGGTCCCACTGCCAGTCTTGACTTCTGTGGGCTTGAATGCTCACATCTCCAACTAGGGGCCGCCAAGTGGGTCCTGGGGACACCATAGTCAAGCAGCAGGGAATGGCAGTAGTCCAGAGATGTGGACACTTGGCCAAAATTTTCATCTTCCCCACATACAGCTAAGCTAAGATGTTGGGCAAAGTGAGAAAAAAGGAAGGCTTTTTATGTAAGAGAGATACAGCGCTGGTGTGTTCTCATGGTTTAAGCCGGGCAGGCAGCTCAGCCCCATGCAGCTGCTCACTTACTCCTTCCTGCCAGTGGTAAGGAGGAGAGAATCAGAAAAGTAAAAGCGAGAAAACTCGTGGGTTGAGATAAAGACAGTTTAATAGGTAAAGCAAAAGCTGCACATAAGCAAAGCAAAACAAGGCATTCATTCACCGCTTCTCATCTGCAGACATGTGCTCAGCCATTTCCAGTACCGTAGAGCTTTATCACCCATAAGCTGCTTGGGAAGACAAACACCATCAGTCCAAATATTCCCCTTTTCTCCTTCTTCCTCCAGCTTTTATTGCTGAGCACGATGTCATATGGTGTGGTATATGCCTTGAGTCACTTAGGGTCAGCTGTCCCCAAGTTCCCTCCCAGCTGTGTTCCCTCCCAGTTTCTTGTGCACCCCCACAGCCTATTTGCTGATAGGGTGGTGTGAGAAATAGAAAAGTCATTGATGCTGTGCAAGCACTGCTTAGCAATAACTAAAACATCCCTGTGTTATCAACACTGTTTTGGTCAAAAATCCAAAACCCAGCACCATATGAGCTACTTTAAAGAAAATGAACACTGTTCCAGCCAAAACCAGTACATGTACGCAAACAAATGAGGGGAGAAGGGCCCTGGAAAGGTGTGGGATATTGATTGGATTTGTAGGGTAGGCATTAAAGCCCAGCACATTCCACACTGTGTGTAGATGTGACTAGACTACTGAGAGAAAGGAGCTGCAGAAGCATGCTTTATGGTCTTGAGTGGGGCATTCCAGCTGGAGCTTGTATGCAGACATGCACTGCAGACATGGCTACAACATCTGGCTAGAGGTAGAGGTCAGGCTTTCCGTAGACTTACGCGAAATGGTTCACTGCTCTTGCAAATGCTTCCTTCCTATCTGTTGATCCACTTGGCTTGAAACTCAGAAGGCAGGAAAAATGCAGGCTGAAAGGAGAGGGAGAGGGTGCTAGGAGGTGTTTTGGTGTAATGGCTTTTTATACTTTCTAATTTTCAATGTATTTTCAATGACTTTGTCTGCAAAATACTACCTTCCCTGGGTATCGCTTCTGCTGGAGATTATTTTTATTTGTTTACTCTGCAGCTTTTCAAGAGTTAATTTTTACCCAAACACAAGAGTTAATTTTTACCTTAACCATCTTTCCTTTCTATACCTCTGGACAGCTTGGAAAGGTAGAGCTCTGAATACAGTGAAGTAACCAATGCAGAAGTTACTCCTCCCTGCAATAAAACCAGAGCTACGGCTCAGGTCTTTGATTTACCCATTAAAATACTTTGCCTTGAACTTGTTCAGGTTTATTACTTCGAATCAATCACTAGAAGTGAGGCAGTTAGGGGAATTTTCTCATGCTTTTGATGTATATAGTACTTACATTAGCATCATGCAAAAGAAGATCATCTCAGTTTACCGATCAGGCAATTTCAAGAAGTAAAGCCTTTAGAACAATTAATGCAAATGGGAAAAAGCGTCACTGAAAAAGTGTCCATGCCTGCATTTCTTTCAGACTTCAGCAGTTTAATTGCCTCTTGAGCCTGATGAGGTGTTGATCTCTGCTAGGTTGTAATAGCTGAACCTCTTCTGGCAATAACTTAGCAATGAATATAGGGTAATTATCATCTAGCCATCCAGTTTTCCAAATAAGACCTAGGGAAATGTTATTTAAAATCTCTTCCATCAGCAGAAATGATCATATAGTTTATATAATTCTACTTCAATCTGATAAAATTAAGAAATGCCTATTTATAATCTGTCTACTCACTGCTTGGTTTGGATAGAGGAATTATTTTTTACTTATATTAGCACTGTCTCCCTCCAATTCTGCAGGAGCAAGGTAATTCAGGGAGAGGGAAGACAGGAGCTAAGGGACTGATATTCAGTCAAATACTTTAATATGTTGCCCTTCTTCCAGAATACTCCCTGTGGATTTAATGGAAACTGTACATACAAACCATGCCTTTTATGAACGTGGGCCACTGCCAAGTCAGTAGAGAGCCTCATACAAGAAATCAGGAGAAGTCCTTGAGGTACAAGTTAAAAGCAATGAAAGTAAATTTCAAAAGAGTGAATCACTAAGAGTGATTTGTTGTAAACACAGTATTAAGCTACATGCTTAATGACCAGATCTTAGAATCATAGAATCATTTAAGTTGTAAAAAACCCTAAAGATTACCAAGTCCAACCATTAAACTAACACTGCCAAGTCCAGCAATCCCTAAGTGCCACATCTACACGTCTTTTAAATACCTCCAGGGATGGATACCACTTCTCTGGGCAGCCTATTCCAATGCTTGTCAATCCCTTTCAGTGAAGAAATTTTTCCTGATATCTAACCTAAACCTCCCCTGATGCAACTTAAGGCCATTTCCTCTTGTCCTATTGCTTGTTGCCTGGGAAAAGAGATGGACACCCACTTTGCTACAACCTCCTTTCAGGTAGTTGTAAAGAGCTATAAGGTCCCCCCTGAGCCTTCTCTTCTCTAGACTAAATATTCCCAGTTCCCTCAGCCACTCCTCAAAGGACTTGTGCTCCAGACCCTTCACCGGTTTTATTGCTCTTGTTTAGATGCAGTGTAGGTCCCAAACTAAACGCTGGGTAGGGCATTGCTAATGAGGGATACTTAAATGCTGAAGCAGAATCTTGTCTGGCTGTTCTAAGGGAAACTGCATCACTTGTGTGCAGACCTTTTCCTGTTGTTTAAAATAAACACGAAAAAACACTAATTCGAGACCCTAATCTCAGACACTAATCCCCCTACCAAGCACAAAGTCCTGAAACCCCTAGTCTTCTGTATTTTCCACTGAAAAATGCATTTGCTGAATGCTAGTTGCATCCTATTTCCTCAAGGCTGTACCTGTAATTTATATGTAAGCACATCTTGAAATTGTGTTATATTTTTTGTGACTCCACTTTAGCTGTAACTGTGTTGCAGGATTGAATGGCATCTAATAAGTTCAAAAATGTGAGTGGAATTTTTGCCTACCATACAACATTATAGCAAAACAATATGATATAGGGGAACTTTTTGAAGGTCCTGAATCTACTAGGAACTCGACTTACTCGATGCCAGGACCACAGGAGATACTTTATAGTTAATTGTTCAGGTGGATTTTACCCTCAGCTAGCTGATGGTCCTCATGTATTATGCAAAGAACTCGAGGCACAGGGGTATAGCTTCAACTTTGTGGTCAGATGTCTGAATATTAGATTCTGTGGGATTCAGTTTTTAAGTGATGAAGTCCTTCATCAGCTCTAGCTCAAAATGCCTCCCAGGTTCCCAGAAGAACTCATTCTCTTTTCAACATCCTTCATTCTGGCTAGCCCTCTCTTGCACCGGTTATCATCATGGGACTAGATCAAAACTATCTTCCCTTTGTTTCATGAAAAAGAGGAAACAGTGGAGCCACCTTAAATAACCTGGGGTTGCAGGTTGGAGTGGTTGCACAATGGCTAGCAAAATCAGTATGATGTGATTTAATAACAAAGGTGGTCTCTGTAAGCTTGGAGGAATGACTATTTTATAGGTTCATGAAGATTTTCTAAAGAAATTCATAACAAGGCTCTTAGTCTTTCACTAATTATTCTGTCTAAATTAATTTGGTAGCTCAGTTGTTATTCTCCATTTCCACAAAGCATATTCAGCTAGCTAGCTAGCTAACTCTGTTTCACATTCTGATTCAACGTTTTTCATTGACAAGGAGTCTGGTTTCAACACCGAGAATAAAGGCTTGTCTGGGTTTGATTGTATGAATAGATACTCTTTTTCCATCTGTCACTGAGAAATAGGATGCCACCTAAACTGCAACAGTCTCTATCCATTTTTAAACACAACCAGATGGCAGTTTATTTTCCTGTTTTTTCTTAGATGGAGTATCCTACGTGGTGTACAAGACTCCTTACAACCACACATCTTTTTTGACTATAGAGCAAAGGAAACACTCATGTTCGGCATTGCTCTTGAAGTATATTACAGCCTTCCTGAAAATACATAATTCCACTTGTAAGTACAGCTCTGTTCTCACTTATTGCAAGAGCTAATCACCATTTAGAAGGAGAATCTATGTTCAAAGCCCAGAGGTTATCAGTACATCCTCCCCTCCTCCTGGGATCTACTTACAGTGGTACAGTAGTGTTATTATTTGGCTTATTATGAAAAACTGAGGGATATGTTCTGGACTGGATGAAATACATGGCACCTATAACTAACTAACATGGCAAATAAATCATACACCCTCTCACCACCATACTTAAAAGTGGTAAAACTTTAAATGTACGTTAGGCTCCAATTTTTAATTTTGATGCAGTTTTTCTGGTATTTCAGTTACCAAAGCAATGTTACTGTGTTCCTTTCCAGTAAAGTCAAATCCAGGCAGGCATGAAACTTTGTCCTATATATACTATACAAAGATGTTTGGAGGTGCATACAGGGTCTCTTCTTTTTGTCTGTCTTTACACTGCATGAACACAGATACCTGACTTGCGGGTGATAAAATCACGCTGGAGCCAGTGTGGCAAGGCAGCAAGTGTGGCTTACGTATCAGAAGATAAGTAAATAGTTGTGGCTTTACTTCAGCCAGCAAGGCTCTTTTCTGCCTTTTTGCACAACTTCTGTATGACCTTGACTACCACATGTTGGGATTGACATTTTCTCCTTTTAGAGGTTTATAGGCTTCTCTTATAGCTTTTCTCCCCTTTAAATTTTCATTACCACTGCATGGTTTTTCCACCTTTTAAAACTTGTTCTTGGCAATACCTTGTTAAAGCTGAGATGGACTCTATCACATGCTATGTACTGCTCACTCTTAAAAGCCTAGATTGCTGTTTTAAAAAACAATTTAGCTGCCTAGAGCTAAATCTGTGCCAGATCTTATCTGGAAAAGACATTAGTGATCCATCAACAGTTACTGGATTACACTTACACACAAGATTATTCACAGAGAATTTTATTGATAGCAACTTCCAAGAAATACCTAGAACTCACACAGACCACATCATAACAGTAACAAACTACAGCAAGCAAATCAGCTCCACAGTGAAAATTTTGCTGTCAGACATTCACTTTGAATTATGTATTTGTTATAAGTTCTGCATACAGAGCTGGTGTCGACCAGGGGGAAATAAAAGCATCACTAACCTGAAGCAAAAACAGAAAGATAGAAATTGCAATGTGTGGAAGGAAAGAGACATCTTCCTTTGGTTTATTTGTTCTGGAAACAGTGTAATTTTTGCAAGATTTTACAAGACTACCCAGAAAGCTCAGTTATGTGTTGCAGCCCTTTCCCATACGTCAAGAGGCCTCTACCTCTGGGAAGCTGTATTGCACTAGGGCATTTGCTTACTCAGTGTTTTCACATTTGTCTGGAGGGTCCCCAAAGACTATCTCAGCTCCCTGCTCTCATAACTACTGCTAGTAGCCTGTCTTCACAGCAAAGTTAACTCAATTGCAAACATAGTGAAGGTATGATATCAGACCACTCAGATGAAGGTCTAGAGATCTTCATCTTTGAGATGCTGTAGTCCAGACCAGTGAGACTGCGTCCATAGAAACAGCGTACCAGCTTAAGTGCTGTAAGTAGGACCATTCAATGAACTCATTCACAGGGTGCTTTCTTGTCTGCGCAGAGATGCTGTCTATGGCAGTGACATGACAACAATGCTTTATGTAAGTATCTTCCAAGCAGTTACTCATTATTAATGATGACAGTTCTGACAGCAAAAGCAAATAGCATTTGGCAGCAAGAACTTAATAAGAATGCCATTAAGGAATTTAGTCTGCCAACTAGCAAGTGCTTTGTAGTGCGGTGAGCTGACTTCCCTCCCTCTTTGCCTCTTTCTCTTTTTCGGCTGCTAAACATAAAAAAGTCATTATAAATGTATTTTCCCTCTTGATGTGTTTTACTGGTACCATACCATAGCTTACCAGAAGATTGATGTCAGCTCCTGGCAGTCTGTATTCTCTGTCAGTGTCACAAAGATGGAACAGAAATAAATGAAAAATACAGAACAGAAGAAATGCAGCAAAGAGGTACAAACCAGGCAATACAGGGGTTGGAATGGGAGGACTTGCACTATCAACATATAATTTCCCTTCATTGAATGTATTTGCAAACACAGACCATTACTTGTGTAGGTAGTTTGCAGAGTATTGACAGGTGGCAAAGAATAGATGATAAGCATGATCCCTGATATTCCTTTACTCACACTTATTCAGTGTCACAGAAATTAATTATGTTCAAGATTAAGGGAACTAAGTAATTTTTAAAACCCCATGGCTTTAACTTGATCTGGACACAATAAAACATTTTTATCGAACGGCTGTAAAGAATTTATGTTGCTTTGGAAAGTTTAATCAACAAAATTGGCAGTGGCACTGAGTCTTGCCATGCCAAATACCATCGTGTGTGGCTGTACAGAAGGAAAATAATGTAGCGCTCTGGTCCAGATTCAGCTGGCTTTGGATAAGCAAGTGATCATATACTGACTATTTCACTGCAGGTGATCTGCAAAGAAGAATAACGTCTATCAGTTCTCTTAATCAGTCAAATAAGAAAACAAAATGCAGAACCATAAAAGGCCTCATGTTTGGAGAATGAGCAGCACTTCCCAGTCTTTTTTCTGCTTCACTTTCTAAAGTTAGAAATATCATTAACAGAAATCTTGTCTCATACCTTTGCTGAAAGATTTATTTCAGAACTTAGTTAAAAGAGCAGAAGTGTTGAGTGATTCACACAGATAGCATTTCTTGTGGAGAGTTTAATTAAATGAACGTGAACTAACTCTAATAAATCTACAACAATTTGCACTACTGAGGTGTTTCAAACAGTCTGAATGGTCTCATTTGCTTTATTTGATCAGTCTGAGTTCCCTGGTATATGTCATATCATAGCCCTGCCATTTCTCTAGCTCTCCACTGGACTCTAGAGGAAAGCCAGCCGTGAATGTGTTTCTTTTGTACAACTCAAATATTTAAAACTAAAATCCTTTCTTTCTCCCTCTCTCCCTGCCAGGGAAGTCTTTCAGACCATCAGCCTCACTATAATTTAACTCTTCCCTCTGGAAATTATGCCAACTTGTGTTCATAGGATCATCATCAGCTGCCTCTATTTGAAGAAGAGAAAGATAATTCATAAAAGCAGAAATTGATAGCTTTTTTTTTCACAACCACCCTTTCTGGTCAATAATATGCAATCAAGGTAAAGGAGCTGGGATGAGTAAACATGGCACACAGGACAAGAAGTCACTATATCCAGAGCTCGAGTGTCTCTGAGAGTACTCTTCGATGCTGAATAGGTAATTGCTCTAGACACATTTTGTATTCTCCTGAGACTGATGGGATTTTCATAGTTACATAAATTAAAGTCAGTGGTATTTTGACCCTGAGATAATTTGGTGTTTGGTGGTGGTAATATGTGTGCTTCTGCATTTTACTAGATCAAGAATTCAACTCTATTCCTCACCATCCTTATACCACAGGATATATATTTTGCAATGTGACCTGTCCTGGTGAAAAGATTTTTTTAAACAAGCACAAAATACACTTTTTTTTTCAGGTACTCACTATCTGTAAAGATGCCTACCTAGACCAAGAATGCACAGGAATCAGTATTAGTAGGCATCTCTTTCAAGTTGATTGTGGTGAAGCAGAGTTCCTCTTAAAACAATATCCAAGTGTCTATTTAGGTTTGTCCTGCATGTTTCCCTTTATCAAGCCATCAGGCTTGGCTGCACTCATTTTGTGCTGGTGCCAATGATTTTACAAGCTGCTTCAGGTGCTGAGTGCCCCACAGATACTGGCAACCTACAGTAAGCCCCACAGAATAGGAAACTGCTCTTATTCTGATTTTACAAGTAGGGGACTGAAGCAAAAAGGACAAAGAATGCTATAGCCTACTTCTCTGTGCAGGTTACTGAGTACTTCCTTCCATGATGACTCTCCCTGACTACTCACAAGATACTCAGCTCCAATAAGGGAGGCAGAGCATGGCTGTAAGTGGCCTACCTAGCTTTGGAGAGCTGAGCTCTTTTATTTTTGTTGTATGCTCTAAGGCACCATAGATGTTCTGAAAGAAACAATCCTGCCTTTCATGCAGCTGCAGTGAATCAGTCTGGGAACTGATCTGGTTGAAAACAGACTATTTTTTTAGTGTGTTATAAAGTCTAGGGATTGGCAGACAGCTGGGGTGATTATTCTGATGGAGGGGCTGCATTATGCGGGGTCCACCAGTTGAACTACGTCCTCAGTTTCAGAATACTGTAATGTCTTTCAGGGATAGCCACAACCAGAGCAATATCAGTTGTGCTGTTCAGTCTGCTTTCTATTCTTATTCTTCTGTACAGCATTTGAGCAAATAGTCTATATTTATAAAAATACCTTGTTTAAAACTTACAGGTGCATCAGAATTGTGAACTTCAAAAGTTCCGTGAGTTTAGTTCTATATATGTTTCTATGTCTACATGTTGCATAATTAGAATAAATTACCAGCTAACCAGGGCAAACCTCAGTTTAGATGACCAATGTCCAATTGGTCCAGAGAAGATACATGTTTTCTTCTGGATTATCCTGCCTATGCTGCTGCTTTAGATGTTTTAATTGAGCTACCTAGTTTATTTTGCACTTGACATCAAGTTATAAAATCTTCAGAAGTGTAGATGACCAGTGCCTTTGACATTTTACACATCTTCTCTGACTCTTTTTTTCCTATTGCTGAGAAAGTAAGATATATATTATTAAACTCCCTGGGGTTTTTTTTGTTTGTTTATAGTTCTTCTTACACTGAATTTCCATCTTTGGAATTAGTGTAGTTTGAAGAATTGTCGTTTACTAACCCAGTTCCAATCCTACTAAAGAGCAAAGTGACTCTGTAGGAAAGCAGTGCTATCTATACTAATAAGTGTTAGAGACACTCAGGAAAACTGGGTCTTCTGAAAAGACTCTGCATGTTGCCCATTCTCTCTGCCATTCAGCACTAATGAAAGAGTTGATGACCTTGCTGCAGCTAACAGCTGCTGCAGGAAAGGTTGCAAGGCTATTAAATTGGGAACACAAACACAGTAGTTAAGACTAATTGAGCATGTTGGTTCCTGTTGTGGCTGTGATGTTGCTGGTTTGATAATGACACCTCTTTTGAGAGTTTCTGAAACATTCCAGAGTACTGGCATAGGAGCAGATGAAAATTTTGGAATAGCAGCAATTTCTAAAGTAATGTTAGTGGAAGCACCAACAGTTCTGGTGACGATCAACCAGGGAAGAACAGTCTGCTAAAGATTACCAAAATCTCCAGGTCAACTCTGCTATGGAGAATTCTGGATTACCATCAGAGTATCATGGCCAAGTGGGTTGGAAGTAGCCTCCAGGATTCACCTATCCACTTTAACCTGCTCTAGGTGGCCCTACCTTGGCAGGCGGGGTTGGACTATATGATCTCCAGAGGTCTCTTCCAATTGTAATGATTCTGTGATTCTCCCACCCCGCATTCCTGGGAATTATTTGATGAGCAGCTTTTCTATATAGGTGAGGCTCCTTGATTCACATAAAGCTTCAGCTGTATTTTATGTTCTCCTATCGTGATAAATCATCTGAGGTTACACTGATAGGACCCACATGAAATCCATACTGGGAAATGGATCATGCTTGGGATTCTGACCCAGGAAAAACAAGGACACTTGAGACAGTGAATTCTCAATATGTCTTACATTAAGGCTTCTTAAATAAGATCTGATTACTGAAATATTTGATGTCTCAAAAAATAAATTATTTTTTGCTTTTCAGGAATCTTTTTTTCCCTACCAAAAAAAAAAAAAAAAAAAAAAAAAAAAATTGCTGCTGTTAATGATTTTGATAACTTTGAATTGAAATTTTAAAAATTGGTTTTGTTCAAAATTTTCACACAGTTCTGTTAGCCAGCAGGATATATGATGATTAGAGCACTGACTTATTAATATTTCCTAGAATAATGCCTTCCCTGCCACTAAGCTTTTAACACAGAAGTGTCGTGGTAATGGATGTTGACTCAAGTCTGTTAGTTAAACTGAAAGGTTATCATGCATTCATAGATAGATAGTTGGAGAATATGTTGACCAAGAATAAGCTTGAAAAATTCATAACACCTAATTTTCACATGGTAAGTGATAAGAAAAAGTTAACATTGAAGCATAGATTTGCTGCTTAGTCATTTTCCACTTTCCACCTTGGCCTTGTTTGATTTGGCTTCAGTTGCTCAGCATATTTAGCCATGCTGAATCAGAAAGGAAACAGAAAGCAATGAATTGCACTTGCTGATGCATCTTTCCTATTCTGCCTAGTTTCCCAGGCAGTGTTCAATCTACTGCTTACAAAGCAATTTTATTCTGGGGCTTTGCAGACAAGGATGAAGAAAGTTTGAATACATATTTTAAATGGTAGTAATTTGGGATTGATTATTCAAATTGAAGCAGAAATTATGAAACCAGGTATGTATGTGTTTAAATACAGTACTGTAGTGTGGTTAAGACCAAAATTAATGGATTTTTTTAACATAACCTAAAAAGGCCCCAAAACTCTATATTGAATATGAAGGGCAACATGACTCCACAAGTCCAATAATACACTCTGATCCCAAACTCATACAAAAAGAACAAGAAGCTTACAAATTTTGACTTTGAAATGCTGTTTCCAAAAAGGAAACTGGAATTCTGCAAACTCTACTTAGAATTTGAGACTTTTTATTTTATTCATTTATTACCTTAATAATGTGCAATAGGTCTCCAGGGGTGTCTCAGGAGAAGTTAAACAAGAGCATACATTGTAGAATCAGTAACAGAAAGAGTGGATTGCAGTTTGGATTTCATTTCCAAGCTGAGAATTTCTGTGGAGATAGAAAGTTCAGGGTACAAAAAGTTCTCATATGGCTGAAAAGTGATTTATTTATTTTTTAATGTGACAGACAAAACTGATGACATGCACAGCAAATTACTAAATAACTCTAAAGCTTTTAAACCTGGAGAACAATAACTGGAGAATTACGCAGTTTCTTACAGATTTTGTTTATTCTGCTTTTAAGGACATTTTCTGGCAATTTGAGTTTTTATCCAGTATGACTTAAATGTAATTTGGTGTTTATCCAAAAATCGGGGTGAAATCATAAAGCTGTATTAGTTTTCTTGTGATATTTAATTGAAGTAGTGGGATTCATCCCCACAATCCCCTCCTCCCCCTAAAAGTCCTCATTTTCATGAATATTTTACGTGCTTATCAATTATGAAAAAAGACTAATGTTCACACCGAAAGGTTATGTTTCAGTCTCTAATTTTTCAATGATTTCATACTAATCTAAAGACAAGCAGGTCACACAAGACATGACATTACTTGATATTTGCTGGAGCATGTTATGGGGATCTATAGCTGCACCTACATTATACTTTGCTTTGATACAGTATTGAAGCTATGTAGTGAATTCCTCTAATTGTCCCCAGCTGTGTGTTGATTGATTTGGCTTGTAGAGCAGTTGGATGTGCGTAAACCCAATGTTCTTTTGATGAATATTAAACCAGAAGCTGTGCTCCTGCTGTGCATTGAGTGCACCCCAGCCATTGATACAAACCTGAGGGTTTGTATCAATGATGGTCCTTTGGACAACTTCAGTCTACAGCCAGGGAGATGGATAAAAGTCATGTACCATCTTGTATAGCTATGTGAGACAAACAGTGATTGCTTCCCTGCTGAGCCAATTCACACCCAAGAACTTGCTAAAGTTGACGTGGCCTATGATTCTTCACTTTCTGTGAAGTATTTTAATATTTCACTTTCATCTCTTACATGCCTCTTTGTTTTCCTTTTTTTATTTATATGTACACTAGCCCCTTGTCATAATAGGACATATTTTTTTCTGATTTCTTCTTAGAAACAGACCAGTGGCCTAAACAAGCTCTCCAGTTTCCAGTTTCCATGTGCTGTTTAAATATGATTTATCACTTTCCATTTTTTTAATTTTTTATGCTTCCTGGAAGGTTTTGCTTATCACTTTTGTGTCTCCAGAATGCCCATTTCCCTGTTAAATGGAATGGTATGAAATGAGGAAGCCACTTGTTTATAAATCACCTTCTTTTCTTGACTAACATTTCTAGCACATTTTGCAATAGCTGATGTTCAAAAATTCTTCGGGAACATTATTACAAAGGACTCTCAGCAGATTACTCATGGAGCTTAACACATTATATATATATATACAGTGTAGCAAAAGCGTAACAAAGGCATAATTCAGGAAACGTTATGAAATGTTAATATGCTTGAAGTAAAACTGCAGCAAGCCGTCATCTCTGCCCTTGATTGGATTTTGTTTATATGTCATACATGGCTATGGTTTGTGTAAGAAGTTTGTTGTTAGACTTTTTGAACCAGTTTTGCTTCAATCTCCTTCCCACATTGTCTTTTTAGATTATCAGACACTGTAATTAGGTGTCAAAACTTTACGTGGATTCAGGAGAGGGCTGGACAAATGGCCAGAAGACAAATGCAAAATGCAGGATTGTATTTGTACATGCTCAGCCTCCTCTTGTCCACTCTCAGGAATCTGCTTCTCATCACTCAGGACCACCTCAGATGCCTTTGCCATCCCGTGAATGCCCTGCTTTCGCCAACAGCAGTGGGCTCTGCCGGTGGTTATCAGTGGCAGTTCCAACCCTCTAAGCTTGTGCTTCCTCACAAAGTGAGCCAGTGACTTTTTTACTCCCTTTCCACCCTTCAAAGTACCTCTAGGGAAGCCCTTTCACACTTTCCCCTGCATCTTTAGAAGGACATAAACAGACAAACAAAGTCCCTCTAGGGAAGAGAAATTTCTTGGACAGGGGCAGGTGGCCTATGTTTAGCAGTGGATGTCAATTTTTTTAGTTTATCTTTTCTTATGGGAAAATGGGAACCCATAGCCCTGAGTGCAGATGTTGGGATGGCAGTGGTAGCCAGTCAGTTGCTTTATCAAGTCCTTGCTGTCGTCCTAAGCACCAGCAAGGAACAACAGGAACTCCCGAGAGCACTGCCTGCCTCTACCGAGTATGCTGATCTGACACCAGTCTGCTTATAATACAAGTTAGAAGAATCTCATTAGGCCCAGTTAGTCCTACAAAGTGGTAACCTTCTCAGCTAACTTTAGCAATCCACAAATGAAATGTCTAGTCCTTTCTTCCAAGTGTACCTTATAGGCCAGGGAACAAGATCATCACCTCCAACTGGGGATGTATTCTACCTGCAAGTCCCTCTTTCCCCTTCACTTGCACAAAGGGGACCTGAAGGACTACCTTCCATGCTGAAGAAATTCCCACTGATCCCAGTGATGGGAGAAATGCTCACCCAGATTAAGTTGGAGGGGGGCAATACTTTAAAGCAAGAGGTGTCTTGGACAATCCTGTTCTTACTGGAGCGGCAGCTGTGTACCCCTCAGTTTGGGTGCTCAGTATAGGCACAGCAGCTAGTAATGGTGCGAATTCAAGAGCCTGAGACCCATCCAAAACCTGCTGTCCTGCATTGCCAGGCTCTGCCTCTCTGTGAAGAGAATCAGTTGCTAATATGAATATTTGGAACCAGTAATTTCTGTGATCTCAGCATCTCTAGGCATAATTCCAAGATTTCTTTGAAAAAATAGTTGATTTAGTGGGACAACATCCACATCCAAACAAAACCCTGTCAAGAGTTTGGGGCTCAGCTCTGCGATAGATTGAGTAATTTGTACTCATGTAAGCAAAATGCCTCAGGAAGAACTCAAAACCCATGGGATTTCCCAATGTAGCAAGTGCTTTGCTAAACCAGTGTGATACCTTCATATATGGATAGCTTGTTCAGATATATAGCATTACAACTATCTAGAACAATGTTAGCATAATCTCTGGGACAGAAGCAGGTAGTTTCATCATAGTGTTTTAAGAACCTACTTTCAATAACCAGGCTGATTTAGAGGGAGTGCAGTAATTTAGGATTTATTAGTGGGTTATTGCTGAGACAAGTCAATGTGACATACTTATTCCCTTTAATCATGTCAGTGTTATGTTGACAATTAACCTTTGAAGATTCAAAAGCCTTTTGAAATAACTAGTGGCACTATAATTCTATATTTAGATCTAATTAAAACTTTTGTTCTGAACATGATTTTCCATTTAATGCCAACTGCATTACTATATCTGTTACAAATGCAATCATATAATTGAATGGATTTGAAGTAGCAGCTTCAAAAGAACAAATGGACAATCTGATTGGGAAAACACTTCAGGAAAAAATGAAGTGGTAATTAGTTGGCTAGCACAGCATTTTTGTATTATTTTATGAAAACCAGAATGTTGCCACATTTTGCATTTTCTTTTCATGATGTCAGTTCTGGCTTTTCATGTTTATACATCTTTGCTCCTTGGACTAATCTGAATCTAAGTCTCAATCTATTTTTTTTTTTTTTTTTTTCAAAATAAGTCTTTGTAATGCATATGACTGCTACTCTCCTTGGAGTGCAGTTGGCTGCTGGGTTGGAGCCAGTCGTAATTGAAAGCAATAAAATGCTCACTTTGGCGTCAGTGTTTTCAAGGTATGCAAAAGGCTTAGCTATTATTCTGAATCGTTGCTATTGTTAATTGTTTCCCGCGTTCTAATCTTATCACTTCTTTTTTTCAAATGAGACAAATTCAATTCAGTGACTAAATTGAACGATGTGTTTCATTTACATGTTGTATTTACTTTTACGTGTGTAAAACCCACACATATACCTATATATACACCTTAACACTGCCGTAATCTACATTGTGAACAAATGCATGCTTTATCTGGTAACTATAAATTGATAATGACTGTAGGATAGTTTTTTAAATGTACGTTCAGTAGCAAATATTAACAAAAATAATATTTGAATATGCATTAGTTAGTTAGCAAATATCAGCACCCCCATTTCATTTAACAGAGTTAGGGTAACAAATTAACAGGGCAGTTGCTTCAATTTAATTGCTTCCCTCTCTCAAGCTGCAGTCTGACTGGAAGGGTCAGTAAGCAAGCTGTGTGTTCCTTATAACAGCATACATGTCACTAGATGTATTTTTCCCTCCACTACTGCCAGTCACCACTGCCTCGTGTGGCCCAGGGAAGGGGTACAGTGTCCCCATCGCCTGGCTGGCCTTTCCCTCTGGGTAGGGAAGGAGGGAGAGGGCTACCCTGGCCGGGTTTAGGATGTGGAGGTGGCTTAATTTGAGTGCCTTCCTCTACCAAAGCTAATGGCACCTGAGTCAAAAGGGCAGACAAGTGAGAGAGAAAATGGGGCTGAGCGGTGATGTGCTGAAAGGATGTTTCCTTGCATTGCAACAGGCAAAGGACTGAGTCAAAGTTACCATAAAGATGAGAACGCCACTTATTGCTTCTTTATAGGTAGTATATGACTTTCCAGTTGCCTTTCTGTGTCTTCTGTGAAGATTTGGTACTTGTAGACAGGGAATTACTGCTTGGAAATAGTACCCTGAAGAGGGAGTGCGTAATTCCCGTGTTTTTGAGTAGGGGATCACTGGCATTTGCAAGAGCTGATATTCAACTGCAAGCAGGCATGTGTTCCTGGTATTGGTGGGAAGGCTTCCCAGCTGCGTTTCTAAGCAGACTACACTGAGTTTGTTCCATTAGTAACTCTGTTTTTCTGAGTGAGGCAGAGTGCTTGTAGAGCAGAGGAAAGAGGAGAACTACTTTTGAGTCAACATCTCAAGAAGCCATCTTTTTCTTTCACTCAGACATACTAGTTTTGTAGGTCTCTTGTGGTCTAGTAACATCCATTTGAAGGCTTCACAGATTTTTCCTCTAACAGGAGAAACTGCTGCATTTGGTCAGGAGGCAGGGAGCATGCCTGGTGATGGGGACAGAAGCACCCACTAATCAACTGTATGCGGCATCCCAGGTGACAGCAGAAGAGTCTGCAGCGCTGTATTGCCTACCTATAGCAGGCCTGTGTCTCTGTGGGGCAGAGGAGGGAAAACCTGTCTGTCTTCTACTCGGTAGGGTTCCTGACAGGCATGGTGTGCATGGGGTCCCCCCTTCATACTGTCTGGAGAGTGGCATGAGAGAGTATCTTCGGTGCCATAGATGTCCTGCTCAGTGCCCATGGCTCAGAGGTCCCCTTGCTGGGAATGAATGGGGTGCACTTGTGCAAGTAGTCAGTGTTTTTAAACAAAGTACCTCTGTGTCTTTGCAGTCACTCAGAGGGGCCATTGCAAAAGCAAGAAATACAGGTCCCCTCTTGGATGGCCAACACTATTACAATGGTGGTTTAGGCAGTGAGAACTGTCATGCAAACCAAGAAGAAATACATCCATGCTGCCTCATGGTGGAATAAATATTTGCTCCTGGAGCATGGTCTTTCTGCCAGTGACTGGCAGCAGCAAAGCTGCTGAATAGAGAGCCCTGGCATATCAGTGATAAGCATTATAAAAAGGTGCTATTGCTAAGGACTGTGCTAAGTACTCTTACTGCACAGGGGGAGATAAGCATAGGTTGTGAGGTAGCACATAGCACAGTTGTCACACTATTTCGAGCTCTTGGACCATGACAGAGGATAAGAGAGGATTAAAGAGTGTGTCTTCCTTCAGTGATCCATACTTTGTGTAAAACTATGACTGATTAAATACACAAGCTGTATAAAAAGATGAGTACACAAATGCAATGTGACATTTGAATAATTCTCTTACAGGAGGTTCAAGCTTTCACAGAACATCAACCATGCCAGGAGGATTTTGGGGACACAGACTGATAGAAAGGTAGCCACTTGTCCCCCAAATTGCACTTAACAGTTTGTTTCCTTGAGGTGTCAGAAATGGACTTAGGGGACTAGATAGTCTTGCTTTGACTTGTGCTGTGGTGACTCGTGCTTCAACTCAGCTTATAATAACATAGCAGCTTCAGGATGATTTGGAGACGTAGAAAGCCTCAGGGAAAGAAACCCAGGGACATGGTCCAAAGGCAGCCTTACTCATTCAGTTCCTGAAAGGCCACAGGAAAAGGTATCTTTCACTGGTGTAGTTCTCATTAACTCTTCAAAGGCACAAGTGTTACAATCATCTTATTCAGGATAAAAACTGTGTCTAATAAGAACATCTGTCCATGAAAATACAAGAAGCAAGTAATTCTGTGTGCAACAGAACTGAAGTAGCCCAGTTTCCAGTGTCTGTTTCTCCTCATCTCTTCCTTTCTTCCTCACCCCTACTAAGGGAATTTCTGATGTCTAATGGAGAGAAAACCTGCCCCTTAATGGGAGCACCAAACATACAACATGACTCCACACACTTTATTTCCTTATATAACCACATTAAAAATAGGCCCTTTTCTAGTTTAAACAGTTGATTACATGCTATTACCATAGGGAGTGATGGGGCAGGAAGAAATACTGCAGAAACATTAATCTTTGTGTATATACAATAGTAGAAGACTAGCATTGCGCTTGTATCTGAAGGGACCTTCAGATGAGACCTTACCTGACTAAAAACCTTACAGTTTAACTCATTGTACATTTCATTTTGGTTTTGTTCCTGATCTTGCTGAGACAGGGTAAAAAGTGCCCACAGGGAGCCTAAAATGAACAGAGCTCTGCCCACATGGCCTTGGTTACAAATTTCTAACCGTCTAATGTACTAAGGCATCTCAGGTGCCGTACTGTCCTGCCATGTGCCATGTCACAGCAATCTGTTCTGGTTTTATTTATGCTTACAGTACAATATTTAAACTCTTAAAAGATGCACTTGCAGAATTTCTCCCTGTGAAAATCTTTATTTATGGTAAAAGCTTAAACAGATCTAAATGTTAAGAAAAATAGAATTTGCAAGTCAACATTTCTCACCATCAGTCAGGAACGAAATGTACGAACCCATCAGTGAGCTGAAAGAATTTGTTTTAATTTGTTGCCATTTGGTTCACTTCACATAGTTTAGTAATGTCACAATTCTTGTGCTTCACTGAAGCTGTAGTTTTAGCATGATCTTTGTACAGTGTCTTGTATTACAAGTTTGCATAGTATCTACTGCTAGACAGAGGTCAAAGGGAGAAAGGAAGAGATTGTTTTCTGCAAGACTAGAGACAGAATGTTTGTGGTTATGCTTTATGAAATTTATTCTTTAACTTCAACGTCTTCAGTGTTAGTGTTCTGGTATTTTGCTGTATTTCGTTACATGAGACTTTTGCATTCCTTACTGCTTGCAAATTCACTGCTTATGCTGTTATCCTAACTTACATTGTTTTGTGAACCATGGGAGGAAATCTGTATTGTTTCAGTCACAAACTTAAATCCAAAAATCATCTTTCAGGGAAACCCAAGGATTAGCATGGTATAAGGATTAGCATTTCCTGTCCAGTCCTTTTTTTTAACTGAGAGAATGCAAATTAGAGTGGCTGGACAGAAGGCCAAAATTTTATGTCAGACTGGGATCAGAATTTGCATCATTCTGCGCTCTGTGCAGAAGTGCAGAGTGGATGAAATGCAGCACATGCTTTTAAGCCTAAATGTGCCAGTAAGGATGGGAGATGGGAGCCCTGTACCAGCTATTCCCAAGATACTGTTCAACCTTCAGCGTCAGCCACCAAAATCTACCTGATACATACATTGAAGTTATTTAAATCAATCTTGTGAAATTCTGAAATTGCATAAGAAGTGACATAGTGAGTTCTGGCTAAAGATTTAGGTTTTTTTCCAATGACAATTTCTAATTTATTTACTTTTTCAAGTGAATCAGCTTAATATCTGTAGGATGAAACTTAAATCTTGCTTGAGTATTTGTGGTTGATTTGAATGTGTATTACTTTATGGTATTTGCACAGCATCCTGAAAGCTGTGAAAAGTACTTTATAACTCAGCAACATATCATCAAAATCTATTTTTAACTGAGCTCTTAGGCTCATTTTCGAAATCTCTACCTGAGTCAATCAGTCGTAATCACCCAGAGTACACATGAATGATTGATTTTGACATCTGGAATGGTAAGATTACTATGATGCAGAATAAAGCACCTGTGCCATTTCTGCCTTGAATGGCTATTAGGGTAATAATGTAATGAACTGTCTGCCACAAATGGTTAATGAGAACAGTTAAGCTTTCACAGTCAAAACAGATGCTTTGTGAGGCACAAGATTTATAAAAAGCTTGTCTCACAATGCATAGCATCATCATTCTATATGAAGACCCACATAATCATGATTCTCACTTTCAGCACTGTATTTTGCATAATTAAGGTGGCATAGGCTGTTGTTTAATGTTGCTCAGCTGGCATACAGACTAACTACAGAAAGGCTTGCTATAGTAAGAGTTCCAATGCTTGATATTTTTGTAAATAACAAAAGGAAGTGGTTGAAATCTTTGAGCATAAATAGTTCTGGTCAAGTTGGTGGAGCTGTATCCCATTGGTATCAGCTCAGCATATTGCCCATCACATTAGTACTCCTGATAAATATCAATACAGTAGCAATTAAAAAGTGTATCAGTCTTTTTGGTAAGTGAATCAAGCATTTTGAGAGTAGGTTTTTCTTTTTCTTGGCTTGCTAGGAAACTGGTTGTAGTTCCTACTGCTTTTGTAAGTCTCTATCTTATTGTTAGGGAAAATCAGTCCTAGACTTTATAATGGTTTATAGCTCCCCAGATTCCCAGAGTAAGTCTGGAAAAACAAAAGCACATACTCTATATCAGATTAATTCCACTCCCTTGTTGTCTTCACCTTTAGGTGCTATAGCAATGCCTTTCTGGGCTTATACTTACAATCAACTGCAACTTAACTAATTTTTCATATCCTTGCATTGTCCTTCCATATGTGACAGAAAACCTGCTTTTCATGATGAGGCTTTTCAATAGCAAGATGTCAGTAACAAAAATGACATTCTATAAAGTCCAATCAAAAGGGTATTTTAAAAACAACAGCATTCTTCTAAGAGAAAGTCACAACTTTACCACCAAAAAACACTGGGATACTGTGGGCCTGAAGAAGTTGGTGGTGTTTGAATTGGATTGTGGTTTTCTTGGTGTTTCAGCCAGTTTTGCCTGTTGCAAGTTATGTTTTTCAGAATGGCTTAAACATTGGATATTTTCAGTTAATCTGTTTTGCTAGTCGTGCCACAATCTTCAGGCTGTACCCAGGCATTTCAGAAAGGAAGAAATATTAAGTCACAAAATATTTTAGTTTGGAAGGGACCTCTGGAGGTCATCTTATCCAACCCCCTTCTCAGAGGTCCAATCAGATGAAGTTGCTTTGGGCTGTCCAGTTCAGTCTTGAACACCTCCAAGGATGGAGAACTCATGGCCTCTCTGGGCCCCTGTTCCAATATTTCACTACCTTCATGGAAGTTTTTCCCCCCTAATATCTATTAAGAATTTCCCATGTTCCACCTTGTGCCTGTTGTCTCTCATCCTATCACTGTGCACCTCTGAGAAGAGTTTTACTCCATCTTCTCTCTATCTTCTGATCAAGTAGTTGCAGACTGCAATACAGTGTCCCCTGAACCATCTTTCCTGCAGACTGAGCAGACCCAGCTAACTCAGCCTCTGCTCATATGTCCAGGGCTCCAGCCCCTGACCAGGTTGGTGGTCTCCACTGGACTTGCTCCAGTGGAGCAATGCACTTGTACTGGGCAACCCTAAACTGGACACAGTACTGCAGTGCAATCTCAGAAGTGCTGAATACAGGAAGCATCACTTCCCTTGTCTGGCTGCCTACTTGCTGATACAGCCAGGGATGTGTCTTTCCTTCTTCACTGCAAGGGCGCAGTGACGGCTCATGTTCAGCTTGTTGTCCACCAAGACTCCTGCATCTTTTGTGCAGGGTTGCTCCCAAACAGTCGGCTCCCAGCCTGCAATGGTGCATGGGTTATTCCATCCCAGATGCAAGACCTTGCATTTGGTCCTGTTGAACTTCATGGGATTCTAGTCAGCCATTTCTTCAACCTGTCCAGGCAGGTGAAGGATGGTTTTCCTTCCAATCTGCAGTCTACAAGAAGATGAAAGAGGTCTTTGGCTATTTGTTACTCAGCTACAGAAAGTTTGAAAGGGATCTCAAAGACATTAGCAAGAATTAGGGTTAGATTTTTTATGGCACGTAATTTAACCTAAGCATGAAGTCTAACTGATTGCTTATGTGCACTGTAGAGACTTTGGGAGGAGCTAGATGCCTTTAAGTGATTGCTGCTATCTTTCTATCCAAAACCAAGCACATTGGCCTCTAGAAACATCTCTTTTGATCTCTTCCTCTCTCCATTTACTGCAGAAGGAAGCTCCATAACAAGCCTCACCATTAGTGTTCGGTAATGTCAGGTCTTACTTATCTAGGTCATGCTGGACTTCTAGTAGTCTCATTCCATATACTCAATAAATAGATATTAGGTGGCAGATACTAGACTCTGCCATTGATCATACCTCTGCCTGCACCAGAGTTTTAATAGTAGCTTCCTTCCTTTTTTCTCCTCCAACAAGAAGAAAGATAGCGAGGAATACATTGAGAAGAAACCACTATGTGGCTAGCTATTAAGGGAGACACAAGTCTTATACAGCGGGGCATTCCTTCTGCTATGTCTGCTTTCACTTCTGCTGACTGCTTTGATTTAGGTTTTCCAAATAATGAGAATTTGATGGTGCTGAAATCTGTATTTCTACTACTTTCTTTCTCTGGAGGCAGCATATCCAATAAAATACTGTCCTGAGAGCTTACTGGTGTATGCAAGTGCATGAAAGAAAGAGCTGTGTGACAAGTGAACCCTGAAGAAACAAAACAAAAGGGTAGGAAATACCACAGGACCATTCCAGCCCAATGTACTGAGCTGGCTGTTCCTAGGTGGAGAAGAGAGCACATCCCTTACGGTTACACATTTTGCTATATTCTGGTCTAATGTGTGACAGAGAACATACTGCCTGAAAAAAGCCCTTCAGAGGTGCCTGAAAATTTGCCAGTCAAATTTGCCTGGAGAGTGCAAAGTATTTACCTAAGGATTCAAGCCAAAGAGGCAGCATGGTCATGGTGCCCTGGGTAGCAGCTGGTTGCATTGCAGGGTTGCATTGCAGGGTTTTTGTGTAACTTCCACCTGTTTACACAAGCAAGACACAGACTCTTGCCAGTTTAAAAATGTACCCAGCAGTCAATCTGAGAGCTGCTTCCCCACAGCCCTCTCCCGCAGGCCCCCCAGGCCCACCACCAAAACCTCTTGGTGACACCCCATACAGGGAACCAGGCACAACTGCTGTCTTGTACTCTTCAGTGCATCCTGTACTGTGTTGCTTGGTGGTGTAGGTTGTAGCCCTGTGGATACAGTAAAAAAATACTACAAATTTGCTTTAACGTTTCTAAGTTAGAGTTGCCTCTGACCAGTGTCTCCATATACACATGCCTGTATACTACTGCTTTCTATTTCAACCCAGATTGCTTTTTTACTGCTAAAACTACATAGTAGTCGACCAGTGAATAAATAATAAATTGCATATCACTGAGGCTTGACTTCTACCAACACCCTGTCACTGAAGTGAGGCTATATAATGTGAGTTTACATTTTCTTACCACTGGATATCATCATGACCATCTCCACCACGATGCCCGAGAAAACCCTAAAGCCTGACATCTTTGCTGTTGTAAGATACACGTTCTTGGACTTACGTAAAATTACTTAATGGATTGAAAGGGGTATGTGAGCAATCTTTCTCATGAATCTACATGTAGGGAGAATGAAGGAGCAGTACATAGCCATATTGGATGAGGTGACTGATGGGTACCTTCCTCAGATGTACTGGTATTTTATGTATCTCATCTCATCTGTTTGGTGTATACAAACCTGGGCAGTGAGAATGGATTAAGTTCTCTTTTGCGCAATTTATATGTACATAAACTCCACATGCCTGAATTTCTTCCAACCACAATATGGGGTTTCCTGCTTGACTCCAAGGTCTTTTTCTCTTTAACAGCTGGTGCAACAAAAAGACTGACTGGGTTAATCTTATTCATTTTGCTCTGAGCTGCTGGACACAGATTTTTTTCTCACCTGTTTAAATTGTGCTGAAGAAAATGTTGAGAGAACATCTGGCATATCCAATTAGGTTCAGTTCTGAAAGAAATCACTCCAAGCTATTTTAGAATGGAGCTTATAGAACTTTTAAAGCTCTATTATTCATAAAGCCATACTAGAATAGGGCTTTATAAAGCTCTGGCTCAAATTCTGAAAACTAAATAGGACTGAAAACTTCATTTAGATTTTAAAGTGTTAAGGAAATTCTTGCTGCTCACTTCTTCATTGCTGCAAACAGACAAAACCAAGACCAATCCCTTGGCAGTTAATGAAGATCGTAGGCAAAGTTGGCGGTGTCCTTTCCTATTTGCTCTAAACTCCTAATTGCAGCTGTACTCAGGTACCCTCTTTCAAGTTTAAAGCCAATTACAAAAGGTTTGTTGAATTGTTCTTTCACAGAAGAATTACTGATCTTGACAATATGACTTGTAACCATACATCCTAAATGAAGCCAAGCTATCAAGGGGGGACAGTTCTCATTAGGATTAGTGAAAGCACAGTGCCCACGTCAAGAGAAGAGCAGACATTTCTAGATACAGCTTTTGTCCTGTTTGATAGGTTCTTTGAGCACTGTGATGAAAATTCATTGGTAGGCTTAATTATATTTTTCACTGAGACAAAATTTTTCTATTGCTTATAATAGATATAGCAGAAATGGGATATTAATTGGGTTACTGCCACGCTCCTGTAATTCAGTGTATACATTTTATTTCCTTTTAAAAAATACATAGACTGCTGATACTCCTGCTTTTTGAAACAAGTTGAGAAATGGCAAATCAGCAAATAACTTGTTTGGTTTCATCTTATTCACAGTTACTCTGTGCCCCAGATTCTTGTTCCTTACCCTGCTGTTCTCTTTTCACTGATGAAAACTATTCATGATCTGCTTCCCCACAGAGCAGTAATGGCAGGTACCGTGAGAAGCAGGAGTGCTGAATGCCATAGAGAACATAGTAGTTGAGCTGTTTCTTAGCTGGTCTGGTAGCCCCTAAATTTTATTAAGGGTATTAATTTTGAAAGTGCAGAAGGACTGAATTTATCAGAGGATAGATTCCTGTAGTCATGTCTGCATTCAACTTGACACGTGTGTTCATCCTCCCTAGTTTATTTGGATTTTTAGAAATGTTTGGGCACCTCCTGGGACTGCCAGGTTGTCTATTTGGGCTGCATTAGCCACTGATGTGCTTTTGAATATTTGTGCCTCAGAGGCACAGAATATGAAATGTAAGAGATGTTCCAGCATAACTCCTCTCTTTCCCCAGTGCCAGAAGAGCTGAGCTGAAAAAGAACATGGCACAATCGTAAAAAGAGTAGCTGTCTACCTGAGTGTTCCCAAAGCTGCTAGCAGAGGCAGAGTTTAAAGAGAGGTAACTAAAAAGGGTAGCTTTTGGACCATTTCTCACCAGGGTGAGCAAGGTCGCTGTGAGAACTCGTAAAAGACACATATAAAAGCCACGCCTGGGCCTTTCTACCTGGTACTTTGGTACCAGGAAGGTCACAGGGGCTGAGCACTGCTGCAGCTCAGAGAATGTAATTAAAATGTAAAATGACAGCAGCTGGTATATTGTCAGTGGAAAGTTTGTCCAGCTGCTGCCTGCAAGTTGCTCTGAATCACTTCAGAAATGGTAACATCAATGTGAATGCTCCCAGCAGCAAGAGCCACTGTGGAAAATGTTTAGAGCTTTGCTTAATTTCTGACAGTTAATGAGACCTACAGGGAATATTCACATAGCAAAAAGTACCTTGTTTTGGCTTGTTTGCTTTCTAATGCAGAATATTTATTGGTCTCCAGTCACTCCCAGATGACACTTCTCTCTTTCAATCTTTGGCTTCTGCCATTCAAGATATAAATAAATAAGAAGAGGCAGATTTTGCAAACTGCTTTTAAAAACTTTCTTTGCATTTCCCCTGTGGGACCTGTTTGCACCTCTTTGTTAAGTATTTTGAGCTGTTGACCTTCCTGATCTCTGGTACAGGAAAGCCAGGGCCTGGGTCCTGAGCCAGCTTCTCCTTCTTCCATGCAGGAAAAGCCTTAGGTCCGTAGCCTTGATGATACAGCCTGTCACGTATATGGGCTGTTGTACCAAGGAGGCAACCTGGTGCCTGAGGAAGGATGTCAGGGTGATGTCTCTGTCTCATAAGCTTAGTTGAAAGAAAGGCTGTGTTCAATGAAAGGTAGTAGGGAGAATCCTCTCTGCAGACCCTCTTTTGCAAACACAGATTAAGGAGGAAGAGTTTGTTCTGTAAATAAGTTTTCCCTCTTTTGCTAACTTATCAGGACAGACATCCTTCTCAGGCTGCCCTGGCTATGGCATGCAAACACAGACACTGCCTGTGGCATAAACACTGACGCACACACGACTACCAAATGAATCAGGGGTCTCACAGGGTAGCATCACCACCTACATGCTCAGAAATAAGGATGATAGCTCTAAGGAGATGTGCAAGGCTGAATCTCTCCTTGCTTATCAAGGAATGAATTTGACAGAAGTCCTTTCGCTTAGCCATCACATGTTTTCCCTTGGTCAGAGGCATGACGATGACATGCCAGGAGGTAAACACACTCTGCCTTAAGCCATCTGTCTATAGATAAACATGTCAAAAGCCTAAGTGGTATATGTGAAATTCTTCTGTCTGCCTACAATACTGCAGCCGGTGAGCAGTGGTGCTCAATGTCACTTTCATTGCTTCCGACTTAGAGGAGAGGAACCACTCCATTCTAATAAGAGTCATAAATCCTAATGAAGATTATTGGTTTGAGCAATGGAAATGTATACAGAAGTCAATGTGGCTTTGCCTACTTGGTACTAACTTCAATTTTCAGAGCTGGTTGTGAAGGCTTGAGTATTCGAAAAAAAAAAAAAAAGAGCTGTTATAGCATTAGTTGGCTTTTATAATAGATATAGTTAAGCTGCTGAAAAAGGACTATGTTGGGCACAGTCTTATTTTGATGAGAAAGCAGATGGTTACTTCAATTGGTAAGGATTGTGGAGGAATGGTTGGGAACTTAGATAAATAGGAGTTACAAGATTTGTGGTTTTGTCTGCAGGGGGAAAGAGTGTGAGAGGAGAATGAAGAGAGTTGTGGAGCTGTACAAAGTCAGTACTATGTGTACACATAGCACAGGAAAGGAAAAAAAAATCCTTCAAATTTTTTTGTCTGAAATTTTTATAGTTATCAAATTGACTTTCATACTTCCTTTTAAATTATTCCTGCTATGCCTAAATTCACTTCTTAAATTATATTGTATGATTCACTATTTTGTTTATTTTGCAGATCAGATACTTAGCAAATCTTAAAGAAAACAGTATAATGCTCTAGGGATACTAGGTCGATAGGCCTTCACGAACAAAGCTATGTGAATTTTAGCAGTTTTATTCAGCTAGAATTTCTTGAATCTTTTTTCTTCGTTATCTAAATGACTTAGATTAGAAAACAGCTCATTTCCTAATAGAGAATTTCAGAGGAAAGTTCTTTGCATATTTAATTTTTGACAGATTTAGTTAAAAAGTTGATTAAAACAGTGATGGTATTTTGATTCCAAAATGAAGTGCTGAAGTTTTTATCCCAAGGTTACTCTGTACTAAACTTATTTTTTTGTTTGCAAAGCTCTGCAAAACACTCGAGAGGAAAGACTGAACTGAAGTTTGAAATGAAATGGATGTTGTTTGGCTTTGGATTGCATTGTAAAAGCTTTTCTTATCCTGTAACAGCTTCTTCTCCTTAGAGAATACCTTCCTAATCCTCCCAATTGTTGAAAGCTTTTTGGTTGTGTTTGCTTCATTAAATCTTTAGTATAATATGAAATTCTGCATTCTGTTTTTGTGAAATTATCCAAAAAGCAAGAATATTCAAGGAAGCACATGTGTTTTAAGCTAAAGAGGTACCTCTCTTTCTGGAGCTATTCCATATCTTTCTTTCTTTGGGGATGCCGGAGATGATGAACCTAATTCTTTGAACACCAGAGGCCGCAGAGAAAATCAGGAGGAATGGGACTAATTCTGTGACATGCAAAGGACATTCAGATCCTTTGATAGGATCGGAGGATAAGATAAGGCTCTCATCCATTTTCCCATCTCCCACTTTGGCAGGTTGCAAAAATTTTGAAAATCTCCTCAGATGGTCACACTAGAGCTTTTTTATCTTCTGTTGACACTCTTGAGGAAAAGAAGAAACTATTTATAGTAACATCAATGACTTTTCGGAGTGCATTTCCACTTTCAAATGAGAATATTTCTTGCTCCTTTGGATGAAGCAGAGTTACAACAAAATACAACAAAGCCACCTAAAGAACTTCTTTTCAGTATGGCAATGCCTAGCTTTTTCGGTCTCCAAACACTATCTATATCACAAAAGAAGAAACCTAATAATCTGAACAATTAAATCATGGGATTATTCAGGTTGAAAAAAAGCTTGGGAGGTTGTTAGTCCAGCCACTTACTCAAAGCAGAGGCAGCTGTCTGGTAAGACCAGGTTTGTTAGGACTTAGTTGTCAGATCTTGAAAACCTCTAAGAACAGAGATTTTACAGCCTCTGCCACTCTGTATGGTATTTCTCTATTCCAAATTGCAGTAGAAATACCCAAGAAAGCATACAGAAAGCATTGGCATGCATCATGGGAAGTGATTATTCCCTTTTACTTGTGCATGTTGCACTGTATCTGCATCCACTTTTTGGCCTTCAGTGAAAGAAAGATGTTTCTGATCATATGTATAGTTTTATTATTATTTTATTTCAACTAATTAAACTTATTTGTCTTATCTAGATCAAACAACATCAGAAATCCACTGGGGAAACTGAGCAGAGTTTTGTTTCTTGATGATTGCCTTTTTACCTAAGTTTAGTAATGCTAGGCACTATAAATAGCTTCAACTATCAGGTTTGATTTTTACGATATGCTGTTGTTGAAAGAAAACTGGGGCTTCTGTGTTTTCCCGGTTGCTCCAAGACAAAGGATTTTTATTATTGAGGAGACTGGATTTTTGTTTAAGCTGTGCATTCTTGAGCAGAGGTCTTCTTTTGTTTGCCCTTTTTCTTTTGTTGTTGTTGTTATATAACTGTTATGTATGTAAACATTTGGTTTTCCTGTATAAAAAGTCAAATGCATGTGAAGATACCAACTTTTTGAACAGCTTCTGTAGGATGTTACTACTCTAACTATTAGAAAGTTGTGCAATAGTTCCAGCATCCCAGGCTGCTTTGGGAATGGCATTGCCAGATGATTTAGGGAGGTGATTCTTCCCCTCTGCTTGACACTGGTGAAACACATCTGGAGTTCTGTGTCCAGTTCTGGGCTTCCCAGAAAAACACGGACTTATTGGAGTAAGTCCAACAAAGCGCCACTAAGAGGATTAAGGTACTGGAGCATCTCTGCTATGAGGACAGGCTAAGAAAGCTGGGACTGTTCTGCCTGGAGAAGAAGAGGCTCAGGGAAGTCTTACTTAAGTGTATAAATATCTTCAGAAAGGAGTAAAGCGATCAGAACCAGAATTGTCTTAGGGATAGCTAGTGACAGGACAAGAGGCAATGGACAAAAATTGAAATACAGAAAATTCCATTTAAATACAAGAAAAACTTTTTTCTGTGAAGGTTATCAAACATTGGCACAAGTTGTTCTGGGAGATTCTGGAGTCTCCATCATTGCTTCAGCTGACCTTCAGCATTGCTTTAGTTGGCCTTGCTTTGGGCAGGGGACTGGACCAGACAGTCTCTAGCAATGCCTTCCAACCTCAACGATTCAGGTTCTTTAACGTATGACTGGGAGGTATCTGGGACATTGCATAGACAAATGTGAATATGACCTTTTATTTTCCTGCAATGAGCTCTGAGCTGTGAGGAAGTTTAAGTGTTTCTTGGTGGCTGCTTGCACTGAGATCAGTGTAAGCTCCATATTTGGGTAAGGGAAAAATGAAAGAACAGAAAACTGAGTTCCTAGGTTTAAAAACTACCAAGTGCTGCATTTGCAGCTGAAATTTCATCCTGACTGTGACACAAATCTCTATCAATCAGCTCTACTCAGAACAGCTAATAACCAAGCATCTAGGGCAGCTAGGCAAGTGACATACTGAAGTAGAATGCTAGAAGTGGACTCTAAGGCTGGTCTTCTGGGCACTACCAGTATAGAACGGAAGCTCCTGTCATTTTCTGAAAGGATGACCAATGCCTTCTTTCAGACGGTCAAGCACATGAGCCAGGAATCCTGTTCTTACGTTTGTGCCTGCATGCAGCTTGGACTCAGATGTATGCCTTAGTGTGAAAAAACTCAGAATTTTCAGGCAGGGTTTCCAGTTCTCTAGCTGCAGTAGCTCCTGGCTCTGTATCCAACTTATGGGATACTATGTGGTACCCAGCACCTATAGAGACAACTAAAGCCAGGGGTTTAGTGTAGCCAGGGATTCACTATTAATCTATTCAGCATAGCAGTAACAATGGCATAAGAAATCATTAATCCTTCTTGAGGATCTTGTTTTTATTTTTGTTTTAGATTTATTTGTGGTCCTCTTTTCTTTATGTTGAGATTCTGCCTCCAGCCTTGACTATACCCTGAGACTGAGTGGATGCTGTCAAGCTGCTGAGAGCAAGTAGCTCAGGTCACCAAGCTGTTCATTTAAGAAATCAGTGAGCCTTTTAAATCTTCAACCATAAAAGGCCTGCCCATCTCCTAAATTTTTTTATATGCATATATGTTTCTGCGTATGTGTAGGTCTACATATATACAAAATATGTGCATCTATTATTTCCTTCAATATTCCAACAGAATTCAGGATGCCTAATTATTATGTGCTATTGATACACTGGTAGAAATCACTGGCCCCAAGGTTTCCAGGGTTTTATTATTTTATTACCCCCATATTACCCAGTCCTAGAATGCAGTGTATAAATATTATTAGTGTATAAATAGTGTACAAACATTACTGGTCTGTTATGTCCTGATTTATGCAAATGTTTAGATGTACCCTTAAATCTGCTACCTTAAATAAGACTTGAAATGTTGACCTGAATGAAAATGCTTCCCTGAATTGCTACTGCAGCAATTTAGATTATCTTTACATTTATATTTTAAATCCTTCTCCTCTGATTCTTTTTTTCATGGCCTATGTAGTGGGAAATGAAAAATGACACATACCTTGCAAGTCCTTTCTTATCTCAAAGCATCTATCAACAGAGATGGAAATGTCCTTCACACTCAGATCAATGTGTAGATTTTCAGGGTAAGTCCTCCTCTTTTAGGAAAGGAAGGCTTTGAGTACATCCATATAGTTTTTGTGATCTGGAAGCCCTGCTCCTTCAGACTAAGTAATGAGGTCTGGCTCACATCATTTAGACTATGGCTAAATCCTCAGGGGAAGCGAGTGAAGCTTGGTGGGAGCTTGGTGTTCAAGAGCTGTTATGGACACTAGAGTACCAGGCCCTGAGACTGAAATAGGCATCAAGCCAAACTGATGGT
Source organism: Strigops habroptila (assembly GCF_004027225.2). Lineage (NCBI taxonomy): Eukaryota > Metazoa > Chordata > Aves > Psittaciformes > Psittacidae > Strigops > Strigops habroptila. Next base: position 60,632,535 of record NC_044278.2, read on the forward strand.
GTATATGCACCCTCTGATGGTTGTTTCAGTGCACCTTTGGATTTTTATTTTTTAGAGATAAAGGATAGTAAGAGACCTGTGGTAGTGAGTGCTTACTCTCTTTATTGTGTCCTTGAAAATCAAACTAAAACATTTTCCAAGCATAGGTTTACTTGAAAATTAATCTAAATTTACTTTTTTCTTTCAAGTGTCAATTCAATGTACTGCAGCTATTCCTGATTAGCCGTACATGGGGACACACTTTCCCTATGCCTCTTTGTGTTTACCTTTATTCATTCTGAAAAGAAAAGGTCAGAAAAGGAGAGAATCCAGTGTAGAGGAGTGGAATTGATTTGGGTTGACAACATGAAATGTTGTCATAGGAAAAGTGCTAAAACCTGCAAAAACAGCTAAAAGGTTTGAAGCATTTATAAAAGCATAATGTGTAAAGTGTTAAAAGAGACAGAAGAAAACATGGCTGATTGGTTCCTATCACGGTGCTTTTATAGTCACCTGTGTCTGTGTTGTGCGCTGGTTGTGACCCCACCAGTGTCATGTGGGAGAACTCACAATGTTCCTTACTGTGGGATAGGGTTCTGTCTTGATGGCCTCAGCTGTTAGTTTCTCTCTGCCCACCAATACACCTGTAATTTTTACATGTGTTTTTATTCTTCTGGGGTATTCTAGATCGAGAACAGTCATTCCTTTAGCAAAAATTTGTTAAAATAAGAAATTAATGTTTCTTTTATGAGCTTGCTCTATAAAATTAATCTACTCCCAGACTTGATATGGGTGGCCAAGCCACATCTGTCTTGTGAGTGAGTGCTGGCTGAATTCAACTTTCCTATTAGTTTTGATAAAAAATAAACAAATTCTTTTTGCTTATTTTGTGGACTAAAATATTTAAGAACTTCAGTGCCAAAAGTTGCACTGAAGATAGTTATTAATAATCACAGCCTGCAAGACCACAAATCGGCAAAATATTTGCCTCTGTGTTCAAGACAAAGAAATATTTACTCTGCGAATAGTGTCAGAATAGCATTCAACAGCTGGTTAAACACTTAATCAAATAGAAATGCTATAATGCTTCAAAAACCCTCAGCTTGCCACTGAAAACCAGCAGTTTCCATGCATATATTTACATTTATTATAAAAGTCATTCTCCACTGCCATCTTTCTGAAAAGTCCACGTTTGCTTGTAGAAAGCACTTCTTGAGTGTCTATAGCTTTCAAGTGCAGATGTAGAAGCAGAAAAACACATGAGAAATAAAAGTGACCTCTCCACCTTGCTGAGTGGCTCTATTTTGAATGTAATTACTGCATCCAAATTGCTACTCTAGCTGTTGGGCCTTGCCTAAGGATTGGTGTCTTTGATGAGACCCTTCATCAGTCTTACTTGTAGTATGTCCTCTGTCTTGTAGTGCTTTAAGTCAGGATGTTCTAGTAGACAGCACTTAGTTCCTCCAGCACTCGATGACACCCAGCATATACTGGTGCCTGGGTTTGTTCTGTCCCAGGTAAATGGCAGATGTAACCTAGATAGATTAACCATTCTGAATGTATTTTCTATTTCAGCTGCATCCATCAGGACAAGGCTAGAGAAGAGATGGGTTGGGAGAGGCTTTCATCCTCTCTTGATAAAATGCAGTTGTCAATTAACATTTTAAATTAACATTTTTTACTCATTTATGTCTTCTGTTCCACAACGACATGAACTTTTATTTATTCCTTCTATTGCTACTGCAAATACTTAATTCATGCAGTTTACTGATTCGGTCACAGCGTGTCATTCATTTAAAACAAAAATCTCTTTCCCTCTCACATTTCATTATCAATTATTTCCTGCCAGCAGGGGTCACACGACGACCGCAGCTTGCCGTCGCCGCTGCTGCCTCAGTCACTGATGCAGCACATCACTTCTGGGTAAAGGCACTTGGAAATGCCTCTCAGTTATAGAAAGGAGAGGTGGGAATGACCATCTTATTACATAAATATTTTCTGGGAAAGATCCCATGGTATCTGTAGCATTATTTTTTTGGAAGATCAGATCTTTTTTTAATGGTGTGTTAAGTATTGTAATAGTTCAGATAAATAGACCCATTCTGCACTTCACTGTGTTTGCAGGCTGTTATTGCTCTGCCAGTGCTAAACTTGACTCACCAACCTCTGCTACAAATGAGTATAAAACTTCATCTAGGAAAGGAAAAAAGAGGCACTGTTGGAACCCCACCAGGTAAAAGCAAATTGGCAACCAGGAATTTAAATAAAAACATTGATACTTTACGCTTTCATGTCTGATATACCTGTTAGAATTGTCTCCTTAGCAAATTCCGCTTCAAGGAAAAACAGTCAGCAATGAAGACAGAGCAGATAAAGAATGTTACATCATTTGAAAACCCTATTAGTGGGATGTAGTGTGAAACCTTTAGCTCACTTGTATTTCAACCGAAAAAAGGATTCCACTGAGGGTCCAGAGCTCTCTTGCACTAAACATTGTGCACACAAATACCAAAGAGACAGGTTTTTTCCAAGACAACCAGAATTCTGGATGGATAGATAGAAATAGTGACTAAACAATTTTTTTTTCCTGTCACTCTCAGCTATTCATAATAGTCATAGCTGCCTCTCTTGCAAAGATAGCTGAAGGTTGTACCCCTGAGTGTTACCTGCAGGCTAACAGTGCATAGGCTCCAGAGGACACAAAGTGCTGTTCTCACCTCCCCCTATACCTTGCGTCATGAAATCTGTGAGAACAACACATTTGACAACTGCGCTGAAGCTTGGATTTAAACTTGCAGGGAGAAATAGTTCAAGCTGTGTCTGTGGCAATACTGCAGAGAAGGGCAGGACTTGCAGGGGGGCATTATCCTGCCATGCCAGAAGATCTCAGTGGCTCCATTCTCCTGCCGCAGTTGGGGAATCTGGACTCACATGCAGGTCTGAGCTACGGGTAGCTTGGTGGTATTAGGAATGGCTTGCACTCCTGTCACCACGTTTCTACAGGCTGTGGGATGTGTCTGAAGCCAATTTCCAGTCCTCAGCTGCATGAGAACTTACTTAGATTTAGTTTCAAATAAACAGCACAGAAATATCTTACAAAGGAAAAGGGAAAGGAGAAAAAAGATTACAGTCTATGATAGCGAAGGTACTCTAAACTGTAATTTCTACTACTTTGTTGGCCATTATTGCATTTTCATATTTTTTTTGCAGTGAACTGAAGTGATTAAGATCAAAAAATGCCAAGAGAAGAAATATCAGAATTGTCAAAGGGTCAGTCTTTTAGCAAACTTTGGAAAGAGACAAGAAATGAGAGGATGAGTCTGCACACCTGAAAAGAACAAGCAGAAGAAGGGTCAGCAGTACTGTGAGATAGGCATGCTCAGTAATTACTATAATGACAGTACTAAGTTGAGCTGCAGCAACCCATCTTTTACAGAGAGAATTAACTCACTAAATGAAGTTAAGGCTAAAAACTGCCTTACTTTATGTGCATACAGCCCCACTTCTTCAAAAGCACTATAAATGAGGAAATTATTACCATATTAGACCAAGAGCTTTAAATCGGATATTAAAATTCACATTGTAGTCATAGTCTGTTAATCTCTGTGAAAGTTTTCATAACCTTCAATTATTCCCATGCAAACCACCTGAGAACTATTAAAACAGATGTAGAGATGCTCTCAGCATTTCTCATTTTAAGATTTTGAAGTTCCATGTATTATGTTACAAACACTGACACATTGAAATAAGACCAACTGGTGAGCTTTAAACATTAGACCAGAATTTGTAAGATGAGTGTAACTAAAAAGCTGATACCTAGAGAGCTCATTATCTAATTTCCTAGGAAGTTATTGATGTTAATTTCCTTCTGTCAAATAGGCAAAGATAACATGAGATGCTGAATGACCAAGTCATTCCAAGAAGAAATAATTAAACATTTCCAGCTGCAAATGCTTCTTCTTTATATGACAAATAATGACCTTTTCATGGTACAAAATTACACTACAAATCAAGATGTTAATATGTGAGATGTGTTCTAATTCTGTCCTAAGCTGCAGGACCTGTGGTGGAAAAATTATCCATTCACCCAGAAAGATTACACAGTGCATAGCCTAAAAAAAAAGTCAAAGACCCTCCCCAGGGAGGTACCCATTAGGGCTGTGAATCCTCTTCTATGTGATGAGAAGTCTCAAGCAGGAGGTCTGTTGAGATGAGATTGTGAGAAAAAACTCATAAACACTATGTGTAGTACCTCGGAAAACATTAGGAAGAAAAGATACAAGAGATACAAAAGATGCTTGGTGGCAAGCCTCAGTGAAATGTTTTCTACCAGTTGTGCCCTTAATCAGATTCAGATGAAGATAAAACTGCTCCTCTTGCAGGAAGCCTCAATGAGGCAACACCTCAGAGAAGCTGAGCAACAGTAAGAGAACAAGGACAAACGGAGTCATCTCTTCACCAGTGTATGTAACGCAGGACCCTTAAAACTAAAAAAGAAAGGCATAAATAAGAGTCAGGGTGGCTTGGTTATTTAAGTGTTCTGAAGAAGCAATGTCACCATTGCTGAAGATGAGCTCAAATTGATAACATGGCACTGTTCAGCACTGTGCAGCAGCGTGAGCTTATAATCTGTCACCAACCCTCATCAAACCACAGTTCATAAACAAGCTTCTCAGATTTGGGTCTCAAGTTGTCTCTTGGGCACTCTGCGTCTACTGCATTACAGCATGAAGATCTGCCCCCATTCTCCTGCACTCTTTTGACCTAAAAAGACCTCTAGAGAAGCTGATGTGTGACAGACATCTTCAGGTATCTGGTGTCCATGAGTCTCTGAGACCACCCAGCCCCCTGAAGGGTTTTGTGGCTGCTTTGTCTCTGTGAATTTTCCCAATTCTTGCTGTAGAGCTGTGAAAGCAGTCAAAAACAGTCTCTGTCCCAGAAATTTTGAGAGACTTTTCCTCTTTTCTTGCCTTGGAACATTTCTTCTGGACACAGTGAATCTCGAGCACTGTTCAAATGTCTTTTAGAGGCTGAGTGATGATAACAAACTGTCAAGGTTTTGTCAGTGCATCTTTTTAATGGACTGGTAGTGTTTAACCACCACTTGAGGGAACACTTTATGTGTCTGTAAACATCGCTCTATCCAGAAGATGCTGAGAAAATAGTACTTCCAGGCAAATTATTTGAGAATGTGGGTGAAGTTGTCTGGGGAATTGTGTTTTAGCACAATGATGTTAATCCTAGTAGGCACAATACTCTCTTTGCTGCTCGTGTCATTTTGAAAAAGGAGGTCTTCAGACCTCTACTTTTTTCCCCCTTGAACTTCCTTTTTCTGTGCTGAGAGGAAAATAACCTCAACCCCTTGTGTTGAATAAAGCTTCTTAACTGGCACAAATGCTGACCCAGACTGACAATTGCCATCACAAAGTTTAAAAATTGATTTTATTTTCTTCTGCTGTTGTAAAATTAATCATATTTACAATGCAGTCTTTTAAACATGTGACAGACAAGTGCTCTGCAAGCCTTCCACAATAGCAACATCTTTTGAGAAGATTTATTGGCTACCAATGGGAAAAGGATTGAGCCTGTGTTGACTACTGCACCATGTATCTGCAAGGTTACAGCCTAAAGAAGGTAATGGAAATATATACCACTCAGCTCTTCGTAACTGTGGTGGGTTGACCCTGGCTGGTCACCAGGTGCCCACCAAAACTGCTCTATCACTCCCCTCCTCAAATGGACAGGGGACAGAAAATACAATGAAAGGCTTTTGGGTTGAGATAAGGACTGGGAGAGATCACTCAACAATTACTGTCAAATGGGCAAATGGGCAAAACAGACTCGACTGGGGGAAATCAGTTGAATTTATTAGCAATCAAATCGAACTAGGATAATGAGAATAAATCTTAAAAACACCCTGCCCCCCACCCCTCTCTTTTCCTGGGCTTAACTTCACTCCCGAATTCTCTACTTCCCTTCTCCCCAGTGATACAGGGGGATGGGGAATGGGAGTTTGGTCAGTTCATCACATGTTGTCTTTGCTGTTCCTTCCTCCTCAGGGGTCGGGCTCCTCACACTCCTCCCCTGCTCCAGCGTGAGGTCCCTCCCATGGGAGACAGTCCACTATGAACTTCTCCAACACTGGTCTTTGTCATGGGGGGAAATTCTTCACAGACTGCTCCAGTGTGGGTACCCCAAAGGGCCACAGATCCTGCCATCAAACCTGCTCCAGTTTGGGCTTCCCATGGGATCACAGCCTCCTTTGGGCATCCCTCTGCTCCAGTATGGGGTCCATGCACTGCAGGTAGATATCTGCTCCACTGTGGACTTCCATGGGCTGCAGGGGCACAGCCTGCCTCACCATGGGCTGCACCATGGGCTGCAGGAGAATCTCTGCTCTGGTGCCCGGAGCACTGCCTGTCCTCCTTCTGCACTGACCTTGTGTCTGCAGGGCTGTTTCTCTCATGTATTCTCACTCCTCTCCAGCTTCTGTTGTGCAGCAATTTTTCCCCTTCTTAAATATGTTAAATATGCTACCACCATTGCTGATGGGCTTAGCAGGGTCCATCTTGGAGCTGGCTGGAATTGGCTTCATCAGACATAGGGGAAGCTTCTGGCAGCTTCCTCTGTAGCCCCTCTCCCCTCCAAACCTTGCCATGCAATCCCAATACAATAATGTAGGTCCACAGTCAAGCATCTCAACTAATTTACAATATACAGCAGAGTAGAATTATAATTCCTTTATCACCATGGCAGTAATTCAGTGAAATGCAAAGCATTTTATTGAATATCAAATATACACTTTCATAATTCCTGTAAATGTTTACAGAAAAACAGGATGGTGAAAATAGTGCAGAGATATAAGATTTCAGAATACAGTGTACACCTCCTAGTTCTGCTCATCGTACTGTGTATTTTACCGACCACCAGGAAAAATCAGAACATTACAATGAGTACAGCTTGGTCTTTTCTGCTTGTTTATAGGTTTTAACAGCATGTTCTAAAGAAACCTAATAGCATCAGTTCTTATCTTGTTGAGAGAAATGAACAACTGATACTTACCAAGAAGGATCAGTCTTAATTTCTGAAAAGTTAGTTATATTCCAGAAAAAAAACAAGAGCCACCTAAAATTAATTCACCCTCCTCCTCACGCTTGAAATATCACCTTTCACAGATACACATGCTCTGCCAAGAAGAAAATATTAAGTGCATCTGATGAAGCAAAAAACAGCAGGTGTGAACAAGCTATATGACACTACAGAGAAATTAGATGAGTAATAGTTCACAGGCTAGTAGCACAGGAAGAAAAGAAACTGTGGTTGAAAAAAATCCCTTTAAGTATCAAACATGGCAGTGCTGCAAAGTTTTATTTGCATAAAAAAGTTAACATCACTGTTTTAGGACAGTTAATATATTTATACTGGCACCAAACCCACTTTACGGAAAAAAAACCAGACAGCATTTTGCTGTAGAGCCATAAAATCTCATACAAGCAGTGTCCAGCTCTGCAGCTTGTAGTGTCATGATGTCTCTTGTACTGACAATTAACAGAGGAGAAAAGGGATATTACATTGGGTTAGTAAACCCAATTAATCTTTTGCTCCTTCCCTTTCAGTCCAATATTAGGTTTTATCTCATGGTTTATTAAACACGAAGCAGTGAAGACTTAGGTGACACAGTCCAGTGTGAGGTATTGGAACCAGATGATCTTAAGTTCCTTTCCAACCCTAACCATTCTGTGATTCTATCATTCTATGATTCTATGAAATACAAAAGTTAAATAGCCATATTTACATGTGCATATTCTAAACTACTGTACCTAATTAAAGTGAAGCAATGATTGTTGAGTTGAATTAGAAAAAATAAGATACAAAAATCTGGAAAAAGAAGTATGCTTATGCCAGTTTCATCCATCATCCCAGTTTCCTTGTGATATGGTTTTCCTTTCTTCTCAATATATTAGGAATTTCAAAAAGGAAGACATGTAATTAATAGTCTCAAAAAAAGAGAGAGAGCAAAAAACTGCCAAAGAGAAATAAGATGCGTGACACTGAAACTACCCTGGCTTCCTGACAGTTCTAGTAGTGAAGAACTACATGTGTGGAAGAAGCCAGGGGCCAAAAAAATAAAAAGAGAGAGAGAGAGAAAGACCTCTCTTAAGATTACAGAGTTGTCTGGACAATGTTTGCTAAATAATGTAAAAGAGAGAAAAAAGAAGGACCCTGAAATATTATGAAAAGGCTTTCCACACCGGTAGGTCACGTAGACCTGCTTTCAGTAAGAAGAAGAACTGTAAGTCATAAATTCTCCAGGGTAAATCCATCTATGAAGTCTATGCTCCAGCTTCAGTATGAAGGAGAGGTGATGTTTTCACTTTAAAAATCAGACACTTCAGATGAGAGAGCCAGGGGAACACAGAAGTAGAGGGCAAAAGTTACAGTTCAGCAGTAGCAACGCTTTGAAAGTATTTTTCGTATGAGTGTAGACTATAAGAGTGAGTTAGAAATATGAACGCCTCTCACCTTTACGCCTCTTTCCCCCAAAAGCTAGCTTTTGTGCAAACAAATGAATGACAGTTACAGTGATTCATATTTGTCTGACCCCTTGAACATCAGAGTATATAGGTGCCTCACGGGCTTACTTCAGGCTGTTTGCAGCTTGGTGGCAGAAGCAGACCTGCAGGAGGCAAATGCCTTGCTTTCCCCACCATCTGGCCAGCTATCAGCTCACCTATGTCTAGGAAATTTCCTTTGTATTCTACATTGCTACAGATTATCTTAAATCTATGTAGAGGATGAGACTACTAGTGTTCACACGACATTATGGGGTTTAGTTCCCACCCTTGTGTTTTTGTTGACCATTGTAATTAGCCATCTGAATTCTTTCTTAAGGAATACTGCACTAGACAGACAGCTTTCTGAATGTAAAGAAAACAGCAAAGTGTCTAGTTTTAAAAGTTAAATTGAAATACACTGCAGCAATTCTATACTTTTGTGGCTTATTCACACACATTTTCAGCTCTCATTACTGTTTAATAAATTCAGCCCCAGTGCAACTTATTTTGACTTAAAGGTATCTTTTGCAGGAATGCGTTTAACCCTACATCTCTCTGTTGTGGCTGTTTTCTGCAGGAAGCTTGAGATTGATTCAGTGATGTTATCTATGAACATGTTGTGCCTACACCAGAAGAAAATCAGTTATTCTCAGAAGGAAGCTGTTTGGAGAAGATGGATGGGAAGAGAAGAAGGGGAAGACTGGAGCAAATGAGAGGAATAATGGAGTTTGGGAAGGTTGTGGAGAAAGAATGATGGGTCTTTTTCTTCTAGAGATTTCCCTGGTGTAAAATTATTGCAGTGCCTTTAAATCAAGTGAGATAACCTTCAGCATGACCTGCTTTGGAATATGGCAGCCAGACTGCAGAATAAAGTGTCTCAGCAGAAGCATGTGAGGCTCACATTTTCTGCCAGATAGGAGCTGAAATTCAGAATATCACCTTTTCAAGTCTGTGTTTTGGATACCGCCCCTGACATTTTGTAAGCCCACTGTAAGATTGAGCATTCCTCTGAAGTGCCCAGTCTCAGCCCAAGAAGAAGGGGCAGGTGGGCAGATGCTTTCATGCAGGGGTCTGTGGAATGTGTTCTGTGTTGTGGTTCAGGATCTTCACCTTTTGTTTATTGCCCTGTGAAGGGTTTTGAAGCATGGAAATTTCATCTGCTAAGGATTTAATTATCATGTCTCCACTTATTGTATGCTCAGCCATATTTACCCCTATTACACTGGCATCTGTAAGAAGGCCCCTATCTCTGTAGTTTGTATTCATTACATGTTCCTCTGTAGAATTGTCTCCTCCTGTTGACAATTCACAACTCATTTTCTAATCTTCCCTTGAGGTAATCCTCACTCTTTCTGTTCACCTAGCAGTAAGAGACACACAGGTGCTGGAAGACAGCCACAGTGATAAAACCTGATAGAGGTGATTTTGTGAAGCTCTGAATTAAAGAAGATTAAATTTTGTGTTCCCTCCTCTGGATATATGTTTTTACTCACTTTTCCTTATAATACCTAGAGTTGTGCTGGAACTGCATGGCAATTTGTCAATATTTTCTTGAAAAGAGCAAAGATTTTCTGCCTTGAAAAAGTGTAGTCTTCATACAGCTCCTGGTATTCAGGATGAGAGGATCTCTGGTCTGGATTTCTCCACTGTTGTTGGATCAATCTCCTTTGCCCTGTCTGGCTTTTCTGGTGGAACAGGGAGGATGGTTTGCAGAATGCACTGAGCATGACAGTAGGTTGTAAGCCGTGTACAGAGATACCATTGTGCCTTCTTTAAATTTCATAATTTGCACTGTGAGGTAGAAAAGTGGAGCTTTCCTTCAGAAACACAGTTCCTTTCCTCAGCTCTTGCCCCTAATCACAGTTTTTGGAGGAGTTGTGGTTCAGCTAGTTTTGGTGTTTTCAAATTGACCATTGGGTCAGCTGCAATGGGAAATAGTCAGGGAAGGGATGGGGATCTGTGTGCTGACTGTGATGGTGTGGTAGGAAGGAGGGGGACTCACCACTTAGCCATGGTCACTTCTGCTGGCACAATGCATCTTTTACAGCTGTGAGACAAATGTGCCCAAAAGCTAGGTATTGGACACTCTGCCAGGGTGTGTGTGTGGCAGGGGGTCATAACTGAGAAAGGGGACCCTGGTTACCCCTTGTCCCAGGAAGGGATTGGGGGACACTGTGCTATGGAAAAGTGGCAGTCTTAGTTCCTGCTGATTATTTCACAACTGTCTCTGCTTGCTCTGGTTTCTTCTGTTGAAATCCCTTTGTGCAAATCTGTTGCTTGTAAACAGGCAGGATTTGTTGGAGTAAGTCCAGAGGAGAGCCACAAAGATTATCAGAGGGCTGGAGCACCTCTCCTAAGGGGACAGCCTAAGTGTTCAAGGTCAGGCTGGATGGGGCTTCAAGCAAATTGGTCTAGTGGAAGGCGGAACCAGATGGTCATTAAGGTCCTTTCCAACCCAAACCATTCTATGATTCTATGAACTTTTTAAACACCTTAATGCTGTCACTCATATTCTCAGCTATGACCATCTCTTCTTTGGCCAATCTAGCCCATTCATGGCCCTCAGGCTGTGCTGGCACCAATATTTGTGTTGTCAGGCAATGGGCTAGGTGAAGAAGTTAATCTGCTGGAGTGGGGGAATAAAGCCTTCTTTCTGCAGAGCTTTTCTTCAACTCAGCTATTTTCCTGCTCTAGTTTGTCACATAGCACAGAGCAGGAGGTATCATGATGATGTGGAGAAGGGTGATGGTGAATATGCTTGTGACATAACAGCTGTGGTATTTTTGTTAGGAAGCCGTAAAAGTGGAACTTACTCTTTCAGCTGCCAGACAGCATCCAGCAGAGTAACTGAACACACAGATTTCTGCAGGGTATCGTGGATTGAGCACCAAGCATCCTTGCAGCCCCAGCTCTTAAGGTGGAGGTGTGACTGATGCCCAGAAATGGGCACTTAGGCTGTTTCTAATGCAGTGATGCTGTGGGCCTGGTGCACTGCTAACTTATTTAGCCAAAGCTGAAGTCTATGCATATTCATTCCTAGTGGGGTCTAAGCTAGCTTGATTAAAACAAGGCCAGATCTTCCTGTGGAGTCATGCCTCTTCCCCTTTGTGGGAAAGAGGATAAGGAGTGTTTTTGTGTTTCTCCAGAGCAGAAAGTGATTTCAGGCCAGCCTAAATGCTAAATATAATGAAGGCCACATGCAAAAGAAAGCAACTGAAAGGATAATATTAGCATAAGTGTAATTAGGGTCTAAGGTAAGGAAGGGCTGCAAGTGGTATCCTATTGGGAGCAGAAGGGTCAAGAAACCTTGTTAGTTTTAATGAGATCCTGTACAGTGCGTGACTCAGATAGCTTGCAAAAGCAGGGAGTGGATGAGATCCTTTCTGGAGCTGAGTGCAGGGAGACTGAGCCACCTCCTCAGCTGTAATGTTCAGGTAAAATAAAAGCAAGTCCAGAGCAAAGCCTGGGGTAATTCTCTTTTATTAGGACAGGCACCAAAAGTAAGTGTTTCTATAGTTAAGGGGACAGAACAACTTCTATTTTGCTTTCACATCCTCATAAACCTTTTAGGCTTAAATTCACTGCACTCACGTAGCTCCTATATGAAATGATTACAATTTTTAAAGCTTAGAAGGTTTGCTGAGCCATCTCTGGGTGCCAGGATATTTTCTGCACCCCAACAGGCTAAATTTGCAGGACCAACTGTGTTATCATATTGGTGTGAGAAATAGTTACAAAAAAGTCCCTTCCCCTTTCCCCAGTTTTGCTTTCATAAATGAAGGCCTTAATCTTACACACTGGAAATCTCTTGAACAGCTAGTATGCATATCCAGCCATTATGTTGAGCACCATATAGTATTGATAAGCAATATTGTCAATGATTAGATGTCTGTGTGGCACACTTGCAACCTTTTTTGCTACTGTTTCTGAGTGGAATTCATTGTCATTATGCTCTTTTGTGAGGAGAAAAAGAAAATGCAGAAACCTCCAGCTTTCTTGAAATCTTTTAGATTGCAATTGTAAATGTGGATGCAAGATCCATTTACAAATGTATACTGATAAATGAAGTCTTATTTAGGAATTAATTTACCTTCATGCTTTTGTTACTTTGTGTGTGAATTACTGTACTATAACAAAATAATTGAAAAAAAAATGTAGTCCTAATTATGAATAATATAGCAGCATCTGGGAAGCTTGGGTATGTGCCAACATAAAAGACAATGTCATTTTGGTTTAAAAGCTGGAAAAGTGGTTTCTGAATGCAGAACATTTTTCTTGCATATTTTATAGCTCTGGGAAATAGCTATGTCAAACCCATTCAAAGCTTATGACTTGCATAAATGTTCATGGCATGAATTGGAAGGTAACATTTTTAAGAACATGCTTAAGGGTAATTGCTTTAGGTTAGATATCTCTGTACAAGATATTTAGCAATAAAATAGCAAAACCAGAGTAGTCTAACTCTATTCTAATTGTACAAAAGTCTACATCTACTCATGAAAGATCTTCGAATGTCTTTTTTTGGAACGTAGTCTGAGGGAAATAATCAAAAAGAATTTTCAAGGAAGTAAATGCAGTTTAATACTGGTTTTGTTGAAATAAAACCCCACTAGCCTCACTGTACATTATCCATTTCATAGAGCTTATGTAGTTTTCTTAGTCATATGAATTTCCAGGTGTAAGCACGATAATCATAACTCTTCAATAGTTCAGGAAGTGCCTAGACATAGAGATTAGAAGTCCCAACAATTTCTGTGTGTCTGTGCAGTTTGGAAATAGTAAGAGAAAGCAAAACATAGTGCAGAATATATAACTTGGTTACAGATCATGATGTGGAACAGTGAAAGCCAAATCAAACTATTTTTATGCTGCCTTTAAATGAGGGATGTGGCTTCCCTTCTGTGCACTGAATGGAAAACTGATCTGTTAATGATGATTACTCCAAGGAAAGTCCCACCCTTCCATGTCCTTCTTTAGCCTTCATCTCCCAGATGAGCTATGTTAAATGTGTGCCTGAACAGTCCTCAGAGATCAAGCATCCTTCTCGTCTTTTAAATATACTTTCTTTCCAGCCAGGGTGTGATGGCAATGGCAGAGGAAGGCTGACACACAGTTTGTTTATGCCTGAGCACACAACCATTCAGTCCTGGAGGGGTTTGTGCTGACCGAGGGGCACATAAGGGCTGGTATCACTCGGAGAGCAGCATGAGAGGGGTTGGAACTAGATAATCTTAAAATCCTTTCTAACCCTAACCATTCTATGACTCTATGATTCTATGAGAGGGCAAATCCAAGGCACCATCAGGGATACTCTCTGCCATCCTTCCAAACTGCAGCCTGTGCAGTGAAAAGTAGGTTTAGATGAGTATTATGCGATTTGTCTGTGCCTCAACGGGGATGACTGTTTTCACTCTGGTGAAGGTCTGCTTATATCAACAGTGCTAGATGGTATAATGTACCTGTTAGTTGCAAAGATAGTTTTAAAAAATTGCATGAGAAAGGGTAAGTAGAAATTCTGAGTACTTTACTTAAATATGTACTGAGTACTTTAGTTAAAATGCAGCACCAATAATGGCATTTTAATCCTTTAATATTACCAAGCCATAGAGGCAAAAAATCATGCTAGGTTTTTGGAGGCGGTGATCTGTGCAAGAATGCAAAATAGCTATTTAATTTAAATAGTTTTAGTCCTGACAGTATATAGGCCAAAAAACCCTACAGCTTGACTTCCTAATCCCCTGCTGGGTTTGTAGGACTGGCAGTTAGCAAGCAGATTTGTACTTGTAAATTTTGCAGAGTTGCTAAGAAATCATTGAGAATATTCAAAGAACAAAAGAAATATTTTGGCTTGCACTTTTCTGGCTAGAAGTGCAAGAAATTTTTATCTGACTCTTCTTATTATGATCTGTCCATAAAATTAAGCTAGCTCCTCTGTGTCTCCATACCAGTAGACATCTTTTTTAGATCTACCCAAAGTATTTAGGTCTTGTTTATCACATTTCATCTTCACACAGACTAAACGCAGCTGTTTAAATGCAGCAGTTTATAAACTTGAATTAGGATCTTCTGATTAGCCAAGAAAAACAGGAAATGCTGTTTTTTGGTTTAATGTTAAAAAAAAAAAAAGAAAAATGTAACTGGAATATAATTACAATGATTAATTAAATCAAGAATTAGGAGTACTTAGCTCTGAATTTTGATAGTAGGCATCTCAGGCTAAAACACATTCCTGCAGAGAATCTCATTCTAATAAAATTAGCTCTAAGTTCCTTTTCCTCCAACTTAGTTGCAGAGAGTCCTTCTGAATTCTGGCTGTGTTCTCCCTGAAGAGGAGCACAGGCCTCTGCTCACAGTAAAGGGGATTTTAGAGACGCAACTAAAAAACATTCAGTTTTCAAAAAGTTTGAAAATGATAAATTGTTGATCGAAAATGTTGTTCATTTTTATCTGCTGTCAAACGTAAAATGGAATGAGGAAATGTATTTGGTTAGGTGCAGTACACATGAAGTATATAATACAACTGGCCCAACTGGTAATACAATTTTTTGAATATTAATAAAAAATATGAAATTGACTCTATCCTCTCACCATGTTCCCTCTTCCTTTTCCTACTGGCAGAAAGGCTAGATGCAATACGTGGATACTAGTAAAACTGTACATCTTGTTATAAGATACAATTGTATATATAAGATTACGTGTCATACAGAAATCTGCATAGAATAGAGGATGAAGAATCTTATTGAAGAGAATTAATAAGGTTCCTAAACATGATAAATTCTGTATCTGCAACCAAAATAATCTTTTAAATGATTTTTTCTTAATAAAAAAATGACCAAATACTCCAGATGACAATGGACATTCTTAGATACTCCATTTCACCCTTTACCATTAGATGCAATCATTCAGAAGAAAACTTCACTGTTCTTTATTATTTGATTATTGAGATATCTACTCTATATTTCATTATGAAACAATGAAAAACGCAGCCATTCTTGAAAAACAAATCTAGTTTACCATCAATTCAGTCACGAATTGTCTTTAATTCAATATTTGTATTATTTTTAGTTTGTGTGTGTGTATGTGTTTATGTAACACGAATATTACTGTCACTCCTTGCATAGAACTTCCTCCTTGCTTCAGGAACAACAGCTGCTGAATTACCGTCATTCTTACTGTGTTTATGTTCAAGAGATTAAAAGTCTCTGTGAATCAGGGATAGTACAGAGCTATAGGCAAGCATGAGAACTGAAATCAGAGTGCAGAGATTGAAGTTATTTTAGTTCCTAGAGGCTTTGCATGTCTTTCTAAATATAATTTTTTTGTAGAAGCATGACAGTTCATGACTGATTAAAATGCGTTCTGCAGGCCCCTAGAGAGTTTATCTATCTGTCAGTTTACTTACCTATCTTCAAATTAAAAAAACCTTTAAAAATATGAGCTCCTAATGGATTTTAAAAGCCAAGAATATTCAGGTGTGTAATATCTGATCACCTTAAAAAGCCCCTGACATCTCTTATAAAACTGGGGACTGCATAATATACAGTGATGGATATCTAATAATATTCTTACAGTTGGAGTTACTGTCCTCTCAACTACTATGAAAGTAGCTGGATTGCTAAATGGAGCTGAGCATGTAACTTGGATGGTTGAAGAAAAATGAGAGAAAAGCCTTCCCGTAAGTGCAAAAACGTCCAGATAGAGAAGTGCGGGTAGGATGCTGAAACTGAACCTCCTTCTGAATTAGATCTTTCATGCTCTGCAGTTTTATGTCTGTTCCTGTAACCACAAAACCCGCACAACCTCAGTGTGTTAAAGTATCAAATCAAAATACATCCAACTCTCTAATGAATTAGGATGAATACAATGACTGGCACATCTGCTAAATTTCACAGGCCTGATTTTAGATCTACACTAGTTTCAACTTACAGCTTCGCAGTGCAAGCTGTACAAGATGAAGATGTTTAATTGTCTATCATCTGCAGCAGAGAAAGAACTCAGATGAAATTATGTTGTTTTATACCCCCAGGATAAAAGCCACCATCCTGCCTCCCCTGAAAACCATTAGGATAGTTCTTGTCATCATGTCAGCATGGACAGTATCTCACAGATTCTGCTCCAGATGGAGCTGATTAAGAACACACTGGACTGCTTCTGAAAGAGCTCATAGAGTAGAAAATAGAGTGTTATTTAGGATGAAAACAATAAGAAGTTTGTTTAATCAGGCAGGAGTTTTATCACACCTAAGATAATATAAAAACTTCAACAAAATAACATTGTTTCTGTTCAGTGGATTGTGTTAATATTGGTCATATTTTCTCACTGATATGTAAAAACCAGCTTATTTGTATTGAAATGGTTATATGGTTTTTCTTATTAAATGAAATGTATGATCATGGTTATTCTTTTTTTTTTTTTTTAATGTACTGAAAATATTTCTAAGATTTCATATACCAGAAGGCACAAGAAACCATCACTGTGTGCTTAAGTCAGGAAGAGACAGAAAACAAGCTTCGGCAAGAGTTTCATAGCAGAGAATGTATTTCTGCTAGTTAAGATTATGAATTGCTTGGACAAGTAAATTAACTTGGGAAGACATCAAGGAGGTTTGTACTTGCTTTTGAAAGACAGGCTTACTTCAGAGCAAATGAAAGAATCCTAGCAATTAGAGTAGGGACTGTATAAGGGTGGCTATTCATACAGCAAAGCCTGAGGGATCACTGAGCCAGAGGGATCGATAGATAAGATAACATTTAGATCCCACACTTTAAAAATATAGTTTCTAACCCAAAATATGTTCTGTACTGTTTGAATACTATTATAAATGAAGACTAGAGGTCTTTTTTCAATAGCATGAAGTTTGCTGAGTTTTGGATTTAGACTTGGCACCCGGACACTGCAATGAAGACAGACACCTCATTATTTTGGTGTTATGCACAGAGGCCAAGAATGGGAATGAAAATTGGTGGGGAACTATGTACCCAGAGAAAACGGGGTGTTGGAACAAGGGAGTCCTCCCACCCAATTTGGTTATTTGGATTGCTGTCTCACACATTTTTGCTTCTTGAATGGAACACTGTATTCAGTATTGATCTTAACTGATTTTTGCTGTCCTGTTTCGTCCAGATAGCTGTTCTCCCACTATAGAGCTATGTTCTCCCTTCTTGGGCCACTGTCAAGGCCCAATAGACAGAAACTGCTGCCTGTGAACACACAGCAGGGCTGATGGTGTGTGTATGAAGGAAACCCCATCCTTAGGGGCTGGATTGGCTGGCCAGAAGTTTGTTCTTTGTATAGGTAATTACACAGGAGGTGAATCCAGGGCTTTTTGATCTCTGGAGAGGATTCAGAGTCGCGGGGCATCGAATATAAATATTATCTATGAGGTGGGTTTGTACTGTTTCCTGATAAAGTCCTAATAACTGCCTGCACAGTCTCTGTCAGCCTTAAAATGCTGATAGTGATTATTCCCCTGGAAAAACCATGTCCAAACAATTTTATAATTTTGTTAAAAGTGAAATACAGGAATATTGCATTTGGATACTAATGCCAAAATGCTATTCTCATTGAGACAGCAGTCCTTTCTTAGGCTAACATCCATTTGCAATTAAAATGAGCAGTCAGAAATACAAAGCACGTTCCTAAACTCAGCAGTCCTAAACTCAGCATCCTTCGTGCATGACCGAAATATATTCCATATATATCTCATCCTGTGGTTCACACATTTGCATAGGATCAAGATCAAAAAGTCTTACATAAATTAAGCTTTAGAATATCAACATCATATGGCTGGACAAATGCATTACGGGCCCATCGCATCACATGTAAGTCCTCATAGCAGGGGGATTATAAACAGTGGTTTTATGAGTGCTATTTGACAGTTAGTGTACAGCACTGTGTCATTGTCGCATGTAATTTTTTTCCTTAGCTTTACAGACTTGTAATTTGCAATTGAAATATGCTTGATAGCACTTGTAGTGATAGTTCAAAGGAGATCATCACTAAAGTTGCTAGTGTTTCCAACATGTTGCACAGAGGACTTCTGTTTGTGGTCCTGATAGCATGAAAATACTATACAGAAAGGGAAACTCCTTGTCATGGGCTGACTTTTTATTAATTTAGTTCATTATTCACTGCCTATAAAAATTCACTTTTAATATTTTTATAAAATCTTATAATGCCAGGTGTTGACGATGGCAGTTTGTCATCCTGAGACACCTGAAAGCTAATCTAAGGTTTGATGTTTTATTTCACGAAGTGCCATTATGATTATATTTAAAATCATAGTATTGTTTTGCATTGTATAAAATAGCATATATCTTCCATTTTTACACTTTGCACCATGTGCGAGTTATCTCATTTCCTGGGTAATACCTGTGCCATGCACAGCAAGTGAAATGGAAGCTATATGAGAATGCACATGCTAAAAATTTACTTCCAGAGCCTAGAGACACATATCTCATCCTGATCCCAGCTGTATGCATAGCTGATTGCATTACTGGTGTCCACAGAGCTAGCAAAGTCAAGTAAATCACCTTGTGCCTCACAACTGAATAGTTTATCTCAAGGTATATGGGTATGAAGCCTAAAGTTGTGATAAAAATTGAAAACCGCTGTTAAGTGACCTAATTTCTGTGTAGTGTCACTGCTGGGACAGCCACAGGGCACAGCATACCACAGGATGCGACATGTCCCGCTATGGGACTGTGCTGTCCCAGCTCAAAGTATAACTGTAGGTAGCACAATTTTAGAGACCCCTTTGGTGGGATTCGGTTTGAGATTAACACATCTGTCTGTAATAACCTCTGTGCAGGACACCTGCGAGCACACTGTTTTGGATCTCTCATTACAGGCAATGGAGATCTGGTCAAGCCAGCCAGTGCAGCCTCGAGCACTAAAAAAAATCAAGCTGTTATCCAGACCTTACTGTATATTTGCAGGCCAGTGAGAATACGCTGGAAATACCTTATCTTTTGTTAGCCTACCATAAGGCAAGACTTGTCCATGTAAAAACATTAACCAATATTTAAATGATATGTTTTTAGTATGTGAATTGTCCCAGGCTTATATTGTAGACTTGAGGATTAAAAAAACAGTTTGTCCACCAGTGCCAATGAAGTAGAGTCATTGCACTGCATTATTGCTTAGTTTGGGGGCTATGATTAAGCCCTCCAAATTCTCTGCCATGCTGTTCCTTTGATCTTTATCTACTTGGTACCATTTGTAAAATCATGGTTTCACTGAATGCCATTGAAAAACTCTCAGTTTGGTTCCTAGCAAAACCACAGGACTTCCCACCTGAACTTAACTAATGTCATGCCAATAAATACGTTTCTTTGAGAAATGTTATTTCTAAATGACATGAAATGACATTTACATCAGTTTAAACCAGGTCAAACTCCATAGGCTTGTTCTTACGCTGTGCTATTAACTCCAGATGAGTGTTCTTGCATTTGGGTAGTGATATTTAAAGTTGTTTTGAGTCATTTAGATAAAATCTACAAAATTAGAGCACATTTATGTGGAAGGCAGAGCTGAAAATGCTGAAAATAAAATGGCTCTAAAGGTTTCTAAACCTTTCTTCTTTCAGGAAAAATTGCAGGTCAACAGTTGGTGGCCCTACAGTGCTTCTGCTTTCCAACTTGATAACTAGACAAATGCACTAAAACCTGTAAAGAAAAAGGCGTTTTATGCTGAAAGTGCTTATGGTCCCTACAAATGCCTGCAGTGGAGCGGTCTAGAGTGGGGCAGGGAGATGGGTTGTGCATTCAGGGCAGCATATGCCCCCTAAGGAGCAGCAACATAGTAGACGCTATAGGTGGATTTAGAAGTTGAATTGGGGCTATCATGAGCCTTGGATGTCAGTATGTGAGGGAACAGAAGCACTGCTCTCCAACAGGTGATGGCAGTGGATATCCAACCTAGGAACCCACGTGCTCAGTTTTATTCATTGCACCCAGCTTCCCGAAAACTGCTTCCTCTTTGTTTGCCTTGAAAAACTATCAATGCTCTATAAAGCTTAAAAGATAATGAGAGGCAATAAAATCTTAAAATATAGCTTGCTGCATGTGAGCAACCAGTTAAAGCACACATTTAGTTTTAAGACTGAAAGCCAGTGATGGTTTCAGCAGATGAAAGATATGCATATGAAGATGTATGGCATTAAGGATTGTTTTCCCTGATGAATAACCTCTGGAACAAATGAACCATAAGATAATGCCGCGCTGTTGGACTGTTACTGGTATTTGCATCAAACCAATTAGTATTTAAGTAAATAAATCTCTTTGGCTTTCAAATGTATAGCACTGGACTAATCATTTATTACAAACTGTGGTGTAATAACAATAATGTCTGCAATGTTTTTTGCAGTTGCAGTCATTGTAGATGACAGATGTGTTACAGCAGCATTGTTCTGAGAGTGTAATACATTACCCATTTATTGCTGTGCAGGAAATTGCTCAGGTGATTATTGTCTAGCTAATTAATCCAAGCTTTGGGGAAAACCAAATCAAAACAAAACAAAAATCTCCCAACAAAGAGCAAAACATAGCTCTTTTGTGTCAGGGCATATTGTATTACGTTTTTGGATATTGAGTTTTCCTCCAGCACTCCCTAGTGGTTTATTATAATGTATCCGCACATTCAGCTGTTGCATACCAATGAGAAAAGCACTTACAGGTTCTGAGTACTTTTCTGATACAACTGTGTATCATTGGGAAACACGGGGCAATGTAGAACCGTGGCACATCTGTTTCCTCTTCTTCCCAGTCCTCTCCCTGTGACAAGATCCTCCTGGATACGCTTTTAGCTTTAATTCACTTCAAAGTGTCTGAAAGTTGAAATTACAAAGCATAAACTTTTCTAATTCCATTAAGTTATAAGGAATGTTATAAGCAACCAAGCGTGGGCAATAAAAAATGCAGCCTTATTCTGAAAGAGTTAGAGAGGATTTTTTTTACATAATATTCATCAAATGCACATGGCTTTATGTAAGCAGTTTTAAGCAGAATTGCCTCCAAATGTGCCATAAGAGCACATAAGCAGTAACAACAGATTAAATTTTCTGTACCTCAGAGAACGTGCATGCATTTAGCTTAGCTTTTACAGCAGGCAGCTATCAGAGTAGGGGAGTGGCCAACATAACAACCATTCTGCCTCCAGATCTTTCTGTGAACCCTCTCTGATCTGGTACTTTTCTTCCCATCTCCCATAATCCCAGTTATGATAAGACCTGGTTCTGGGTTGTGCTCTTCTCCCGTGACTACCTTGCCCTTTGGAGGCAGGGACTTCCAGCCCTTGCTGTGCCACCCTCTTCTGCTTGGTCGGCTCTGTGAAAAGTATTCAAATATTTGCATTTGTAATTATCTTTTTCTAAATGCAAGAGTCACTGACAGCTGGGAAGCAGAGCTGGCTAATTTATCTATTTCCTTCCTCCTAGAACCAGAGGAGGAGGGCAGCAAGTTAGACAAACCGTATTTGAAGAGCTCAAATGGGGCAGTACAAGGGAAGAGGGAAAATCTGCCTTTAGAGGAAAGAAATCTCGGTTCCTTTACAAAATACGAAAGGCTGTTGTGTCATTTTAGTTGTGATGCTATTAAGGGAAGTGTGGATGTGTGCAACTCCAATAACCAAGATAGCAATGGAGATGGGTGCTCTATTGATCCCAAAGCTGGCAGATTCATACCATGCACCCCTTTGGGAATCTGCTTTCTATTTCAGTCTGTCCGTGGTTAAATCTATTTCCCTGTCAGGATCTGGGGACAGAGTCAGGGCTCTAGCACACCCTTACCTCTGTGTATAGATAGGGAATGTTTCTCATGATGTGCACAGCTCCAGGACTACTGTTTTTGGATGAGCCTTATGGAGATTTGGCGATGGGAGCATGCAAGGAAGATTTTTTTTTTTTCCCCAAGTACCACCTTATCTGCAGTTGCTTGGACCTAATCAAGCTCTTTCTGTGACTGCAGCATTAAAATGCCAGGTTTCCTACGGGAGGTTGGAGGCCCAGACAGTGCCTTGATTTTCAGTACTACTAGATTTTTCTTTATTTGCTTCAGGTTTCTGCATTTCTTGTCTGAGGAAATCAGTGTGTTTTTAAGGATGATTTCTTGCTCTACTATACTGGTGCTCTACCAAAAGCAGGCTCAAGCAAGAACAAGCTTTCAAGAAATGGAAATTATTCATTCAATGACCTTTCAGGCTGCCCACAGGAACACTAAATACTGTAGTAATTGGCAGTGCAAAGCAGTTAAAGTGTAAGCTTTGGTTCCTGGTTGTGTATTTCCCAGATACATATCCCTCTGTCTGTGGTACATGCCCTTTGCCCACATTTTAGGGACTGATGCAGTCACTAGGTATCAAAGGTCTTCAGCCTCTTTCTTTGCCTTCAATTAATTTTACATATTTTAAGGCAGAACTGTATTATAGTAAGTATATCCCTTGCAGCATATTCATAAATTGCACAAGCACACACACACACAACCCCTTGCAGATATTCATCTCTAGTCTTTGATGGGATGCCTTGTCATTGACATGCTGCATTTTTTCAGGCATTGTCAGGTTGCATCACATTATGTCTGCCTATGACAAAATAAAGCCTGGATGATGTGTGACAGGACTTGAAAATATGTTAATTGTAGATCTTTTTTTAAAGAAGAAGGACACTGAAACTGATGAGATTTGGTCTCAACTTTTCACAATTCAGTCGCTTGCAAGGTTACATCTATGACAGACAATTCTCTATCCAGTCTGCTAGTCCTTTATTGCTATGTCTGTGGTTTACCCTGTATGTCTCACTTGTAATGACATTTCCTTGTTTCACTTCCTCTCAGGAACCTTGCTTTTTTTCTAGCAGAGAAAAAAACCTGTCTTGTCTCTGCATCAGCTCCTGTATATTTAAAATGAATCAGTGTTCTGAGGCAAAATAGCTCTTTAAGAGAAGTCTGATGTAATCTACATCGTTGTATTAATTCAGCAGAAATTAAATGCACAGACTATGTCCTGTCTAACAATGTGAGAGGATATAAAAAAAGCCCCTCAGCTCTTGCCTTAAGTATCTGTTGCATACATATAAAAAATCTGTCTTCCAGCTACAGTAGATCATAAATCATCTTAGCAGAACAACCTGAGTCACCAGTCTCTTTTATAGGATACAAATTAAGTTGTTCATAATTTTTCTTGGGCATTTTGATCTCAGACAGATGATTTTAATCTGCCTGGTGGCTGGTTCCAAAGGCTGAGCCATTTTCACAATCACAAGACGTGTACCCCGACAGTAAGATGCAAACATTTTGGACCTAGTGTGGAAGTATGCTATTTTAGGCAGAATATATCCTGATAATCTTCTCAGAATGTGTTGGGAAAGCAAGGCTTGCTTATTTTGAATAGTTGTCAGATTCAGTGTGCTTATGAGAGAATCTGTATACCCCATGACAGTACACTGGAATGACAATGGCCACGTGCAAATGCCCAGGCAAAACCAGGATCTTTCTTCCAAGTAGCAAGACCTGCTTGCAGAATTACTAGTTGTTGATCCTTATGATTTGTTTGGTGAGGCGTTGGAACATGTTGCAGAGAGAAGCTGTGACTGCCCCATTCCTGGCAGTGTTCAAGGTCTGGCTGGATAGGGCTTGGAGTAAACTGGTCTAGTGGAAGGTGTCCCTGCCCATGGCAAGGGGGTTGGAATTGCATGGTCTTTAAAGTCCCTTCCAACCCAAACCATTCTGTGATTCTACGATTCTATGATTCTATGATCCTGTAACTCTAAGAATAGTTATTTCCTTAGCTGTGATCTGCTCTTTCCTTCTGTCCTTAAACTGCCAAAGAATATCCCAGAGTCCACCAAAATCAGCTGTATCTCAAAAGCACAGATGGTGAGATTAGCCTTATTTAGCTTTAGTCATTCACAACATGGGTGTTAAGTGTTTATTGAAAAGAGTAAGTTGCGTACATCATGGCTCCTGAGCTTAGGTGCCCTTCATCATTAGTGCACAGGAAAGACAGATTTTAAATGCCTGCCTTATGGTAAGAAGCTCTGTCTCCCAGAATGGCTTCCTTCTGTTTTATGAATATAAAGGGAGTCTACAGTGAATGAAGATAATGTTGAATTCTCAATAGACATTTGTTTCACCAGCAGCTTTAATGAATGCTATCTCTGACCATGGTAATTACTGATGAAGCTTCATTGTGTTTAATCCCAGTGTGAGTTCCCCACTGAATTTTACTGAGTCTTGGAATTCACTGTTCTGCTGATTTCTTGTCATTTAGCAATTTTCACATTATTTGGTCAATTAAGATCATCTTTGGTGACATCTGATGATCCTTTCGCCTGGTGTTCCAGTTTGGCAGTTTTCTTATTAACAGTGAAAGACACAGGGTCATGCTGCTTAATGTTCACTGCTGCCTATACTTCTGCCAGTCTCTGGGCAGGGTGTTTGATGGTCCATTGCTGCAATTCACTCAGTGCATTGGACCAAAATACCATCTCTGCTGGTTTACATCCTGCAGCCTGCAGAGACTGCAGCATGCTGGTCCTCTCTCTGGGGATGACAACTTCGTATTTTGCTGGTCAGGCTTTGGTAGCTGAACATTCACAGAAGTGTCTTATCTAATCTCCTTCCTGCTCAGTTTGCCTTGCTGGTCACAAGGTATTTGTTCAGCCACTCGGTTGGACTTTGTCATAATTCCTGGTGGGAACCTACCTTTAGGAAAGGTTTCCCCTCTCATTTTATATCTTTCATATCGACTTGCAGCTCAAAATTACACCCTGTATCTTCATATAATGCAATTCTGCACAATGTAATGTGCACTGAAACATCAACCCAAATGAAGCTTTGCAGCACCTACATTTCATTACATTAGCAGTGTTCATTGCTGGCTACAGAAACGATAATCTCAGCAGAGGTGACCATTTCTATGTTATTTAGCTCAGCAGTAAAGCACTGAAATATACTTTAAAACAGTCTTCATGTCTCATTGCAAGTTTTAAGGCTATAGGTGTAGAATCAATAGAGTGCTAGAATCAATAGAGTGCATCTTCAGTTTGTCTTTTTATCAGTACATAAAATAGAGCATGGCTTGTATTCGCCTTACAGAACTGTTTCCTCCATCCTGTCCACTGGGAACAGATGGTGGTCCATGCTCCCCCAAGACCAGCTAATTTTTTAATTGCTTGTACATTAAATGTAGGCAGGTATCCCACAGTATATTTGAGGGGTTTTATTCTTTTTTTTACAGCAGGATTTATATCACCTCTATATGAACAGCAGCTCTACAGTCATAATAATATTAGAATCTGACTCAATCAGCATGTTAAAAATATTGACATCAAAATTACCTGATCTCATAGATGCCTTCTCAGAATGCTTGGTGATAGGATAACTCTGTTATGTTTTCCACATACCTTCCAACGTAACCAAGTATTGCTAAGTTATGCTTTTATGGCCATATAATAACAGTACTAATAAAAATAAAAGTGTCTTATTCTATGTCCAAGAATATTTATTAATCTTATTTTCATTTCTGTCACAAGAAAGCTTCTACTATTTATATTCTTTAGAACTGAAATACTTTCCTATTTCTGCAAAAATCATTAAACATACTATCTAAGGTACATTTCTATAACTGCAACTTACAAAGCCACTGATTAGGCAGATCACTTAGTCACTAACCTGCGTCTACTTACATGTTTAACAGTGCTAAAAAACTTAACAAATACAATGGGGACCTTTTCCATTTCACACATGTGACTTGATCTTTGGTCTCCCCAGAGCCTGTTCTTATATAGTAACTGTGCTGATTCTCCCTTTGGGTATGATCCTTGGACTCCACAGAAACTGGTAAACATCCTCAGATGTCTAAAATTGTTCTTCTGGGGTACAAAAATCACTTTTTCTGACATTTAGTGCCCTTACAGCCGCTTTCTGGCATACCGATAAATCTGTTTTCAGTGTCAGAAAACCAAGGTTTTGAAGGAACTTCAACTTCTAACCTGTAAGCCTTGCCTTCAGCTGGAGTCTGCATACGGGGTAGTTTAATAGCCTGTTACTCTTAACTGCAGATTTTCATTCACATCTGTTTCTCCCTCTGCCTTCCTCTCCTTTTAGTAATCTTTCTTCCATTTCTCTCACAAGAAAGATGCTATTGCTTATATTCTTCTGGATTTAAATAGTTTCAAATTTTCACAGAAAGCATGATGACCTTTGGTGAGTATATTTTAAGAAGATTCTTTATTTCCATGATAAAGTTCTCAATGACTTTGTTTTAGATAAGATCATATATATATATATTTTTGTCCAGAGGTAGTTCAAGCTCATTGCTTTATAAAACACAGCTAATGGTGAAATGGTCCAGGGTGAAAACAAATTTCAGCACAGGCAGTTATATCTTTCTTAAGTCCTTTCCCAAGTACTGTGTAATTCCATAGTAGTATTAGGAAGTATTTAACCTTTGTTGTTCATACATTATAAATAAATCATACAGTTGCCTACCTCTAAAAAAGCACCATATTTACTCAGAATACTTGCAATATATGGTAACAGAGGAAAAAGAGCAGAAATGAGCCCATACAAGTAAGTGACAGATATAAGCTTATACTTGGCAAACAGCTTTTCTGGCCAGTCACTGAGTAAATTGCTTCGCTTCCACTGACAGGACCCAGCCCAAGCCCCCCCACTACTGTTTAAAATGTTCAGGGTGTTTCCTTTCTTTTCTGCATGATCACTGACAAAGAATCAGGCAGGAATCCAGTTCTGCCTTTTACCAGCAGATTTGTACATAGGACTCAATGGAGGGAACTCTGGTCTAGATTAAAATTTCTATTGATCCTACTTTTTTTTTAATAAACATTTTATACTAGCAGATAAAAACTCAGAAGGTTTCACAGATTAAAGATAACAGCCATTAAAAAAAACCCCAAACCTCTTAAAAGCACATCTTGAATAGCCAATAATAATTATCATCTTGCAATTGCCTTTTAATAGCCTCAGCACAAGGGCCCTGAAAAGTCACGGTGGCTACATGTGACAAACTCATACAAAAATGTACAGAAACACATTTAAAGCACTTTATTTCTATTTCCAGAGGAACACAAGGCATGGAAGAGTGTGTTCATCCCTCAGATTTTTTATACAGCAGAGGAAAGATTATCTTTCATAAATCTTGAAAGGGATGTTCCAATAGAAGGAAGAAGGTTTGGATTTTTTTCGCAGCATGAAGCCTGGAGTCCTCGTGGCAACAAGGTTTGAGAAGAACTGTGCAGAAGGCAATGGACACCATCAGATGCAACAGCTGTGTCACTCATGCCAGCAGAACCATGTAATGCCTTTCTGTGTTAGCACAGTCAGGATGTGATGTGAACTGTCTCTGCTTACTTTTGCAACTGAATTTACTGTCAGAAAATGGTTGCAAAGCCTGCCCAGATGGATTCTGTTAAAAATAATAATTTCTGCCTCACTTAGCCTGGGCTGATTGGTCTGTTGTTGAGAAAAGGCTGGGCAGAGAAAGGAAACAGTGGCTGCTTATGAGTGGTTGTTGAGAATATCATCTGGGTTATGCATTGAACTCACAGTTTTTAACCAAGTGTATCTCTGGAAAGCTCAGATTTTACCTTTTTATGGGGAACCACTGTGTCAGAGTTCAAACTTCGCATTTACTTGCAGGGACCACTGTTGCTGAGCTTGTTTCTCATTGTCCCTGCTGCATTTATCACACAAGGCTGAACTATAGATATTAACATAAACTGTGGTTATAGCCTGGTTATGCCTTGGCCAGCACCTAAGGTGCCACTTAATGTCTAATTTGAGACAGCAGATATTGACCTTTTGTCTAAACCACTATCTTTCAACGTTAAAGAATTGCCCTCCTGAGAAGCCAGGAAGTAACTAAAGCAGATGCACCTGGGTGGTTTTGTGTGCTCTGTAGTTATGAGTTCCTTGGAGGAGCACTCAGGAATGTTGTTGACTGTAATCCAAGTGGCTCGAATAATGTGTTCTTTTTAGAACTTCTTATCACACCGATTTTCAAATTATTCACTGAACCTACTGATCCTTTACAACCATGTTCCACTTTCAAACAAGGTAGCTAGAGAGCAGCAGAGACCAGCAGCATAAGAATACAATTTGAATGCTGTGAACACACTCCTTTGTGCTTTCAAGTTGATGCAGTGAGGTGTAGCTGAATTCTGTGTTTAGAAAAAATCTAAATTAAAAGTGTATTTGTCATAGTGAGATTCTTAAAAAATGTAGCATTCACGTCAGCACATCTTTAGATTTGGTTGAACTGAGCACCGTGAAACCTGATCACTATGAATATGCTACATACTTTCCATAATTATGAAATGAACTGGAGAGGGACTATTTACAACAGCATGTAGTGACAGAACATGGGGGAATGGCTTTCAATTGAAAGAGGGGAGATTTAGATTAGATATAATGAAGAAATGCTTTACTGTGAGAGTGGTGAAGCACTGGCACAGGTTGCCCAGAGAAGCTGTGGCTGCCCCATCCCTGTCAGTGTTCAAGGCCAGGTTGGACGGGGCTTGGAGCAACCTGGTCTAGTAGAAGGTGTCCCTGCCCATGGCAGGGGGGTTAGAACTAGATGATCATAAGGTCTTTTCCAACCCAAACCATTCTATGATTCTATGGACATTTGCCATAATAAATTTCAGCACATAGCTCATTTATAAATTCTGTATTTTGACTGTTCACTGTACATTGTGTACAATTGCTTAGGAAAATTTATTTATTGGCATAAATCCTGTAGCTTTTTCCCCAATAAATACTACACTATGAAAAATAAAATATCAGTTTTCTAGCTACTGCTTGACTTTTAGCCAATTAGATTCACACCATTCTCCATGGACTGCAGAAATTTGTCTGAATCTCTTGGCTTGCTCATCTTTCCTCCAATCTAAAATCTTAAACTGAAAGTTGCCCCTGGCAGGCAGAGTCCAGTGTCTTATTGCCTCAAGTTATTCATTGATAGTAAAGAAAAAAAGAACGTGATCAGTGTTTGCATGTTAAAGGGAAGTCTGATTTGGTGATCACAGTTGGGGAAGGATAGACACTGTGATCCCACTGTTCCTTCTGGGTTCCTTAAGCTTGTTAAATTTTGAAGCCATCTTCTACTTAGTTATTTTAAGCACAGCCCATTCTAGGTCATAGTTTTAGGTAACATTCCTGTGGGATTGTATCCATGAAGTCCTTTGTTAGCAATTGTAAAAATACGAGGAAAGAGGGTTGCAGAATGCTGCCTTCTGGACGTGAAAATTTAGAGGGTTTTTGACAATTATTTCCTAGTAAGGACCCTCTGTTTTAAGAGTACTAGCTCTCCACAGACTTGCCACATTAAATACTGTGAAATTCTCTTTGAATATGGCACAGAGGTGTGCAGTATAAATTTAATAGTCCAAACCAAGATACTAATTCAATAAAAACCACAGCAAGATTACCAGTTTGCAACATTTTGTACCCTGAGTTCTAAAATCTGTGTCAGTCACAGAGGATGAAAAAGAAGTATGAATTAAAGATTGTACCAGTGACTTGCAAATACACAGAAATGAAATTAAGATGAGCTCAGCACAAATGGCTGATAAAATATCATACTCTACAAGTCCAAAGATCAGTTTTAAACACTCACTTAAAGGTCAACACCTCTTTAAACCTGCAAAAAGCACTTCATGTGACAGCAAATTTTCTTGTGATGTACAGCAGAATTATACAAATATGTGATGCAACTTTATTTGTCTGGCTATTGAGACAGCTTGTCATGTTTACAGCTTAGTTGAAACTGAGGAGGGATTGGGAAGCACATCCTATTCCTGAGGGTAAAATGTAATTTTCTTATAAATAGGGAGTGAGGCTGGATAAAAATGTAATCTGACATTCTGAATACCATCATGACTTTGATACATAAGTGTTTAATGATGTCCTGAGGGAAGAATGTCACCTTCTATCTAGGGAATAGTAGTTCAGAAGATTTGGTGAAGGAAATGTCCTACAAAATATTTGTAGGAATGCAGCGGCTCTTCAGGACATACAACTGCTTTTGTAAAGTAGCATGTCTCTCAGTTCCCTCATTTATTTCACGAATAATGCAGACGTCACAATTCAAGGTTAGTATACAATAGGTTTGTGAGCTGTTAAATCTACATAGCACTACAGAAAAGATACTTAGGGAACAGGAATCTGCTAGAATACATCTAAGCAGTGCTAAATAACTGCTGTGACAGTCCAGCTAAAATGGAAACAGCGACCCAGGTTCTCCTCTGAGAGGCACCATTTTTCCTCAGTGCCTCCACAGAAGTCATCGTAAAGTTATTCCACATGACTACTGATAAAAATGAAAGATGTGTAAGAGGATTCATAATACTTGCCTTGCTTTTTCTATTCTCATTTTCTTCAAAATCAACCGTTAAGTTAAGAAGGTGTCACATGTACGAAGTGTTACAAAAGCAATTGGGTTGTTTATTTTGTTCCATACGTTATAATCAGCAATATGGGTGTGAGATGGCCAGGTCTGCTTGCTAGGGTCGTGACCTCACGTGTGATGAATGTGAGTCAGTAGTAATCTGGATATTTTGCACTGGAAGTGGCCCATAATTATAATATGAATATATGTTGATTATTTTGAGGCCTTGCTGTGTCAGGAAGTCAGCCTTCAGTGCATCTATAATGATGTTACATTTTGGAGGAGCAGTGCACTCCTCCAGCAAACTGTCTTTGCCGTGGCTTAGCTCCCATCATGGATTGACCTCAGTGAGAATAACACAGATCCCTCGCAGCCAAGCTAAGCTGCAAAACATCCTCCAGGAGATGGCCAATAAAGAGCTGCACCTGGGAGTCGGTACTCAGCTCCCTGTCTCAGATGAGTATGAGTGGAAAGTAAACTCCCCCCAACACGTAGCATGATGTGCGCTCTGCACCAGCCATTTTGATCTACAGACCTGTTCTCATTGCGCTGCTCTACATGCTGGTGGAGAAGTAGCAGGGCACTCAGCAGGTTATCAAATGCACGTGTGTTTTGAAGTGATAACTTATCAGGGCTCAAGCAGTTATTCACTCTTCCACCTATCACTAAATCACCCCTGGCTTCAGGTTTTCATTAACCAATCTGACTTTCTTCCTCAAACAGTGGGTGTGTAGAAAGGAATACCCATGACACTATCTGGAAATAAAGAGTACAAGTACTTATAAATGGAAGTATTCAGTACTCTTTCTACCAGAGGCTACAAGAGAAGAGCAAAATTGTCACGTCCTTTTACTCATTCTAAGGTTTGCAGGCTTTGGTGTGCAAATACAGGGGCGGAAAAGAATAGGAAGCAGATGTACCCAGAAGGTACTGGAGTTTCTTGGGAGACTGGAAAAGGATAATGTAGCAGACTTTTTTAGAAGAAAAAAACATAAGAGAAACAATCAAATGGAAGCTAATAAATATTACTACTGGGAGAGTTCTTTCTTTTGAAATTAATTGTTAGAAAATGCTAAGTTGAAAAGATTATTGTAGGGCTAAGGTTTCCACATGGAATGTTTAAGAATGCTAGCAGAAAAGGTGAAACACAATACTCTGTTTTCAATAAGCGAACTCCACATCAAAATATTTGAGTTTACTGAGTAGAACAGAAACCACATTATGGTATCACGCTGCCACAGCGCCTCTGGGAAATTGTGCTTAGAAGGCTGGCTTCTCGGCAAGCTTAACTCTGGACTTCATGTCATGCTTTCTTCTCTCCTCTCTGACGGTACAGGATGGGAAGTGTAGGTAAATCAGGAAGCAATCTGCAGGAATGTGAAAATGAAGAATTCCATGTCTAAGCTTTGCTTTCACAAAGCTTACCATGTTTTCTTTTCTGAGAGTGTCATACCATTGTTAGTACGAGAAAAATTGTAACCATTTAAGTTTAAAATGTTGGCTAACATTCAAATTGTATTTAATTTTCATTGTCACAATTTCCGAAATTGCAATCCTAAATTTCAGTCAAGACTAATCATGAACGTATGGCAAAGCACCCTATGAAAACATTTTGTACTGTCAAAACAAGACTCTGACAGCCTCAGATTACATTTGTCCATAGCAGATCTGGCATGAGCAGTGGCAACAAAGCGTACCATGCTTGCTTTTCTTTGCTGTCATTCTGGAGGGTGACAGCTGTGAAAGGCAGTCCAAGCTTATTTCTTAGCCCTTAAGACATCAAATTCTGAAAAGGAAGATGGTGCAGACCCCCTTCTGCAAAGCAGTGTTAGGAACACTCTTACATGTTTCACACTTGCCAGTGAAGAATTACAGAAGTGGCAACCTCTAGCTGTTTAGGTGCAAGCTATTGACTTTAGTTGGTACAAGCTAATGAACTAATCCAGTCCCACAAAGCATAATTGAAGTGTCCTGGAAACCACAGCACAGAAGCTAGAACACATCAGCAGTACCAAAAGGGGTGAAAGGGTGGGTTGTGATAATAAAATACTACGAAAAACATCATCCTGAGGTTGTGCTATTGCAGTTGATGAATACTTTCTAACTTTAGCCTGTAACTCATTTCCCCCAATTTAAATATGGAAAAATAACATTGAAACAAGATTAAGACCTATAACACTCTTAGTTACTATGGTGGGAACATCACAGGTTCATCAAGCACAGTCTTTTGTGTTCAGTTTGGGTGAAATGTGCTAAACTAGGCTCTTCTGAATGACAGGAAGAGAAACACTGAATATCCAGCTACTGCCCAAGACACAGTTCAGTGAAAAACAGCATGTGAGCATGTAATTAAAGATTCATAGTGGTTCATGTGTAGAAGGGGCCATAAGGACACTTTAAAGATTTCTTAAGTGTGCAGCTTTGCAACTTGCACATTTTTAATATGGATCCTTTTTTTTTTTTTTTTTTAAATCATCTTGAATATCAGCACAGTAGCAGAGAAAGAAAATGAGCAAATGCTGCTCCTGACGAGACTGTCCATCTGGCATAGTTTTTCCATGTAACAGTGTTAGGAAATGTCAGCTGTCACTTGCAAGTGAACGTGTGCAGGTTCAGCTGCCTAAATTTATCATGGAGGGTGACAGACCTAGAGAAAATAATCCAAGGCTTCATTTCCAACAGCTGCCACAGCTTCGGATGCAGCATTTATCCTCTATGTGACTGACTTGTCATCCAAAGCATAGTTAGGCAGCTGCTAAATTTTAGCCAGCTCCACTGTTATGGTATAGCTTTCCACAGCCAGCTGGGCAGCTCCCCTTTTTACCCGTGGGTCACTTCTATAAGGGCAGTCTTGCACCCCAGCAGGAAGCAATGCATTTTGGCCTGACCTGGCCAGTAAGCCTCACAAGAACCAGACATTTACAGTGCACATCCAGTGCCATATCCTTGTTTTTCTCTGCTTCTGAGCAGGTGAATCCAGTTTGTGGTGGTGGGAGAAACCCTCTGACCTCCTGGGACAGGGAATGAGAGGGCTGGGGGAAGCAGCCATACAAAGCTGCTACTCTCTCACATCTCTGTTTGCAACATACACTGGGGTCCAGCAGCAATATTGAGGCACACCAAGACTGCCCCACTCTAGCGGAGCAGCCACTGGTGTGAGCATGGGCTTTGCTGTGCATCGGGGAGTCTTCCTGGTCCTGGGGCTGCCTCTGGGATGTAACCCCATCCTATGCTTCAGTTCCTGGGGGATGATCATCCTCCTCAGTGCATCTCTCATCTTTCTCATCTCTTCTGACAGCTGGGAATGGCAAGCCTGAGCTTTGTTTTCCTGGAGGGCTGCTCTAATGCAGAAGAGGCTGCTTGCTGGGACCAGCTCACATGCCCTGCACAGCACAGGGCTGAGCTACGGGAGGGCTGCCCAGCCTGGCCTAAATCCAGGCAGCCTCTACACCACTAGAGTAGGGGCTTGCAGGACTGCCTCAGTTCGTACCATGGCACTGCCAAGCTTACCAGTATAGCTAGTGAGGGTTCTGCTGGCAGGCAGGGTGAGCTGTCATTCTGGGAGGAGGCAGGCAGAGATGCCAGAAGCCAGCCATCACACTAGTTCACGGGTTGAAGATGCAGCGCATGCTGACGTAAAGCCAATTGGATTTGTATTTAGTAAGTCGATAAACAGGAAAAAAATGGACACAAACCAGCCACTTTGCAGAGGACTCCATGTCTATTTAAACATAATGCATGAATGAACAGCTGCAAGTTTCGTTCAAAACCTTAACCACAAGAAGCCTGGGACCAAGGCCTGAAGAAATTAAGCACATAAGCATGAAGAAAATGAACAAAAGAAAAGAGATATCCACCTCAGAATATGTTTTATTACTACTTTAAATTAAAAGCTGCAACCCCATGGGGATACTAATATCTGTCCTCATTCTGAAAATAGCTTCCTTGTTGAGTCCATAGATAAATCTAATAGCAAATTCAACAGCATTATAATTCCGGTATTCCATGGCATCAGTAAGAATTTATTGCAGTATTTGACAGAATTTCTGCCGCTGAGGGCAATTGCACCTTCATTGCAGGCATTTATTGAATGACATCCTGCTTTGCTTAATGGCTGAACAGCCCCAACTTTCTCAGCCTGTCTTCATATGGGAGGTGCTCCAGCCCTCTTATCATCCTCGTGGCCCTCCTCTGGACTTGTTCCAACACCTCCATGTCCTTCTTATGTTGAGGACACCAGAACTATACACAGTACTCCAAGTGGGGTCTCACGAGAGCAGAGTAGAGGGGCAGGATCACCTCCTTCGACCTGCTGGTCACGCTTCTTTTGATGCAGCCCAAGATACGGTTGGCTTTCTGGGCTGCAAGCGCACACTGAAGCCAGCTCATGTTCAGTTTTTCAACAACCAACACCCCCAAGCCCTTCTCCACAGGGCTGCTCTGAATCTCTTCTCTGCCCAACCTGTAGCTGTGCCTGGGATTGCCCCAACCCAGGT
This sequence comes from Strigops habroptila, assembly GCF_004027225.2. Taxonomy (NCBI): domain Eukaryota; kingdom Metazoa; phylum Chordata; class Aves; order Psittaciformes; family Psittacidae; genus Strigops; species Strigops habroptila. The sequence goes on from NC_044278.2 coordinate 60,667,969, forward strand.
GTAGGACTTGCACTTGGCTTGGTTGAACTTCATGAGGTTGGCATTGGCCCACCTCACGAGCGTGTCAAGGTCCCTCTGGATGGCATCCCTTCCCTCCAGTGTATCAACTGAACCACACAGCTTAGTGTCATCGGCAAACTTGCTGAGGGTGCACTCAATCCCACTGTCCATGTTGCCAACAAAGATGTTGAACAGGATCCCAACACTGACCCCTGAGGGACACTGCTCATTACCAGTCTCCAACTGGACATTGAGCCATTGACTACAATTCTTTTGTGCGGCCATCCAGCCAATTCTTTATCCACTGAGTGGTCCATCCATCAAATTGATGTCTCTCCAATTTAGAGTCAAGGATGTTGTGCAGGAAACAACATCACCTAAATGTACATGTTAATCATATCATAGAAATACTTGAGCAAAAAGGGTATTCCCACAAGAAGGCTCCTTGCTGCACAGGTACAATGGAAGTAGCTGGCATATTTTTGGAACTGAGCTTTTAATTGCAGATAATCTGTTTCATATGGCTTTAAGATTAGGGATCAATTTGAAACTCCTGGGAAATGCAAAGTGCTAATGGAATAAATTCATGTTTCGCTATTTCAACCAGAGCAGGCTAAAAAGCAGAATCTGGTATGGAAACTTGGGATTGTAGCATAGGAGCTCTGTAAGCCTGTTATTTCTTTAGCTGCAGCTGATTTTTCTTCAGAAATAAAACATATGGATATCCCAGAGCAGTGCTGCAGAGCAGCAAAAGCCTGTAACATGGAAAAGTTTCCAGTTCTGGATGCATCTGATAGTGGAATAACAAATATTAAACAAGAATGAAATCTTGGAATGTTAAATAAATGTCTACTGCGTAAAAATACAAAAACCAAGCAGAGATGCCAGCACTTTGAAGTCCCTACCGTGTCAGACAGCATTCTTAACTTGGATGATGGTCGACTACGCATTATTTCAATTAGAGCTGCTTAGGAGTTTTCTATTTGAACAGTTTTCTGGAAGAAAAGTAAAATTTACCTTGGGGGATTTTCTATTTGTAGTTTGAAAACAACAGGAACCATATTAATTTTACAACTGGAAAGAAGCTTCTCCTTCTTAGATGTCATACACTTTTTACTAAAAACTAGTAAAATCAGTAAATTGCAAGGGTATTTTTGCTAAAATCTTCTACAAAAATTAGAAAAACATTTCCAATCGTACAGCTCACAAACCCCCAAAGTTTCAGTTCAGAGCTGAACCATGCTTTTTAAATGCATAGACTTTAATGGGAAGAATTCTCATTTTTCCAGAAGCTCTAGACAGAACAGAGCATTGTCAAAACTGCTGAGTAGCAAAGCAATTCTCACACCAGCCCTAAATCTGCAGACTTCATGGGTGCTACCACCTCTAAACTCCTCCTGATACTTCTGTGGTGCTGCAGGATGCAGAGAATTATCTTGCCATTTAAATGTGTGAGAAAGAAAGCCAAAGATTTCAAAGCTTTTTTAAAAAAACCCTGGGTGCTACTTACAGTAATTTGAAAAGTACATCTTCCTGTTTAAAGATTTTTAATGTAGTGAAAGTGATTGAATATACTTATCAGCCTTGTCTGCAGTGAAAAAGTATGCACTGAGCCAAACATGGTTGCTTAGTCAGCTCTTCCAAATAATTAGAAACCAGGAAGCTGACTTTTGGTTTAATTTGATTTAATAGGCTTTAATTAATTGACTCACACTCACCTTGATATAAGTCAAAAGTACCTTCACAACTATCAGGTGGATATTAGTACAGACCACCAGTAAGAGCTCTGCAAGGCTGGTGGCTGAAACTACTGCAGAATTAATATCTGTCTAACAAGCAAAAGGATATATGAGATCAAATCTAAAATGAGGACAAAACAGTTGTAGAGGAAAATCAACAAGAATAATCAGTTGTCTAACAAAAGAGGTAAGGACTTGAAAATATTAGACTGCAGAGGAGTTACTGGACATATGGGATGAGGCTCACCTTAGTTCATGAGAGGCATCTGCTGTGCTGATGAGCTTACCTGAGCATATTCCCTGGGATAAATAGAGAGAAATAGGCTTTTCTGGAACATAATTCTTCTATTGCAGATATATCTAAGACTGAAATAAATAATTACCTACAACTACATCTCTAACTACTGCTTTTATTGTAGATGTCTAAAGTGAATGAGATAGATACACCTTATCATGGGTATTCACATTAGAGTAATGGTGGTTTACAGAAGTAACAGAAAACACTTTATATTCAAATACTACAGATAGTACTAGGCTATTTATCAGTACAGGAGTTTCTCAAGATACTTTGCTGAGCTTGGCAGGATTACTTGTAAGATATTTTCTTAGACTTCCCTGTGAAAGTTTTCCTCAAATGAGGTGTGCCACCATATTTGGGTACTCTCATGTAGATCATCATGTTGATAACCCCAAACTTCCTAAAGTGATGTTTTTTAGGTGCTGTGAGCAACGTAGCCAGAGTAGGGGACACCACAGGGAAAGCTGAGCATAAATAGCCTATACGTTTATGTTCAATCATCTGAGCCCCATGTGGTTCCAGCTACGCTATAAAGCAACCAAGAAAAAATATACTTGAAGGAGAAGCAAAGGACACAAATAGCCCTTAGAATATGTGCTCCTCATGCAGCATTTACAAGTGAGTTAGCATGTGTTTTTCTTTATTTCAGCTGAACATAGATCCCTTAGGGTATGAGCATCCAGATGAATTGCAAAGTATGACTTGTCTGATGTTTGACAAGAATTTAAGAATGCTTTATAGGATTTTACTTTCTATTTTAAGTCTCTGGAATTGTCTCTACAAGTTATTTTTCATTCTGCTCTCTCTCATTGTGGTCTCTCTTCTACGTGCTCCTCTTAATTTAGTATCAGAAAGCAAAACTTCACAGAAAGTGAACAGCAACAGGTGATACCAATGAATGATCTTACCTTTAATGAGACTTCATACACTGACTTTGCTCTGACAGATGACAAAGTCTGAATATCCATTAGCTTCTGACTGCCCTAATGAACTTACCCATGAAGAGAGGACTGGAAAGAAAAGTAAATAATGAAAAAAATAGAGTGAAAAGGAAAGAAGAGAAGGTATGATTAAAAAAAAAAAAAAAGGTAAAATATTTACAAATTATTCTTGACTTTATTCTGAATTATTGTTGGCTGAAAATTTCCTTTTTTGCCTATGCCATTTTGTACTTTTTGTGGCTTCCTGCATGTTTGTCCAAAGTTCTGCAAAAGGAAATCTCATGTGATAGAGCTCCAAGAAGCTTCTCAAATTATTAATAATTCTCAAATTATTTATTGAGTTTCCTTAATAAAGCCTACCTAAAGCTCCAGCCTCACCCAGCTCCCTCTTAACTGGGGTTGTGTTGCTAGCATAAGATCCTGAATAATGACCGATTCATGTTTGTGTCAGACTCTGCAATCTGTCTCAACTGAGTTCATGGCTTTGTTTATCGCTGCTCAAAACCAAATCAATATGCAGCTTACAGCTGTTGGATAACAAGATATGCACTATGACCTTCCTCTCTCTTTCCCTGACTCCAGCCTTTTATAACTCTCATAAAAAGGGCTTTCAAACAATCTCTGCTCCAGCCACTATTTGCTATGTTCTCAAATGTACATGGTCCTGTTAGAGCCTACAAGCTACGGTTTCATGAGTCCTGTGTACTTTTCTACTAAGGAAAAACATTTTTTTCTCTGTTCCTTTCTCTCCTTCTGCAGGCAGACAAAAACCTGAATATTTCAGTTTTTCAGCTTATGCAATGTCATATCCACAAATGCTCTTCTACAATGCTTCATTGTTGGAAAAAGACAAAAACTGCAAAACCTGACCACAAATGACGCTAGTTCAAAGAAGTCAGGACTGTTTTTCTGTATTTCTGACTTTTCTCACTTTTTCTACTATACTAGAATGGTATGTTTAGTGGAGTTGCAACTTTTAGTGTTGCATTTGCATGTTAATTAAGTTGTCTTGAAGGAAGCTACCAAATAGTCTAAACGGAGACAGCTAATTGAAAAAATACACTCGATTTCATATATGTGTATTCAAATGAGAGAAAGAGACAAGACATCATACAGAAAGAAGGTTTTTCGTGAAAACAGCTGACAATCGGATGAGGACTTGCTGTGAATTTGAGGCATCAAACCCCTGCTGTCGGTATGCTCATGGACAGACCCTGCCCTCCGAAGGGCCACCACACAGCTCAGTGCGAAGCAGGGAACTTAGTAATAACATTGAGAGCCTAGGTCTGCTCTCTGAGATGGCAATATTCCAACTTATATCAGTGACAAGGCAAACTGGAACCTGACAGATTTATTTATATGGGTTAGTAAAGACTTCTTGTGTGATAACTTTCCCACACGAACAGCTTTGGAGATAGCTGCCAAATGAAAATTGAATGCCATGATAGCATGTTTATTTATGCATCTGTTATCTCTGCTCTTATTTACATGATCCTGGTAAAATTTTATGTGTTCTACAGTGCAGACACATTTTTATTGCACGTTTGAAGCATTAAGTTCATATTGATGGAGTTTAGTGGTAAAAAAGCCTTCTGTTCAGCCTTTTTGAACAGAATATGTGTGTTAACACGTTTCCCATGGAGACGAGAGTTCACAAAACTTCAGAGGCTCCGGGTGCTCTTCTAGCCTCATTTCAGACATCACTTTCATAAAATTCCATTCTGAGTCCCACCCATCTCTGCTGCCACATTCCACCTCCGGATGGTGCCAGGACGACAAATGGGAGTAAGATATCAAAGCTATCATGTCAATAATGCAAACCATTTATGATGAAAATCTAAAAACTCCTTGAAAGATGTTATGTCAAAAAAACATGTCAGAAACTGATCTGATTAGTGCCAGCTGAAAGATGTATTAGGTTAGGCATAGCAATCCACAAAGTTATCTATACTGCTCTTGGGTTCTAGCAGTTCAATCTTCGTCCTAAACAGTTTGTGCATTTACTTACTGCAGTTGGCACTAGAAGTAGTCCATGATAAGATCCACATAGATATCCTTTAAATACCCATAGTTTATATAGTCTAGGAAAGCAAAGGTTGAGGAAGAATACAGTTGCTTTCTTAAATACTTCAGTGGGGTAGGTAATATGGGAAAAATAAATATTTATGTAAAAGAGGAAAGCTGGCATAAGATCAGATGCCTATGAAGCAGTGGGTTTCTATTCTAGCCTTTTGAAAGGGGCAAACCAATCAGTTTGAAGATACAATTATACCACATTATGAGAGAGGCTAAATAATAAAATAATAGGTTTTCTGAGGAAAGCATGAAATGGACTTAACAACCTAATAGGTTCCTTCCAGAGTGATGTTTTTAGATGGTTCTGGTGCTGGTAATTAATTTTGTCTGTCTCTCTAGCACTACTTGTCATCTTGTGCCTAAAGGGTTTCCCACAGTTTAGTGGGAAAATATGAGTCAATTAAGAGAGGCTTATTTTAGACAAATTAAATTAATAGCAGTATTGCACTGGTTAAGAAAACTATCCTTTTGGCTACCGCACAGAAAAGAAAGAAAAAATATCTACAGTCTATCAGATTTTCAAAGTTGCATGTTCTTTTTCTTGTGTCTCAAAACAAAAAGGAATATGTTTAGCATATATTATTCCAACAAGTAGCAATGAGGCTGACTATTTAGATTAAAATAAACTCTAAATGTAAAGACCAAACAGGGCTCCTAAACAGAAGTTTGCCTCTTCCACGTACAAACATGGAAAATCCCAAGACTTAGCTTATGGATAAAACTGGCTGCTGAAGCGTAGCATGCATCAGATGACCAGTTCCTATACAGATTGTAACCCATACAGATCTCCTTCCTGATTTGGGAATTTTCCATAATTTTTCAGGATGAAAGAGTTTGTAACGTGTGTTTTTGTTGTATTTTTAAAGGCTGTAAATGGTGCTCATGCTGGGCTAGCTCCAGCAGAATTCAGGTGTGAAGTCCCTGTCCAGGACCTGTTTTGCACACACACAGGGGCAGAGCAGAGCTGGGTGGTGGAAGTGGCTGAGCCCAGGGATGGATGAGGACTCCCATCCTCTCCACATTTCACATGCCTGGATCAGGGCTGGGAGCAAGCACATTTGGCTTTGTGTTAGCATGAGAAGAGTCCTGCAGAATGAAACAGCTGGATTTGAGTATCTCATATTCAGACCACTTGCATTTTTGGGGGGCTACTGTGGACCAGGTATGCTAGGTGTGCTCTGGCTGTGTGTCTTTTGGCTTCATGTCATCTGCAAGAGTTCATTTTGAGAGATACATTTGCAATGCAAACTGAAGAGGATTTAAATGGTGATGATAGAGATTATTTCCTCAAAAAGCACACCCCTGATGTGAAATGAAACACAAACGCAGACCTCCTGCAGGTTGGTACCTATTGCATTGTCATTTGAGGGAACTGAGGAATGTTTATAAAGTTCTCTTTTCAAACTCAGAAAAGAGAAAGTGTTGGTATTCCATTTCTCTTTGCCCCATATTCTGCCAGTTATCCATATTCTCAATGTTCATATTATGCCAGAGGTGTGGAGGTCTGCAAGCTGTAGCACATGTTTCTCTGGTATGCCTTGGAGTGAGCATCAAGCATATAGGAGGGCAGCTGGCAGGAGCTGCTTTTTCACAGTAGCAGGATGCTGCCAAATAGGCAACACTGTCAGCAAGGTGGGAAGCGACATGAAAGGAGGCCAGTGTGCCTCTGCCCAAAGCAGCAGCTACAGCTCATGCAAGAAAAGCTAGTGGTACAGAATGTAGGAAACATTTGCCCTTTTGCACCTGCTTCAGGCATGACCTCATTCAGCTTTAACATTCAATATTTAACAAAAAGGAACCACAGGGAAGAAGGTGGGAGAAGCTCCAGCTTAACAGAGCATTTGGAGTTGAGCCCTCCACCACCAAGGAGGCAGCAACTACCACACCATGCACCTCCACCTTCCAACTGAAGCTGTGTCTTTGCACTGAGGAGCATGGCACATGAAGAGAGGATGCTCAAAGGATGCATGCTTCATGGAGGAGGGTTTCAAGATCATGCTTTTGTTTTAAAAAACACTCCATTCAATGTAAAAGGCAAAAATGCCCCCAAGGATGAATCCAGGAGTCCAAGGGTGGATCCAGCATGGATGAAGACTCCTCCAGCTGAGTTTGTTCGGATGGGAACCACTGTCTTATACTGAGGCAAATGGGATTTGTCTTCTATGTGAATGTCTCCGTTGCAGTGAGGAGTTAACAGACCTAACAAACTCAGTGATGGTAACATGGTTATAATAATACTGCTGGTGTGAGAACTAGCTCAGGCATCTCTGCCCTGCTCTTCACTGCAATGTGTAAAGTGATTGCTAGCTTATGAGACACCAGCCAGTGCGAGCCACTCACCGTCTGACTGACACCATTCTGAGTGGATGCAAAAACAGCAACAAAACGGCTTGAGATAATTTCCATCAAACAGTGATTCCTAAGATTCCGTTTGGAAACCTTCTGGTTGTGGTGAATATGAAGCAAAGGTCTCCAATGCATTTGGATGTTGCAGCCAAAGTCCTGACAAGCCTTTCTTTGGATGGAAACCTTATTTTTTAAAGCATACTCGACTGCCTCCATCCAGTTCAATGTAAATTGTAGCACTGACTCCAACAGAGGCTTGGAGCAGCAAAGTGCTTCTGGAGGAGAACATAAATTGTTATAGATGATGCAAGCTCACCCTGCTCTGCTGACCAGCACCACTTTAAATTAGCAGAGAGAGTCACACAAAATCATCAAGAGTACATCTGACTGATTTATAGAAAATTCTTTTTAATAGAAATATATGACTGAAACATGTATTTGGGTTTAGTGCCCATTCTCGCTGTACAGCTAATGAAAGTACTGGGACTAAAGCTATATGCTGGGAGATGACAAAAGAAAATGCCAACTCCTGCTAATCAGATGGGATTAAGCAATCTGTGGTAGCTTTTTACCAGCTTTTATTTCCCAGCCACTTAACTGAGGCAGTATTCTTTCACTTTTTATTAAGAACTGAAGACATCTGACAGTCCTCTTGAGAAGACCAAGAGAAAGCAACTATTATTAAATTATAGAATGGTTTGGGTTGGAAAGACCTTAATATCATCTAGTTCCAACCCCCCTGCCATGATCAGGAACACCTCCCACAAGACCAGGTTGCTGGTCTTCATGATAAATGGAAATCTTGGAAATCTTATCTTGATAGACAATCAAGGCTGCTAATGAAGTCAGTAGAAATTTCAGGAAGAATTTTAACACCTTTTTTTGGTAGCCCAATATAATTAAGGGTGATATAATAGAGAAATGAGCACAAATGGTGACGCTCTGAAATGTAATCAATACCCTGTACACTATTTTCACACAAATAAAAGATGACTTGCCTTCTAGTGGTGAAAACACTCCAGGTGCGATAGGCTGCAGATGAGGAAGGAACAATGTGAGCATTGAAAATCTTAGATTAAATCTACTGAACTTCATGAATTTTCAAAATTGTCACTTTTCTCCAGTAATTCTGAGGCTTGTGACAAAATGACCAATTGGAACATATGCTATAAAGCTTTGGGCATGAGAAAAACTTCATCAACCTAGTTTCTTTTTCCAGATGGAAGAGAATCAGGGTTTTAAATCAACCTGAGTGACACAAAACCTAGGAAAGGATGAGTTAATTCATTTTTCTGCCCAGCTGCTTTGGTGTCAGACTTGGAATCACATCTAAAAATACCGAGTTCTTTGGATAAATGACATTTTTTAGGACTTTGGCTCCCAATCAAATTGATACAACTCAGTAGAAATATACAGGCTCAAAACTGTGGCACAGAAAAACATTTCAGGATAATTTTATTTTCCATTTTTTACCTTTTCAGATTGCTGCCTGGCCAGTGGATCCTAGGGAGAGGCTTCCAATAACTATGGGTGTAGAAACATGGAGGCAAATTGCATCCAGTGTGTTCTCGTGTTCTCGATCAAGTCTGGTGCCATCCATATTCAGGACAGGGTGGAATTAGCTTACAATTAGAAGAAAAAACCATTGGAGAAGAACAGTTCTGCAGTCTCCAGCAAGAATAATGCGTGCCTTCAAACCAGCGGTGCACAAAGAGGCGGATCCACAGCTTTGCTTTCTTTCCAGCCATTTGTGGCTTGAGATCTAACAATCCTAATCCACAGCTTCATTTCCATTTCCAGTGGAGGCCGAGGTTGACACAATGGACAGACTCTGTATGATCGCTGGCCATAAGCTAATCTCTAGACGATATTTTTTGTGTTGAGAATTATTTTCAAATGGATTAATTCTCTCTGTGTGCCAGGACCTTATTTCGCAAGATTGTGATTTCAGTGTAACTAACAGACACAGCTACTCTTAGCTTATTTTTGGCAGCTAAAAATAACCAAACTAAACGCAATGGATGGCTTAGAAAGCTGCCTAACATCTGGTTATCTGAGTTTGTTTTATTAGCCCTTTTGGAACTCATAAGCTTGCTTATTTTTCCTGACATCCCCTCAGCAGCCCACAACTTGACTGCTTAGCCTCAGACGGCCAAAGCTCCGCAAACTAGTGCCATTATTCCCCATTGCCTCAAAGATAAGGGATGATGCAATCAGGCCCCTGAGGAGTGAAGAGCAGACAATTATCTCACCTCAGCTAAGTCACAATGTAAGGGATGAGGACTTCCAGATCCCCCTCATTTCTTCTGCCCCACAGGGCTGCAATTGCTCACACCATTGATCCTGTCTACCTTGACAATACAGCTTTCCAGTTTCCCTATAGCGACAATGTAAAGATCATGCACTCTTGAGCAAGTCTTGACAGATTACAGGGGTTGAGCAGCCTCTTACACACAACACTCATTTTTAATGAAGTACAGCCGTAAATAAAATATGAAGAACTTTTCTGGTAGTGTGAGCTGTCTTTGTAGCATCCTGTGAAATGATTTCCTGAAAGCTTGAAACCCATTGCTAGTTAGTGTCAGCAGCTTTAGCTAGTCTCTTATACTCAGGCTGGATTAGCTAACCATCTTTAAACTTCCATGCAGTAACTGTGTTCTCCACTGCAATACAGCCTGACATTTGTTTAAAGCTGAAAATACTTTTCCCAGCTACGGTGTTAAAAGATGATAAAACCTAGCAAACAAAAAGACTTACTGCATGGTGCTGGTGACAGCCTTTTACCATGGTGCCCATGGGGACTCTGTAGTGATAGTGATGGATAACCTATGGCTCCCAGGCCCCCTGAACAGTTTGCATCCAAGTGCTGTTGCTGCAAGGGCAGACACACACTCACACATGCTGGCAGTGGGCACTGGTCCATTGATCCAACAGCAGCAAGTGCAGACACCTACCAGGCATCAAAGACGAAGTATTCAGCACACATCACTCAGGCTACATTTACAGATTGAAAATGCAGCCCTTCTAATTAGGCTGATAGGCCTCAAAATGTCAACCAGTACCCAGGAGGCTTTTTTTGCCTAAAGACAGACAGCAGATTTAAGAAGAATGTTTTCTGTCCCTTCATCTGAATTAGGTGAATGACTGAGAAAGGTTTTAAGACAAAGCTTCAGCAATGTTACCACTATTGTACACTAATACCTTTCAATCTAAGTATACTTAATCAAGTCTATGTATTCCAGGCACTGATTAGCAATTTTACCTACATGCGGTTGCCAGATGTCTGGAAATTAACTGCAAGCACTTTAGCAAAACCATTAGTGTACATAAACTTGCGGGGAAAAAAAATTAAAAAATCATTATTTTCACGAAATTAAGATATAAATAACCTCAAGGTTTTAATAGTGTCAGCTAAGCTACCTATTTTTTAAAGCTACTTGTGAGGTTTTGAGAGCTCCCTTTATAATGTGGTCCAGCAGCAAAGGCAATTATGTGCATAAACTTGTGGTACAGCATCATGAGTTACTTCAGGCTGGGTTTTCAAATGTGTTTTACACCTACCGGTGTGGAGGTTCTTTGTGGCATTTGTAAAAATGTCTGCAGATACTCAAGAAGAAGGGTGCCACGAAGGCACCTTTTAAGAAGCTGGATAATGCTATTTGCCTCACTTTCTACACATCTGTGATTGAAATAGTGCTGATCTGCATCTCACAGGAATAGAAAGTTTGCTGGAAGTGGTAAGTATTAAACAAAAATTCTTTACTGGTTTCACGGCAGCTCTTATGCAGTTGTCAATATTTCCCATGTCTCCCCTTTCACATGTCCAAAATTAACAAAACTGAATTTCAGGTCTGACTACAGCTGTGAGTTGGTGGGAAACACAGAAGTATGCAGAAAATAAATCTGGCTAGACTAAAAAAAAACCCATTGTGTTCCCAATCTCCTAAAAAAACGGCTAAACAGTTTTAAGTAAAATGATTGAAAAAATATTTTTCCAGGGTGGTAATTATTCTTACTTATGGTATAAACGCATTTAATATGGTTTATATTTAGCAAGTTTTATAAGAAATCCTGACTACTCCGTTAGAAGTTGCGGGTTTTGCTTCGTCTCAGAGAGGATGTTGAGTTGCAGCCTGTAAGCAGTTGCAAGGCTCGCACGCCGATGCTGAGTAAAATGCTGCCATCTTTTGGCTGTACTCGACAGAAACAGGTAGAAAAGACCTAAAAGATTTTATCTTCAGAAGACAAGCAGCATTTGCTACCTCTGTAGTAGTTGCTAAGACTGTTATTGTCGGCTGATACCCTGTTATCCTTGTCCTTGGTCATGGACTTCAACTCTATAGGTGCTGTACAAACCCTGAACAAAAAGTGATCTTGTTCCCAATAATGGGTAAAAAAACCCCAACCAACCCAACAACAAAACCAAAAAACACGTAGACAGACAGACAAATGTGGAAGCACAGCAAATCTGTGAAGCAAACATACAGGGAGAACAGGCAGCGGTTTCAGTATACCTGCAAGGTAGATGAAATGTTTCTAAACACTAAATAGGTCCTCTCAGCTATAAAACTAAGCGCCAGGGAGCTTGCTCTTCTATAGCCCTAAAAAAAAAAAAAAAAAAAAAAAGAAAGTGGTGGATGGAACATAACTCATTTTGATAGCAATCATCTCAACGAAAACATATCTTGGAATTCTAAATGTTATCACTGTTAGATTAATCCCCCCCCTCTAACCCCCCCCCCCCCCCCGCGAGCTTCTTACTGGTTGATCTACAGGTAAAGCAAGATTAGCACAGCCACAGGAGACAAACTTCCCTGATAAGAGATTTTTTTCCCCTCCTGAAGACATGAGGAAGACTGAGCTGTGGGGCTGCTGAAGTGAGCTCCCTGTCCAGGACTGCTTCTGTGGGTGAAGCCACTTGTGCACCTGCCCTTGTGCGAGAAGTCATCTAGAGTTTAACACCTTTCCTCTTTCAGGAAATTACCTTCTGCTACTTCAATTTAAATGACACAGTAGTACCTTTCACAGGAGAATCCATCTAACAACAGAAAACCCTAGGATGCAAGCAAAAATGCAAGGCTGTTTTTCTTCCTCTTCCATTCTGGAATTCGACATTTTTGTCTTTTATGTTCAGTATGGCCCTAGGCCCTTCCCCTTTTCCACCTTTCCTAGTTGTACACAAATGACATCTCTCACTCACAGACATCTGCAGCATGCTATAACAAAAATACCTGTTTTCAAAACATGATAATCCATAAATCCAGCTGGTGGTTAAGCACTACCATTCAAATATTTGTTACCCTTTTGCACAGTAATGAATAGGAAAAAAATTAATTGCCTATGCTCTTGTTAAAATGTAATTGCCAGTTGTACACTCAGCAGCAGTTAGCATCTGCCCAGTACATAAATATTTCTCAATTCTCCTTTACATTCTAATACTGTCTAGGGACTCACTCTATCAGAAAAACTCATGCCTATGCTTTGCCAGGATCATTACTTATTGGATTGAGGATTATTCCTGCACGTGTATGCCTGTATTTGAGGCTTTTGTGGAATTTAGCTTGCTGGCAGTTGGGTTTTATGCATTAGATTGGCCTCCTGCAAACATTCAGGGATCCTGTAAGGTAGGCTGGTATTTTTTGAGACAGACTCAAAACAATATCCACCTAGAAAAGGTACTCATATCAAATGTACACAGTTTAGATGAATTGTTGACACAGGTCTTATTCATAGAATCTTAGAATGGTTTGGGTTGGGAGGGACCTTAGAGATCATCTAGTTCCAACCCCCTGCCATGGGCGGGGACACCTTCCACTAGATCAGGCTGCTCCAAGCCCTGTCCAACTGCCAGGGATGGGGCAGCCACAGCTTCTCTGGGCAACCTGTGCCAGTGCCTCACCACCCACTGTCAGAGTGAAGAATTTCTTCTTAATGTCTAATTTAAATCTACTCTCTGACAGCTTGAAGCCACTCCCCTTGTGGGTGGACACCTTAGACCTAGGTCATCACTACTTGTGCAGAGTTGTAGGCATAACATAGCACAATCTATTCCATTTCTATTCTATTCTAGTCTAGCATAGTCCATTCCATTACATTTCATTCTGTTTCATTCCTTTCTGTTTCATTTTATTCCATTGCATTCCATTCCTCCCTATGCCCTTCCATGCCACTCCATGCCTCTCCATTCCATTCCATTTCATTCCCTATGCTCACCCTGAGCTGAATAACGAGTCTGTTATTTCCCTGTCCAAAAACACTCTCAAGGACACAAATCGCAAAGTTTATAAGTGGAAACAGGATTTTATTTTATGATTCCATTTGATTTTGGGTTTGTTACTTTTAATTTTATGTTATTTTATGTTATGTTACATCATGTTATTTGGGGGGTGGTTTGTTTGTTTGTTTGTTTTTCCTTTGGGTTGCTTTTTTTACTCTGTTTCAGAGCTGATGCTCACAAGCACATGTGTAGCCAGGAGCACACTGATGCATTCTTCAGCTTAGCTTGAAAAACCATCTCTTGTAGTCTGGCATGTCAAGGGGATGTGCTCAGTGCTACAGAGGACAAGCAGTAACCCCCAGTGGCCACCCTGGGAGTCAAGAAAGCTTCCTCCCCCCAGATGCAGGCACGAGGGCCACCTGCGTGGAGCACAAGCAGCAGCCTTTGGGCCACAATGACCCAAAAGAGCCCTGTTAAGGGGCTGTGCTCAGCTGCAGAGGAAGACAAAAAACCCCGAGGACACTCGCAGGTCCCCACTGCGGGGAAAAAAGCCTTCCCCCCGCAGCTGCAGGACATGAGGGACCACCTTTGTGGCTCATGAGCAGCAGGCAGTTATGCAGCCAGAATGGACCAGAGGAGCCCTGCCAAGTGGTCCTGCTCAATGCTCAGAGGAAAGCAAAGAACCCCCGGGACCAGTGCCAATCTGCCCTGGGGGAAAATTCCTTCCTGACCCCAGCACTGGCGTTGGCTATCCGTGAGCATGTGAGCAAGACCTGCTCCTGGGACACAGGCTGGTCACATCTCCCAGAATATGCCCAAGCCCTATTCTCCCTCAACCTGGAGCCACCACAGGGGCTCCTGAGAGTGGCCAAAAGCCACCGGCCTGATTGACCTTGGGGGCAAGAATCCTTCCTATGCCTGGCAGGGCACCACTGGCTGCTCCAAAGCGCTGGGATCCCTGGAAACATCTCTGCATCCAGTCGCTTACAGCTGCTGCCCCATTTTTATCACATCTGAATTTCCCAAAGGCCATGTTCTGGCAGAATTAAATTCAAAACAGAACAACTGAAAATCAGGATTTAATATTTTTTCTTCAGGGAAAGGTTAAAAAAAAAGGATACCAAAACAAAGCATCAGAGTGTTCAATAAAATAGCTACAACTCACCTGATAACAGTATTTCACTAGCTGCTGCCAGACTCAATACAAAGAAAAACAGGCAAATGGTGATCCCTTTTGTGCTTAATAGCATCTTCATCACTCTTCTGTAAACAAGGAGTCTAAACAGAATGAGAGATACCTTATGCTTCCTCTCACCGTCACTTCAAATCAGATGTAAGGATGTGAAATTGAAAGTCTAGTGAGGAGAAGAGCGAGCTGTAATAGCTTGCAATATTAACTTGGTCCTAACAAGGTTACTAAATTAAAGCAATGCTTCAGGATTTGCAGTTAAATTGCAAAATGCACTGAGTGGTACAATTTCCTCTTCTCTCTCCCCACCCCATGGCTCCAGGAAGGTCCTCTTATTACCTTTCTAACAAAAAAAAAAAAAAAAATACACACACAAAAGTAAAATCCATTATAGCACTGAAGTATAATTACTTTTTGTTTTGCAATTAGAGGTAGAGATGGTTTAAAAGATGGTGTATTTGTAATCATTCCACTTCATAAATTTTTCTAGTGACAGTTGTGTATGTTGGAAAGTAATGTAACAGATCTAATGAGTGAAATTTGGTACACTAACGACCTTGTTCATAAACCTCCCGTCTTCTTTCATTTATGTTTAAGAAAGGACACAATCTAGTTCATTAATAAGGACCAGAACATGAAACCTTTGCTTTTCCCCTATAATCCCAAAACTATTACACATAGATTTTGCACAATCCATTATACATCCTTAGGTTCTATACTACCAGGCAAATATGTCAGGTGGCTGCCAAAGAGAGACATATTCAGCTCTAATGAGCATTTAAGTGTAATTCACAGAGAAGGAGAGAGAACTCTACAGATGTAAGTGTATGGAGGATTTCAGTCACCAGCATCATCCACAGTATCTCAGCAAAATATTAACCATATATGTTTTGTACCTGTGCATCTTCTAACACATAATGCTTGAGGGCCATCAGTCTCAAGAGAATTTAGACCTCAGTTGTCAAGATAATTTTGCAAGAAAAATTTTCAGGGCATGGCTACTCTGCTGGAGATAAGGACTAACCCACAAGCAGCCCAGCCCCACATGGCACAGCAAGCTCTGATTCAACCCACCAAGGAAAGCTGTATGACCATGGCAGTGTATTTCCAGATATGTTCGTCTTGTCCGTATTTTTACCAAATCCAGCCAATCTTCTTCATAAAGGCTAAAACTTAACTTTTCCACTGCTAAATCTCTAAGTCAGAGACAGATGTTCTCTGTCTCTGTCAGAGATTTCTCCCTTCTCACCCATGGGAGCAGCTGCAGCTAAGGAAAGACCTATTCCCAGCGGGAAATACCTTCTGTGCTATGCTTCCAGGTTCCTGGCAGAGACCTGGATGAGAAGCTGTTCTTCCTTTGAGCCCTGGAGCCTGATCCTATTTACCTCTCTGAGCACAGCTCAGTTTCTAGGCTAACAGCAAAGAGGAGATAACTCAGCTTCTAAGCCAAGCCCCAGAGAAGTCTCTTCTCTTTGACCCTCAAAGCCCAAGGACACCAATATTTTAATGCTCTGCTGCACTGAAGTCATGTCATTGAAATGAATCACAGAAGCTATAGTGGTTTGAGTAGTAGTACCTCCCCTTTGCATAGTCCTGGTCTCTTGGTCTCTATAATCCACTGACTGACCAGAGTTAAGACACATTGATTTCCATCACAGGTGGAACATGAGAAAGCAATAGAAGCAGAGCTGACTTTCAGAAACCTCTGAGTCCCAAATCCAGGTGCTTGAGTACCTGTTAATTCTTGTAATCTGGATCATTACTCTGGATTAGGAGAGGAACTTCCTCATGTCTGAGGACACATAATGAAATGTGAGAGTGATTCTGCCATCACATCTTCCAGCAGATCGTAGTGCAAGGAAAGTGTGTCCTGGCCTCCCACTGATTTACTGAGAAGAAAAGAAAAGAAATGGTAGGTATTTGCAATTTTCACACATACTCCCCTAAACCAAACTTCTGTGTAGTTAAACACCTCAGTAGCCCTTACTCTACTTTCATCTTGATCACTGTGTTTGGCACAAAACTCTTCACCTGGTATTTACCACATGGGTATTCAGATGCCTGGTTTCCTATTAGCCAGCCAGTTCTATTATGGATTTGCTGGTTGCTGTTAGAGTTAGGACACATGCTCAGCAGCCATTTGACTGAGTTCTCTGTTCATGTTTTCAGAATGTGGTAACACTAACTATGGAACATGACAAGTATTTGGCAAATTGGTTTTTGCAGAATGTGAATGCTGATCTTCTCATTCAGTTACATTTTTGGCCAGGATTGTCATAAAGCCTTCAAAGTGTTCCCCTGGGATTTGTAATCACTAATGCCAAGAAAAAACAACTGTCATCTTGCTAAATAGTGTACTGAATTTTGTAAGAAACCTTGTTCTTGTATAACATGGCTGCTTTCATCAGCAGCCTGTATTACATCTGCTGCAAACTCTTATTCTAGAACTAAATCTAAAATAAGAAATAGAAAGCAAATATATATTTCACAAATAATTCCTGGTTAAAACATGCTTCTGAACGGGTAACACTTTGAAATCCCTGAAACATGGTTATTCAAATATTTATTTTTTTCTATGATTTAAGCACAAATCATGCCTTGGATACATCTTGGAGGCAGACGTGAACTGTATGGGTGAATGTCGACGGGCGATTCATGTCAAAAGATGAACTTGATGTATGGATGTATTGTTCATGAACAATGTTAGAAAAAGCCAATGTTAGTTTTTGTAAGTATTTAATGAAATCGTGGGAGACTACAGATTCCTAATTCTGGAATTAAAGAAATTTCTCATAGAACAAAATACATCCTTAGCATTGACTTTTAATTTTATTAAAATAAAGAGACCATCCATTCTGCTGCTCAGCATGTCTCTACAGACCAGCTACAGAGCCATCATCTACTACAGGTTCGCAAATAAGTAATTCAGAAATATGGACAATATTGCTTTTCCTAAGTGGTGAAAAATGTCATGGACTTAATATTCTTGTGGGATATCATCTGATACAGTTTTCTGAGAGAAACACTCTGAGAACGAAAACATCTTCCTCTTCCATTTGCACTGACTTTATTTTTCTACCACTAAACTTTCAGAGGAAAAAAACCCCTCAAAATATGTATTTTCAACTAAGCCTAATTGAAATTTTACCCTGAAAATTGAAAGCCATATTTTAGTCCCACTTAGGGCTTAGAAGATTTGAGATTTTACCTGAAGGTTACACAGGAAGACTAAGAAAATGGAAGTCTGGGAGAGACCCTAGGGGAAAAAAAGGTGGAGCTAAAGCAACAGAAGAACATATGAGAGACGCATTATCCATTTTCCACCTATACTTTTGACAAGAATGAAATCTGTCTCCAACTAGGACGCAACATTTTTCTAGCAGAGAAGCATTTTGCTCGACTTGTAAGCAAGGGAGAAAGATGGTCACAAAGGTATTTTTCCATAAGGGTAGGCTGGAATGCTAACTACATGTATTGGAAGTGATCAGAATAATTACAATTGTGGAGTTGAAAATCTTAAATTCTCTGAGATGCCTGCTCTTATGAAGTTCAGTTTGTGTTGCATGGGAAATCTTGTTACTATGTTTTGACAGACTGTGCTTTGCTTTAAAATGGATGGAAATCGTTTTCATCCTCCAGAAAACAGAATACATTGATGGAAAAACTACTCCTCCAGGACCAATTGCTAAGAAAGAGTCAAAAATGGGAAAGCACTTTAGAAATATAGATTTTCCTACTGACTTCATAGACACTAGCTGGTGTCTATGAAAATTCACTAGCTAGTAATTTTGAGTCCCTAGCCAGATTCTTTGAATATTGATGAAATTCTCCGAATGACACAAAATGTGTCTTTTTTTATGTGTGTATAAATCAAATGAGTGTATCCACTGTTGTATTTGTTGCATACTATTCCATTTTAAAACCTATAGTTACTTCAACTTTATTTAACTCTGAGTCTTCCAGATTTACTTACATTACTGGACCTTTTTTTTTAGGTACCCTTTTAGAAAAAAGCATAGTATATAAACCCAGTAACTTTGAAGTTCTTTTTCTATACTTTTCATGGATCAGTTTTAACAGGGGTTAAACATCTTTAAATAAGTTTGAAACATCTTTAAATAAGTGAAAGCTTTTATAAATGAAATTTTTATTCTCATAGAACCAAATTAATCTAGATACTAGAGATTTAGGTAAGAAAAAGAAAAATACAGAAAGCCCAACTATAAGCCTCTCCTTTTACTAAGGAAATAATGACAAAATTGTGGTGCTTATCATTAAGAACATAAGGGAAAAATTTGTACCTCTACTCCAATTTTTAAGTCCTGACCATGGACATGACCCTTTATATCACTCATAACAACAAGCAGTAATAGCAGCCGGTAAATTCTTAATGACAGATCCCAAACCAACTCCTTGTGCCCTTTTTCCCCACCATCTCTATTACACAAGTACTACTCAGTCATGGTGTTGGCATGCATCAGCCTGTGTCTCAGCTGATCATTGCTTGCCTTGAGGCTCTTTGCTGTCCAGCTCAGGGATGTGAATGGGGTAATTCAGGACAAGCAGCTGATTTATATTTTCAGTTCTCCTCTTAAACCAAGGTACAGGAGAAGTTAGAAAAGCTGTGGGCTGAGTCTCGCCCTCAAGTGGATCTGGGACTTGAACAAGATATACTCTTGGACCTGAGAGCATAGAAGGTCTCTGTGGCTCTGTAGCTTAGACAAACCCAGAGAATCCTATAGATGTGAGAAAACCTAGAGAAATCGGAGTGGACAGCCATCTGCTGTAAAATGTACCTGACCAGTGTTGAGAAATAATGGGCCTGGCTTTAAGCACATTAGTGCAGGTCAGCAGTGAAACCATGGTAGCAAATATTTCAGGGCGTGTACAGAACCAGCCAGGCCCAGATGGCTGATGGCCAAGTCAGTGTCACTTATAAAAAGCTGTTAACCAAAACAGCTAGGATGACAGGAGCAAAAGCAAGTGTCCACAGGGTACAACAATTTCCCACTGTAATATAGACATAGCCTTCCAGCTACCAGATAATCTGCAAAACAAATTTAAGGCTTGTGCGAATCTTTTGAGACATAATTTCATCCTTCTCTGATCCTTGTATTCACCCTCATCCATTCTTCTTCTGTACATCTAATTCTGATCTTGGTGGGCTCCACAGCTGCCTCCCTCCTGCTGAAAACATTGTTGGTTAAAGGAAGTATTAGTCTCACATACTGTATGAAACGTAACCACTGTAAAAAAAACCCTATCTGTGATTTAAAGGAACTGCTAAGTGGCAAGTGCTAAGAAAAGAAAGATGTAGCACTTTGGCAAGAGCATGTTTAGAAATATGAAACATGTCAGTGCCCTATCTTCTACGTGTGGCGATTCTGACATTTGTGTGCATTGCTAGCTGGGACTGACAAATTACACAGTATTTTCCACTAACATTCATGCTGCCAGGTGTTATAAGTAGGGAGATACCAGATTTCAGCTGAGCTGGAGATCATGTTAGAAAGCAAACTACCCCGGTCATCTACCAAATTACAGCCAAGCCCTGACTGTTACCCAGTTGACTCAGTCACTGGTGTAGGCAGGATGGCCAGACAGGGCAAAGCTAGAGAAAAATAGTGCTTCCTCTTCCTCATCTCAATCAATGATTCTCTGAACAGGAATCAGGAAACTCACAAGTTTTGTTCCCTTTCTATTGCCCAAGAGAGAATCTTTCCTCAAAGAAAAATCACATCAGAAAATAGTGCAAGGGTGAAAAGCTCTGGGTCTGTGTCTTAGCCTCCTGCAGCCCCTGGGACTTTGATAAGATGGACACAAAATTCCTTGAGGTGCAAGAGGGACTGACATGTGAATTTGGGAGACAGACGTAGTTGATGAGAACTGCTGGGTTGCAGGATCACTCTGAAGAAGCAGCTCTAGTAGATACTGTTAGGGAGGCCGTTTAGGGATAGCATTAATTCCTGAGTACACAGTGAACAGATGTGCTTGCAGGAGCTAAATATGGAACAGTGAGCATCACACATATCCCTCTCTCTTTGTCACTGTCACTTGCATTCACACACAGGCACACACCTCTCTCCCTAAGGGCAATGCAAGCTGAGTTCTCAAATAACCAAGCCTTTGTTTAAAAAGTCCTTTTTGTCAGAGGGAGTCTGATACGATTTTTCAGCCTTTATTATTTGTCATACTGCAAAGTAACAACCCCAAATCCTGCTTGTCTCTGATCCACCTTTGTTTTGGTCAGGCAACAAGGGAAACAGAAGGGGCCTCTGGGTGAGGCTGTGGCCCATGCGATTTCCAGTGGGAGCACTGCGAGTGATGGAGCTGACAGTGTGGAGGGCAAAATGCCTGTAATTTAGGGTATGCCCTGGCAATGAGGCAGGAGGGAGAACGTATCCAGGGGCGTTCAGTTGGGGAAAGGCTCTGCCAGCCAAATGCAGCTATGCAGAGTGTCTGACCTGTCTTCTGTAGTCCTTTCATCTTTTTCTCTGCTGTCTTTTTTATTAAATAGGCAACTGCACCGAACATCTGTCTTCCCGGGACCAGTGTCAGCAATGCCAATGCATGCAGGCTCTCCCCTGGCTACCCAAGGAAAGAGGGAAAGATGCCACTAGTAGTTTGGAGGATGAAACTTGTACTGTACACTCAGGACCAGCCGTGCAGCTTTCCCACCCCTGGTTTGGCTCTGGTCAGCCCTGTTCTTTCTGAGTGACAGCAGACCAGAGAAACAGATGATCCCCAGAGGGAGCAAGAATATAAGATAACTCCCATCTTTCATAAAAGTAAGGGAAGTTGGATAAAGCCCAAATAACAATCTGAGCTTCCTCTATAATTCTCACTCTGCCTTTTTGAACAAAAAGTTCCTTCTCCTGCCTTGGTTTTCCCCTCTAGTGCAGCAAAGACAGACTTTCCTCATATATCCCCCATTACAACAGTGAAATGAAGCACAGATGTTTGTGTTACCTGAAGTCACATGCCTTCTGAGGGCACTTCTAACTTTGCGCCTGATTTCTGAAAGCTCTTCTGTTGTCTTCTCCTTACCTGCTGATGGCAGAAGACTCTGGGCATGAGCTGTGAATAGAAAAAGCACCCTCTTTGGCAGCTTCAAAATAAGCTCAAGTCAGCTTTATTAAAGTGCAAAGTTACAGAAAGATTGGCTTAAATTTACTATAATATTCAGAAAGAAAGCTACTGGAAAGAGAAAGCATTTAGTCCTGCTGGTTGCTCAGATATGCTGTGTGATGCCCCTGAAGCCGGAGTATGCCTCAGTCACTCTAAGGGGGAGGGATCACTGGGACTCGTTAGAGAAGGAAGAAGGGACATCACCACAACTAGTGTTCACACACTGTGGAGACAGGGAGCAGCTGGGATCTGCTGTCTAGATCCAGACTCTGGGAAATGCTTCCTTGTAACACAACTTAGGTGCATCTTTAGAACCTGTAGGTAAATTGAGCACCAGCTGTCTGTGATTTAGAAATTCAGATGAAGCACAAAAATGAGAAAAAAATTCATGCAGGCATTTCAGAACCTTGTAGAAGCCTAAGGAGAATCATCCCCCAGAAACAAGACACCAACTGAAAGCACTGGCTCACTGAATGGTTTTGTTGGTCTTGCTGTGATAGGGCAGGTAAGATAAGTTTTCTAGACAGAGGTAGCTTCTTTTATTGGGCCAGATAGTATACACAGAAAATTAGATAAGCCTTATGCACGCAAGTTCTTGTCTCAAATACAGATAATGTCTTTTATTAGGCTACCTTTTGGAAACCCATACTCCTCTGGTTTAACAGAAAAGGGCTGGACGGGATTCTTAAGGATGTCTCAAAACATGTTAGATACCTCTGTGTGCGTAACCGAACCTAAAGACTGTTTCTAGCTAAATAAAATTGGGTTTGACTCACAAATCCTCTCTTAGTTTGCAAGAAATAATCTTCTTGCACACTGTTCAGAAAGCATTTCAAAGTGTTCTGATGGTGGTTTTGTTCTCATGCAATATACTCTTAATTCCAAACCAGGAATAACTAGATTTTTGTATCTGACCCTAAATTTTAGTAGCTGCTTTCAGAGTTGTCATCATATGCTTTGCAGAATAAGGAGATTCAATTTCAATCTTGGACTCACATCAACTGTTCTCTCTCCAGATTCATAAGCTGGGAAATCTGTGCCATCCAAAATATCTAAATATGGAATCAGGGCAAATACATTTGTTAACTGCTGCTATCTTTTATAAGAAATAGTTGGGTTTCAAGGCATAGGCTATAAGTTATTGTGATAGATCTGAGGATATTTTGGTTTTACTTCCAATATTCATTGGTAAATACCATTGGAGTAAGGATTTTAAGAATTGTAAGTGTTTGCAGTTGTGGACAGGCAAGATTTCCCTCCTTTTTCATGATGGTTTCTCCTTATTTTATCACTGTCATGCAAAACAAAATGGTTCTACTGTTAATAAAACAACTACTTGTCAAAACCATGTAATGTGCCACCACTCCTTGGTATCTCAGGGTATACGCAGTATGTCACTGAGCTAAGCAACCACTCAACATCATATGTTAAGCCAATGAAATTATGATGACTGATGTGAATTTGAAGTCTTTCTAGTAAAACAAGGGAAAGAGTCAGGAAACCTTTTTTTTCTTTTGAGAACTTCAGAATTGACATTACCCCTAGTGCTAAGCTGGACTTACTGGGTCTTTTCCCAAAGAGCAATATGAAAGTTAGAGTGATTATAAATGAGAAGGAGCTTTGAACAACCTGGTCCAATGGAAGGTGTCTCTGCCTATGGTAGGGATGGGTTAGAACACACAGGAGAAGCCACAGCTTCTCTGGGCAACCTGTTCCAGTGCCTCACCACCCTTACAGTAAAACACTCCTTCTTAATGTCTAATCTAAATTACCCTCTTTCAGTTTAAAGACATTCCCACTTGTCCTATCCCTGCATGTCCTCAGAAAAAGCCTGTCTCCAGATTTCTTGTAGGCCCCCTTTAGGTATTGGATGACCCTTTATATTCTTTTTTTTACTTAGGCATCTCTAAAGGGGGTGCACTTCTGCCTTCTCTCTGAATGTGACATTAG
Source organism: Strigops habroptila (assembly GCF_004027225.2). NCBI lineage: Eukaryota > Metazoa > Chordata > Aves > Psittaciformes > Psittacidae > Strigops > Strigops habroptila. The sequence continues at coordinate 60,691,853 of NC_044278.2, forward strand.
CATATTCTTTTTGGGGTTCATTTTGTATTCTGGGAGACGCAGTTCTTAGTTTACAGTGAAGGTCTAATCAGCAAAGTTGTGATATAGCATATTTTCTGAAGATGATGGTATTAGGTGTATTCCTGATCAATGTCTTCAGAAAATTCTTACTTTATTTAATGAAATAGTTTTACTTAAGCTGAAATTTGGAACAAAATCTTGTTATTAATACAATAAATAATACCTAAAAGGTCTGCCTTTAGGCTTCCACTGGTGAAGAGATTTTATGAAGAGACTCCACAGCATCTTTATTGCTGGGCTGTTTTACTATAATGATAGACGCATTGGTTTGCTTGTCTTTAAGGAAGAGATGGGGAAACATCTGACAAGTATGATCAGAGAAATGGCAAAACACATCTGAAGTGGAATAATACGACACGATGATCGTTTTACAAGCGCTGTCAAGTACAAATTTAAAAGATTCTTTTTTAGAGGTTCAGCAAGAACCAGAGCTAAGACATGTTCAACAGAGCAAGGTATATTCCAGAATAGTTTTCATTTAATGTCTATAATTCTATAATTCACTCCCCATGGACTTTTTTCTCTTGTAGAATGACCAAAGCAGTACAAGTGTAGAAGAGGAGTAGTAGTAACAGAATGACACAGTATTACCTAGTTTTCAAGCCATATGCTGTTTCTGTGACACACATATTTCTGAAAACAGATTTCGGCACACAATAACCATAGTGCTTGTTCAATCTGTAAATGCTAAAAGTGCAAAAATGCACGTGGAAAATACAGACACAGCAGATGACCAATAAATCACACACAAGACATCTCTGTTATGGTTTTGACACATTTTTAAATTGAATTCCTGATCTGAACAAAAAGAAGAGTCTTTGGTAGCACTAGGAGTGCGAAGTAGAACGCATATGCCAACCTTTCCGTGCAGACGTGCCCCACGACCAGCGATGCCCTGGCAGACCCTGGGAGAGTGGAGGAGGGGAGCACCCGTGCGGCAGGGAGAGGGCAGACGCAGGTGCTCCCCAAAGTCGGGGAACCAAGCGCCCTGCACGCTGCGGCCCCTTCCTTCTCTCCACCGGGGCCCCTTGCCCCGGGCAGGGGGCGGCCCGGGCTCAGCACCGCCCCAGCGCGGGCGGAGCGCAGGGTGGGCGGACGGCAGCGGTGGCAGCCGTGCCCCAGCATTCTTCATTTTATTTCATTTATTTAAAAAAACCCCAAAACCTATTTATTCTCCCCGGCATCCTGAAGTTGACTGTCTTCTCAGTCCGCCTGGGAGGGGAGGAGGAGAAGGAAGCGGGCGGGCAGGCAGGGCGAGCGCACAGCATCCATCCCGCGGGAAGTAAGCGCCCTGCCGGCGGGCAGTCCGGGAACCGCGGCCCAGCGGGAGCGGAGGAGGATCCGCGGGACGGGGTCGACCGAGCCCGCGGGGGTTGCAGCCGAAGTCAGGGCTCTGCGCTTCGCCGCTCAGGACGCCTTTGCCGGAGACTTAGGTGGCTTTTTTACCTTGGGGTGCTCTGGATGATAGACGCAGGTGGGTTCTTCTTGCAGTTTTCTGTGCCACTCACCCCCCAATAAATGTGCAAAAGTTTGTGCAGGAGAAATCATAAACTGAGATTGGCTGAAGAGGCTTTGGCTTGATGCAAGGTTTAAAAGCTTGGGGGGAGCTGGGGCCTTGGGAAGCGCTCTGTGATGTCTCTGCCGCAGCCATCCCGAGTGGGACCGGCTCAGTTGCTGTGAACGTGGACGTTTCCGTGCAAAAGATTCCCTTAACTTTTAACGTACTCCATAAAAGTAGCTTTTATCTCAAAAGCAACGGTTCAGGGGTGTCTCACGCCGTTTTCCCACGCTGTTAGAATTTGCTCGAGTAAACAGTGTGGCTTTCAAACGTGGTGGACTTCATCACATGTCCCTGCCTGTGGCAGGGAACTACATGATCTTTAAAGTCCCTTCGAATCCAAACTATTCTGTCATTCTGTTCCGCACTTGTGGTGTTCTCCTTTTCCTGTCTGTCTGTTTCATGAGTGCGAGTCCCTGAAAGTAAGTCCGTAGATGTGCATGCAAGGGGTTCTCCCACGGACAGCAGGTGTGGGGAGCTGGGAGATGCTTCAATATCTAGACCACAGAGCCTCCTCTTGGTCTTTTGTATTATTTCTGAAGACCTACCTTTAGGTCTTTTGGCGTCCTGCCGTGGGACTTAGGGCATGGAAAAAATAGTGCAGAATAGATGAGAATTTTGTCTTCAGTGTTGCGAAGTCTCATGCAGTCCCACACCTTTCAGCTGTGTTTGAAAGAATTATATCAGGTGATACCTCTTGTTTTGGAGGCTTCCTGTTAAAAACAGTTCAATTTTGTTACCTGGAAAACAAGGTTTAGTGTATAAAAACTTAAAAAAAAAAAAAAAAAAAAAAAAAAAAAAAAGTTGTTCCTGCCATAATTCTGGCATCATGTAAAAAAAAAAAAAGTGATTCTTCCTTCATAGAGTTTCATCTGGGATTGTCTTTGAAATATTCTGTTGGTTTTGGTTTTTTTGTTCGTTTGTGTGTTTGGTTTTTTAAATTAAATTTTCAGTAGAAAGCTAAGGTCATAAATGAAGGGAAATGGCTGTTTTTAATGGATTTTAATATGAACTGAACAACAGGTTGATTAAGGCTGCATTTATCTGTAAATATAAGGGGTATTTATAGATCATCTGTATCAGAAGAGAATACAAGTAAATATGTAAATGTAATGTAAAGTAAATACAATGTAAGAGAGTCATGGTTTTTAGCAATATGATTTTGAAGTTTGATTTTATTTATTTTATGCAATTTCATCGGCTCTTAACTATTTAAAGTGAATTAAGCATCATTTCTGGCATGTTGCACAACTTTTCAAGGGAAGATGGTAAAGAATCTGCCAGTTAGAAATAATAAGTTAGTTCATTTAAGGAAAAAAAAGCCCAAACAATCATTGACCCTTAAAGCTAACATGTTCAATAAATTAGTACTTCTTCTGGGGCAAAGTGAGAAAGAGCGAACAGCTTCGCTGGTGCAGGATACTGCTCAGAGTAATGCGTGGTGGCAAGTGTAAAAAGAAGCCTGATACTCTCAGTGTATAATGCCCACATTCCCAGAAGCTGACATAAAATCTTTCAAAACCCTTTTTTTCCAACAGACTGCTTCAGAGAAAAGTGCAAGCAGTGATGGGTGTCTGCTTCACTGTGTCTTTACTATTGTCAGAACCAGTTAACAGATGAAGCATTTAATAACTAGTGATGTTAAATGAACTTTTGGCCTCTTTCACCTGGCCATGTGTTTTGTATCACTTTGGGTATGTTTTCCATTTCATGTCAACTCAAATTCAAGGAGGCAAACTGGATGCTTATTTATTTGTTTTGAATTAAATTGTAGGTTTTATTGGATTCTTTTTAACGTTTTTGAGAAGCAGAATTGGCAGAATTAGCTGGAGTTGAGTGCTACAGGCTCCTGAGTTTGCTAGTGATTAGGAGGGTTCAGGATGTCCTGCTAGATCATGGAGACCTGGGGAGCACAGTTGTCAGAGTTGCAAAGTAACCTCTGTTAAACCAAGCTCTATGTCTGTAGGAAAAAAGTCAAGTGAACCTTGGGGCACAGGTCTTATTCAGCAATAGTGTTATTCAGTTACATGCTAACATTAGGTAAGAATTAGACCCATTCTTCAGGGGATTTGCTGAAATCTGAATTTGGCTTGCACTTTATCCAAACATGTAAAAAACGTAGCACTTTATGCCTGAGCTACTAATGAGAGACTTATTCCCACACAGCCCAGGTCATCAGCTGTTTTCCTCTGCAGACCCCTATCTGTTAAGTTCACCCTAAACTTTCCGAAGTACATGTTCGTGCACCTTTGTTGTCATCTGTTGATGTCAGGAAGCCTCATGGCTTGACCTTCACAGTGTGCGTGCTAATGTTTTACACTGAATCCAGGGTCTGCTTCTCTTGCCTGGGTGTTGAGGTGTCTTTCTCCAGCGCATCAGGGCAGAACTCATCCTGCAGAAGCAGGATCAGTTGCTGCTAGTGGAGAAATGACCTGAGCACTGGGCTGTGCCTGCACACCTGGTGTCAGCCTGCTAAGTTTCAGCCAGCTGACTCCGATCCAGGGAGTAAATGTACTTTGTAAGCATTGTAAATACAAACTCTTAATATGTCTTGAAGAATGCGAGATGCGTTTTACTATTTATATTTTCAGCTTAATAGAGATACATGTATAAAGTTAGTTATATTTGCTAAGGGGATTATAACCTTTGGCTTTGTCTAACACCAAGGCTGTGATGCTTTAATGATAGTATTATTCAGACTGTTTGCTGTGATTAACTTTGCTGGCAAAGTTGATTCCCACATAGAAACATTTATGATGGCATACTATTATCTTTGTTATGGATTATCTAAGTGTAACCAGTTCAGCTTGGGGAAAAAAAAAAAAAAATACATGTCTGTAACTGAAATTAATCTGCATGTAAATCAGACTTAAATCTCTTCAGATTTTGAAGCCAGATTCTGCAGTATTCTTTGCAGAAGGGAGGAGAAGATAGGACTGTCCTTAAATGCATTCCTCAATAAACAGTCATGTACAAACAGATTAGACAAAAATGTCTTCAAAGTGATGGAAAAAGAATAGATTAGTTTAGTAGAAGCTGGGGTATAAGCAGAATTATTAAAAAAAAATAAAATCTACAAGTGATTACTTATTGACTTTACTTCAGTGTACATCTTGTTTTCCTGTGAATTCTTTCTTCTGCTCTCCTTCAGCACAATGTGACCGTGATTTTTCCTACCAAAGTGCAGTTCTTTGCCTTTTCAGTCACACTGTTAGTGACTGAGAAATACTCAGCATTGTATTTTTTAATCAGTTGTTATTTAATGTGTGGGAGTTTTTTCCCACTAAATGTTAACTCAGTTCTTTTAAACAGAATTATTAGTAAATCAAAGGTATACTGACAATTAGTCCCAGTTAGTTTCCTTCTATAACCTACACCAGAATTGGTCAGGGGATCCTGGTTTTGTTTTGTTCTGGGGTTTTTTGTTTTGTTTTAGTTTTTTCTCTTTTTCAAAATTGTAGAAAGAGGATTTCATATGTTCTTTCTCTTAGATATACTACCTGAGATCCTTACCAATCTAAATTACCATGTACCTCCTGAACAGGGGCAAAAAAGAGGAAAGCATCAGTGTTTCAGATTGTTGATGACTGAACAGTAGACGGTCTGCAAAGTGTACTTAACTTACTCATCAGACGAGACAATAAAGACAGACTGTATACATTAGAGTTCAAAATCACTGCAATAATGAGACATATTTAGCACAGTGAGTTTGTGAAAGTAGGGAAATGGTAAGAAGAAATACTTGCTATAAATGTTCACAATGACACAAAGGTATGATAGAAGAAAAAATCAAACAACCTCTGCATCTTTAGTAAACTTTGAACCCTGATGTTTCCAGTTGGTTAAACACATCTTTTCTACAAGACAATTTCCAAAAAGCAGTGGTTAGGTGTAATATAGAAGACGTTGTATGTTAAAAAGTTTGTAATCATTCCAGGAGCTCATGACTCTTGAAAGAAAAGTTTTCCTGTTAGTTCAGCAAGCTATGGGTTTCATGCATTTTGCAGTGAGGAGATTAATTCCCTACATATGTGTGTCCATCTCCATTTTAATGGAAATTTCTGTGCAGAATTTGCCTGCAACCATGTAGAAGGCTGGCTAAGCAGTTATACATCCACATTAAGCACTCTGCTATTGCTTCACGCAGTACACACGGAGAGTGTATTCACTGCATGCAGGTATACAAATTCATGTCTGTGGTGGAGGAGACACATGAGGCTTTGGGTGTTTGGCTGCTTTATAAATAATGAAGGAGAACATCTGCCCTCTGGTAAATGTGGGAGATGTGAAATTGGTATCACAGCTCTGCCAACCTTTGTAAGCATATGAGAGCTTCAGGGACTGCGCTTGAAATTATTCTTTCTAGGTAAAGAAATACTTTCTCCTTATTCTGAAATTCTCTTCATTTTAATTAAGGTCTTGCCAAGACTGAAGCTTTGCTTGGTGTGGATTGGCTTAATGTGGAAGAAGATATAATTCTTCCTTTTGGAAGCTACTGCAAAAGATATGTCTTACCATGCATTTTGTCACCTGAGGAACTTTGCTAGGAAGGTGCAAGTAAGCTTCTCCAGGCTAAACTGAGCTAGGGAAAAACTGTCTAGAACAACAAAGAAAATGTCAACAAACTGATTTTTCTGTTGAAAATTGGAGAAAAAAGTGAAAAGACTAGAAATATTTCTTACAGGTTGAAAAGGGAGGAACTTTTAGTAAATTATGTACCTACTTTTTGGTCTTCATATGGAAAGAGTTGTTTTTACCTTTTGTTTCCTTCTGTACTTTCAGAAAGACGCCCATTGTCAGAGGAAGCAACGGTAGCTGCCCATTGATGGAAGGGCTGCCCGTTTGCTCTGAAGGAAGAGAACATGCTGAAGCATCTTTTTAATATACCTTCCTTTCTGAGCCTCAAAAAAGATCATCTAACATGATCCTGGGTTGAAATAACAGAGGTGAATTTCAGGTGATTGTTTACTTGGTTCTGCTGTCCTGGCGTTAAGCTGCAGAGCTGACCACTGGAAAGGCACAGTGCAGGAAAACACTCCTGTGCTGCAATATTGTTATTTCACACCTGCCTAATCATCTAAGATGTATCTCAGCTGAGTGAAGATTGCAAGACTCTGAGATGATTTGACCTGTGATGGAGGAACGCTTCTGGGAAGTTGCTGGAGGGTTTCAGTACAGGGCACCTGGTGTCTCTGCCCTTACTGATCGGTGTCAAAGTCCAAAATGAATCACACTTGGATGTACAATCTGAGCTTTAGTGCACCTACAGATCCTGTTGAGCCAAAGGCTGGACTTGCAAGAAGTGGGCACATAATAGTAGCTGTTTTTCTTGGATTCATCTTTGTTTTTGGTTTCTTCAATAACTTGATTGTCCTCATCCTCTTCTGCAAGTTTAAAACCCTCCGTAACCCAGTCAACATGCTCCTGCTGAACATCAGTATCAGTGACATGTTAGTGTGCATCTCTGGCACTACCCTTAGTTTTGCATCTAACATCCATGGCAAATGGATTGGAGGGGAGCATGGCTGTAGATGGTACGGCTTTGTCAACTCCTGCTTTGGTAAGAGTTCAGTGATAATTCTCTTATTTTTAACACTGGTATGTGAAGTGTCTTGATCAGTGAACTCACTGCTTCTCTGTGGTAAACAGAAGGATGTTTTGATTGCTTTCTTATGGTCAATCACAGGTGAAATGCATAGAGTCATAGAATCAACTAGGTTGGAAAAGACCTTTAAGATCATCAAGTCCAACCATTATCTCAGGACTGCCAAATCCACCACTAAACCATATCACTGGGGGACTCATCTACATGGTTTTTTAACACTTCCAGGGATGGTGATTCCACCACTTGTTACTTTGGATAAGAGACTGACCTCTACCTCATTGCAGCCTCCTTTCAGGTAGTTGCAGAGAGAGATAAGGTCCCCTCTGAGCCTTCTCTTCTCCAGACTAAACACCCCCAGTTCCCTCAGCTGTTCCTCATCAGACTTGTGCTCCAGACCCTTCACCAGCTCCATTGCCCTTCTCTGGACCTGCTCCAGCACCTCAATGTAGTGAGGGGCCCAGAAATTAACACAGGATTCGAGATGCAGCCTCACCAGTGCTAAGTACAGGGGGATGATCACTTCCCTGGCCCTGCTGGCCATGCTATTGCTGATGCAGGCCAGGATGCTGTTGGCCTTCTTGGCTGTCTGGGCACAAGCTGGATCATGTTCAGCTGGCTGTCAGTCATCACTCCCAGGTTTTTTTCTGCTGAGCAGCTTTGTTTTAACATATTTTAACAACAGACTTTATGAAAAAGTATCACAGATCTGATAAATATTTCCTAACATACATATTTTTAAAATTATTTGTTTTTAAAAGCTAAAAATGGCATCTAGGAAGAGGCAAGGCCCTGGAAGGAGTTTGACTAAGTATATGAACATACATAATACTTCCCTCTTTTTCAGGAAGATCTGTGCCAATGCTGAATTACAGGCCCCTCAGTGCTGCTTTTGTTGTGAACAAAGCCTCCTGAGAGTGCTCCATTTACCATTTGTAATTATCTATCAATCTATAATATAAATTCCCTCATGTCCCAGTTAATGACAGTTTTCATCATTAGGTGCTTTCCTTTCTCCCCCAAAGCAAAATCTTTATTTTAAAATTACGTTCTTGCAGGTTCAATAGCAAATTAAGTCATACTTTGATTTGTTGGAAATAGTCAGTGTGCATCAAAACATAAAACAGTGTTCAGCATTCCTCTCCTGTCCAGACAAAACTTTTCCTGCAACCAGCTTTTGCGCTGCTAGCTTTAAGTGTTTTAACTGAAAACTATTCTAGTTATTAAATCAAGATGAAAGAAAAAACAAAGTCAGAGGGCAGCCATTATCCCTCCGAGGTGGCCAGTCGCTCTAAGAATTGCATTACCAAGCAGTGACTGTGCTTATTCCTATGTTCAAAAAAAGTCCAGTAAAGCATAAAGTGGCCTGTGGGTGCACATCTAGACATGATCCTTATCTCACCCAGACTGTGGGACCTGGCACGGCTCCCTCTTGCTGTACATCCTTGCTCTGGTGCCTCAGGCACCAGGACTAGACCCAGTGCATCCCTGGCTCTTCTCCCACCCTGGAGCTGCGGTGCATCTTGTGCTGGCACTTTGGACCAAGAAGTGCTCCTGCAGCCCTTGATGTAGAGTCAGGCTGCAGATCCAAACCCATGTTTTCTACCTGAATTATAAGCTCTTGTTATTTCCAATGGTGTGGGCCCTGGTATCCTTCCCTTCCTCAAATGTGTGCTCCACTGATGACAGTTAACTCAGCCTGGCAGCTTCCCCTGGGAATGTGCTGCTTTGCCCAAAGTGAGCGCTCCGGAGCCAGCATAAAAGCACTGCCTTTGGCCTTCCAAAAATAGAACCCATTATCAACAATAGCTTGGCTTGTTCTGACAGGATGTTTTTGACAGGAAGCTGTGGCTGCCCCATCCCTGGCAGTGTTCAAGGCCAGGCTTTGAGCAACCTGGTCTAGTGGGAGATGTACCTGTCCATGTCGGGGGGGTTGGAACTAAATGAGCTTTAAGGTCCTTTGGAACCCAAACCAGTCTGTGATTCTTTGATTCTGTGGCTTGTTCTGTGCGGAGCAGGATGAGATGTTTTCTCCTTGCACATGTCATTTCTGTTTTTGTGAATTTTACGAATTCCAATATTTCAGTAACTAGTCTTCTTGCGGAGAAAGAGGTTAGGACCTGTTTTTCTCCATCCTTTGATTTAGCTTTCTTTTAATTATTTAGGTGTGGGATAATAACATTTGAAGGGAGAGGGGAAGAAAGTATGTGTTTAAGGGATAAGGAAAAAAAAAATACGTTGAAGGTGCCCTTTGAGCCTGCTGGCTTATGTCAGGATATCTGTGTGTTACCACCCTGGTAACTGTGGAATTAAACCAGTAAATGGGTACATTTCTCATGGGGTGACTTGCTTATGGAATAATTCTTAACTTAGATCTTCTGTGTAAATCGGATGGATGGCACGAGTGCAGATTTCTGTACTATTGTGGTACTGGTGTTCCTGTGAGAGTTTCTGCTATAATTCTTAAAATTGATTAGATCATCAAGGAACAAGCAAGCAAACAAAACCAGAAACCCCAGAATGCCAAAGGTGACCTCAGCTGTTCTGAGTGGTGCTGATGCTGTCAGCGGGGTGTCCTGGGCAGCTGAGGCAGCCTAAAAGCAGGTAGTTATTGAGCTGTGCACATGGAAACTTTTCATGACAGTGTTAGAGAAACTCTTTCGCAATTCTTAAAGTCTTGCAGCGCTCATGACATTTTGTCATTAGTGTATATAAAGGGCATACTGAAGAAGTTTGATTGCAGAGTTATAATTAAAAAATGTTCACTGGAAAATAATGTAAGTAAAAGCAAATAATAGTAGCAGGTTGCCTAACATTTATGTGTCTCTATAGACAGATTCTATCTGCTGATAAATACCATCATTCATCAGGGGGTTTGGAGTTTTGTACTTTTTTGTACTCTAGAGTGTCCTGAAAAAGAGCTACGGTAGGTATGCAGCGTGTTGATGGTTTTTCCAGGTTTTCATTGCACTTTAAAACAAAATGCTTGGATGTACCATCATTATTTTACTTTTTTATTTTTCTTTTTTCCTTTTTTTTCTTTTTTTTTTTTTTATTCACTGTGTGCTGTAAACATCACAGACTGAACAAGGAGCCATCGAACGGAACGGTTAATTCTTTTTTTTTCTTATGGCTGTTGGATATTGGAAAGTGACATGAGAGAATTGTGAGGTTTTTATTGAGACTTGCAGTTATTACTGCTAAAAGAATAAACAAATGGCATCTCATTCATTTTAGGATTATTTTCCTTGTCTTCTTGTGACTTTGGAAAAATTGTATAAAACTGATCAAAGTGATTCAGAAACTCAAGAGACAGAAAATCAAGTATATTCTGGGTTGTAAGCTGGTGGTTTAGGACCTCACTGATGGTGCAGTTACCAAGGGTAAGGAAACTTGTTCTCAGCAAGAGGATTATTGACACCTGAGTAGTCCAGTTTAGATCATAGCATTTGGCCTGACCACTGTGATTACCTTCTGATTGTCAAATCTGATTGGATGTATAAACATAAATGCAAAAGCCACAAAGACTACAAAATACTGTATGAGGCCGCTGTATGAAAGGAGCATGTAAGAACACAGAAATGGCAAATCTGTATAGGCTGGGAAGAGAACTACTTTTTTTTTTGTTGTTATTTACACTTTCTTGCAATCCCTTAGCTATTCTTAAAAAAGGAAAAAAAAAAAAAAGTACATCTTATTTGCTAAAAGTTAGCTTACCCTTATTTGTGTCTCATGTCTGATTTTGGTCTGCCAAGGCTAAGAGGAATGGTATTAGTTCTCGGGGTCACGAATAACGACGCGTAATATGAAAGGTAATTAAGAACTGAAGTTGCACATCAAGCTTTGTCAGAATAAACACTTCAATATTCTTATATGTCCCTTTTTGTCCTCATGGAATAGATCCTATCCTACTAGGATAAACATCAGTATAGGGGCGGAATTTCAGATGATGTTACAGTAAGTTCACTGGCTTCGGTAGAATTGCACTCTTGTACCAAATGAAGGTATGTACCTTTTTTTTTTTTAACTGCAGTATTTTCCTGGATTGTGAGGAAATTTTAAGTGAGAAATTAATTTAAACTAAAAGAGGGGAGATTCAGGCTGGATGTGAAGAAAAAATTCAATTACAATGAGGGTGGTACAATAGTGGCACAGATTGCCCAGAGAGGTGGTGGATGCACCATCCCTGGAGACATTCAAGGCCAGACTGGATGTGGTTCTGGGCAACCTGAAGTTGGAGATGTCCCTGCTCACTGCAGGGGGGTTGGACTAGATGACCTTCAAAGGTCCCTTCCAACACAAACTATTCTATGATTCTGCGGTTCTGTGATTCTGATCTTGGTGAATATTTGATGACATGTAAAGCACACCTAAGCAAATTTCAAACTGTTAAAATATTTTTAAATACAATTTGTTCTTAAAAGGCTTCTGAGAAGAGCTGTATTTTAGTGGTTATTTCACACACAAACACTTTGTTTTGATGCTGTGAAAACCTTCATCTTTCTTTTCCTTTTAAACCAAATTGAGAGTGAAGGTTTATCCCCATGTCTGTGGCCTGGATGAAACCTGAGCCAGTGAAATTAGGAAGCTGAGATTTGTTTCAAATGTAATGAAACAGTGGTGAGATATCACTATTTTCTTTCTCTAAAGTGTCTTTATCTTTTTTAAAATCCCGTAACTGTTGCCCTGGGAGGTGATCTGGAAAGCAGACCTGATTCTTCTCCCAGCAATATTGACATTGCAATATACATCGATGTTGCTTGCTGTGGAATTGAGCTGTAAGTTCTTTACTTAGCAATCCATTGCCTACCCCAGCCAATTAAAAACCGTGATCCAAGAACCATCACCAGGGAGTTGCCATGGGCACAATGGAAAAAAATATATGGACAAAGTGTATGTGTTTGGTTTATTTACTTGCTGCTTTCCACACATCTGCTTTGTGACTTCAAACTACTCACAGAAAGCAGAAGTTTTAGAAACTAATGGGAAGTGCAGATGCTAATCAGTAAACATGCAATGGGGATTTTAAGCAAAACATTAAATATCATGAGACCTGCTATGGAAGTGTAAGAGCTGCTGGGTCTTGATCTGGGGGAGCACTAGGGACGGAGCTAGAGGAGGAACAGCTTCGGGTGTTCCCACTGTAAATGATTTTACTCTGGTGCTTGAGCATGTTTGCATCTCTGTCAAGTAGGTCATTGCAGTGGAAACTGCACATGTCACTGAGTTGAGGAAATGGATGGATTTGCTAAATTTGCTCCCATTGCCCACTGCTTAGCCACAGTTTGACAGGCTCATGGTTGTACATTTAAGCGAACATGGAAAGTGACATAGGAACTGAGGACATATTTTCCAAGCTGAACTCTGTGTAAACTCTGCAAGCAAGCTGAAATAAAAACTGTTAAATATATAATGAAATTATTAAGCATTAGATTTTAATGTAGGAAAAATACATTATTTAGTAACACACTCCCACAGAGTCCATATATACACAAAGTGATATGCCATCCTAAGATGAAGCTTGTAATGCAGTTTTGGCCATCTTATGCATAATCTCTCCAGTGCCTTATTAAACATTTCAAATCTCTGGACAGATGAAAACTTTACAAAACATTGCATCTTTTCCCAAGATACTTGCACTAATGTAGACTTCCTAAACATGTATGACAGGCATAATTTGGGCTCAGATGACTTCTGGAGTTCATTTTCAGAATCGCTACTTTACGCCATGCCGTATCAGGATTAAATATTAAATAAGTTAATACATATGGGAAAGATGAAGCTTTCGCTGGCTGAGGAATTCCAACACTAGATTCTAATGCTGGAAAAGTTTCAAGGCACATCACTATCAAGGATATTTTTGTGACTGCTGAAGTCTTAGCTCATGTTTTCAGTTGTCTGTTGGTTGTTCTCTCTTCCTCAGCATTCATGGTAGCTAAAGTACTTGGCAGTTTGAGAAGTTGATGCCAGTATTTCTTTGTAAAAGATGAATTCAGGTTAGTGTTGTGTAAGTGAACATCACTATGCAAGAGGATAGAGAGATGGCTGAGCCATGTGAAAACTCTCTGATTTGAGGCCGTGTCTTCCTGCACAGTGTCCTGTCTGTCCAGGATGCAAGAAAGGGCTACATTCTTAGACCTGTTCTAACTGAAGTAAGGCATGCATACATGACTTTTATCTGTTGATAAGCCAAGGACCTATCTAAATGAGGACTTCAAACTAAGCTTTTTAGAAACCCCATAGTGGTCAACTACATAGATAATCTTTTCAGTCACTTTAAAGCAGTTATTGATTTATGCCCTTGTAAACTGCCAGAAAACACACTGAATGAGAAATTGAGCTGCTCATGATTTTGTTTTAAATGTCAGCTGTCTTGTGACTATCAACGAGTAATTTTCTTCTTAATCTTTTACCTTAATTTTACATGCTGTGGCTGAGACTCATTGCACTAAACTAAGGTAATTAAATTTAGAGTACACACTTCTAGCATACTGGAAATGCTCTTCTTATGTGCTCTGTTGGTGCTGCCTGGATGTCAGGTGCCCACCAAAGCCGCTCTATCACTCCCCTCCTCAGCTGGACAGGAGAGAGAAAATACAAAGAAAGGCTTGTGAGTTGAGATAAGGAAGGGGGAGATCACTCACTAATTCCTGTCATGAGCAAAACAGGCTCGACTTGGGGAAATCAGTTTATTACTAATAAAACCAGAGTAGGGTAATGAGAAATAAAACCAAATCTTAAAAACACCTTATTGTGTTCTTAATATTTACATGGAAAAATGAAATTCCGAACCCCTTAGAAACGGATGGGAATCATCTGACTAAAACCAGACACTTTCCAATCCCCCCTTCCCCTGGCTTCTTTTACAATCAATGGAAAAACAAATTTGTAGTGCCAGCATAGAAATTGTTTGACATAATTAAGATGCTGTCTTATGATATGAGCTGTGCCCTATAAGTGCTCCTTTATCTCCACTGGTTATGTAAGGAGCCCAAGCTCAGGGGTAGATATGTGCTCTCTAGCTGTCTGGAGTCATGAGATGACCCTCACAAATAGCATGCTTATTGCTCCTTCTGTCTTTCAGTCATTTTCTTACTTTTGCTTATAATTGCCTCCCTACTTCAGCATCTTCTTCATGGATGTTGGCTTTATTTCCTAGTTTATTTCTAGTTCCTATAGGCATTAAATACCATACAATGCTGTAATCATTTGGTATTGTTGTCCAAGAGTGAGTATTTTGGAAGACATATGTTGTGTTTCCATGAAGAGTTGTCCAAGCCCTCTTTCAGATCTTAAGATCCAACATTCATCATGTAGGGAAAATGCTGCCTGCTATTCCTACAGATAATTTGTAGACCACAAGTATTGGGCTTCTGTTTTCAATTTCAGTGCTTGAAGTAAGGAGTAGGTTAGGGCAAAAGTTTTGGAAAACCTGATAAAAAAGGAATCATGCTGGAAATGGAAGACCTAATGTTGTACTTTGGGCATTATTCTTGAAATGAGAGACTTCACTCTAGTAGGTGCTTTAAGGCCGGTTTAAGATAAGAGAAAGTTTTTCCTTTGTTGTGGCAGAGCATCACCTAAGGTGTCATTCAGTTCACCTGTGTTTTTAAGTCGCTGCAGACTATGGGTGTTGATGCTATCAGTGTTAGGTCAGATCCTGTGGTGTGTAGTCAATGTCTCTACTACCAGGCATAGTTGCTTCTCCCTTCCTTGGTCTGGGCAGCCCCAGGTGAGCTCTATCTCCACGCTACACTGCAGTGAGACTGTGGGGTGTACCAGAACCCCCTCACTTCCCTCCTCTTCACCTCTCCTAGCTTTCAGCAGAGCAGAAATTCCAGCGCAAGGCTCAGACAGGAGTTGGAGTGTGCTTTCGACAGGTCACTGATCCCCAGGTGCCCTCAGCTTGCACCAGCAGCCATGTGAGTTGGTTGAGTCATCATGTTTTCCCTTGGCTGCCATCCTTAATGTTTTCTGCTGTGCTTTGTTGTATGATAATCTGGAGTCTATTTTCCTAGTGCCTGACCAAAAGGAAACAGCAGAAAAACATGCAGAGATACCAGCAGTGAACAATGGATAGCAGCTAGTGTATGTGTCCTTGGAAGGAGGGACAGAAGGACAGAGGAATTCTGTGAGGAAATCAATAACTTCTTTGGCATTTTTGTGTATGGTTGTCACATGTCCATGTGAAAAAATGTTCTGTCCCTGCCCAAACTTTGTTTCTGTGCATGTGCAAGTGACTTCAAATTTCTGCCAATGGTTTATGCTTCTTTATTGAACAGTCATGCTTGCAGTTCAGTTGCATACTTCTGGTTCTGGGACATCACTCTCTGTTATGGCCACGTGTTGCAGAACAATAAGGGTTTTGTGCAAGGGAGCATGCAAATAACATCACATTACATAGAGACCCAGAATAGGAGCTTAAAGGCTCAGATTTCTTGCAAAATTATCCTGACAGTGAATTGATTCTAAAAGGTCATGGCTGTAAGCTGTGTTGGAGATGATGGAACAGCATTTCTGTCAGAGTTCAGTTTAATCATTTGCATTTGTAGGCCCTTTTCCCTAATCCTGGGTCCCAGCATTAACCCAAGCAGGGCTATGCCTGGTGTCAGTTTTGTATTCCTTCAGGAAAAAACAGAAACCATGTGGAGAAATAGTTACTAAAATATATTTGGCTTTCTCGTCCCTCAGTGGGTAAAATGAAATATGAAATAAACTGAAGCCTAGTACATAAACAATATTTAATTGAAAAAAGTATATTAGAGAGCAATGGACTTCACTTGTAAAAGGCTATTAAATCATATTCTATTTAACTATGTGTTTAATAGTCTCTAGTAACTCTTTAAGACCATCTGCGTGTGGACACAACTGAACAGAATTTGGTAATTTTTTGCAAAACTTTAAAATTCCCCTGGCAGTCCCTGAATTATACCAGAGAGAGGATATTATCTCTGGATATTTAAATCCAAGTTATATTCCTAGCGGGTTTTTCTTTACTGATGACACTCATTTTCTATGTCCATTTCTGTTTAGAAAGCATTTAAGCAGAATGCTGCATCTTCCAGTCTAGTAAGCAACTGAATACTTACAGGCTTTTCAGGGATAAAAGGAATCCTCAGGACAGTGAGAAGAGCATGCAGCAAGCTCACTGCCCTGGACTTCAAGAAAGCAGACTTTGGCCTCTTCAGGAACCTCCTTAGTAAGGTTCCATGGGATATAGTCCTAGAGGGCAGGGGGGCCCAAGACTGCTGGTCGATATTCAAGGATCACCTGCTAAGTGCTCAGGAGTGTTGCATCCCAACTAGAAGAAAGTGCAGCAGGAGTGCCAGGAGACCTCCATGGATGGACAAGGAGCTGCTGAGGAAACTTAGAGGGAAAAAAGAAGCTTATAGAAGGTGGAAGCGAGGACAGGCGGCCTGGGAAGAATATAGGAGCATTGCCCGAGAAGCTAGGGACCAGGTTAGGAAAGCTAAGGCCCAGCTAGAATTAAGTTTGGCAAGGGATGTGAAAGATAACAAGAAAGGATTCTACAGGTATGTAGCAAATAAAAGACAGACTAGGGACAACGTGGGCCCTCTCCAGAAGCTATCGATAGAACTGGCTACCATGGATTTGGAGAAGGCTGAGGTTCTTAATGACTTCTTTGCCTCAGTCTTCACTAGCAAATGCTCTGACCACACCACAAAAGTCTTGGAAAGCAGATGCAGAGACTGTGAAAATGAAGACCTTAGGCCCACTGTAGGAGAGGATCAGGTTCGAGACCATCTTAAGAACCTGAACGTGCACAAGTCCATGGGACCTGATGAAATCCATCCACGGGTCCTGCAGGAGCTGGCGAATGAAGTTGCTAAGCCACTGTCCATCATATTTGAAAAATCCTGGCAGTCAGGTGAAGTTCCCGATGACTGGAAGAAGGGTAATATAACCCCCATTTTCAAGAAGGGGAAGGTGGAAGACCCGGGGAACTACAGACCAGACAGCCTCACCTCTGTGCCTGGCAAAATCTTGGAGCAGTTTCTCCTGGAAAACATGCTAAGGCACATGAAAAACAACGAGGTGGTTGGTGACAGCCAACATGGCTTCGCTAAGGGGAAATCCTGCCTGACCAATTTGGTGGCCTTCTTTGATGGAGCCACGGAACTGATGGACAGGGGCAGAGCAGTTGCCGTCATCTACCTGGACTTGTGCAAAGCGTTTGACACTGTCCCGCACGACATCCTTGTCTCTAAATTGGAGAGACATCAATTTGATAGATGGACCACTCAGTGAATAAAGAACTGGCTTGATGGCTGCATGCAAAGAGTTGTGGTAAATGGCTCGATGTCCAGTCAGAAACCTGTAACGAGTGGTGTCCCTCAAGGATCGGTGTTGGGACCGGTCCTGTTCAACATCTTTGTCGGCGACATGGACAGTGGGATTGAGTGCGCCCTCAGCAAATTTGCCGACGACACCAAGTTGTGTGGTTTGGTTGATACTCTGGAGGGAAGGGATGCCATCCAGAGGGACCTTGAGACGCTCGTGAGGTGGGCCGATGCCAACCTCATGAAGTTT
Organism: Strigops habroptila; assembly: GCF_004027225.2. Taxonomy (NCBI): domain Eukaryota; kingdom Metazoa; phylum Chordata; class Aves; order Psittaciformes; family Psittacidae; genus Strigops; species Strigops habroptila. Next base: position 60,709,624 of record NC_044278.2, read on the forward strand.
AACCAAGCCAAGTGTAAGGTCCTACACCTGGGTTGGGGCAATCCCAGGCACAGCTACAGGTTAGGTGGAGAAGAGATTCAGAGCAGCCCTGCAGAGAAGGACTTGGGGGTTTTGGTTGATGAGAAGCTTAACATGAGCCAGCAGTGTGCGCTTGCAGCCCAGAAAGCCAACCCTATCCTGGGCTGCATCAAAAGAACCATGACCAGCAGGTCGAAGGAGGTGATCCTGCCCCTCTACTCTCCTCTTGTGAGACCTCACTTGGAGTATTGTGTACAGTTCTGGTATCCTCAACATAAAAAGGACATGGAGCTGTTGGAGTGAGTCCAGAGGAGGGCCACGAGGATGATAATAGGGCTGGAGCACCTCCCGTATAAAGACAGGGTGAGAAAGTTGGGGCTGTTCAGCCTGGAGAAGAGAAGGCTGCATGGAGACCTCATAGCAGCCTTCCAGTATCTGAAGGGGGTCTACAAGGATGCTGGGGAGGGACTCTTCGTTAGGGACTGTAGTGGTAGGACAAGGGGTAATGGGTTCAAACTTAAACAGAGGAAGTTTATATTAGATATAAGGAGGAAGTTCTTTACAGTGAGGGTGGTGAAGCACTGGAATGGGTTGCCCAGGGAGGTTGTGGATGCTCCATCCCTGGCAGTGTTCAAGGCCAGGTTGGACAGACCCTTGGGCCACATGTTTTAGTGCGAGGTGTCCCTTCCCATGGCAGGGGGTTGGAACTAGATGATCTTAAGGTCCTTTCCAACCTTTACTATTCTATGATTCTATGATTCTATGAATACAGGACTATTGGCATAGCTCCAAATAATAACACAAGAATAGGCAATAACTATCAATTTCTTTTTTTTTTTCCCTTTTTCTCAGCTGTGGCCAATCTTCACTGTTAGTGTTTCTGCCACTTTTTCTAATTAGACAAGTCTATTAAGATGAGAAAATAATTTGCAGTAGTTTGTTAAAAGAGTGTGCTGACATGAAAAGATAAGTTACTTCAAAAGCTGGAGCTATTCTGTTTACGTTTGTAATTTTCTAGGTATCAACACTAGCTGAGAAACTTTCTGAAAGTGGGGATTCAGTAAATGTCTAATAAGTTAATAAAGTACAGCCTCTATTGATTTGCAGACCACTCAATGTTTCTGTTGATTTCACAGCTAACATGACTCACATGTGAAATCACAGCTAACATGACTGGATTCCTGGAAGGTTTGTGGGTTTGTTTTTGTTCTGGGTTGTTTGGGTCTTTTTAATACTGTCAAAATGACCTCTGGCTGCTGTAAATTTTCCCATAATTGATACAGGCAGGAGGAACATTTGATATTTGCAGACAGCAAATGCAAGGGGGCACCACTCCATGGGCCACTTCTTCCCCCTGACTGTGGGGGAACACCATTACTAATCTGTGGAGTGTCCCTGTTCTTTGACTCCTGACTGGCTTGGGACCCAGTTGCCCCTCTCCCTCCCCATGCTGTGCTGGCCCAATGCGGATCAGGGGAGGCAGGTGAGCCAGCATTCACCCCATACAAGGCTGAAGCCTCAGGTTTCGTGGGGCTGCTTGACTCCCCTCCCCTCTCCTGGTGGCCCAGATGGTAATGCCTTAATCAAGGTCACCTGGGTACCATCTTTAAAACTACTGTGTTACCATGGTGCAAGGTTTCATGTGCTTCAACTGAAGGTTTCTCGTGCCAGCTATCAGCATCAGGCTCAATGGCTCTGGGCAATTCCAGCCAACAAGTCTTCCCAAAATGTGTTAAAATTACATTATTTCTCCTGTTTGTGGTTTCTTAAAGCTATTTCACAGAGAGATGCCAACATGTTCAAAGTATAATTTCATCTTATGGCCAGATACAAACTTTTGCTCTTCCCTGTGTAAGTATAGCAGCCACAATGCGGAAGGTGACCCACTGGGGTAAGCTGTAAATCTTTACATATACTTTGTAGTGTTTTGTTAGAGGCAGATGTTCAATAGGTGCTAATTTTCTAGTGTTGTTTTTCAATTGTATTTTCTAGTCTTTTTTTTTTTTTTTCTTTTTTCTATTGTTCCATTGTTCCTATTGGTCTCACTAATGCAATCTACAGCAGAAACAGTAGAAACTGTGGGAAGAAGGGATCAAAAGTGAGCAGGCTTCAGATGAGTCAATAGCAAAAAGTTCTATACTGAAAGGGTAGGAAAAAAGTGGACTTGATTGTGAAAATTTTTCATGAGACGTAGTTTGAATATCTTTAAAAATCAAGCAGTATAAACCTCTACTTAGATTAGGACTCCAATAATTTCCAAGATTCAAAACCATTAGTTATTTCACATATGTGGCATTTTATTGCTTGATATCTAAGTGTTGCCTGAGTCTAGTACAGACCTCTGAGATAGTATTGAAATAGCACACTAACATCTGGCAAGATTTGCTTTGAACTAAGAAATGGTATGAATTTTACAAAAACACAGATAATCTACTTTAACTTGTTCTTATGAAAATTTTAGAGCATGCGATATTTGAATACCACTGGATCTGCATTAAACTTCATTCTTACGTGCATATGCACACTGAAGCATTATTGTTTGCCAAATTTACAGTTTGTAGGTAATTTCTGTTCGCGTTCAGGCTGGTTATGAAGTTACTGGGGGACCTCTTTACACTGACACATTTAATCACCCTAATGAAATTATGCAAGCTGTTAGCATGCTGTGCAGCAGGCAGTACAAGGCAGAGTATCCTGGGGCAGGGATCTCGCATGGTGGTCGGGAGTGCTGTCTTCCTCTCCACCTCCGGCAGCAGAGCAAGCACCATGCAGGAGGCTGATCGCCATCCCTGCAGCTAAGCCATCTGCCTCGCTGACAGTTCAGCAGGAGTTAATTAGGCACAGTTCTAGGGTAGGAAGTAATATGGTAGGCATGAGGAGTTAAAAATTCTGCCCCTTAATGAACGGGTAGAGTATCTGCGTGGTATTTGAGTGTGTTCTCTGTGTATGTTCCATGCATTGACTATGGTGCACAAAGCAGCTCTTTTCCATTTAAGTCTTTGTAACAAATCCAAACAGTTTGCCTTAATTTATCCAAACTGCCAAATTTTGCTCTGGTTTTGGTCTGCTCATTCTTCAGAGAGAGAACCTGTGGCAGTGTAAGAGAGCCAAGGTCCAGCAGCATGGTATGATGATGTTGAGAATTGCTTTACTGTGTGTGCTTCTTAAAACTGAAAGTGTATTTCTGCTTATTATCCTTGTGGGAGGCAAAGACTGCATCAGAGGAGTAGGATGAAAGGCTGCCAGATAAATATGCCAGTCAGGATTTAAATGGGCTTTTTCTAATGGGTAGAAAGCAGGTTGTGAGCAAATACAAAGCCATAGCTTAATATTGTTTGTGATGGGAGCAGTAGATATACCACCATCTGGTTTGCTCTATATAGCAGTTTTTCTCTACTGGTCAGTGGAGTGTTTAACAAGGAATTTGACTATGAGAATGAGTAGGAGTTCTGCAAGTGTTAATATCTTTTCTGGGGTTGGGGACACTCAGACCTTTGGGAAAGAAATAGTAGTAGGAGATACAAGCAGGTAGTGGTGTCTTACTGTTCTGTAGTTGTTTCTTCTTATCAACAAATAAACCATAGTTGCACCTTGCAAAGGGTTGTGTATGTACATACTAAGTATATGCCATTCAAAAATATGCTGCCCAGTTAATGCTTCTAGAATACTAAAAGTTAGGGTAACCTTCAGCATCCAATGATATTTTTCTACTACATAGTCCCAACAGCCTGGGTCTTCCTGGATTTACCTGCCAGGCTGCTTGCTGTCATGAACCCTACCAAATTAATATATAATATATATAGTGATTTAATATATCAAGGAATTCCACTTATTAACTATGTACTATGCAAAGAAAAGCACCTTCTCCTGTAATTGAGGTTGCAACCTGATGATTTCATTTGAAAACCCAGTTCTTGTATTCCCCCATCCACCTTTTCACATTTTCTTTTCTTTTTTCTCCGTTTTCCTTTTCTAGTGTGCCCTAATGTTTGCTTTTCTAAATGCTGCTGAGCATTGCTGCTGAGTGGAAGTGGTTTGCATAAAACTATCTATCATAACTCTCTTTGCAGAGCAGTAAGTCAGTCAGAAACAATCACTGTGTATTTAAAGCTAGGACTGGTTTTCTCCGCATATGGCAGTTTACATAAGTATTGCATTTCATCTGCTCAGTGAGTGTTTCATGTGGTTGTTCTGCAATACTTCACAGTTAGCTTTTGTTGATTGGGAGTTATTTAGTGTAGTATAATCAGCAAACTTCACTTATTACCATCTCTTCCAGATAATCTATTAATGTGATGAATAACCCAGGGCCTAGCACAGATCCATAGGGGACTTCGCTGGCCACAGTTTCCACTGAGAAAACTATTTTCTCCTGTTCTTTCTTTCCTGCTTCTAATCAATTATTTATCCACGTGAAGATTTCTGTTATTGTAAGGCAGCCTTAATATCCTGGACTAGTCAAAGTTGTTTGGAAATCCAAGTAGACTTTATTGGAAGTATCATCCCTGTCTGCATGGCACTGCCAAGGACCTCTAATGAATTAGTAAGGCTGGCTTCCCCCATGCTAGCCATGCTGGCTTGTCCCAACATGTCATACCTCCGTATACATCCACTACTATATTCTCTAGTGCAGTTTCCACCAATCTATCCAGTGTTGCAGAGCAGACTCGTCTGTTGGATGAAATATACTGCAAAGGATTTCTGTCTGCATCACTTACAAACCATGTCTTAATGGATGTAGCAAAAGATCTCCTCTTCTGAGGTCCTTCTGAAGGGTTAATACCACTTCTTCTCACTGCACATCCTTTAGCAAGCAAAGTCATCTTGGGTAGAGATAGGTGCAGCCTTCTCTACTGTTTCATCTCACTTCCATAGCATGTGAGGTTGTTGGGTTGTAAAACTTCGTAAGAACCTGTTGGCCCAAGGGCCATGTAAAGACTGGTCTACATATTTTTACACTGCATTAATATTATCAGATATGACTAGTTATTGACCAGTTAATAGCTAGTTATTGTAGCAAACAGTTTGTCCACTAGACCTTATGACAGAAAATTGACTCCAAAGAGTAAATATTTCTAGTGTGTTCCTTCTCTAGGAATAGTAACTGCTGAAAAAAGCAGCTTGTAGAATCATTTTAAAATCTCTAAAAATACACCTTTGTTATTAAAAATGAACAGTTACATTCAGTGAAAAAGCACAGACTTGTAGGAGAGAAGTTTGCTAAGTGTGCTCTGGTGGAAGCTTGCCTCCCTGGCTGGGAGATGATAATACACCGTAATTTCATCTCTTACCTTACTTGGTGCTATCTCCCATATGTAGGAAAACCCTGAGACTACATGCTATGTGTTATATCTGTGCAGATGCTCAGCATGAAGGAAGGTCCTAGGGATCTGTGCCTGTTTGGAAAGCAAAGGAGCAGTCCTGGCAGGAGATGGGGATTCTGGAGGGCAGTGTGAGTATGGACATGGGGCTCCTGCAGTGATTTCCTGAGAGCATCCTCCTGCTATGCTAGCACTATACATCCATCCCTGTTTTCCACAGGCACACAAGCCCCAGAGATTTCTCCTGAGATGTTGCTGTACAGGAGCTCCATCTAGTGTTGACATTATTTTTTATTCTGATTCCTTATGGCAGCTGGATAAATACATGGATAAGGAGGCAGCCGATTTAGGAGGCTGCCGATTTAGGAGGCTGAATTTGCAAGTGCTAGCCTGATTTCCAGAATGCAGAAGGATCCTGCATAACGAATGGAAAGTGAGACCGAAATTAGTATTTGGGGTTGGTTGGGTTTTTTTTTGTACTATGCTGGTATCATTGAGATGCAAAAGGGAATTCTTTGCTATATTTATACCACTCGGAGTAGTTGGTTCGTTGGTTGATGGATAGATATATTAATAACAGCAGAAAAGCATAGTACTACTCAGTGATGCATGTTAAGTCACAAGATATACCTAAGAATTAAGGTCACCCTGAAAGTACAATGTATACATGTTTAAAAATTCAGTAAGGGGGGAAAGAAAGAATAAACCCAATAATTCTTTACTATTAAAAGTAATACATACTGTCTGTATCGAAGATACTGCCAAACACAAAAAGAAAGGAAATGGAAGAAGGAAACAGAAATTACTCTTGAGAAAAGAGCAGGAAGGGTTTACTGAACAGGACCAGTAATGTTTGCTGTCAGATTTGTCCCAGCAGGCTTCAATGCAACAGTGATTTTGCAGTGATTTCTTTCAAGTGCAGAGTTAAACTGTGACTCTCATTAGAGTTAAGCAGGAAGCGAATTCTTTAGGGAAAGGAATGGTTGCCTTCTGTAACGGACTCATGACTACAAGTCATCTATGCAAAAGAAACAAATAATTACAGGCATTAGATAAATAGCTATTGTTGCATTTATGTCTATTCAAAGTGAATTGCTGATATTTGAAGTAGCCAGTATTTTGAAAGCCTAGACTGCCAGCATTTGAAAACTGGTTGTAACTACTAATGTGTAACAAATAATTGTGGGAAATATTTTCTCTATTTCAAACAAATAGAAATGTTTCTAATGCCTTAAAGATCCAAAGGAAATGGTGATCTGATCACTAACACATGGGAGCATTCAACTGAATAAGAGTCACCAAATGCAAGAATATTTGATTGCTTTGACTGTGTTCTATGCTTATTATATAAATATTTAATAGGCATATCCAAATACAGCCAACAGTGTTTTGGAGCACATCCCATTTTCAGCTGCTTCTGTCAGTTACTGGGGCATCCATGCTCTCCTCTGTAGTTTGTATCATTTATATTGGCACTGAGCAATCAGGAGCTGCTGTATTCACACTGTGATTTACTATATCATAAACTGATTTATTATGAATTGTTTATTCTCTTAAGTATAGATACTGAGCTGTAAAGTTCAAGCAAGTCAGGCTAGTATTGGCTGTTTGTCCACCAAGGCCGGTACTCACTTTGAGTCTATTCATCTTTATTCTGGAAAGTCTTCTAGGTTCAGTGGGCTTTCTTTTTAACTCTGGAAATGTTTGGGGTCTTCTGCTAAAATCTATTGGCAGCTGGATTTTGGCCTATAAACTATGTATCTCTGTTTGTGAGGGAAAAGGAAAAAGTGGATAATATTCGGGGGAGAAGGAGCAAGGAAGGAAGAGCAGCCACAGGCCCCATATGTCTGCCACTCTCAGACCTGTTCACATCCCTTTGAATATTCATTTGTACTTCTCATCTTAAAAAAATGAAGAAACAAAACAAAACCCACCAAACTAAAAGATCTGTCAAAACCCTTGATAAAAATGATTTTGTAAAATTCCATATTCACAATCTCTCACTTGTTTCTCTGATTTGTTCATTTCATGCTACTTTCCCACTAGCGCTAATGGCTGTGGAAGTTGTTAACCAACTTAACTAATAAAACTGTATTCTGTTAGCTTAGCTGACTTTCTTTCATTCTGGTCTGCCTATCCCAGACTTTGCAGGCTGATCAACATTCTTACAGCCACTTGTGGCAATTCTGGTGTCACGCAAGAAGAGGAGATGGTAAACTGCAGAATCTCACCGGAGACTATAAATGAGATAGATTTTTCCCTATCTTGACTGTAGGAGTTAAGTGTGTGTTTTGAGACTTAGAGCTAATAAGAAAACCAGAATTTTTTTTGTGATTTTTTTTTTTTTTTTTAAGCAGTTACCAAGTTTTGTTCTTTCTTCCCCTGATGCAGTGCCTCAGTAGTTTGATTTTTTTGCAAAAATATATATGCTGTAGGAGGTCAGTCATCAGGTCAACAGATGAAAGAAATGCTCTCCGTCTTCTGCCCAGTGAGTCAGCTTTTGAAAGTTTCTGCTTTTATCATTGTACTATTCTAACCTTCTCACCTTCAAGGAAGTCTCTGATGGCAGCAATCACTGTGATGGAAATGACTGTATTTTTGTGGAAGAAATGCTTTGACTTTAAGGTAAGCATAAGCCAGTAATTTCCTCATCAGTATTAGCAGTAACTAATACATAGAAGATAGAAACAAAGCTGATGATAGCACAGATTGCTCCATGTGCACTCTCATAAAGTCTCCGACGCTGTGTTAGGTAAGGTACTTTGGTCCAGAGCTGACAAAATTTCCCTTGAAGATTAAGCTACCATTAGAAAGAGAGCTTGTTGTTTTTTTCCCTCTTGCTGCTTCCAAACCTGTCTTGTGCATACTAGGCCTACAAATTGTATTGCATGCACAGGCCATGAGGAATGATACTAGGATATGTTTTCAGAAAGGCTTCTAAGGAAACAGAAGTGCAAATATGTTGGAAAGGTCATGTTGTTTAAGTTGCTTAAATTGTTTATATTTCACTTTGATTTGTAGAGTTTTTTACTTCTGTAGAGAACTTACAGGAATGCTCTCATTTAAATTCAGTGAAGTTATTTCCCTTGAAAACAGCACTGAGTCACTGATAAAACTAGTTTTGTATAACTCAATAACATATTTACGTAATACCATTCAGCAGCACAACTTGGAATTAAACTTGAAACTGTAAAATTGAGGTAGTAAGAGCCTTCATTTGAAGAGAGCTTTTTCTTACTTCATTTTTCTGTGTTTAAGTCCTTGGCAAGCATGATGAAGGACAGCAGCCAGAAGAAATAGCAGAATACCTTAGCACAGGATTCCCCAATGTTCCCAGCTTGGGGTGCATTTAGTCACGAAAACCTTTTCTTCCTCTTGCATCTTATTGCTGTCTCATAGTACCACAGAGAATTTTAGCATATTTTCCAGCTAACAGAGCAGCAGATTTAGCAGCCGAAATCTGAGGGACTAGAGGAAAGAGAATGTAGCTGTGTTATGACATATAATATGTCTGAGAAACCTACCTGCTGCCCATGTTAGGTATCTACCAACACAACATTTCTAAGTGGAGATGAGAGCACATTTCCTCCATTCCTGAAAATGTTCTTTCAGCTCTTTCTTGCTGTATCTCCATATTTACTGTTCACCACTGCACAGTGGCCTGGCTTCAACAGGAGTGGTGCCTGTTGAAAACCTGTTTGTTGCTGGAGAAGTACCTGTAACCAGGAGGTTTGACAAACTGATAGCCAGAATCCCTTGTTCTCCCTGTTGCACAAGAGGTCCTGGACAGACGTCTAAAACACAGACCTTTGTGCTTGTGGGTTTGTGGGTGTAAGAGTGTGAGTGAATGTAAGCTATGAGAGAATGACTGAATGTGAGTGGGTAGAATCAACCTGGGTGGGGATCGGGTGCAATAAAATAATCTTGGCCTTTTGTGAGCACTTGGGTTTAGTTTTCTTGCTTTAATGTCATGTGGAAGAAGGAATGCTATTGCATTGATCCATGCTCAGTGTGCCTAAGCTTACCTCTGGCTTCTTTGCATTGTCCCTGATCCTTGGTAACCAGAATACAGTGCAGGATATCATTACATCATGCAACTATGATGCTCCAGGACTCTAATGATGATGTAGGGTAATGACCTTCAGGAGCTTTAACAGGGCACATAAATTAGTAGTCAAAACACCCAGTGTAGGCTGAATCTCTGGGATTCTCAGTTTATCATAACCTACAGATCATTGGCAAGCTGCATCCTGTTTCCAATTACTACATCAGTATGCAGTGTAAACCAGCAAAAACTAATATGAAATATTATGCTCTTACTTGGGATTCGTGGGAACAAAGCATAACGATTTGCTGTGTCCTTCACAGCATACTCTGTGCTATGATGCCAGGAAGATCTTTAAATGAAAGTAAATAGTAGGTAACGTCTTGGATGATAGTCCTATAAATGGATGCCTATCCTGGTTTACTACTTGAAATTGAATTTCTTGCACTCTATTCACTGCAACTAATTGCTGTGTAGGAAAGGCTTTTGCCTTACACCCAGCTTGTCTCAAAGTCACTTATTTCCATGGTTAATTTTTAAATAATTATTTGTTTCTGTAATGCAGTCTGCAGTGGATTTTTATGTCATTTTTCAGTGCTGTTCAGTGAGAACCTCAGCTTTGTTTCTGTATTTGCATGAAATTTTGGAAGAACAAATTACATTTCTCACTGCAATTGACTCCTGTGGAGTTACTTGGCTAGGTACCAGCTCAAGGCCCTGAATATTTGTTGGAGGCAAATTCTATTTAGATTTTCAATTCCTGAACTGAATTTCATTGCAATTTTAGAAAACATTACTCATTTCAAATTCAAATACACAGTCGACCCAATCATAAATGCTACTGCAAAATAAGAACGAAATGTTTTCATAAAGCATTGTGCTTAGCTTTAAAATTATAATTAGTTTTTTCTTTTTATAACTTAAATAATTTTTTAATTTATTGTCTGGTTAAGACTATGGAGATTACATTAAAATATTTTCCTCTGTCATAAGTCTAAAGTTTTTAGACTTATACTTTTGATTTATTAAAAATAATTGCTTTTTATTTTGAAACCGAGAGTCTCACTAATTCGTATGACTGCAATAGATTGGGTGTGAAATAGAATACAGATAACTGCAGGATTTCTGGCAAATGCCACAACAGTTAAATGCATATGACAAAAGTCTGATACACAAAAATAGGAGGCACAATGGAAAATGAGAAGCTTTATTCTACTTTATCTAAACTGGATTACAAGAAGGGTGAAAGGGAAGACTAAAAGACTACAGACCTGTTAGTCTAACCTCAGTACCTGGAAAAATTATGGAGGTGGTCATACTGGGTGCTATTAAAAAGCATGTAAAGGACAAGGCCATAATCAGGTTTTTTTCTGGCAGCTCATTCACCAGCTGTTACACACCTGATCCCTGTTTTTAACTTTCACCCAGTGTCAAACTAAATACCGAACACAAAACCAGATTTTGCCTTTGTTACGAAATAATGTTGTTTCAGTCTGGCAAATTAGGCCTGTGTATCTGCTATAACTGATCAGATGAGAGTGGTATCTTCCCAGGATATAGCTACTGAACTGATAAAGGAGTGAGATTTAAAAAAAAACAAAAACAAAACCTCACACTTTAAAATTAAAAGCTAAGGGTATTCTTAGCAAATGGTGACATTGGAACTGATAACCCATCATCCTGTACCTATTGGAACAGGGTTGTTTCTTGATGGGCATTCAGTTTTGGTTTTGTCCACTCTAGATTTTTGTGTTAAGATGAAAGGCCCTTGTTTGGATGGAGCTGCAGTGTTGGGGCACAGAGGGTCCCAAGCTTGTGTACACTGCACAAAGTCACACAAAGCAGATTGAGAGAGGGTTGCCATGGCCTCTGTTGTTTCAGGTTCTTCCAGGTTCTTCCTCACCTAGGTAATAGGTGTTTTCATTACTTGCAGCCAAAGCAATGGAATGTATCTCACTGTGGGGGGAAAAAGCTACTTTTTTAATTTTTATTTTGGTTTTGTCTCTTCATTTCATCCTTTTTTGTCTTTCAAAGTACTGGTTTAATTCTTTCAAAGTATTGTAATTTTTCTTAAAAGTTAATAAATTTTAACCACATGAAGAACGTTGAATTATTTTAATTATCTCTTATGAAGTACCTCTTCAGTGCTTTCTTCTTTTTCCCTTCTTGTCTTGAAATCGTTAGAAGTCAATGTGCAGTGGTGTTCATTTCAGTGCTATTAAAAAGTTCAGGTAGAGCACAGAGCTTGAAGTCTTACTGTGACAAAAAGAAAAATATTGATTTTATTTTTCTTTTTCCTGAACTTTTGTGGTCTGGGATTCCATATATGACAGTTATTGTACTCCAGAGAAAAATGTAGTTTGTATTATGTCAGTGGAACTCAATAATAAAAGGTGAGTAAAGATGAAGTGGGTCCTGCCAAGATGTGTAATTAAGAGTCTCCATTCTTCTTCTGTATAGAGAAGAAAAATGATTTGCTGTAATTTAAAGGCAACTTTTGTGGTTTTGTCCAGTTGCTAATATTTGATTTATTCTTGACTGACATCAGCATGGTCCTAATTTAATAACTAAACGTTAATCTTATGCCAGTTAAAGACAGGCTTTTTCTTTGTCTCAAAGCAAGCAATCTTGCATTCATGGGTAGTTTTCTTCAGATCCACTCCATAAAGCTGTCCATCATAAATACCAGTGTGAGAAAAGCTGAGCATCTTTCTTCTATTAGCCAACAGGCAAAAATATGAGGAAGTGTAAACAAATGCTGTAAATCGTGATAATACACACCACAAGAAGCTGCTGGGCAGTAGCACAGCTGCAGGGATGAGCAGGCAGAGATCAGGCTTGACCTGAGAGCCCAATGGCTAAAGCAGCTATCCAGGAAGCAAGGCCCTGAGCTAGGGAAGTTTGGACACCCCATTTGGGATTTCTAGGCAACACTGCACCCACAGAACTGAAGGATATTCTCAACGAAAGTACATCTCACCTGGCATCTCCTCAAAATACGGACATTGTGCCCTCTGTTGCTATCAGAGGTATAGCAAGAATAATACACGGTTGCATAGAGCACTCAGCTGGGAGGGGAGAGATTTCTTGTGCCAAGACTGTTTTCTGTTAGTCCATGACAGTCTAATCTAAAATGCAGAAATAGATCTATATCACCTTATTGAGGCCTAAGTTTCAAATATAAAATCTGGAATTTTGCTTTAGGTACCTACATGAGCTAAAAGCCTTTGATAATGAGAAGCTCTTTAGTTGAGCAGCTAAAAGCATGGAAAGAGGCAATGCTCAGAAAGTGAAGATACACAAGTGTGGGCTGGAAGCAAGAAGAGAGCGGTAGATTCCAGTGAGGGTGGTGAAGCACTGGAATGGGTTGCCCAGGGAGGTTGTGGATGCTCCATCCCTGGCAGTGTTCAAGGCCAGGTTGGACAGAGCCTTGGACCACATGATTTAGGGCAAGGTGTCCCTGCCCATGGCAGGGGGGTTGGAACTAGATGATCTTAAGGTCCTTTCCAACCCTTACTATTCTATGATTCTATGATTCCTGTAGTTCAAAACTTGCTATTTTTTTTTTCCACCTATATTGAGATATGTGTTTAATGCAGGAATTATGGAAAGGGGCTTTCCAAACTGTATTATGTAGGAAATCAGACTAAATGAGGGATGATCAGAAAGTCTATTCTGCCTCTAAAATAGACTAGCTTTAAAAAAGGTTTTAAGTTAGACTCTTAAACTGTATAATTCAGTTGCATTTAGTGGAGCTGTGTCATTTTACAGCTGTAAGTGTATCTACTTTTTAGGTCTGACTTCCCAGTAATATACAGAAAATTTAGTGGGCTCTTATAACAAGAAAGATGTTTTCATCACAAGCTGCCTTCACCTCAAACCCTTTTGCCTTCTCTTCCCCTGAGAAATAAGGCATCCTATTGCAGCAAGCAGTGCTTTCATTCCCCCTGGGTCCTTTGCCATACCCAGCTCTGTGCAAAGTAACTGCAAATTGTTTTCAGGATGGCAGGAATGCGCCTGCATCCAGCTAACTAGGAAAAGAGTCACTGAATTGTAGGGGAAAGAGAAGCAAAATGCTGTGCCTGGGGAGAATACTCTCCTGTGCTCTGTGTGTGGAGTGTTTTGCCTGGGTACAGGGTAGCCTAGCACTATCACCTCCATTCTATGCCTGGGAAGGAGCTACAGGAAAAGCTGACAGTTAAATGGGGGAAAATGGAATACAGCTGTGAATTCCCCTGAAGATCACCTTTTCTGGTAACAGATTTGCTGGAAGATTTGTAGAGAGAGTCGGGACCCCGAACCTCGAAAGACAGAGTAGAAACGTCCTACTAACCAGATTTTTGGACCTTCCATTGGAAGATGTAACTGGTCTTAATATTAACTGGGGGGTAATATTAACTTAAATTACTTTTAAACTTGATCATGTGATGCATATGTAAATAAAGTTGTGACCTGCCATATCACAGTCATGCCAGGGGTTGTTTGTTGTTTCCATATGTGAGTGGTGAGAACTAAAGATATATTTAGCTGATGGGGCAGAAGTGCAAAAGCTTCCTTCATTTTGGGATTCCCAATCTTAAATAGAAAGCTTTTTGGCTGTATAAAAGTCAATGCAATATTTGAAAATGCTCATGGATGTTAAAAATTGAATATTTCTTAGCAAGGGAATCTTTCAACATTTTATTAGTTCATGTGAAAATGGATTTCTCTTGGATAATACTAAACCAGCTAAATCTGAAAACCTGCCTTGAAGTGTCTCAAGTACAAAAATCTTCCAATACAAGATAAATACAAGTTAAATAAAATTTGACATGAGGGACAGAGCAACCAGGTCATGTGAGGATTTAAGCATAGAGAATAGTGGAAATAGTTTTCACTGTTGCTTCAAGTACGTAATAACCAGAAAAGCATCTAATTTCTTAGGGTTTAAGATGGATACCGCATGAAATAATGAATAATGAAAGTAAGCATTTAAATTGCTTGGTTCATTGCAGGCATTGTGTCCCTGATCTCTCTGGCTGTCCTGTCCTACGAACGCTACAGCACTCTCACCCTGTGCAACAAGCGCAGCGCTGACTACCAGAAGGCATTGCTGGCAGTCGGTGGTTCATGGATTTACTCCCTGGTCTGGACTGTGCCCCCTCTGATTGGTTGGAGCAGTTATGGGGTAGAAGGTGCAGGTACAAGCTGTTCAGTATGCTGGTCCTCGAAGTCAGCAGAGTCCACATCCTATATCATCTGTCTCTTCATATTCTGCTTGGTCATCCCTGTGATGGTCATGATGTACTGCTATGGTCGCCTCCTTTACACTGTTAAACAGGTAAGTAGCTGGGTGTTATCGATAGTGCAACCTGCTCTGAGGTGTGTGTTGCATTTCTCCTTTATCAGCTTTGGAAATACTGATTATAGAGAGCAAAACAACAAATCACAATGAAACTAAAAAGGCCACAGAAAGCCTCAGGAAAGGGGCAGGAGGTCTTCACCAAGCTTTTTTGTTCTTCTGAAGATCCAGTCACAACAACCAGCTGAACATCCATATAGATACTGATTTTGTGGTTTGGAAATACAGTGTTCTAGGAAAACCAGCACATCTGGGTGAAGGTTGCATTTATACAGAAGCCAACACACTTTTACCTGTCTATGAACAAGGCATCCATGAAAACATTTCTTCCTGGTTTTGGATGATGACATTTTAATAATTTCTGCTTCTTAATCTGTGGAGTCCTAACTCTACTGTAATGCAGTTCTACTGCAGTTTGCAGAGTTATCCCAAGGATCAGCTTCTCCCTGTAATTCTAGGCCACATTTAAAAGTTTCCTTAAATACTACTATTGCTACTACAATGACAGTTCTCTGGCTGGTTTAAAGTGCACTGCAAATATTCCAAAATGAATGTTCCAAAAGACCTTGATGGGGGTGTAGTATTGTGAAGTTTGAATACTCTTGGGACAGTAATGAAATGATTTAATGATGAATAATAAGAAAGGAATGAGTGTAGAAGTGATCTCTAAAAAGCAATTCTCTAAAATGTTCAGATTAATTAACTAAAGGTGTTAAAGAGGTGGGGGGGGGGAGGGGTGAAGGGCAGTAAATCCCTGAACAGAGGCTCTCATACAGAATTAAAGTGGATGTAGTTTACTTTTGATTAGTCATAAGGAATTAAGGTTGTGCGTTTTACATGATTTGTCAAAACTTTCAGAACACTTAAAGCCCAAATGGGAAATCTTTTCCTGGTTGAGTGCTGAGGGAGGCAGTAAAATCCCTTTGATGAATCACACATTTGTAATCCTGTTAATGCTGTGCAATAGTAATATGGAAAAAAAATTCCATTGATTGTAAGCCATTAAAGTGAAGTTGCAGACGATATCTGGTCCCTGGGCAGCAGTATCCTTTGCCATCACCTTAAAGAAAGAGCAGGATATTGGAACATGTGCTATAGTAATATGCAGAAGATAAACTTTTGTCTCTTCTTTCCTTCAGCTCTCACTGCCTTTCCTAGCAATAGCCATCACACCACATGCAAATGTTTTTATGGATGAAGCTTTTGTGGCATGTTCTTTAGCTTCTAGTTCTAAATGTAGACTTGTGTTCATTCACTTTTTTAACTGTTGTTTCAAATGTAGTAGTAATCTCACCAATATGCCCAATGCTGAGGGAACAAAGTATCATAGGAAAGATATGTGCAATCTATAGCCATTTTGTATTTAGACATGAAGACCGGGTAGACTGGGTGGAAGACTTAAGTTCATTGATTAATTAACTGTCCAGAGGAAAAAAATGGGAGAAGGAATAACATTTTCCACAATCATCTCTCCTCCATCCTCCATGTGCTTTCCAGAGTGATCTGGAAGCCTCTGGTATGTAGAGGTTAGAGGGTTTGAGAAATTTTGTAAGTGGTGGAAGTGAAAAAGAGCTAAACTTCATCTCACATAATCTGTTGGAGGAGAGGTTTTGGGGAACTAATGCATGTTAAATGCAGAGGAAGTCCAGTGAGGATTAGATCACATTTCCCCTCTGAAGTTGTTGTGACTACGGGTTGTAACAGCTGCCTGAGAATTTGTGAAGTCTAGAATAGCTAAAACCTAAATTTTTACATAAACCTTATAATGCTTTCCTGGTGTTTGCAAAAGATTTTCTTGATAAGTTACATTTCAGCAAAAAGAATCTCAATCACAAAACTCATCAGTCCTCTGCTTTCTGTGATGTACCAGAAACTGTCTCCAGTACGATAATCCTGAAATCTTGCACTTCATAAATCTCCTGTGGCATATGTATAAATTTCTAAAGAACGTATCATAACACAGCCACCGAAATACAGACTTTTTTCCCTCTGAAGTCTTCTAACTATTCTGTAATAAATGGGATAGATTATGAAATGCTAAAGTATGTCATGTTTCAAACTGGAGGAAGAGATGAGCGATATGCAAATAAAAATATAGTAGTTCTTACATACAACTACAAAGAGTAGATAGGGGAATACAAAAAAGAGAGGTTACTGCATCTATTTTAATGCTGTTACTTTCTGGTGTGGGCAAAAAAATCATTATTTTGCAATATTCTGGCCTCATAGATTAAAGTCTGCCTGTGACTCTCTATGTTACATATTAGAAGAAATGTGGGAGCATTGCAAACATAGTAAGTGGATTATACCAGCTTCAACTGCTTGGTAAATTTTTTGAAATATGCATTTCATAACTTTGCAAAATATATGTAAGTTTTTATGTTAGATTACTGTAGCATTAATGGTATTGCACACTGAGGTTAAGAGTGCAGGAGTTATGCCATTATTAATAGTGCAGTGTAAATTAATTGTGGTGGAAGAAATATCTCAGTAGATTTGAGATAGTTAATGCAAGAATTGGCACAGTGCCTGCATTTTCTTATTGCAGGAACTCAATTACAGATCTGCTTTTCTCTTTTTCTTCTCTAAATTTAGTCAAATGCTGTAGCATCCTGTCACTCGGAGCATTAATATATCCTATGAAGTCATCTGCAATCTGTGTAATAGTAAAAGGCACAAGGATTTCAGTAATACAGGTTTTATAAATGATCATCTTTTCAAGGAATTACGAGTCAATAGCATCCTTGTATGAATAATCTTGACAACAAATGCCATTAAACAGTATTAGAACATGACTGCACTATCATCTCAGAGCTCTTGCCATTTATCAAGCTTGAAGACCCTTTGGAATTGCACAAGTTATTTTCTTTAAAGGTATGGGGTTTTTTTCCAGAATGGCTTTATGTGGATGGTTGAGTTTGGTTGTGCAGATAGTCTTTGCTGCCATCCTTGTGTAGTTCACTCAGAGGAGGGAAATATTAGCTCTGAATAGTGAAAGCATTTCAGAGATGCTAAGCAAAATAATACTCAAAATGGAAAGCTGAAGAAAAAAATGTGGTTTCAGGAGCTGTTAGGGAATTTGGTAGTGCATCAGATTTTATGACATAGAGAAACACAGATATATTATCAGACTTTTCTTCCGAGTCTATATATTCACTCTTGTTGATTTTGTTTCCTGCTTTTATGAAACCTGTTTTTCCATTCCTGCAGATGCAGAAATTCAGTTTCTTCTTTAAGTTTTCCTTTAAAGTGTCTGATACCTATAAGTATAAAGGGGTAAAGTTTGCTCCCTCACAAAATATTATTTACATATATTTTATTTGTGCACATTCTACAGAACAAGGGAAGGAAATTGAGAATGGTTTATTACTCCTAGTGCAATTATTATTTACTTTTTTTTTCCCCCAGTTTTTGGCTTACGATGCTTCTCTATGACTTTACCATTGCATTCCCTCTGGAAAAATGTTCTTTATAAAGGCGGTGTCAGTTGTTTACACTTTTGAAAAGTGGGCTCCCAAATGTGGAATTACAGAGATTAGCATTGCGATCACTGTAGCACAGAAGGCACAATACGATTAAAATCCTCTGCTGTGGGGCCCAGAGAACTCATATGAACCAGCCTAATAAAAATTAGTAGAACTTTTAAAAGAGATGTCTTCAGTCTGCATTATCTCTCACTTGCATATAGAAATCTTGCCAAGGGGCAAGAAGAGTCCCAGAACATTGTTTCAGGAAAAGATTTCAGATTGATTTTGTGGAGCCTCTTGTCTTGGCTCATCTCATTGCCAGTCTTCCTTCGTTGAAAGCTGTGCCTGAACAAAGCTCGGCTTTTCTTTATGGAATGTAGCTAGGACATTGTTAACAATAAAAGGGACTGTAAGCAGAGCATGAAGACTTAAACACATGGTGTAATACACATCTGACTTGCTGAGTGCAACAGATCCTGTGTTAAAGTGGGCTGTATCGTGGGATTCTGGAGTATATGGACTTCTGCCCTGACCTGCTAGTACTACTGTGTGTGGGTTTTTCTTTTTACTTGAGAACAGCGAGGAAAAAGTAGAGATGAAAAACATTTACTACATTCTTTCATGTTGTTACCTGAGTTCTACTTTGATTTTGTGTTTTTTACACAAAAATATCAAGGAAAAAACATTCAAGAAGTACTTTATGACTAGTCCATATGAGGCACAAGTTGGCCTTACCAGTATGCCATGTCCTCCTCCCATGGTGCACCTACTAATGCTTAATTCCTCATAAACTGCTAGTTTAACTAGTGACCAAAATGTAGGTTTAGGTAGTGGAATTACCTGACTATTTCCCTTTACAGTAACTTTTGTTGTTTCTTTTGAAAAGTGCCACATGATTTCTGACTTCCACATGTCACAGGGGAGAACCAGATCATCTTTTTTTTTCCCATGCCCTGACCTTTCTGAGTCTTGTCACCTTGTAGAGGAATGGAGATGGTTAAGGTTACGCTGCAGAGGCTGCCTGGTCCTCTCTCTCTTACTCCTCTTCCAGACTTCAAAGTACCAAATTTAGTGGAGGAAAAATGCTTCTGTCTCTTACTTCAAAATTAATGCCCCAGAGTGAAATTGTGACTCGATTATAAACCTGAAGAAACTAATTTTTAATTCTATGTGATGAGATTTCGACTCTAGTATTTTTTAAAAATCCTATAAACAACAGTGGTGATTTTGAAATCTCCCGTGCCCACAAAGAAAGTCCGTGAGAAAAAAGAAATAGATTTTTATGACTTATGATTCCTTAATCCTGTTTTATGTCTGCATTATTTGGAACATTGAAAAAATATCTGTAAATACAATTATTGCATCATTGTTCATTAAAGTAGTGAGGAAAGGATTACGAAGTAGAAGGATCCCTCCTGTTTCAAGTTCTCCAGCTCGTTTGGAAATGATTGTTTGTAGGAAGACAGCACATTAGGGCAGAATGCTCAATGATTTTAACTGAAAAGAATTTATCTTCACATAATACAAAGAGTAGGATGGAAAAGTAATAATTGTTCCATCATTCTTTCATATGCTTCATATATGTAGTTATAGAGAAGTTTGATTTTCTGAAACTGTATCTTTGATGGCACTGAAGTTATGACTTGTATTGAGAGAATTGATGAAGCAATTATGTACCATTAACTCTTATCTTCTAAAAGCCCTAAATAAAACCAGGTTTGTATCATAGGCTTTGTTTTAGAAGCAAAGCTCAAAATCTTTCTCATTTATGGAAACAAAGAAGTCCTAAGAAATGTAATTCAGGTGAAGGTGTTGCAGTCCTGGTCCCTTGGTTCCTGTAGGTCATCCCTTTCAAATGTGGTTAAATACCTTTGGGATTTGACTTCATTTCAAGTATGCTTGACCCTAACTGTGTATTTATGTTCATAAATTTTATTTCCTCCCTTTGGGTCTTTATGTATACTTTCTCTCCTAACTTCTGGTCATATAGAGGAAGAATGATAAATAACTTTGCCTTTCTTTTTTAAACCTTGCCATAAAGATATAATAATTGTGTCATTGTTATTTACTGCCAGGTCATAATATAAAATACAAGTATAACATAACTTTTGAAACAAAATCTGTAGCATTTTAACACAGAATTTTGGCATTCATTTCATGAGGACCTTACAAATACTTGTTTGCACTTTCATAAACAGCAATTTTCAGATGTCAGCATTTCATGTTTCAGAAAGTTCTATCCTTACATTTGTGTTCAAGCAAAAGCAAGCACTGATTCGTGTTAGCTGTTTTGTTTGTTTTGTTGGTTTTGGTTTATTTTTTTTAATGGGAAGCCTGCTGGAATAAAAAGTTGCTTTGGTTAGCTCAGAGGAAGATTTACTAGCATGCTTAATTTTTAGAGAGCTAACTTATTCTTGTACTCTTTTGTAATTATTAGGTTTTGCCCAGGAGGTGAAAAGTTTGTTACATAGCTATCATGAAGACACTATAAATACGGCATTGATTTGAGCGGGGTTGCTACTTTCAACTGTAAAAAGATTTCACTTTTGTGCACTGCATTAATACCAGTTTTTATTGAAGAAGGCTGTCCTGGTGGCATAAACGTCAGTGTCTTCTATAACAGTGGAGAAAAATGTGGAACCCTGAGAAATAAAAGGGATAGCTAACACTTTGTGTATGGCTGCAAGGTTTGTAAGTTTGCCGTCTCAGATTTTAAGAGAGTGAAGGTATGGTGAGTCAATCCAATGTAAAATACCTTTCAGTGTCTAGAGACTTCAGCTGCTGTCAGGTCTCGTATAGACACATAGAATCATAGAATGTTGGAAAGGACTTAAGATCACCTAGTTCCAACCCCCCTGCCATGGGCAGGGGCACCACACACTTAAACATGTCACCCAAGACTCCATCCAACCTGGCCTTTGAACACTGCCAGGGATGTCTAAGTCATGGGTGACAGGTATATGTTCACTCAGAGTTGTTCTCTGTATTTCTAGTTAAAAAGTGTTGACTGACTGTTAAAGCACGTGTGACCAGGTTAGTACTAATTTTTTGAGGTCTGAGCATGCTGGAAGGGAAACAGGAAAGATTATGATGTTCTTTACCTATGCTTGCATAAGTGTAAATCATTAGTTAATTGTTTGTATTTTGCAAAGAAGCAGTGATACAACTTTGGCATAAATCATGCACTGTACAAATTCATTGTAAATCAAGTTAATGGCTGGTCAGAAAATAGGGTTTCATTGGGTTTGCCATTTTTCATCCTTTAGATAAACTAAGGAGGAAATAAGCCTGTTACAACTTTTAATAACAAGCTAATAGAAATTTAAGTTCTGATGCATTAACCTGTGGATGCATTACGCCCATAAAGAATGTGCTGCAGTCTCACGAGTCTTTCGTTTACAGTAAATGGTGTACATCAATACCAGGCACTCAACGATGCCTCTGTTCAGGGGATGATTTAATAAAGCTTTTTCGTGGTAGGTGAAAGTATAAGATTTTTTTGTTTGCTTACCAGTTATAAAACTGGAAAGGTTAAATCTGTGGAAGGATGTTCTGCAGGGTAAAGGATGTGTTTTTGTGCACTTACGCTTCAGCACTCAGAACTGAGCCACACTTAGTTGCTCTCCTGTAGTTTAACTCCACTTAAGAAACCAACTTGTGACCTCAAGCAGAATCTCTGGCAAAAGATTTGAAGCAAAATAAATTGTCCTACATGTAGCACTATGTTGTTGACCCCCACATTAACTGTGCCATTGTGCAAGAGTCTTTATGCCACTCCTCAGCCAGTGCTGTCCGAGTGGAAAATCAAAGCCTTGGTTCACTGCACATAAACCACAATGTATATAGCGAAGCCTTCAGTCATAATCCAAACTGTAGTTCTGCTTTTTCCTGGTGGAGCAGAGAGTGTCATGAAGGATGTTTGCTTTGACTTTTTCCACCCTTATTCCACTTCCATGTTAGTCCCATAGAGCTGTAAGCATTCATTGGTTCTTTGATTTAGTCTCCCTTCCACTGCTGAGCATCCCGAGAGGTTAAGATACAGTGCCTGAGGCAGGGATAGAGGAAAAGAATTTTATCTGAGAACTTAATCATGTAGTGAGGAACAGTGGCATGCCAGCATGACATGACAAATCCACATGCTGCAGAGATATAAAAGGATGCAAATGATGATTATGCACTTACAAACTGAAAATCAAAAACATGTAGAAGAAGAAAGGTAAAAATCTAAACCAAACATTGTTTCAAAGTTTCTAATCAATTGTTTCATTATCTTCAAATCCTATTGGCTAGGTAGGATTTTTTGGCTAGCTCAGATGAATAATTTGCATATCTGCATGAGAACCTCTGCATAAAAGTGGATTCAAGGTTTATGACCAGGGGAATTGAGTTGAGCTGTCAGGCTTTTATTATCTTAATAATAGAAATGTATTAAACTATGTAAAGTTATGAGATTGATCTTACTTTTTTTATGACAGTTAAAATAAGGTAAAAATTAGATTCTCTAGCTACTTGGCTCTAAAGCTATTTTATCCACAAACAAAAGGTGAGAAAGTCCAGTTCATCTCTGTCTTATATCTCCAAAGTTTTCTGGTCCTATAGCTTCACCTTAAAGTGACTAAAGCTAAGGTGGCCTAATCTACTTGCAATAGATACTCATTTTGCTCAACAGCTACTCATACTTTAATATTTTATGACCTACTATATCCTGTATTATTTTTATGGTGAATATTATACCCTGCTAAAGAGTTAGACTTAAATGGCACATGTGTGCTTCCTTTATGAAACCTGTGTTTATTTTCAGTGGAGGCAAACCCATCTTTAATATGAATATAGTGGATTAAATGAGAATACATAATTTTGGTAATGATGCAAGATTATGTTGTCTTCACAGTATATACTTTAATATTTAACATTTATCTGCAGTGGGCAGGTCATTCTTTCAAATCATACACCTTTAGAAGCAGAATAATTTTGTGTGTGTGTGTATGTGTGCCTGTGTGGCTCTGCACACAGGAGCATGCAGATAAGTCTGCGTACTCAGTACTGACACATTTCTACATGGTCAGGAACCTTCCTTGGCCTTGAAGCAAATGGTAGATGCTCCCTGCATCCATACTACACAGAGTTTGGCCTTGAGCATCCCCTGGACCTTATGTAGTGCACCTATGGCGCTCAAATATAGCAGTTCATATTTTCTTTTTTTGCCCATATCAGAGTGTCTAAAACGAGATGAGGGCTGACTTCCAGTACAGTTCAATGGAGTTGTGAGCTCTTCTAGAGTGGAGCTAAGAGTTGATATGCTATATCCTGATCTATATAGCAGAGGTGAGATATGCATGAGACTTCTTTGCCTTAGTCTTCACTGGCAAATACTCTGACCACACCGCCCACGTCTTAGGAGGCAGATCCAGGGGCTGTGAGAATGAAGACCTTAGGCCCACTGTAGGAGAGGATCAGGTTCGAGACCATCTTAAGAACCTGAATGTGCACAAGTCCATGGGACCTGATGAAATCCATTCGCAGGTCCTGAAGGAGCTGGTGAATGAAGTTGCTAAGCCACTGTCCATCATATTAGAAAAATCCTGGCAGCCAGGTGAAGTTCCCGCTGACTGGAGAAAGAGAAATATAACTCCAATTTTCAAGAAGGGGAAAATGGAAGACCCAGGGAACTACAGAGCAGTCAGTCTCACCTCTGAGCCTGGCCAAATCCTGGAGCAAATTCTTCTGGAAAGCATGCTAAGGCACACGAAAAACAACAAGGTGGTTAGTGACAGCCAACATGGCTTCACTAAGGGGAAATCCTGCCTGACCAATTTGGTGGCCTTCTGTGGTGGGGCTACAGAACTGATGGATGGGGCAAAGCAGTTGATGTCATCTACCTGGACTTGTGCAAAGAGTTTGACACTGGTCCACATGACATCCTTGTCTCTAAATTGGAGAGACATCAATTTGATAGACGGACCACTTGGTGGATAAAGAATTGGCTGGATGGCCACATGCAAAGAGTTGTGGTAAATGGCTCAATATCCAATTGGAGACCAGTAACAAGTGGCGTCCCTCAGGGGTCAGTGTTGGGACCGATTTTGTTCAACATCTTTGTCGGCGACGTGAATGGTGGGAATGAGTGCGCCCTCAGCAAGTTTGCCAATGACACTAAGTTATGTGGTT
Organism: Strigops habroptila; assembly: GCF_004027225.2. Lineage (NCBI taxonomy): Eukaryota > Metazoa > Chordata > Aves > Psittaciformes > Psittacidae > Strigops > Strigops habroptila. The sequence goes on from NC_044278.2 coordinate 60,733,984, forward strand.
TGGTTGATACGCTGGAGGGAAGGGATGCCATCCAGAGGGACCTTGACATGCTTGTGAGGTGGGCCAGTACCAACCTCATGAAGTTCAACCAAGGCAAGTGCAAGGTCCTACACCTGGGTCAGGGCAATCCCAGGCACTGCTACAGGTTGGGTGGAGAAGAGATTCAGAGCAGCCCTGTGGAGAAGGGCTTGGGGGTGTTGGTTGATGAGAAACTTAACATGAGCTGGCTTCAGTGTGCGCTTGCAGCCCAGAAAGCCAGCCGTATCCTGGGCTGCATCAAAAGAAGAGTGACCAGCAGGTCGAAGGAGGTGATCCTGCCCTTCTACTCTGCTCTCGTGAGACTCCACTTGGAGTGTTGTGTACAGCTCTGGTGTCCTCAACATAAGAAGGACGTGGAGCTGTTGGAACAAGTCCAGAGGAGGGCCACGAGGATGATGAGTGGTCTCGAGCACCTCCCCTATGAAGACAGGCTGGGAAAGCTGGGGCTGTTCAGGCTGGAGAAGAGAAGGCTGCGTGGAGACCTCATAGCAGCCTTCCAGTATCTGAAGGGGGCCTACAAGGATTCCAGAGAGGGACTCTTCATGAGGGACTGTAGTGGTAGGACAAGAGGTAATGGGTTCAAACTTCAACAGGGGAAGTTCAGGTGAGATATAATGAAGAAGTTCTTTACAGTGAGGGTGGTGAGGCACTGGAACAGGTTGCTCAAGGAAGTTGTGAATGCTCCATCCCTGGCAGTGTTCAAGGCCAGGTTGGATGGAGTCTTGGGTGGCATGTTTAAGTGTGTGGTGTCCCTGCCCATGGCAGGGGGGTTGGAACTAGGTGATCTTAAGGTCCTTTCCAACCCTAAACATTCTATGATTCTATATACATCTTCAAACAATGAACGACAGTCTTTGGCTTGAGGTGGAGTCATCTGAGCTCACAATGAATGAATAATTTTTTGACTTTTAGTAGTACTGCTGCATCTGCTAAGCAGCTAGATCCATCCCAGCTGAGTATGTGCTAGGGCTGCCGTTAGGGTATATTCCAGACCTTCTGCTGTATTTAAGAATGGTAATCTAAATTCAAATGGGAGTTCTGTCAACTAAACAGCTTCTCAGGTAATAAAATGCATGTAAGGTGTTTACTAAGGGGATCTCAGTAATATTGGACTGTTCTATTTCTAGTCACATACGAGGCAGAAGATGTACAGCATTGCAGTGTTTCAGCAGGCTGCAACATCCATTTTATCTGGTAATGTAGCACTTCACCTGAAACTGCCCTGAGCATGTGGAAAGAGAAATTTCCATTTAGCTGAGATCTTGCTACATATATCTGGCCTATTGAAGATTAAATATAAACAAAGCATGAGTAAAACCAACATGCACAGAATTAGAAAAGAAATTCGTACATATCCTGAGCCTAAATTAAAATAAAAAAAATATTTGAGCAAACACTCCTGTGATGAATGTAGCTTTTCCTACCTGGCAAACACTGACATACATGTATTTTCTCATTCCTGTTATCATTGAACATACTTAAAGGTTAGTTAGAAGTCTGTAAAACACTGCATACAACCCATTGCCTTGCACAGAAAATGGAATGAATATTGCCACTAGCTATTGTTAGTCAAACACCAATAGCACTCCACTCTGCTCTGATGCCTTTGGTAGGAGCTGGACCTTTAAAAACACCTATCTCTGGGAAAGTTCACTCACCTAGTTCACCTGGATGTGGCTTTCTAGTTTCTCTATTGGTATGGCTTGCAAGCACTTGCTAAAAACCATGAAAGGCCATTCCTGGTAATTTTCTCTCACTTGCTGATCGAGTTCAGGATATTAGTTCAGTCTAAATGTCAAGTTGAAAGAACTGACTTTCACATCATTTCAACCTGCCCTTTCTGCATCAATATTTAAGCTCTTCATGAAGAAAATTTGTAACTGTGGTTGGCAATCTGCCCTTGGCCTTTTATTAATTGCATGCTACTCTTGGGAGCCTTTTCTTTTTGCATATTTTCTTTTACTGTTAAATAGCGAAAAAGCTCCTCTGCCCTGCTCATGCTTCTGTGCTCCAGGATGGTCAAGGCTCAGTAGGTGCTTAGTCATGTCAGCCTGGCACATTTTGGATTTTCTCAATATAAAACTAAATGGATTTGCTTTGAGCTCCATTGCTTGCTGAGTAAGTTCAGGTTGTTAACTCAGTCTAAATGTCAAGTCAAAAGAAATACAATTCCAGCCTGCTGAATCATCTTGTTAACTCAGTATTTTTACTTTGACCTTTCCTTAGGGAGCTACAGGAATTGCTCGATTACTTGTGGTCTTTCCAGAAGAATGGTGGAATTTTATAAGACTACATCATCCTTTTATCTTTTGAGGTGATAAAATTCACACTGGACAGGCTTCGTACTGGCTCTGACTATATCCATCCCTACTTACTCATTGTAGTTTGAAGGATTCTTCTGTCACAAAACTCAGAAATGAAAGCGTTGCTCAAAAATTAGCTGAATTTGCAGTATTGATATTTAGCAAATACTGACTTGAAGGGGTCTGGGCTTATTAGTGAATCATTGATAGAATAGCTTGTGTCTTGGTTCTAACTGTCCCAGATATGTTGGGACCTTCAAAATTGGAATTGGAAAGGACATCTAGAGAATAATTTGAAATACCTCTGTTGCTTTTCCTGGATGTAATTGTCAAAAAAAAAAACCAAAACCCAAAAAACCCAAAAAACATATCTGGATCAAAATTAGGCTGTAAAAAATATATGATACTAGTAATTATTAAAATATAATACCACTTCCTTGGAAGATAAAGGACATGTTTTGCAATTGGGAGTATTATCAATCTGCAAATTGAGAGAGTGAAAACAAGGATCTGACCACATGCCATGTTCAGGGATGCAGAAACTCAGGCGTGGTGATGCTGGAGGAGAAGAACAGAGTTTGCAAGGCCTACAGGGGCAGTTGAGGGGAAATTATTAGTGCAGAGGAAAGTAAATGTAGCATGTGTCATAAATATATGTACATATATGATGAAGGGCTCTTAGGTATCACTCTTCAAAAAGATGATGGAGTCAGCTTGAGTAATTTAATGAAAAATTCAGTTCTTGTTCAGGAAAATGAAAATAATAAGGAAGATGTTAGAAAGTGCTAGGAAAGGGGTTGAGAAAAACATCCCCAATGTTGTTACATCATTGTATAAGCTTGAACTTGTACTTGCTTGGTCTAGTGGAAGGTGTCCCTGCCCATGGCTGGGAGGTTGGAACTCGATGATCCTAAGGTCCTTTCCACTCCAACCATTCTATGATTCTGTGAATACTGCAAGGAATTCTGGTCATCTATTTGAAAAGGATATAGGAGAAACAGAAAAGGCACAAAAAAGGGTAACAAGGACTATCACAGCTGCAGAAGTAGCTTTGAAGGAGAGATTAAACAGTGAAAGAAACATGCTTAGAAGCCAGTGTTCAAACATCATCACCTTTCAGTTGTGGTGCTACATTTCAAAGTAGCTCTACATTTTGACTCTTTGTCCTTCATTCTGGTGCTTATGAAATACTTGTACACATAAAGAGGAATTTCTAGGAAATACAAAAAGAAAAGGTTACTCGTTAAGCTAAAATAGCTGCTATGAAAAGCTAGAGGTTTTTATGAGCTCAGATATGCTGAAAATCAACCTGGACAGGCTATGTATCAAACTCTCCTTACAAGTAAATAAAGGCATTGCCATGTACATAGATTTTTGGTGATGAGATTCACTGCTCTCGCTCACCTTCTGAGTTAAATCATAACAAACCACTATTTATAATTAGCTGTATTTGTGATTCTAAACATAATCACTTTTTTTTCACTTAAGCTGTCTTCAGTTTTTGAAAAGAATTTTTGCTTTTTTGTGTTTTTGGGGTTTTTTTGAAAGAGAAGCCTAGGAAGAGACACTTCTTCAAGTTGAAATCACGGATTCCAAAATTATTATGTGGTCCAAGCTGGAAAGCAGCGTGGCCCATATAAAGTCCTACTGAATTCTCTGAGTACGTAGTGTTTCAAAAGCTGGGTGTTAGCTCTGAGTTTCCATGTATACTTCCGTAAGTGAGCAAGAGCTGACTGTGTCACACAGAGTCTTTCACCTTTTCCCTTTCCCTTTCTCCCTTCCCTTTCCTCCTGCCCTTTTTTCCTTTCTCTTTTACTTTTTCCCTTCCCCCTTTCTCCTCCTTTCCTTCTCCTTCCGCCTTTATTTTCCCCTTATCTTCCATCCTCTCCTATCCTTTTCTCTCCTTTTTTTTCCTGTTCATGTTAGTATCAGTCAACAAAAAGCTTGCTGATAACAGTTGTTTTCATCTAAATTAATGCACACATTAAGGTATAACTACCTGAATATGTTTGCTGACTTAATCATTCTAATGGAACTATGTCTTTAACCCCTATATTAAATTACTCTTAGACTGCTCCTGAACAAAACCTGCATCTATGTGAACTGATCCCTCCTCAGATATAGTCAGTGGTCTCGCTGGCAGAAGAGCAGTTTGTTATCTGCTGAACTGCTGCTTCACTCTTACAGGATTTTAACCACCACACAGAGATATTAAAATATGCTAAAGAATAGCCATCATCTATTCTTAACTCGTAAAAGTCTGCTACTGCACTCATATCTGTCCTCTTGGGGTATGTGAGAATGCACGAAATAGCTCAAATGAACCATTAGAGTGTGGCAGCAATTTTTCTGCTTGGATACAAGATTTGGAATCCATATTGATTGTTTCCAGTTGCCATCAGTACGATGTTATTCTTGTTCCCCTATAACTCACAAATCTGTGCTACCTGCAGAAATCATTTATAAAGGTGCTACCTTTTGTGCAGCGGCAGAGTAACAACAGTATAGTAATGCACTTGCTATAATCCTCCCCTTCACAAACTAGAAACAAATTTGAGGGAAAATGAATATTATTTAGAACTAAAGTTCCAATAAAAGCTATCTTATATCCCAGTCATCCTCTAAGAGGTTACTTCAGTCTTTTCTTACTGAAATCGTTTCTTTGCCATAAGATGCTAATTTACAAGCCCAGAGCACTTGGAGCTGTCCAGATTCAAAAGAATGAGTAGTATCAAAGCCAATATGATGTGATGGGCAATTGAGGTTTTTCACTGTTTTCTTCTAAAGTGAGTATGCTTATCAGAAACCAGTCATCTTCTACATTTTACTTTACATATGATTACAGTTCACAGATAAAAGTCAAATGGAGTTTGCCAACTAACCAATTTTTGCAAAGTAGCACATTTTACTTTTAATGTGTAATATATTTCTCTTCCGTGTCAACACCATAATTCAGTGTCAGTATACAGTTGTAATTCAGCACAATCTGTATTGTGTGCTTTCTGCGGGGAAATTACAAGGATTTATCTAAGTGTGGTGAAGTTAACACAGCTCATGACTTTTACAGATGATTGGCTCTCTCCTAGAAATGCCAGTAGGTCTCTAGCTGGGCTATTAGTGCTATAAAACTGTCTCTATAGAAATCACTAACATGCCTTAAAGCAAGCTTGGTGAGTTTTCTTTCAGCAAAGACCAGTGGCAGCTTGTTGCAAAGTCAGCTGCAAATATTCTGTAGGTAGCCCCTAGTCAGATAAAGGCTCTGTGCTATGGGTAGTTTTAACAATTACCTGGCATTAACAGGTTTAGTAGCTGCCTATCCCCATGTTCTAGTTAATAACACAAATATATCTTTGAGACGAAAAAAAAAATTAAATCTTTCAGAAGTCTCATTTTGTCTGTCCTCTTCATTATGTGTCCACAAGATGAAATAACTGTGGCTATTGCCTTCAGAGGAGTATTAATTTATTTCCTTGGTGACAATAGCATACACGTGAAAAATGTCCTTCTAGGAGCATGTAAGTATATATAGATGGTGAAGTAATTTATGAAGTCAGGAGTACCTCTTTAGCATAAAGTGACATATGTAACGTCTATCATTCTGGAATATAAATAGATTGTGGAAAGGGATTCATCCTAAAGATCCAGAAAAATCTTAGATGCCAATAGATGAAGTGTTCATAATCTCTAGCTTAATTTTTTCATACAACTATAGTAAGGCAAAGTCTACAATGAGACCACTGTTTTCTGTGCTGAATTCTACATTCAGTTTCCCTGGTTGTCCCCCTGGAGTACAGGGGTACCCCAGCAGTGGTTCATCACACTGGTATTCCGCTCCTGACATTAATTATGTCAGATGCTATCTAGGAAGTGTCTTCAAACCTGGACTCTCTCTACAGGCCATTCCTCTCAAATTCCGCAACATCCACTAGCATATTTATTTTAGTCTAATACCTATTGCATTTTTATCACGAGTTGATCTAGGGCCTCTAATATGACTGCTACAAAGAGTTCACAGGACCTTCCCAACATCTTTGTCAGTGAAGGCTGGTGCAAGGAATTCATGACACTTCTCAGCCCTGAGTACATCTTTTATACCTTGATCATCCCACACACCACACATCATCCCACCATTTTTTTATTTGGCTTCCAGTTTTTCTCATAGTCAAAGAACTTGTTAATGCTTAGGCTGTTCACATAATTTTTAAAAAGAGAGCTGGAGATGATACCCATTCATGACAAGAAGGAGCAATCTTACCACTTATGGAAAATAAGGATTTGTAAAAGAAAACCATTTTTGCTATCCAGCAGCCTGAGCATTTACTGGAGAAATGTTAGCCAAGGAGGTTTTTTTCCCGCTGATCTGATACCTAGACATTTTCAACTCCTTTCTATAGATACCCCATTAAATCATGGTTGGGCCACAGCAAATAGGAGGTGCAGGGTTTTTTACCTTTTTTAAGTTTGTTCTTTCTCTCTCTACTCTGAAAACAAACAAACGAAAAAAAAAGCTTTGGTTCCTTTTCTGTTGAATATTCTGGGTCAAAACTGCCAACATGGGTTGGTAAAAAGTTGGCCAAAATGAACAGTGCTCATTTTCATTTTCACAGGTAACCCGCTCTAGTGGATATAAAGGAAACTGTAGTTGTGATATAATTCAAGTTCTTGATACATGACATGCGCTTAACAACTAGGGAAATACTGTCTTAAAGAAGTCTATGTAAGTTGCCCATTTCATGGAGATCTGTCAAAATGTTCCCAGCATTTTCATTACCAATTTGGATGATGGGATAGGAATCTATGTTTGAAATGTCAGTGAACATCAGAGTTGGTCAAGGCAAGTGCAGAGTTTTGCTTAGATGAGAGAAGTCATACAGGATGGATAAATACAGGTTGGGAGTCAATACGGTGTAAAGGATCTATTTTGAATAGTGAGTCAGGAGGAGTATGTGGGTTTGAGAACATGATACTTTTGCAAACAAAATAGATCTTATGGTGGGACAGGTGATCAGAGGTGTGAAACACCCAACCTCAGGTGTGCTTTGCTCTGCGTGCCAGTTTTGTTAAGCAAAGATGCGTAAATATTGAGGGGGCACATATGAACGGTTTTCAAATGTAAAATCACTGCTACTAAAGAAAAGCAGCTGTAACTAATTGTGATTGCACAGCCTTATACTAATGGAACAACAAAAGGAAACAATTTCTCGAAGTTTTATATCAGGTGCTACTGAAAGCTTTGTGAGGATGCAAGAATTGGAATCATGGAGCAGGTTGTTCAGGGATATGAAATGTCTTTTTATTAGACAGTAACTCTCAGGCTGGTTGAGGAGTACTTGTCCTGCACCTGGTGTGTACTGGGGAAGGGGAGGTGATAGATACTGCTGGATCTCTTTAGAATCCTTCCAGCCCTCTGGCTGTATGATTTTAAATGCATTAAAATTCACGGCATTCCCAACATTCATTTGCAAAGATTGTAAAACAAATTCATCAAGGTAACAGAAAATTTACAGACCTAGAGTAGTTTATGGCAGTATGAAAACAAAATGGTAGAAGAGCAGAGAAATTCAATCCTTTGCCTCCACGAGCTGTTAGTTATTGTAATGTATATATGACAAAGTAAAATAAACTTTCAGAACGCCAGATTTGTGAATATGTAACAACAGTCATAACCCAAAATTTTGCAGAAAGAGCTGACTCTGTCACATTTGGCACTTGTTTTTAGTTAGAGAATAGTTTATGACATGTTTACTATACTTTGTGATGCATATTTCAGTGTTTCTGTTGCATTAGAAAACATGTATTTCCTTTTCTTTTCATATATTATATCCAACTTCAGAAGTTAGACAAAGTACAAAATTTGGCTTAGTCTGAAGTTGAAAAATCATGTCAGTAAAAATATAATCCAGAAACATTTTACTAAAAAAAAATACATAAATATATTTTGTCATTACTCCTTTACTCTTATTGTGTTAGTGATGTTTCTGACTTTTCAGGGAAGACATTTAGATGTCTCCACTTTAAGTCGTAATTTGGTGTAAAACTGAAACAAAGCGAAAAATGGGATTTATATCCCTTCTCACCCATACACATCTATAACTTACAAGTTTTCATGCATCGTTACTTCCACAGACTCCATCAGAGAGGATACATGGGGTAGAAATTGAAAGTCTTTCAGCACTGGTCACTGCTTTTAGATTTTCTTTCTGATCCCTTTCTTTCCATGTCATATGGCTGCCTTCCAGCTGCCTTACATTATACCCGACACCTTCAAAAACCTTCCCATCATTTACACCTGGGTTTTTTTGGTGGCCTCTTGTTCCTTCTGGGAGTATGTCTTTTAAGCATGCCTTAAAAACCCTGTAAAAGTTGTTGAAGTTTATGGATGCTAATAGTGAAGCTTGTCTTTCTGAAGGCATGATGTTCATGAGTGTTGCAGGCTTGGACAAGTCACTCCTACAACAATTTCCGAAATCTTGTTTTCATGTGGAACAATGGCTGGCTGCCCCCAGTGAACAGGATTTTCCTTTCTTAGAGAAGGTTTCTAGCAGTGTGTTTATTCCAACTGAGAGGTTTAACAGACCTACTACCTTCCCTTTTTGGTGGGCCGCAATGTGAAGAAAATGCTGCTTCGTGGAGGTAATCCTCAAAGTAGGCGTTAGAGGGGTAGTCAGTGGATGTTCCCAGACTGAAGCCATGATGGTTCTCCTACAAGGATGCAAATACCATTACGAAGGAAAGCATTACAAAGGCAGAGCATGTAGCACCAGACTAGGGAAACCTCTATGGATGAATCACTAGAAGAGGCCCCATAATATGTACTAGAGAATGGAGACTACTTTCTCCATGTCTAATCATATATTCTTTCCTTATCTATTCCCTGACCTGTTCCTCACAGTTTTTTACGCTATCTTTCCCTTGTAGCATCAAATCTTCGGTCTAATACTATGAATATTCCAGTATGAGGTTTTTATTTTGTGGGGACAGAAATTAAACTTTTAACTAGAAAAAGGAATTGTTTTTTGTTTTAGGTTGGTTTGTTTGTTTGGTTGGTTGGTTTTTTTTAATAACTGTGTTTATTCTAGGTTCTACGTAGATCTAAAAATCAGCCAAAGTACTTCATACTGTGGTTATCTATTTAGAATAGCCACTGAAAATACAGCTTCTGAACTTGTAAGGCAGGAACAATTAGTAGTTCATTTAACAGGTTTTTTTTACAAAACAAATTTGTATTACTTGTGTAGAAGACTCTTCATGAGTAAGAAATCAAGAACTGAAAACTACTTTTACATATTCATTATGCCTGTGCTACTGTTATTAAAAATAAACAGGTTTGAGGCCATCTCTAGACATGCAATTCTGCCATATGTTTATATACATCCACTATAGCATCAACTTGTGCAAACTGACCAGACACAGAGAAATATTTGTAGTATAGTGCAAAACCCTAACTCTCTTAAAAAACAAATGCCTACTCACCATGCTGTCTGTGTGCTTGCAGCTTAGGTATGCCCAGCAGGTGGTGGGATCATTTTGTGTTCTCATGCACACCATGTTCTGGAGACACTCTGCCTTCCTCACCCATCTAATGGGTATGGGATTTGGGGAGAGGATTACAGAGTACTTAGTATGGGCTTCACTGTTGTTTAGTCCTGGATTGTTTCGTGTTTAATCACAAGCACAAATTGCCGTGCAGTCAAATTCTGCCTTAAAGAGTAATGCATCAAACTCATAAAATTGTACAAGTTTGGTTCTGCTTATCTTGCTTTTTTAGTAATCTAAAACAAATATGAAATTTTGCAACAGTTTAAGTTTCCTAACTGGCAGTCTTAAAATGATACATAATTTATAAAGGACTGTCTGTAATACACAAGCTACAGAAAAGGAATTTGTCTTCATTTTCTATGAGCTAAGATAGATGTTTATGAACACCCCAGCTGGGTACAACTCACTAGGCTGAGTTCTTGTTTACCTTCTCTCACATGTTGAAGTGAGGTCTAGACTGACCTAGCTTCTTCAGGTGCAACACAATCCTGGGTACACAATCTCTCACGGAAAAAAAAATGCATACACCTGAGCTTCAGTCTAATTGCTTAAATTTAATTAATCTAATTTCCAGTTTACATTAATTTCTTCCTCCTACTTGTCATTCTGTCTTGAAAAAAGGATGATGAATTGTAGAATGAGATTAAAATTCAGGAGGGTGCTGAGGCTCCTGTTGAGAGGAGAGGCATTGAAGGCTGCTAGACTTCACAGATTTGGGTTTGTTGTGTTTTTTACTGAATACACCTGTGCCATGATAAATGTATAATAATTTGAGAGAAAGGGTCTGGTATGAGTAAGCAGGAGACTGCTTTCAGGCCAGTCTCAGCATAATTGCTGTATTTTTAAAGATGCCAGTGAGACGAGAGCTTTGAAACCACTTTGGATTTATATTCTGTGTAGAGTCTACAGAATTTGACAGACAAATCTGAGCACATATATTAGGCTTATTTAAATATAAATAGCTACATGTCAAAGGTATACCTGCATGTCCTTAATGATGCCATGCCCATGCTTTATCTTGTATGTCATTAGAAATTTTCTGGGGGGTGGGAGTGGGTCCCTCAGTGAAGTGTGGGAGAATATGACCTCTTCCCAGGAAAAAAGGTAATTGTGGTTAGCTGCTGAAAGACTGCTGATGCCTCAGAGATTTAACATCTAATTTAACTGCAAGGAGAGCAGCTACCAGTCCAAAGGAAAGAAAAGCTCAAGTTCTCGCCCGCATGTGCTAGCCTGGTGAAAAGTAGTGTTAAATGCGAGTGAGAGCTTTATATGTGCATGGAAAAATGTATCTAGGGGAATACCCAAGATCCATTTTTACGGAAAGCATTATCCTGACACTATAAAAAAATTCACACCCCAAATTCAGAGGGAATATTGGTATTTTGTGTAGGAAAGGTTGTTGTTAATTTAATTCAAAAGGTGAAGAGAACAGTGAGTCATACTTGCATCATAGCTTTCTTATCCAACCTTGAATGACTCCTGTGTAAGACTTCCCACACAATTATGCCCGTGTGTGTGTATATAGTTTATATAATGTATAGTGTGTGTGTATCATGTATAGTGTATAAATACATATCTATATAGCATATACATTATGTAGAGTGGATAATTTTTTTACATATATTCAAGTATATATATTCATACATGCATTGCCTTTTTCAGTGAGAAGGGAGAAGTCATAAGCCAAACTGAAAACACACCTGAAGGATGGGGAGAAAGTTTTAATGTGTTCTGATTCCAGCTGAGTAAGTTTTCTGATCTCAGCTGACATTTACTCTGACTCTTATATTTATTTTGTCCTTGCCAATTACAACACAGAGGCTGTTATTTCCTGCTTTAGCTATATGAGTATATATATTATATATATCTTTTGAAGCATCATTGTTGTCACCTTTGATTGAAAACACTTTTCCTTTAGATGCAGACCAATGTACACTCCATTTGCTATGTAGACAGTGGATTTTATTGCTTAGCATCAAGTAGTAATTTTGAAACCTGGAAAGAAATTTTACACCTGTCAGTTCATCTCTTTTTGAAAAGATCAACCATAATAGCAATTTTGCAGATATACAATCTCCATGGTGCTATCTCTGGAAGAAAGTACACAGAAACCAAGAAGGGATTAATATTTAATATTTTTCCTTTCTGCTCCAGAAATTCTTCAGTGTAAAATACACTGAAGTCAGCTTAAAAAAACAGATATACATTTCCATTTTTCCTTTCTCTTAACTTCAGCTGGGCTTTTAGGTCAGTCAAAGACATTGCAAAAGTTATTAAAACAAAAAACCACCCCAACCAGAAGTTGATTATTGGAAAAGTAAATCTGTTAAAGATATAATTTGCTGGCAAGCTTTTCAAAAAGAGGAATCTTAAACCAAGTTACTGGCTTGATTTTCTGAAAGTGATCTTAGCACCTTTCACCTTTAAAATAGCAAGTTGCGTTGCTAAGCAGCAGCACACGTAATAATATTCTTACATGTTATCTTTACAAAACTAGCTGCATTTTTATTCTGTTGTTGGAGAGTATCCCTCAGACCTTCAGTTTTTCCCTCCCCAAAGCGGAAATCCTCAGTTTCAACCTCATAGATAAATCCTATGCACTGTGGGTATAGAGTCATTCTCAGTCCTGCCTTGTTTCAGCAACTGCTGAATCTCCTTCAGGAGTCTGTGCGGCATTTGCTGACATAACATCCTTTTTATCACCAAACTCTGGCTTAATTCAATCGTACAACAAAACCTACTGTTTTTTTGAAATACCTACTCCATGCCGTTATAAAAAAGGCAGCCGACAGTCTTGCTGACATGTCCATGGAAGTCCTTTAACCATGGTATAGATAAATCTGGACTCCAATAAGCTTTGGTAGTTCCCCAGACCCTGTCAAATGTCACTCTTTTGCCAAGTCTCTAATTTTCCTCTTGTCCCCCTGAAAAACGTGTAATTTTCTCTTTTTTGTTAATACTTGTTTTGGCAATGTTATCACTTCCTGGATATATATATACGAGCGTAAAATCTCAGGTTTACTGGGTACTATGCAATGGGAATAGGAGTAGCTGCCTCTCTGTCCCCTTCCTTCTCTTTTCTGGATGAGGTTCAGTTTACATAACCTTAGCCACAAAAGATTAAGCCAAGTCAGTCTTCTAGGTTTCTGCAGCCAAAAGGACAGTGGATCTGCTCAAGCCTTGTAGTTCTTGCTGCCAGGTCCCTGACGGTGGCAGTGTGGATGCTCAGCATCAGGTCAGAAAGGATTCTAGCTTTTGGCCATCAGAGTATGGACCAAACCCTCCTTCCCTGAGAAAGGTGCAGATAGACCTACAACCAGGTAACTGCAACACTACCTATGGTCTGGGAATGACTTTCAGCTACTTCAAATGAAAGGACCAGAAAAAACAACTGGTATTTGCTAGCAGAGGGGGCCCGCCAACATTCACTTGTTCTAGGACTGTAAACTTTTAATTCTAGCCCCTGTGAAGGGGCCATTGCACCTTTAACAACCCCAGAACCAGAGTCATGTTTGACTTGATGGTTTTTCAGGCCAAAATAGGTGTTTTCCTTGATCAAGGAGGACTCATCCCCTTTGTAGTGCATGCTGGAAACAAAGTAGTGAATCCTGCCTTTAAAGCTTTGAGATTTCTTTATTGTCCATAGGGTATAATCTGGTTTTAGGCTAATTCAGGACACCATGTTCTTCCTGAGCCCTTTGATAGGAATGTCAGTTGGTGTGAGTCAAGGCCAGTTATAATGTGCTCACTAGAACTGGTCTTAGACAAGCAGTCAAAAACAAGCAAGTAATACAGCTTGTGATTGCTATCAGTTTGGGAAAATTAGACCTGATGGCTTCAAGGGAATGACTTACTATCTATTACAGACTCCCAAACTATCTAGGGAATTCATAAAACAGGGTAAGTCATGTTAGAAATCTTTCATGACATGAAACTCCAACAACTGTAATATTTTATAGCAGACAAGTTTCTTTTGATAATCTTTTTGATAGAAAATTAATTATAGTTTAAATAACTTTGGACATAGCATTTGATGCTTCTTGCATCTCCAGGTTTTTTTCAACTAACTAGATATTTCAGATAGCAAACACACTTCACTGCCCTTTCAGTTTCCATTTTCCACATTTCTTATTTCCTACACATCTTATTTTCCACACATCTTATTTTCCACACATCTTTGATTTGTTTCAGGCAGGTAAATGCCATAGAAGTGTCACTGCCAATATCAGAGATAGCAGCTTTGTGCAGTCCCAAATTACTGAAGGACATACATACAAATAACTTTTTTGAGAAGTGCATATCATCATATACAGTATATCTGTTTAAATGAGCTGCTGGGGCTGGTGGCTCTTCAGTGTTACGGTGATTCTATTTCACCTCAGAAGCACTTTTTTCTGTATTGGGCATAGGTTTTAACATTTCTGAATTGCTTTACTTGTTGCTGTCATCCTTTGGACCATTCAGTGAGTCAGTCTCTTTGCATGAGCCGGTTGTTTGGTGTGGGCTCCTGAGTGTGCCAGGGGCAGACCACATCTCTTGGCCCTGTATGTCCCATACCAGAAAGAGAAGCCCCTGCTGCTGGGGGCAGCCGCTTGGGTCTGTCTGTCCCAGCTGCTGTAGGGGCAGGCACACTTCGCCTGTACTCTGCGTTGGTGAGATGCAAGGCAGCTACAGATCTCCCATGTCTGTGTTAGCCCAGTGCTGGGCGCAGGGCACAGGCTGGTACTCACGGCCAAATGCAGTGCATGCTCAGCTCTTGCACTGGAATTAGCTTGCGTCCTGCCAGCTCAGTTGGGAAGCTCACACTCATGTTTTTGTAACCATTGTCCCTGCTGCGTATGTCTGTAGCTATAGGGAAAACAGAGATAGCTCCTACATGGGGAAGATAGAAGTACATTAGGAACTCTCTTTCTAAAGCCAAACTGTTAATGTAAATCGAATGATAGCTGTGTGTGATACACCTTTAATTTTCTCCTGGACACTGATGCTAGAAAATCCACAGTGAGGGAAGAAGGTCAGGATAAAACATGAGTTGTATGTGATGAATGTGACACCATGAGCTGCTTGTTTAATACATGGGAATGCGTTCACTGCGTAAATCAAATTGCAGCTAAAAGCCCTTTAGCTAAATGCAGCGGTAGAATTCCTGCAACTAAGAGGATTATAGTGTTCCTCAAGTCCTCAGTAAAACTTCACTGGTATTAGCAGCAGTACCAGTTATGCTTCAAGGGCAGTGTACAAAGACATAGGTTTTGTATGTAAAGCATAGCTTCGCCTCACCTTGAGGCATTAAGACAACTATTCCCATTTCGATAACAAAAATTCTCAGTAAAGACAGACTTAAGCAGCTAAAATGTTCTTCCCATGGACTTCAATTCCTAAACTTAATAGTAATATTAAAATAATTAACTATAAAGCCCCTTGTGTGATTTTATAGCTTTCTCCTTCTGTATTTGTTCCTATTAACTCATTATGTGTCCCCAGTTGAGCAAAGTGCTCATGTGCATGCTTAAATCTCAGTTCAGTCAGTGAACATGTGAGTGTAAATGCTTTGTAGAGTCAGGACCCATTGGATTCTAAGATGACCTGAAACAGATGTTTCTGTTTAGTCCCTATTTCCACAGAGACTATACATCTCTTCAGTGTTCATTCTTGTTTTGAACTTAGCCACTTAACTGCTTATAAAGAAGACATCTATTTTTTAAGCCAGTGGCCCCTCTTGTCCCATGATTGTCTATCTTAAACAACAAAATATTTAGTCTATCTTAGTATTAATCCATAAAGCATCAGTTCTGGGGTAGCCCACACTGAAAAGTAGATTACTTGGAGCTTCTATTTCCTACAGCTTTTTAGAGCTTTTCATGTTTTCTGGGGGCTTTTTTCCCTCGTTTTTGCTTGAGGACAGAATCCAGTGATTGGAGAGGAGAAAGTTCATCATAACTGACATTTGAGTCACTGCTTAGTTTGAGACGCTCCTGGGTTTGGTAGAGGGTTATTCATACCAATAAATGGAGAGCATTTCAGATTTTATTTTGTTAGAAACACCACAGAGGAGACTGTCTTACTTGACTGGTTCATGAAGGAAGAAGAATGATCTTTTTCCAGCTTTTTCTCTATTGCAGCTTTTGCATTAAAAAGTCTAGCTCCCTTCTGTTCATTTCAAGAAGCTGTAGTGGACTATATGTTCAAAGATTGGCAGACTTCCCTCAGATGATTATGAATATTTCATTTGTCTCTGGTTTTGGTAGTACTGTTGAATATTTGATCATATCAAAACAAGCACTTATAACTGACACTTAAAGAGGCTGGCAGCAAACACTGCTGCTCATAAATAGCCTTCTCTTTACTTCTGAAGTAGTTCTGAAGTAGTGAAGAAAATACAGTTATTTGAGTGTAAAATTTACAAAGATAGATCCAGGAATCAGCTGTGATAAAAAAAGCACTTTGCATCCTGTTTCCCTATTGCTTGTTTAGAGTGGACTAGGTAAAGGACAATTACAGCATCCACTATTTAGATGAACAGAGTATAATAATTGACATTATTTTCCATCTTAATAAATATTTGGGGAAAGAGAAACTGGCTTGAAGGACAAAATGCATAAAGAGTCCTCCCTCCCCCCGATTTTAAAGATGCTTTGATGTACATGTCCCCTACTTGAGGTGGCTCTAGATGCTGGATTCTTACTGTATATACAGTCTCTCCATGTAGTGGTTAGGTGGATGGGATGCTGTATATTCCTCATAATCTTTCAAGATGGTCATAGCTGAAAATGACTCAGAGCTATTAACAATATGAAGGAAATGCTCTGTAAGAGAAACCACATAGCTGCATTAAGTAAGGAGGAGAGACAAGGGTAAAGATAAAAAAGAAAACATAGAGGAATTCAGTGAAAACAGTCAGGTTAGATCTTCATCACTGAAGCTTCTCCTTCCTAATAGCTAACTTTAGGCCAACTCCCTTGCCTCATAGATAATAAAAACCCCCAGCTTGTCCATGGCTGATGGGAGTATGCACAGTTGTACATGTTAGCGCCTTACAAGGGGGGACCTGGATATGTGCCTCTGGCATTGTGGGCCTTGCAGTTACCTGCAAGATTCAGTAACACAGCCTCTGTACAACCCTCAGGTCTCTTCTGATGTCTGCGCCTTCTTCTGAGCAGGTGAAGTGACACCAGTACTCCCATGGTCCCACAACTTACAACCAGCTGGATGGATCCAGAGGGAGTTGAGCTGCAGTAGGTCAAACCTTTGGCTCAGGAGCACAGGAGGGGGTAGGTTGTCCCCCTGGGCAGAACAAGGTAAAGATGTGAAAATAGAAGGATACATACCAAAATCACATCCATTGTCACTTCATTTTTACACACCTTTCCTTCCCTTATTTAAAACATCCTTGTCTCCAAACTTGAGAGACATAAATTTGATGGATGGACCACCCAGTGGATAAAGAATTTGCTGGATGACTGCCCTCAGAGAGTTGTGGTCAACAACTCAATGCCCAAGTGGAGACCGGTAATGAGTGGTGTCCTTCAGGGGGTTGGTATTGGGACCGATCTTGTTCAACATCTTTGTCGGCGACATGAACAGTGGGATTGAGTGCGCCCTCAGCAAGTTTGCCAACGACACTAAGTTATGTGGTTTGGTTGATACGCTGGAGGGAAGGGATGCCATCCAGAGGGACCTTGACATGCTTGTGAGGTGGGCCAGTACCAACTACATGAAGTTCAACCAAGGCAAGTGCAAGGTCTTACACCTGGGTTGGGGCAATCCCAGGCACAGCTACGGGTTGGGCGGAGAAGAGATTCAGAGCAGCCCTGTGGAGAAGGACTTGGGGGTGTTGGTTGATGAGAAACTGAACATGAGCCGGCTTTAGTGTGCACTTGCAGCCCAGAAAGCCAACCCTATCCTGGGCTGCATCAAAAGAAGCATGACCAGCAGGTCAAAGGAGGTGATCCTGCCCTTCTACTCTGCTCTCGTGAGATCCCACTTGGAGTATTGTGTACAGTTCTGGTGTCCTTAACATAAGAATGACATGGAGCTGTTGGAGCAAGTCCGGAGGAGGGCCACGAGGATGATGAGTGGTCTCGAGCACCTCCTGTATGAAGACAGGCTGGGAAAGTTGGGGCTCTTCCGCCTGGAGGAGCAAAGGCTGCGTGGAGACCTCATAGCAGCCTTCCAATATCTGAAGGGGGCCTACAAGGATTCCAGAGAGGGACTCTTCCTTAGGGACTGTAGTGGTAGGACAAGAGGTAATGGGTTCAAACTTAAACAGGGGAAGTTCAGGTGAGATATAAGGAAGAAGTTATTTACTGTGAGGGTGGTCACACTGTGAGGGAGGCACTGGAACAGGTTGCCCAAAGAAGTGGTAAATGGTCCATCCCTGGCAGTGTTCAAGGCCAGGCAGGACAGAGCCTTGGGAAACATGGTCTAGTGTGAGGCTTCCCTGCCCACGGCCTGCCATGGGCTTGGAACTAGGTGATCTTAAGGTCCCTTCCAACCCAAACTGTTCTGTGATTCTATGAATCTATGATACATATTTTATCTGTACAGAGGGTAAACTCTTGCAAACTCCTCAAGACAGAGATATTATCTAAACACAGAGGGAAAATGTGCTGACTGATGCCTCTGCCTTTATTGAAAATCTTTAGCTGTGGATGCTGTGGCTAGCTGGGGCTTTGCATTCCTCAGTTAATACTAAACTTGTAACAGCTGCAGCTAACATGGGATCCTGGATTCTTCAGTCAGAGAAAATTCCTATGAAAAATTTAGTTCAAATAAGCAATACAGGATTGGACTATTATCTATTATTAATCCTCTTTTTCATGCTGAAGTAATTATAAGTGCTGTTCTTGAAATAATAATAATAAAAAAAGAATAGTCCCAGTGTTTTCAGAGAGGATGAATTTTATTTTCTAGTTGCCTTTTTTCAGAAAATCATTAAAAGACAGGAAAAATGCTTGAGTTTTTTGGCAGGCTAAGTTTCTGTGCATGTTATTTACTTTCAATAGGAACATCTCTAATGAAACTCCAGAGAGAACCAAGCACTCTAGAATGCTAGAATCATAATTAACTAAAACCAAACAGCATCACTATATTATTTTGCCTTCCATATGTACTTACAGAGTTACTATATATGTTTTTAACACACAGATACTTAAACACATATGCTATGCAAAAGCACCACACCACAAAGATGTAGGTAAAGCTCTGACTATTTCCACTGCATTAGCATGTGCAAGTTGTGTGCCAGGCAACAGGAGATGACATTTGACTTGGGTGATTAGTGGCTTCCACTTTTAACTGTGTTCTGTTCATTTACAGAGTTGTGCACATCAGTGTTCTCTTGCATAAGCTTAAAGCCATACTTTCTAACTTTTTTGTTGTTTTTGTTGGGTAAAGCATTCCAGGGACCAGATTTTTTCTTATTTATGTTTGTAGCTCTACAGAGGCTTCGTTCCCATGGGTGTTGTTTACCCTCAAGTACTATATTTAGGAGGCAAAAAGACCTTAAAGTGGACATAAATTACATTTGGCTGAGTACAAGATTCAATCGATACAGTTTAAACATTTGAATACTTCCTGAAATCCTGCTGGCACATCTTGATTTGCTAAACACACACTGGGGGAGAATTGAGGAATTAACCATAACCTCTGGAGACCAGTGTGCTGAGGCTCCATCTAGAGTCAGTGGAGAGAGACTGGCTCCAAAATTAGCCTTCTTGCAGAGTTTGCTTAATTTTGTTGGCTGGAAAGATGCTTAGGGAGACCAGTCTTGCTATGCTGCAGTTAATCTTTCTGAATGTTTTCTAAGAACTGTTTTTCATACTCCCTCTAAAATGAGGCTAAGCACCCAGACCTGATCTACACCCCACCCAATCTTGTGCTGACTTCCGTAGGCTTTGGGTCAAATTTAATGGCCATCTCACAGAGCTATTGCATGGGAAGTTTGCTTTTAAATAATGCTTGGTCATGGCACTGGCTGTGTGTTCTGTGCAGGGAATGGTGCTTGTTCCTCACAGTTACCACCAGCATGCTTAGCAGTACGAACACACTGGAGAAGTGTTTTCTAGCTGTCTGCAGAAAAATGCATTTACACCAAAGCTTAAAAATAAAAATTGACCATTATTTGAATATTTAACATCCATCTTAGAGCTCTAGACTCCAAAAGGGTATGATGCTTCGGTCCAGAACAGGTCAAAGGAGAATACATTTTGAAGCACAGACTATAAATACTTCTACAGCAGAGTTGGGTTTGCTGACAGGCTGTAACTACTGGTAAATTTATGATAGCAAGATGGGCTGTTGTGCCATCACTTTGATAATTTAAAACTGAGGCTCCTGTTTATGCAGTTCTACACCATTATCTAAAAACCCCCAATACAATAGCTGAACTATGTCAGTATTTGGCACGCTTTTATAAGATTATAAATAACAGGATTTGATGATTATTAAGAGGGAGGCCCTTGTATCAAAATGGTAAAGTACCACAGAAATAATCTAGAATGGATGAATCCTACCACTTAAAACTTTATTTGTTCACTTTTGGGTTTGTGTTTGTTTTGCTTGTGGAACTAAAATGTTGATTATCAATCATTGCTGATCCAAGACCAATAGTTCCAGGTTCATATAGTAATCAATCCAACAGCTCAGCTTCTGAAATTCTATCTTTTATTCACCTTCCCTAGGTTGGAAAAATCCACAAGAATGCTGCCCGCAGAAGAGAATACCACGTACTGTTCATGGTGATCACTACAGTTATCTGTTACCTGGTGTGTTGGATTCCCTATGGAGTTATAGCATTGCTTGCAACATTTGGTAAACCAGGTGCAGTGACTCCAGTTGCAAGCGTCATACCTTCCATCCTAGCAAAAAGCAGTACTGTTTGCAATCCCATTATCTACATCCTTATGAATAAGCAGGTAAGACATACATTATTTTTAAATTCTATTTTCTTTATGGTCTGTCAGGCATTTTTGACTGCTGTGACCTATAGATGTGTCTTTATGAGGATATTCAAGGCTTGTCCAGATATTACTGGAGTCTTCGGGTGCAATTGTTTGCAGTCAACAATATATTGCTAGATAGGAAGAACCAGATAAACATTTGCTTACTGAAATTACTGTGTTCTTCTGAGGGCACACTGGGTGTTAATTAGTATGCTGCAGAGCTAGTCGCCAAAGGCATTGGCATCTATTTACAAGAGGAATACTCAGACATGGTGGGGGTGAGGGGGAAGAGGCACAATAAGAGGAATGGATTTCATGACCTGGAAAACAATATGAAGGAGGAAACCATTTGCAAATACCATTTTCATGGCAGATGTCCTTGAAAATATTGCAATTACAATTTTTCTGGACTTCTGTATACTTCCTGTTAAATTCCCAGTTCAGCTACATGCCAAAATAGATAATGAATTTTGTCTCATGAGGACCAAGGCCAATTCTATCACTGCTAAAATGCCTAGATCCAGTTCAGGTCCCTTGTTCCTGTAAATGGCATTTTCAGTACACAAAAGTGAAATTCCCAATGTTTCTGTGTTGACTCTAAAGTTTAATAACGGCAGCTCTGAAAGTTTTAAAAGTGTTTTGCAGTGAGAAATCTGGAAAATATGTGTGGTTTATGAAAAAGCCTTATCTTTCTTATTACATTACGTATTAGATGTTGTTCTCAATTTCCTTTCTTCATTATGTCCATTGCACCATGATGAAGCCAATAACGCCCCTTTACCCTTTCTTGCTCAGTGTATGATGGAGCCTACCCTTAGAATTTATCAGCAGCAGCATTGTATTATTAAGGAGTTGAGACAAGGGAAAAGTTGAACTTACCAGCCAAATAAATTCCAATTTTGCTGCAGCCCAAGATCATTCTTGGTCTGGTTCATCTAACCTAAAGTTCTTAAACAAGGAATGAGTTTACTCCTGGAGTTTGAGGGAAAGATCTCAGGAAAGCCATGAAACCTTCCTGGAATCAGAAGGAAAAAGTACTGTTTCTTTCCCCAAGACCACGACTTCATTGCCAAAGTCTAGTTTGATCTGACATTGAAAAATATCAAGAGCTCCATTTGAAAAGTGCTAAAGCTGGAGCAGAATAGGAACCTTTTCTCCTTTCCCTTACCTTTAACAATTCTTACAGAAACTTCTCTTACAGAAGCAGCATCTGTCTTGCTTCTTTATTCTCTGAGCAGTTTGACTGAGGTCCTTGGCTTCCATGAGGTCATCTGACTGTGATGCCATCTGACTGTGATGCCATCACTGGAGCAGGCTGTAACAGTGATTGCAAATACATTTTGGCATTGCATTTACACTCAGAGCACATCCTAAATAGCAAGAGTATGGAATGCAAGGGAAAGATATGAGTCTTAAAACACATGAACTCAGTACAGAGCCTTGGGTGCCTCCATATGTCTCAAGAACAAAATCACATGCACAATTACCTGTGCTGACAACCTGGCATCCACAGATATACACACAATTAAGGCTGGTTTTATATTCTCAAAGTGCTCCAAGCAGTTATTGAGAACTGTGCATTCTGCAGCATCAAAGGCTTGTGAGACAGTCATACTGCTATTGGTGTGCTGAGGCAAAAAGCAAAGGCTCACTGTTGAGGAAAAGTTGATTAGCAGCAATAAAACCAGGGTGCTTGCACATCACAGGAATGTAGCAAACTGTCTAGAATCACTCTTGCCTTGCAGTAGCTGCCTCTTTCAGCTACAAAGGAAATACTTCTGAATGCTTAACTTCTTTTCTCAGTATGGAGTTTACTTTTGATCAAGTTTATCATGTCTTATAAGGAAAGATCATTGTGGGATGATCTGTCTGCAAGCGGAAGATCTGTTAGGACAGTTTTGAGGCAAGGCAGGCTGTTTCTTAGCATCAGGAACTGAAAAGGCTGTGCAACAATTCAGGAGCACCATGGCAAGGAGCTGGAAACAGTTCCTTGCATATCCTTCTTTAGTCTCCAGTCACATGCAAGACTATGCATTAGATTTCTCTCTTTGAACACTGAGAATGTTTCATTTGTTTTCCACTGCCTACTGTTACACAGCTGCCACCATTTAACAAAAGAATGCAAGGGGGCAAAGTCAAATTGGACTTGGAGGGTTGATCATTAGTTGCCAGCTGGAAGTCGCTGTAGGGGTTGTTATTTTTTTTTTCATAGTTAGCCTCCTTATTGTTGCCGAAATCTAAACAAAAATCACGCCTGGAAAGGAGCTCAGTCAGATTTGACATAAATACTTTTCACTGTAATAAACCCAAAATAAATAATAGCTAATGCCTGGCATGAATCTGCAGCTCTTATCTGCTGTGCCACTGTGTATTAGCAGTAAAAATAATTGGGTTTACCTGACTCTGGGAAATGAGCTTCGCTCAAAAAGGGTGAAACACATCCCTCCATCTGTTCCCCTACTTTTCAGAACAGGAACAATAGTAACACCCTCCTCTGATGCGCCACCGGCGTTCACAGTACCTCATCTACGCTGTAGTTGTTCTTATTCTTTTTTGTAAGCTTAACACCTCAGGAAAAGCT
Organism: Strigops habroptila; assembly: GCF_004027225.2. NCBI lineage: Eukaryota > Metazoa > Chordata > Aves > Psittaciformes > Psittacidae > Strigops > Strigops habroptila. The sequence goes on from NC_044278.2 coordinate 60,757,389, forward strand.
GTCTTCTTCCCAGCGCTCAGCTTTTCTCGGCTTCATGCTTAGGTGAGAATTGTCACAGGAGGCTGGTTCCTCCCAGCACAGAAATTATCTGGCCTGCATTTTTCACAGTCCTCTCTTTCCAGATGTGAGACACCACAGTAGGCTATTTACTCCTGCGTCTTACAAATACACCGAGAACATATGGCTTAATTTTTAGTTCTCTGTGCGTAAGCTAACTTTTTTGCTTTGAAGATTGCAAAATGGCATTGGTTGACTGCAGCTGTGGTGTTAGCTTCCAGCTATCATAAATCAATGTGTAATATCATTGAACCATCAGCCTCTGAGTCAGCCTTAAAACTCACCCTGCAGAGCGCACCTTTAAATTAACTCTCAAACAGGCTCTGAGTCACTTTCATGGTCCTGGAGCCCCAGAGAAAAAGTTTTGTCTTTACAGTTGCCTTCTGCACTGATCTGAGGTGATAAAACACTAAGGAAAATGGTGAATTTCTTTTGGGTTGTAGGGACTCCCTCAGTGGCATGGCATGGGGCGTTTTGCTCGCTCTCCTTCCTCTGCTGTCCTCCAGGAAGAAAGGGATGCACTGTTTAAGCTGGGCAGATAACATCACACAAGGCACACATTAAGGTTGGTTGACAAAGCTGTAAAGCACTAAACTGCCTGAGACTAAGTGGTGTTTGGGGGGAAGCTGGAGGAGATAGCAGAGAGGACTCTCCATTTTCTCTGTCCCCTCATTATGGATGGCTCTTTTGCGCCTTGGCAACATGGCTATGTGTGCCTGGGGCAGCTCTCCCTGCAGGGCAGACCCCCAAAAATGCAGCACATAGCCAAGTACACAGCCAAGCTGGGCAGGGTCAGCATGCTCAGGCTTTCAGTGCATTGGTCCTTTATAGTTATACAGTTGATGTGGTTATGCAGATTTTCTGTTTCATCTTCTCTTACCTCTCTCAGTGTTTTTTATTCCCATCACAACTCCCTGTCAGGTTTGCATTGTTTCTCTTCAAACTGCCACCCATGTAGCCACCCCAGACAGATTTTTAATGATAGCTTCAACAACCTCCCTCTGACTGAAGTGGTGCTGGCAGAAACCTGCTCTTTCACACGTTGCATGCAAGCAGGTATTAAGCATTCACTCAAGAGATATGCAGCTTCTCTGTAGCCACGGGCTTGCAGTTGAGATGATCACTGGGAGCATCTTGCTTTCTTGTATTCCATAGAATGGCACAGGAACCCTGACGTGGAAGATCTTTCTGGCTGGTGTAACTGTACTTAAGGATATACTGCACTGAGAACCAGGGATCACTAGCTTGATAAAATAATGGTGTGGCAGCTGTTGAGGTTAACCTTATCTTATGTATCAGAAGTTAATTTTTTATTGATACAGAAGTCAAGATGTGAATAATGAGTGCTTGAGAGGGTATGGTTACGGATGAGACTGAGTAGATCTGCACTATTTCTCACAATTTAAAGCTAGCGCTCAGCGATAACAGGAATTTGCTGCATTGCTGCTGACAGCCAAATTTAAGTCAAGTTAAACCTGTAATACTCAAAGATCTACAAAACCAATCATTTGAAAAACACTGATCAGATTATATATCGCAACCTTAAAATAGCCTTGCTCTACTGCAGCTCATGGGCTCCAGCTAATTACTTCCACACATTTAGTCACACAGGTAATGCACCTAAAGCTCCCTGGACTACTGAAACTCAGGCTAGCCCATCAAATACTGTTTTGCATATTACATTTAGCAAAATGTAATGGTTTTGGTTTGGTCCACCCAAACCTTATTATCAGAATGTGCTATTTCTGGTGTCAGAAAGTGCCCGTGAGCAAAAGTAAGGAGGAAGAGTGTGAGGGAAGGAATATATTAGATGTGAGTAGAAGCCTCTAATGGGTGGTTTGATTTCTACCCTCTGTCTTCTTGTATTAAAATCATTGCACTTATAAAAATAGAAGATGAGCCTGTCATTTTCCCCAAGGATTTGGAGAAGTGATGTCGAAAAGAATACACACACTTACTTGAAAATAATTAATACTGTGACCTTTCCAAATTTATCATGTACGGGGGGGGAGGTGTTGGGTGAGGGAGAAATTAAATAGAATGAGCAAGCTGAGCCAACTACAAAGACTTTTTCTTCTGGTGGACAATGAGATTTGAATAATAATGTACTTCAAGAGTATTCCTCGATGAGACCTGGACCCAATGTGTGTGCAACTGTGCTGCTCACGAGTGAGCACTTACGCAGGCACACAGCCCTGTTGCTGCAACGGGACTGCTCAGACATTGAATTGTCTTCAGATTTTTCTTCACTGTTCACGCATACAAGGTGAAATAGCCATCTGGGCCCAAGCTGAGAGCCTCTGCAGAGAGGCTGTGAAGAAGCAGGGGAACAGTGTTGAAGTCTGATGTGTGATAAACAGGAGTTAACCCAGCACAGATGTGGAATTTTCCCAGCAGGTTAGAACTGTGAGAAAAAGGAAAGGCGTTTTCATACTGTTTTGCTGCATTAGGATGCTTGATAAGGCACCATCCAGAGATCTGGTGCTGACTCATATCACACATCAGACACCTCCCATGCACACTGTGGCTGCCGCAGTCCCCTAGAAGTTGTACTGCCACCACTCTATGCCTTCCACCTAGTGGGTCACTGCCTGGGCCAGCTCCCTCTTCCAGGTCGTCCATGGAATTTCCCTGCTGCCAGACGAGGAACAAGGAGTCCTTCTTTCTTTAATGATAATCTGTGCCTTGTATACGCAGTTTTCTAGTAACCCTGAAACCCTTTCAGTCCTTCTCAATCTTACCTTATGCACTGAGCAGGGAGAAATGCATATGCACTTTGGGAAACAGAGCTACACATGACTGTCATAACCCTCCCACCCCCCCCAACATTTCCCAACTGGCTGTATTTTCACAGTAATTTTTCATGTGGTGGTGTGCAGTGTTCAGTATTTCCAACAAAAGCTAATGTTTCATTTTTAAAGCTGGAAGAATATGTAGATAACTCTGTTGGGTTTTTTGTTAAAGCTGCTCATTTTCCCACTTGGAAAACTAATGAGGACATAAAACTACAGATCTTGAAAGATAGTATACAATGCACGGAAAATTGTGCCAAGCCTCATTTTATGCCTAAATTGGAACACACCTATTAAGAAGTCCTCAAAAGAGACTTTGTTTGTTTAGTTCATGACCTTCTAGAGGTTTCTGGGTTTACGATAAGATTTATTATCAAAAGTTGTTATAATTTTTCATTAAAATGTATGTAGATGTCAATACTCATGATCTGTTTTTTCATCTCTTCACTGGTAGCTGGGCTGACTTTTGAGTAAATAATGGTCAACATAAAGAAGTGATGCTGCATTACCTTCTCAGTCATCTGGAAATGGAGAGATTTTTTGTCTAAATAGAATTGCACACCCAAGCTCTTAAGTTGAAAATGGGCCAAGTCAAAATAATCTCTTAGTGCAGAATACTCTACACTAAGTACAGTACTATAATACAGTTCAGAAATGTTTTGACTTTTTTTCTTTCCCAACATGCAGTGTTATGACTTTTTAAAGTTGAGGGGCAAAGAGAAGAAAGGTCTCAAGGGCACCTTTGCTGCTGTCATAAGATATAACTGCATTTCATAGAGTGAGTTCAACATTACTTCAGGAATTTCTCTTGCAGCTCACAACAGAAAGATCGGATCAGGTAAATAACCTGAGCATTTACCTAGGCCCCAACCAGCCTTCATGCTGCTCCAGGCTACATCCTTGGTACAGCCTGAGTGTGTTGACATGAGCTTAGCCTTGGCCTGCCTGCCATGTGGATGCTCTCAGGGGACTGGACTGGCTTCAATATCACAGAAGGATTTAGGACTTGCTTCTTTAGACCCAGGGAAAAAGTAGGAAGCAGGCAGCCAGGCCACCTCTCATGCAAGCAAAATGTTAAGTAAAGTTGGGAACCAATACATGTGAATGAACACAAACACAGGATAAGCACATATGTTTTAGACCATATAATGACTCACAACTTATGGCTAAGGAATGCAGCAGTGGAAATGACATCCAGTTAAAAGTTCTTCCTTTCTGCAAGTCACAGAAAGTGAAGGGCAGGAGTATCTCTTTATATATGATTTTAAACAGCATCTAATATGTTGATGTCTCTTCCTAAATTGCCCTTGTTGTAGCACTGGGGAAACATAGGGCTTCACAGAAGTTGGAAGAAACCTCCGCATTAAACAAGAGAAATGAATGGGTAGGGGAACATGCAATGAGCTATGTTTGTAGCAAAGACAATGGGATCCTTTTGTAGTCCATATCCACCCTGCAAAATACAGCAGGCATTTCTGAAACAAGGAGAAAAGAGGAGGCTCCAAAGAAGGTGAAGATGAGGTCAAATTTGAAGCGACAAGCAGGGCAGAAAGAGAGAAGGAGGGTCCCTCAAGGGTCCATACTGGGACCAGTACTGTTCGATATCTTCATCGAAGACACAGCAGGATTGAGTGTACCCTCAGATGAGACCAAACTGAATGGTGTCATTGATATGCTTGAGGGAAGCGATGCCATCCAGAGGGACTTTCACAGGCTTGAGGAGTGGGCCTGTGTGAATGTTACGAAGTTCCACAAGGCCAAGTGGAAGGTCCTACACGTAGGTTGGGGCAATCATCCGGTTCAACATAAAGTGGGGAATAAATAGATTGAGAACAGCCCTGCAGAGAAGGACTTGGGGGTACTGGTGGATGAAAAGCTCGACATGAGCCGGCAGTGTGCGCTTGCAGCCCGGAAAGCCAACTGTATCCTGGGCTGCATAATAAGAACCATGGCCAGCAGGTTGAGGGAGGCGATTCTCTCCTTCTACTCCACTCTTGTGAGTTCCTTCCAACCCATTCTATTATTCTATAATATAGAAAGTAATCTTGTCATATAACATACTTACTAGGTCTTTTCTTGTCTCTTCCACGTTCTGAAAACCTGGATGACAACCTGTTTCTTCAGAGGTTTAAGTTATCAGCGTAATTTAGAATAAGCCCCTAGGCATGATGCAGCTGAACATTTTGATGTATTTGATCGAGTCAACTTTCAAAACAAAAATATAGTTGAATCTCAATTTAAGAGGTCACATCCACCCTAGTGCATTCTCATTGAGATTAGTTTAGGAAAGACAGACCATTGCCTCAACTGTTTCCTGACAACCTTGCAGGTGGCGCTAGTCAATAGAAAGGCTCATAGACACACTAACCCTCGCAGACACAGGGAAATTGGAGTTAACTGCAGTGATTGAATGACAGGAGATTAACATTGCTGCCTGTTTGAGGGCTAGCGGGGAAATATCTGTAGGAAAAGATTTGACCTCTAAATAATTGCCGCTATCCAAAAGGCAATAAAACAACAAACTGTTTAAGGATTGAAAGAATTTGTCGGGTTTTGCATCTCAACTTCTCTCCACTAGAGGGAAAACCACTTCAGTCAAATTGCTATACTTTCCTGTTGTGATCAGCCTACAGTTATGTTGAGAGCTTCAGGGCACCATTTACAATCATCTACTTCTCACATACATCCACCTCTAACTTAAAACTGCAGGGTAGATTGAGAGATAAATGGAAGTTTCCAGTATCCAGAGCTTTCTACAGAAGCAAGGAATATAGTATATTCACAGCTAAAATAAAAGGTGTTAGGATCCTTAGGAGCAAGGCCCCTTGGTATCTTTGTATACACCAGCAGAAACTCAACCAAAGCAGTACATTTTGCTGTCTTCACATTGACATTTGTCCTCAAGGGAGAGTTTGGATGATAAAAAGCTCAGTCAGTGGTAAGAGAAATTCAGGGAAAAAAAGGATAAGGTGTTAATGACTGTGCTGTTTCTCACTTGTGTGATCTAGAAGTTGGATGAAAGCATTTGGCATTTTGGTATCTTTTTCTGAACTGATTTCCAAGTTTGGTGTGGATAGTTAAAGTCCTACAAAGGCTTACAGGATCTACAGGTAGACTGAACCTGTGCTGCTCTTCAAAATGGCATTGCCAAGCCACTGTGAATGGATGTTATGAGATCTGTTCTGTTGCGGGGATCTCATTTGCAATACCATGTCAGGGATCAGACTGAATTTTAGCCCGTGGCGCGGTCTGGCTAAGGTCAAGTATTAATTTAGTCTCAGAATTCCCAATTTTAATTCTAATGCTTCTGCTTTTCTGAAATATGTCCACATTTTACAGGTGAGACTTCAGCTACGTATTTGCTGCAATTTACCACTTGAAAGCAGAATGCAGGCATAGGTCAGCTGAAGAGAACAGAATCTCTAATGTGATGCAGCAGATTATATAAACAACAAATTTATTTGCTTTATGAGGACAATTAAATTCAACAGATAAAAAAGATTTGAAAAAGTAGGTGTAACCCTGGAGGTAACAGAATCTCTCATTTTCCTCTCCTGTTCAATCACTGAATAATCTCTAGTGATGTTGCAGTGGCATAATACTGAATTTTATCTAGAGCAGGATGTTTTTGTATACTTTTTGTCAGCTGACATTAGTTCCCAGAGTTTTGCTGGTATATCTTTGCAGTCATGTATCCAGCTAACAATTTAAGCAACAATCATTTCAGATTAGGTGGATTAAGAGAAAAACAAAATTATGTTTCCTAGTCATAGAATAGTTTTTGGCATTACATAGCCTCCTCTAAACAAATAATGTTAATTGACTTAATCCTCAGTATCCTTGTAAAACAGACAATTATCATCATCCTAATTTCACAGCGGGAGAAATTTAAAGATCAAAGGCTAGATTATTGCTCAAAACCTCATGAACTTGCGTGGCAAGTCTAATTCAAATCCATAGAACTTCATTTTGTGGTTTAATCATTATGTCCTTCTTCCTTCAGGGCAAAAAAGCTGCTGTACTCAAGAAAATAATGGTTGCCACAGCATGGAAAACACAACATAAAACTATACTGGGCCTGTAATTCATTATAATAAATTGCTTTTTGTTATAAACGGCAGTATTTAATGCAATTCAGAAATCTGACAGTGTCCAAATGAAAACAAATTTGAGGTTCCTTGTCTTTTGAAGTACAAGCTGTTGAAGAGCTTTGTTCCTCTGATGTTTAGTATAGTAACTGTTTTCAAACTAAATTTATTTGTAGCCAGTTGATAAACCTTTACTCCTGATTTATCAAAGAGCCCTTCTTCTTTGGTAGTTGTCTTCTCTTCGTAGTGGGACACTGCAGACTGTTCACCTTCTGTCTCCATAGTGCTAGGCTGACGTAGTTTATTTCTTTTAATTTCTTCCACTGACATCGGCTCTTCATCTTTGCTGATCTCTTCTACCTGGTATTCAGTGGCAGGACTGACATTCAGTGTGGGAATCGTTCAAAGGTGTATGAGAAAAGTATCAGACTAGATATTAGGAAACATTTATTTACTGAGAGGGCAGTCAAACATTGGAACAGGCTTCCTAGAGAGGTGGTTGATGCCTCATGTCCATCTGTCATTGTTTAAAAGGTATTTGGACAATGCCCCTAATAATATGCTTTAATTTTTGGTCACCCCTAAAGTGATCAGGCAGTTGGACTAGATGATTGTTATAGATCCCTTCCAACTGGAATAATTCAATTCTGTCCTATCCTGTCCTGCTGATGTCAAATCTAAACAAATTGCAAACATTGTTAGTACTACTGTTTGCTATACATAATCTCACACTCAAAAGTAGTCAGTGCTGTTGATACTGTGCAAATACCTGTGACCAAGGATATTCCCAGTTGTCATCACTAATGTGTAGTCACAGCAAAAGCAGTACTGCTAAGGTCCTATCTTTCGTGAATTTCATTGCCTTGCTTTATAGGCAGTGGGTCACTCTTGTGGCATAGGTATGTGGTGGCAAAAGCAACACTCCAGTGAATAACATATTGGCTTCAATGCTTTCCTCTTCTATTTTTCCTCAGTAATAACTCTATCAGTTTTGTGAAATTATTAAAAAAAAAAAAAAATCAAATAAACCACCAATTATTCAAATTATAACCCTTTCGGTAATCATGCTTGGGACTGTGTATTTCATCTGGGAAACAGCTTTAAGAAGCTCACTGGATGTTCGTAGAGGACAAATGCTTTAATCATTAGGTGTTCTTCCTTGTTTCTGTATTGTTTGCAGCATTTAACTCTCTTGATTGCTGTTATCTTCATAATCTGAACTGAAAACAAGAACATCAGCTCTACAGTGACTTCTTAAATACCTTTATCTAAATTAGGACCAGATTTTTAGAAATGTGTTTATAGAAACATGCAGGGGTCTGTAACATAAGATACAACTATTGTATATCAAGTACTTTATGGGTGACCTTGCTTCAGACATAACATTTTACCCCTTTAGGGAAAAAACTTACTCAGGATCACCTAGGGCTTTATAAAACTTCTGTGTGTGCTGATTTTAGGCCAATGGGAGTGCACTACAAGTAGGTTAACCAAAACCATAGAAAACTTGTCTTACTTTTCACCTTCACTGCCTTCTCTCTCGGTGATGACCAAGGCAAAACCAAGGGATTTCTATGTGATTTATAAAACAATAGCTAATTTTGTAACTTTGCCAATTTCCCATTAAAGCATTTTCTTAGTGCAAAATATGGTTTCTGCAAAATTAGAAGCTGTTAATTTTGCCAATTTTAACGTCTCATTTGAGGCCAGACCTCCATGCCTAAGCCTCTACCTCTACACCTTGATTCCTGTAAAAAATGTATCTTTGATGAAAAATGCTGTCCTTCACCCAGGTAGATTAAGCTCCTTTACCAGACTGCATCCCCCATGCACCAGTGCAGGAACAGCGGTGGCTCAGCTAGGGGAGGCCATGCAGTGAAATGTAACCTAGCCCAGAGATCTATTTTATAGGGGAATGGGCAAGAATGAAGCTGAACTATAATTCCCTGAAGGCATCTACCTATTATTGAATATTTTGACAGTCCAAGGTTTCGTCTGGAATTTTTTGTTCATTTGCTTTGGTTTTGTCCGAGATAAGAAAGTAATTGCAGAAGAATTAAAAATTCTGTCACAGCAGATATTCTGATTTCTCATCCCAGTTGGTTCTGTTGTTACATTACTTACATATAAACCCAAACAACTGCTACCAAAACACAGTCACAAATCAAACCACCCTCAGTAATTTCTAATTCTGTCTTGGGTAAAATCAATACCTAATTGGCTGCAAACCAAGATAAAGATAAAAAAATGGAAAGACTTGGTTCCCATCCTTTGTACCTACCACTTGTCACACTGCAGCTCTCACTGCCTGAAAAACAGCATGAGCTCTGTAACAAAAGCCCTCATCCAGCAGCAGGATGCTTATCTGGCAGTTAAAAAGTTCTTCCATCATTCCTATATCAGAGTACCTCCAGTACATCATTCATGCAACTGATGGAAAGATCATTTTGGACAACAGAAGCTGTAGCTGTAGGGCAGGTGGTATAGGAATGTGGGGGAAGGGAGAGCTCATAAGAACCTGTGTTTTAGCCAGAAGCAGAATGAAAGATAGTGCTGAAGAAGACTCAGTAGATAAAGTGCCCAAGAGCTGCTGAAGATTTTTCGTGTGAGTGTTAGCAGAATGACACTGAGAGTAGACAGTGATCTACTCTCAAGCAAAAAGACCCTGAGTAATTCACAAGGCAAGATAGCCAATGGTATTGTACTACAAAAATAACCTCATGAAAATAAGGCTTTTGATTTCCTTGTGCAGTGTTCTTGGTCCCAGCCTAAGTAGAACTCTGTAGGGAACTTCTGGAAGAACTATTTTCCTTAAACATGCATTACACACGTAGCCAAGGATAGGCAGCTCGCAACCCACAGCAAAAATGAACACAATAAGGTCACATTTCTACAAGTACTTATTAATGTACTCTAGTCATAGCAGAATTGGGGCGAGAATATATCAGCATAAATTCATCACAGTCAGCTGGAACCTTTCTTTTAATCCTTGTGGGCTGATCCAGAGTCCATGAGGGAAGAATTGAAAATGCAAGATGAAAATGGGTAGGCAGAACAGCGTATTGACTATGACTAAACAAACACATACATTTTTTCAAGTGTCAAAATACCTCTCATTGTTATGCTTTGAACTTTCAGCAAAATGAGAGTTATTTCAAAATGATCTGGAATCACTCATCCCATATTACAGTAGAATAGACCCTTCATTTCTCCTCATGAAGTAAAATGTTACTGTGGGGACTGGTAAATTTGCTGCCGCCTGTCAGTCAGGATCCATCAATCATACAGCAAAGCCCTAAACAGTTCTGACTTAATGAAATGGGAATAGGAAATAGAAGCAGAATCCATTTTTGTTACTATTCACTGAAGATCTTTTCCTATACTTGTTCCTAACATTGCTTTAGGAAGCTCATCTTAAGTTTCTCTTGTGTAGGAGGAATTAAATTCACATATGCCACCCCTTTCATATAGGGTATGGGTTTTAGAAGCTCACTCTAAGGCCAGGGAAGAGCATGTGTGAGATAAACATGACAATTTCTTTCCTACAGTGATAACCCCATTGAAAGCAACAATCCTGAACCCAGGACACTACCTTAAACCAATGTGCACTGAAGACATAGCAGCATTATTAATAGTGTACTTTTCATGTGCACAAGCAATCCCTTTGAAGTTCACGCAGCCATGCTGGCAACATTGAAGTACGGGTAAAGAGAAGTTTCTTTCCTCTAACAAAATAACTATCCCCAGTTTATAATCCCTGCTGCTTTGATCTCTCACTTTGTTAACTTTGTATGAGATATCATATTTCATGAGGACTCACCTAAATTTTTAAATGATCAAGGATTGTCTGAATAGTAAGCTATATCCATGAAAATACAGTAATATTTCTCAGACATTGGTATATGTTCTTTTGTTTCTGCCTTCCCTGCTTTTCTACCATGAAACAACTTCATTAGTAGTATTTTGGTAGCAGCTTATTGAGTTTTCTTCTCATCTCTACTGTTCTTGGGATGCTCCAGCAGCTCATTAAAATGCCTAATGGCCTGATAGCTACATTCAGCCCCATGCATTTGTAAAGTCTAAATTAGGTCCATCAAATAGCTTAGAATTTCATTTGTATAGAAGAAAACAAGCACTGACAGTAACTGAAAAACAACCCAACACTCCAGAGAGGAATATTGCTAGGGAAGAAAAGTAATGTTGCTTTATCCAGTAACAAGCTTCAGCAAATCCTCCTTTTCTGAAAAAAACAACCACCCCAGGCTCAGAAACAGGCTCAGTGCAGAACTTTCCCTGCCTTTGCTTCCTGGTCATCTGCCCATACCTCTGTCCTCCTTGTGCTCAGGATATAACATCTTTATAAAAGCCTCCTGGCTCACATGCCTCATGAACAGCGAGGCTGAGCCTAGGGGTAGGCCTCAGGAACTTTTAGCTTGCATGAGAGACATAGCTTAAGTTTCTTGCCTTAACTTGCAAAAAATTTTTCCTGATGTCTCTGTCTTAATCCAAGGCATAGATACTTTAGACCAGGAATGCCACCTAGTCAGAAAACTCACAAGTCATGAACTCCAGCTTCTGGAGGCATGTTCACATTATGCTTCCTTGAACTGCTATGAGAATAACTAAACTATGCTTAAAAGAAAAAAAAAAAGAAAAAAATCATCTAGTTTTATAGAAAACAATCCAGAAACCCCCAAACCTCTTCCATTTCCCCACCCCAAGGACCTCACCTGCACAGGAAACATATCTGCTGCACATAGTAGCAACAGTGCAGGATGTAATGAGCAGACACCACAGGCATCAGCACTCCAGGACTGCGAATAGAACAACCCCATTGTTTAGAAGGTAAGCCAGCAAAATACTTTAATCAGGAAGCTCAGTTGCAGTCAGGCGTCTGCCTGGGAGTGAGGCAATTAACAGCAGCTGACACAGCCTGGAGTCAGCACTGGTAGCAATTTTCCCCTCTGGCTGCTTCCATAAAATCAAGGCAGCTGTGATGCTTATTGCCTGCCCTCCTGAACCGCTCGGGGTTTCTGGAGTCCTCTCACAAGCACATAAGAAGTAGTTCCTACAGTAATTATCCCTTATCTGTCATCACCCTGTAACCAAGAGTGTATTTGATTCGTATTTGTCTATGTGCAGAAACAGGTCACCAAGAGGGAAATGGGTTTTCTTATTTCAGTTATCATACAGATGACTATGTGCACATAGTGGAGGTTGTTCAGAGTGTAGCAATGTAACCTCATTAGTCCTCTGTCAGTTTAATTTGTGGGATTCATAAGTTTACAAAGAAGCTGAGCCTCAGCAGAAGTCAACTGCTTTTCTTAACCTTAGTTCTGCATTTTAAGGTCACATCCCAGCACACTAAACCCAACAGCAGAAAGATGAGTACCAACAGATGAGTTGGGTTCCTCTCCAAATGTACAGAAAAAATTAAGAAAACAAACAGCCAAAACCCATTAAGTGACTATTAGGAAAAAGCAGCACTTCTGCTTTTCTATCTGGTATGGTACATCTTTCTAGCTGTTTCTTTCTTCTTCCTTGCTGTGCTTCATCCTTCCTTGTCTTTCTCCCTTCCTTCCTCTGGACCTCTTTACTTCTATAATTTTTAAGAATGCAGCAATGGCTCCCCCTGTGATTTGTCACAACCTACTTGCGCTACCAGTTTTCTGGTGGCTACTCTGCCTCCAGTGAAAGAACCTCACTCTATTACTGCATTGCAGTTAGTTCCCTGACATTTTAATATATTCAGTTAGCATTTCCATCAAACTTAATAAGCATATACTTAAACATTAGCATATTTTTAGGAAAAAGAAATAACAGGGCACGCACTTCTGACTTGCCTTGGTTATCAAGGCACAAGGCTCAGGGGTCAGGCTGTACTTACTTACACAGGAGTGCAGTAATTTCATTGAAGCACTCTATCTGGAGTAACTTACCACTTTAAGAAAGTTGAATCTAAATATTAAAAATAAAGAAAGATACATGTATGGAGTGAACATTGCTAGGTTTTGGGGTGCAGCAGGTAAATCCATGTTATTTTGATGAAGCAATCAAGTTATCCATTTATTACCTATGAAGATCGGGATGCTAGGAGAGCTAGAAGTCCAACCAACTACAAGTGTTAGTGGACTACTGATTGATGAAGTACTCCCACAGTAAGTCACAACCTAATCATTACTGCAGGTGCAGTTTCCTGCAGAAGAAGGTGGTGGGTATGATTATAGCAAGACTGGCTCGTCTCCCATTTGTCTAGCTTTTCTTATCATAAAATCGTAAAATCATTTGGGTTGGGAAGCACTTTTAAAGGTTGTCTGATCCAACCCTGCTGCAATAAGCAGGGATATTCTCAACTAGATCAGGTTGCTCAGAGCCCTGTCCAACCTGACCATGAATGTTTCCAGTGATGGGGCATCTACCACCTCTTTGGGCAACCTGTTGAAGTGTTTCACCACCCACATTGTAAAACATTCTTCCTTGTATCTAGTCTAAATCTACCTAAATCTTTTAGTTTAAAACCATTACTCCTTCTCCTGTCACTACAAGGCCATATAAAAAGTCTGTCACCATCTTTCTTGTAAGCCCCCTGCAAGTATTGGAAGGCTGCTATAAGGTCTTCCCAGACCCTTCTCTTCTCCAGGCTGAACCACCCCAACTGTCTCAGCCTGTTTTCATAGGAGAGGTGCTCCAGCCCTCTGACCATCTTCGTGGCATCCTCTGGGCTCACTCCAACAGGTCCACGCCCTTCTTATGTTGGGACCCCCAGAGCTGGACGCAGTACTACAGGTGGGATCTCACAAGAGCAGAGTAGAGGAGGAGTATCACTTAAACAGGTTCATGTTGCAGTCAAGACAGCAAGTTGGAGCAATCATCTTGAGGCGTGTTTCAGACAGATCACAACAGGTGAGCTAATAATGCAGATACAGACCAAAATGCCTGTGTGAAGTTTTACCTGTCAGAGAACTATGTCCCCCAGAGCCGCTCAAGTGAAACACAGCTGACTTCTATGAATAAAAAGATAAAAGATACCTCCTTGAAAGACATGTTGTTTAGAAAAGGGCAGGCCAATTTTGGGAATAATGAGTTGCCTCCAAGTTTCCCTGAGATACTATCAGAAAGGTAATGTCACACCTCCAATAGCTGTCACAGCAAGATGTTCTCTGTACTCCATACAATATAGTTCATGGCTTCAGCCTCCTACTGAGATACTGGTTTGTATGCAGTGAGACAAGACTGTTCTCTCTCATGTCATAGGCAGTGAAGTTGACTGAGCATTTTATCAGATGGAATACATCATGTTTTGTTGGTTTTTTGAATGGAAAAAAACCCCCACTCACAGTAAAAACAAAGTTGATGGATTTGAAAAGCATCAATTAGTTGCTTTGTTCATGCATCTCAGTATTCAGTTTATCCCCTAGTGTAGCTCATTGTTCTGATTTTTTTGAGAGGTGTTACTTGCATGCTGTGACATATAGTAATTAGCCCCTCAACACAGCCTGCCAGAAGGTGGTGTAATACACAGGATGAGCTGCTTGATTACTGGCTGCCAGCGATTTACATGACAGCAATCCAACTTTTATCATTCCACTAATGTGTAACTGGTAAGGACTCATGGTGACCCCTGGGATGAAAACAGTGACTGTCACCTCCGCTGGCCCAACTCCAGCCCTGCATAGTTCAAAGATTACCAAAGCAGCAGAACACACCACATCTAATGGATGTAAACAGGCACGTAGTTGTTAAATTATATAGTATTTCATCACAGACTGAATGGCAAGTTATGTTTTCCCTTTGTTATTTTTCATTTTAATTAATAATTGATAAAAAAGTCTGTTCTTACTGTTTGAAACATGATGCTGGATTCCTTGAATGGGTTGCACAGCCGTTTAGCTGAAGTTTACCAGTATTTCAAGTACGGCATCAAGTCATCAGAGCATGACCTCCTTAGAGGGCTTCATTACCCCAAGAAATTTACAGTCAAACATAGAGCAGTATGGTATATCACGGAAGTGGGGAAATCACCTGGAAGTGTTTAAAAAACGTGTAGGTGAGGCCCTTAGTGACATGGTTTAGTTGTGGACCTGGCAGTCCTGGGGTAATGGTTGGACTTGATGATCTTAAAAGTCTTTTCCAACCTAGTTGATTCTGTATTCTCCCAGGGGAATTCTAAAGCACCTGCTTGGGTAGACATGTTCATTTTAGAATAAAAGTCGCTTAACTACATTTGCCTCTTTTCTGTGAAAGCTGCTTGTCAGTCTATCTGTCTCTTTCAATTTTAGATTTCATTGCATTTGTGGTCAGAACTGACAGACATCTTCCCTGTTTTGTTCCATCTGCAGTTCAGTGTCATTCAGTCAAGGCAACACAAAAAGACCAGCACTCCTAAACAAATGAAAACAAATGTTTTATTTACAGGAAAAAATCTGTACACTGTGCATACTTAAAAATATACAAAATCATAATAGAAAATATAGAAAGTGTTAAAATGTATACAAACACGGCTTAAAAATGTGACTCCTGTAAAATCTTAAGCTTTGTTATTAGAGTACACATTCATTTAAAAAAATCATCATACAAAATAATTCTCAAAGCTATTAAAAAAGTACACAGTCTATATTTGAATAGTTCAATGACTACATATTATAAGAGTGATGAGATGATATGAATATATGTAAGGCTTTTACACACAACTCTTATTTCACGGTCAAAACTCTGAATCTGATCACTAAGCCAAAGAGAAGAAATTTGCAGTGTCAAAATTCATTCAATGATGCAGGTATGCCCAGACATGGGCTACTTTAAATTTCAAACAGTTAAATCAGGTATCCTCCTTGTGTGCGAGAGGATAGCTCCCAGGAAAGATTCAGATGCTTTCTAATGACAGTCTTCTAAATTACCTACTTAAAAAAAAACCAAACCAAAAACAATTTAATTTACTCAATACGCATCAACTTTAGAAAGCATGAAAGGAAAAATACTAGCCATTTATTTTGCAGTCAATGCATTTAATATCCTTTCATGGTACATCTGTGTCACTGTCCAAATGGTATCCTCCATCCTTAAAAACTGCTGAAGAGAAGGAAATGAAAAAGTAAAACCCCACTATGGACTGGATCGGTCTACATGTGTTTTGAACTCCTGTTTCATTCAGTCCATCTCTAAAATGACTGTTCAGTCTGTGCAACCATTGAGTGTAGACACCTGTCTTCATTTAAGAAAAAAACTGTCTCAGTTTTCCTGCCTTTAGCAAGAGTTCTATAGCAACAAGTTCAGAATTTGGATGTCTTCACTGAAGTGAGTGTCCTGACCAAAGATGTGCAATGATTTAGCTAAATTTGTCAGAGAGAGTGCAGATTAAGGTGCATAAATCACCCCTCACTCTCTCCCCAAAGGTACATATTTCTTGTCTCATGGTAGTTTCAATGACTTTACCAGAGTTTCAACACCATAAAACTGCACAGCACGGTAAAAAAAGAAGATGTTGTAGTTTAATCCAAGGAATGACTAACTGAGCTATGAGTTTATGCTCAGGTAACCTTTAGAACTATGAAGGAATGCAACAATTTTTTTTTCTAGCAAAAGGATTTCAGCTCAAAATGAGGCAAACTTTTTTTTTTTTCTTGAATAGACAGAAGAATACCTTGATTTAGCCATCCAAAGGCTGAATGCATAAAATGATAGAGCACCACAAGTCAGAAAAGCTACAGAATTCACAGTGGAAAAAAAGAGTATAATGAAATTCAGCATAAACTCAGCACGTTTTCTTAAGCTGCTGCTGTGTTTCTGGTTTGTTTCAGCCAAGTTCACTGTTGTCCACAGTACCAGGGCACAGAAATGAGGCTCCACAGCTTTTGAAGGCAACTTATTCCTACTTGTCAGTAATACTCCGTAAATTTTAAACCTGCATTATTTCACCATGTGTCAAGGGAGCTCAGGGGTCCACTAGCAGAGGCATTTGCTTGGCTGATGATGCACCTCAATAGCACAGTTTGTGCAAACCTCTTGTCTACAGTGCTGTCCCACGCTGTTAGCGTGTGACAGCCACACAGGAGAGATACAAAGCCATGCCTGTATCTTTCCCCCCTTCCTCCCCCGCTAAACTATGATCTGGGTGGAAAAAGGCATTTCTTTTCACACTGTCTGCATTTAATATATGCATCTAAACCTATCACTTGCACACATTATTATTAAAAGATACATAGTTCAGTGTTACTACACACTCCATGTTTTAAATTTACTGAATGTGATTCTTTGTAAATATCTCTCTGCCCTCAGGAGGGATGGGGAAGTGCCCATAAATGCAAAAATACTTGGTGGGCTCTTATAAAAGCCACAGAGCATAAGCAGTGTTGAGGGGAACACCTCTGCAGGTCCTTTATGTCCCCCCTTTATTTCTGCCTCTTCCCCTCTTGCAGCAAATGGAGGTGACCCCTCAGTTAGCACATCAGGTACATTTGCACTTGTGCCAGAAACCAAAGGAGGACAAGACAAGATAGGGGAGTAAAACTCTTCAAGGAGCTACAAGGTGTTTGAGTAGGCAGACCAGTGAAACATCACAGTGGAAACAAGTGCTGGGAAGCTACCCCAGGGATGCTTTTTTTGGGCATGCTTGGGATGCTTAGGCATCACAAGTTAGTCTTACTCCTCTGTGAGCGAGCGAGCATTTGCAGTACAGCTCTGCATCATCTTCTGAGGCGATGGTGCTACAGCACCCACGTTTGCACTTGTGGAAAGAGCACTGACTGCTGTATAAATCACGCAAAGAAAAAGGTATCTGCTGGGAGGGCTTGAATGCGGACAGTCCAGTAAGTTAAAAATATACAGTTCATTTTGTAACGCCTCAGACCTGGTTCTGCATTGTTATTTAAATGATGTATTAAGTAGGTATGCTTAGTGCTTGTTACATGAAACTTTATAATTTGCCTTGTTCTGTACAACAGCTATGTTGATTGCTCTTACAAATTACGAGAGAATAATACAACATAATCCTAGTCTGGGTAGTTGAGTAACACAGTATTTTTCTTCCTTGTGAAAATCAAAGTTAAAAGTTAGTGGTTGCAGACCAGCCAAAGTGATATGCCTTTTTTTTTTTTTTTTCAGAACTTGAGAATTTCCTGCTTATGGAAAAGTAGCATATTCAGTAGTCCTAGAAAGCTAATCAACTCCCTTCCTTTACAAACATGTGGTAGCTAATCCAGTTTACAGGAGAGAGAGACACGTTTGATTGCGCTATACAGACTTCCTATGTTTTGCAAACAGGGTACCAAACATGGAAAAATAGATTATTCTATGTAGGTTATCTGTTCTCCACACAGTTAAATAATAGTGTTATCAACTTCAATAATAAAAGTTGCTGCCATACATAACATTAGAAATTGGTATGTAATATATCCAGAGTCTAAGGCTAATATGAGTAAAACCTCTTCATTTTGACATGTACCAAAATGTTTTATGGACATAACTATCCATATAACACAGAATTACAGTTCTTAGATCATCTGGACATACTTTGTGTTGAGGAATCTTAAAGAGGATCATAAAGCCCAAATTAAGGAACTACATAGAAAAAGAAGGGTAAATCCTATGTAAGACACATATTCTTCACTTCTGATGAAGGAAAACCATCAGACCCAAAGAGCAGAGTGAGAGAAAAAGGATTTTGTGATTACACTTACATTACTATTGAAGAGGAAATAGTCATTAATGTTCTTTGTACTCTTTTGCCTTTCTGTTGCTTAAAATAAAACACAAAAAATACTTTCCACCACAAGCACTCAGCTATTCTTTTCAGTGCCTCTTTGAGATGTCTGCCTTTTTACTGCAGGGACATGAGTAGGATATAGCTGTGCTTTTGTGTACATACGTTCCTGCTGAATTTATCCTAAAAGAAAGTTTGCAGTTGTGTGAGGAAAAAAAAAAAAAAAAGAAGAATATTAACCCCCTGCTGCTTGGAAAATCTGAAACTGAAGTCTTGCCATAGAAACTAGTGTTTTAAATATATTAGCAACCAGGCGGATTTTTAGGAGTGCCTTAGAGAATATTCTCATTGTGTGTTATGAAGGAAAATACCGAATTATCTCCGTATGCAATCCGTAGTCAGGTTTTTTGCAAGCACTGCAGCTTCTCTGGGGTGTAGTCTTTCAAACATTAAATAAAAAATGCAGATATCCACTCCTTATACTTTCTTAACAGCAGTAACTTGTGAACAAGTGAGTTTGAGTCAGATCTCCATGAAATACCTAACAAAGGATGTCTGTAATCCTGAATGCTATCTTCACTGCAGAAAGGTGAGCTCCCTCTGTGCTTGCTTTCAGCGTGATGGGTGAATGCTGCACAGCCTCCCTGGTCTTTCTCTTCTTCCTCTTTATCTGTGCAGACCAGGGGAACAATAAAATTTCCATCTCACACCCTCTTGATAGGCCTCCCAGGGAGAGGTTTTTTCCTGAATGGGTTACAAATATGCCTGTTGCTCTCTAAAGAAACGTTTCTGGCTTCCTTCTGCCCTATGTGGTCAGTGTGAGCATGGTTGTCTGGCATCAGAAGTACATCCAGTCAATTAACTGATTTAGCTGTGTGTACAGCCATCTCCATCTGCACTGACTTCATAGCCACCATAAGGCCCCCTGTACAGCTGTAGGCTTGTAACTGAATCTGCGTATGAACAGGAATTAGAAGTCTACTCTAGTCAATGACTGCACAGCTCAGAGTAGCGATTACTTCATTCTTGGAGAGTGTGAAAACCCCATGGAGCCATGAGAAACACTGCATTGTTCAACTGGCTCTCTGTACATGAACAATAGAGGCTGTTTCACAATGCCAGATTCGACAGTTAAATAAGTTCATTAAAAAAAAGTTACAGTCTAGCATATGTGGCACAAGAGACCACTGACAAATTCTGACATTCACACCCACAACGATACATTATATTTCTGCCTAAGTATGTCCTTTGCACCTTTCATGAGCTAAGCCTTTTTTTTTTTTTAACTATTTGCAAAGCAGTAATAAATACTCAGGCTCAGAAAAGAAGTATTTCTCATGCCTGCTACTTAATTACAATTTATAGACTCAAGACTAGATTGGTCTAAGATACATTTTTCAAGTATTCTTCTCTTGTTTATAGTACGACAGTAGTACCTTATTGCACATTGTTTCTGAAGGACTCTCTTCTATAAGTGTGGGAAATTATTTCGTTTAGGGCACTTGACAGCTTTGAACCCTGGCAAAATGACTTTCCCCTTCCGATACAGATCATCCTGCAAACCTTTGTTCATCCTCTGCACCAACAGTTTCTCGTAGAGCAGTGGGTGGTAGGCCCCTAAGGTACAAGCTGCATCATAGTAGAGTTCATGGTAGTGACAAAGGTCGGTCTGTCGGACTGAAGGGATGTATTCGTACACATGCACTTCGTTACACATGGACATCATGATGAGGATACCTGGAGCAGAAAGTGAAAACAAAAGTGAACCCCAGATTTCACCTTTCTCTCAGAAATTTCCCTGCAGTCATCCAATCTTGTTTTTCTTTCCTGCTTTCCTTTGCTGTTGCACACCTTAAGTAAGTATTACTTCTGTAAAATCATTAAGTGAAGTAATTGATCTTTGTACTAGAGCAGCTTTCACTTATCCCTGATACATAAAGATTGCAGTCCCTGTAGAGTCAATGGGGTAGGACAACAACCATAAGGAAAGAGTAAAAAGCCTGTAAAGGGCTTCCATACCACCATCAGCCTCTTTCAGTGAGAAGACTGCTCTCTCAATCTCCTCCCATTTACCCTGTCCTGTCCACAAAACATCCAACAAATGGATCAGGACCTAATGCAGCTGCATACTATTTTTTTTTTTTTTTGAGTCAGCTGATCAATTTTCTTGCTTTTCTTGTATATTATCAATTCTTTAATCTATTTAGCAAGACTGACCAGGTCTTTATATTCACTTGCAGAATACAGAAGACATACATACACATGGAGCAATAGTCTGGTGTTTCTAAAGACTCTTCCTGGTACTTTTACCACATCCAGAGCTGAACTCTAGCCTGCCAGGTGCAGGATATATATAAAAAAATCCAGTTATGTCCATTCTATCCTCCTCTGTGCTTTCGGATATGCGTTTTTCAAATATTTACACACATATTAATCTTCAAGACTATGAAGAATCTGACTGATTTCCCTTTCCATTTTTGTCCACCATGGCAAGGGGAAACAAGACTAGAAAGATGGGCCAGTATCACCTACGTTCTGATCAGAAGCAGACCAGGACAGATTCAGAAGGAAGATGGGTGGGCTATTGCAAACTTTGTTCTCCTACAGCACAACTGTAAATCTCTACTAGCAGAAGGTCTTTTTAGCTTTGAAATGAAAGAAATCTTACTGGTGCAGCCACACATTTTCAAAGGGATGCATATCAGATACTGATCAACAGCACTGCCTAAGCTGCAATACTTTCACATCAGTCACAGCTTCTGAGAGCCTCTTCTGGTTTCACATAGCCACGTGAAAGGGAAATGATGAAGTAAGCCTTGGAGAACTTTTTTTTTTTTTTTTTTAAGATTTCACTTAAAAATTAAAAACATAATAAAATGCCTCAAAGCAATTGTTGCACTACTGGTATCCCTGTCTGTTGAATATGACTGTCAGCTCTCAGAGGAGACAGCTGTATAATTCTGCTCACTTTGCACTTACAAGTGAGAACTGATGTATTTGGTTTTTTCTGTACAGCTTTGGAATCGTAACGCATCAAAGGTGTTTTGGGTAAATCTCACAGTGAAAGAAATTAACATAAAAAATTATTTTGGTTCATTAATTAAGGAAAGACATGTTCTGAAGTTCAGTTTTCAGTTTGGGAACACACAGATTTCAATGGCTTGCTAATGAAAAGAACCTTATGTTCTCCCTGCTGTGTATCCTTAGATTATCAAAATGATTTTTCCCTGCCTGATGTGTGAAGTAACTGAAAACCAATTACTTCTGTGATTAAATCTTCTTTTATCATAAATGAAAGGTTCTGAAAATGTTTTAGCTGTTTTACAGCTTTACACTCTACAGAGTCTGTGGTCTTAGAAAAGCTAAGCATATCAATTTCAAAGAGAAGTCCACAAATGTAAGCAAAGTATGAGTTTAATAAACCATGTTTCCTTGCCTCCAAGCTGTTATAAAGATGCTTTGAATTGTAACCTGCCTAGAAACTATGCCTAGAGTTTTGTTTGTTGTTTCAGTTTTACAAATGCTTTCGTCAGCTTTTCCACTGCCAACCTCCTTCCTCCGCTGATGGAGAGCCCACCTGCCACTCCAAGGTAACCGTTATCCAGCTGAATCAGAGGACGGATGGTGGAAACGTGTGCAATAATCAACCACGTTCAGAGACAGTAAAATGACTTCTCTCCTGCACCCAGAGCCAAGCCTGGAGCCAGTTTCAAAAGCTCTACCACCAGTCTCTTAGGAAAATTGGCTCTGTACTGAAAGTACAAGCCTTAACCACAGTGTGTTTCATTTCACTGCCATGTTACCCAGCTGTCCTGGGTTCAGCTATAGCAGTCATTTTTCTCCTGCTTAGTAGCTGGTGCAGTGCTGTGTTTTTTAACTTTCAGCCTGGGAACAACGCTGATAACACCGATGTTTTTAGTTGTTGCTAAGTAATGTTTATTCCAACCAAGGACTTTCTCAGTCTCATGCTTTGCCAGGGAGGAGGGGAAGCCGGGAGGAAGCAGAGACAGGACACCTGACCCAAATTAGCCAAAGGGGTATTCCATACCACAGCACGTCATGCCCAGTATATAAACCGGGGGGAGTTACCTGGAAGGCCGAGATCACTGCTCGGGTCGGGCTGGGTATCGGTCGGCGGGTGGTGAGCAATTGTATCCTCTCCCCTTGTTATTTCACTAATCGTTATTATCATTGGTGGTAGCAGTAGTGGTTTTGTGTTATACCTTAGTTGCGGGACTGCTCTTATCTCAACCCGTGGGAGTTGCATTCTTCCCATTCTCCTCCCCATCCCTCCGGGAGCGGGGGGAGGAAGAAGGGGGGGGGGGGAGTGAGCGAGCGGCTGTGTGGTTCTGAGTTACCGGCTGGGCTCAAACCACGACAGTTCTTTTTGGCGCCCAACGTGGGGCACGAAAGGTTGAGATAACGACAGATCTGACCACAGTGTGTTTAATCATATTTGTGATAAGCATTCATTGTTACTACTCGTCACAATGGTGATTATTTGGCTCTCAGACATGTTGCGCTTGATCTCAGAGTTTCAGCATGTTGTACCTTACTTACAGCCACTATTTGCTGTTTTAGCGTTTATCGGCTGGGGGGCCTGGGCTAAGGTTCTTGTTTCACTGTACTTCATGGTAATGACTTGTAATACAATAGACTCATTGATCATGAAACTGGTCTGGTTTGTGCTTCCAGCGTGGCCATCACCACTATACATTGGGAGGTATATAATGAAATATTTTAGCAATTGCATATCTTTTTTTTTCTCCTCGGGGGGTAAACTTACGAAGGAAGCATTCTCTTTCACCCCCCGTTCCCCCACCAGCCTATTTGCAACAGCAGTTGAGAGTTCTGAAGGTTTTAGATGGCCTTTGAGTACCCTTGAAACCTGCCTGCTGATTGTGCTGGGGATCAGCATGTTGGCAAACATACGGAGTGTGTTTTACCCACGGCCATCCCGTCGTAGGAACATCCTATTTCGTTTAATCTCAAAAATTCAGCAGTATCAGGTTCGAATCTGGTCTAGGGTTAGACGACGATATAGGAGGACCACCAGGAGATTTTCCCTGAGGCTGGACAGTTATGAGTGGCAGGGTGTGTGGGATAGTATGGGCAAGTACCTAGGCCAGTGGGCCCCTCCAGTGCTTTGGAACTTCACCACTGAACAAGTGCAACATCCGGAAAAACTAGTAAAACACTTAAACGAGGTGTGCTGTCGTCCTGGTTATACCAGAGAGGGACAAATTTTGGCAACGTGCTGGGGCTTGGCCTATGCCTACAGAGCCCTGCTCAACACTATCCAGCACCTTCAAAGGGAAAAAAATGTCTCTGGATCTGATGGCAAAGCAACAGACAACGCAGCTATGCCAACTACAAGCACAGCAGCTACTCAGACCCTGACCACAACAGTCAACACAGCTACTCCAAGTACAGCAGCTACATCAACCCCAGTGACAAGCACAACAGCTACTCAAACCCTGACCACAACAGACAACGCAACTACTCCAACTTCAAATACAGCAGTTACACCAACCCCAGTGACAAGCACAACAGCTACTCAAACCCCGACAGCAACAGACAATGTGGCTACTCCAAGCACCACAGCCACACCAACCCCAGTGACAAGCACAGTAGCTACTCAAACCCCGACAGCAACAGACAATATAGCTACTCCAAGCACCACAGCTACACCAACCCCAGTGACATGCACAGTAGCTATTCAAACCCCGACAGCAACAGACAATATGGCTACTCCAAGCACTGCAGCTACACCAACCCCAGTGACAAGCACAGTAGCTACTCAAACCCCGACAGCAACAGATAATGCAGCTGTTGGTGTTACTCAACTCCCAAGCACAACAGCTGCACCAACCCCAGCAATAGACATTGCAACCACTCCAATCCTAGTGGCAGACACTGCAGCCACTCCAACCACAGTGACAAACACTGCAGCTAAACCAAATGTCCAGTTTGTGACAATGTCTGTTGCCCCTGTAAGCAAAAGCAAACGAAAGGCACAAAGAGCAACCCGTGAAGCGAAGAAAGATGAAGACCCAGTGCCATTACTATATGCAACAGCACCTGAACAAGAGTTACTACTACGTGGGTCAGAGGAAGAGGAAGAAGAAGAAGAGGTCACTTCTCGACCCCGGACCTCAACCGAACTACGGAATATGCGAAAAGATTTCACCCGTCTTCCAGGGGAGCACATTGTCACCTGGTTGCTCCGGTGCTGGGACAATGGGGCCGACGGTCATGAACTAGAAGGTAGGGAAGCCAAGCAGCTGGGATCACTTGCTAAGGAAGGAGGAATTGACAAAGCGATTGCAAGAGAGAAGCGAGCCCTCAGTCTTTGGAGGCGGCTCCTGGCAGCTGTGAAGGAAAGGTTTCCCTACAAAGACGATATTACGAATCGCTCAGCCAACTGGACCACGATAGAGAAAGGCATCCAGTCCCTGAGGGAATCAGCCATTATAGAGATGATCTATCGTAGGCCGGATTCCAGGAACACATCCGTAGACCCAGATGAAGTCGAATGTACACGACCCATGTGGCGGAAACTTACACGGAGTGCGCCATCATCATATGCCCACACATTGGCATCAATGACCTGGAATGACGGAGTATCACCAACAGTGGATTGCCTGATTCGTCAACTCCGAGAGTTCGAAGACAATCTCACCCCTTCCATCATTTCAGCTGTGGAAAAACTGTCCCAGGAGTTCAAACAATTGAGAGACGATTTATCCGATCTATCCAGCTCTCCACGCGTACCAACCCATGTCTCAGCTATCAACAGAAGGCGCCCTACTGCTCGAGAAAGAAAATATACGAGGTACACGCCACGGGCCACCCTATGGTTTTACCTGCGGGATCATGGAGAAGACATGAGAAAGTGGGATGGAAAACCTACTTCAGCTCTGGAGCAACGGGTGCGTGAACTGAAGAGGAGAACAGTGGTCAAGGATGATCCTCCCAGGAAAGCTGCTGCTCCAGTCTCTGGCGAGCAGTTTCCCAGATGGAGCGAAAGAGCTGATTTTACTCCAGCTCCTGTGATAAGGAATACTAATCCCTTTCTACAAGACAGAAGTGGAGAATTTTGTGATCACTATTAGAGGGGCCCTGCCTCCAGCCAGGTGGAGGAGAGGGATAATCGGGTTTACTGGACTGTGTGGATCAGATGGCCTGGCACATCAGTCCCACAGAAGTATAAGGCTCTAGTAGATACCGGTGCACAGTGTACTCTGATGCCATCAAGGTATCAAGGGGTGAAACCCATTTCTATTTCTGGAGTGACAGGAGGATCCCAAGCATTAACTATGCTGGAAGCTGAAATCAGCCTGACTGGGAGGAAGTGGCAAAAGCACCCCATTGTAACTGGTCCAGGGGCTCCATGCATCCTTGGCATAGACTATCTCAGGAGAGGGTATTTCAAAGACCCAAAAGGGTATAGATGGGCTTTTGGTATCGCTGCCTTGGAGACAGAGGAAATTAAGCAGCTGTCCACCTTACCCGGTCTCTCAGAGGATCCTTCGGTTGTGGGGTTGCTGAAGGTCGAAGAACAACAAGTGCCAATTGCGACCACAACAGTGCACCGGCGGCAATATCGCACCAACCGAGACTCCTTGATTCCCATCCATAAGCTGATCCGCAGACTGGAGAGCCAAGGAGTGATCAGCAGGACCCGCTCACCCTTTAATAGCCCCATATGGCCAGTGCAAAAGTCTAATGGAGAGTGGAGATTAACAGTAGACTATCGTGGCCTGAACGAAGTCACACCACCATTGAGTGCTGCCGTACCGGACATGTTAGAACTTCAGTATGAACTGGAGTCAAAGGCAGCCAAGTGGTATGCCACAATTGACATTGCCAATGCATTTTTCTCAATCCCTTTGGCAGCAGAATGCAGGCCACAGTTTGCTTTCACTTGGAGGGGCGTCCAGTACACTTGGAACCGACTGCCCCAGGGGTGGAAACACAGCCCTACCATCTGCCATGGATTGATCCAGACTGCACTGGAACAGGGGCAAGCTCCAGAACACCTGCAATACATTGATGACATCATCGTGTGGGGTGACACAGCGGAAGAAGTTTTTGAGAAAGGGAGGAAAATAATCCAAATCCTGCTGAAGGCCGGTTTTGCCATAAAACGGAATAAGGTCAAGGGACCTGCACAGGAGATTCAATTTTTGGGAATAAAATGGCAAGATGGACGCCGCCAGATCCCCACAGACGTGATCAACAAGATAACAGCAATGTCTCCACCAACTAACAAGAAAGAAACACAAGCTTTCTTAGGTGTTGTGGGGTTCTGGAGAATGCACATCCCAAATTACAGTCTGATTGTAAGCCCTCTCTACCACGTGACCCGGAAGAAGAATGATTTCAAATGGGGCCCTGAGCAACAACAAGCCTTTGAACAAATTAAACGAGAAATAGTTCATGCAGTAGCCCTTGGACCAGTCCGGGCGGGGCCAGATGTGAAAAATGTGCTCTATACCGCAGCTGGGGAGAATGGTCCTACCTGGAGCCTCTGGCAGAAAGCTCCAGGGGAGACTCGAGGTCGACCCCTTGGCTTTTGGAGTCGGGGATATAAAGGATCCGAGGCCAGCTACACTCCCACTGAAAAAGAGATACTGGCAGCCTATGAAGGGGTTCGAGCTGCCTCAGAAGTGATTGGAACTGAAGCGCAGCTCCTCCTGGCACCCCGGTTGCCTGTGCTGGGCTGGATGTTCAAAGGCAGGGTCTCCTCTACACATCATGCAACTGATGCTACATGGAGTAAGTGGGCCGCACTAATTACACAACGAGCTCGAATAGGAAATCCCAGTCGTCCAGGAATTCTAGAAGTCATCATGGACTGGCCAGAGGGCAAAGATTTTGGGATGTCACCAGAAGAGGAGGTGACGCGTGCTGAAGAGGCCCCACCATATAATGAACTGTCAGAGAGTGAAAAGCAATATGCCTTGTTTACTGATGGGTCCTGCCGTATTGTGGGAAAGCATCGGAGATGGAAGGCAGCTGTGTGGAGTCCCCTGCGACAAGTTGCAGAAACTGCTGAGGGAGAGGGTGAATCGAGTCAATTTGCAGAGGTGAAAGCCATCCAGCTGGCCTTGGACATTGCTGAACGAGAAAAATGGCCAGTACTTTATCTCTATACTGACTCATGGATGGTGGCAAATGCCCTGTGGGGGTGGTTGCAGCAATGGAAGCAGAGCAACTGGCAACGCAGAAGTAAACCCATCTGGGCTGCTGCATTGTGGCAAGATATCGCTGCTCGGGTGCAGAACCTGGTGGTGAAGGTACGCCACGTAGATGCTCATGTACCCAAGAGTCGGGCCACTGAGGAACACCAGAATAACCAGCAAGTGGATAAAGCTGCTAAGATTAAAGTGGCTCAGATGGACTTGGATTGGCAACATAAGGGTGAATTATTTTTAGCCCGGTGGGCCCATGACACCTCAGGCCATCAAGGCAGAGATGCAACATATAGATGGGCTCGTGATCGAGGGGTGGACTTAACGATGGACACTATTGCCCAGGTTATTCACGAATGTGAAACATGTGCTGCAATTAAGCAAGCCAAGCGGTTAAAGCCTCTCTGGTATGGAGGACGATGGCTGAAGTACAAATATGGGGAGGCCTGGCAGATTGACTATATCACACTCCCACCAACCCGCCAGGGCAAGCGCTATGTGCTTACCATGGTGGAAGCAACCACCGGCTGGCTGGAAACATATGCTGTGTCCCATGCCACTGCCCGGAACACTATCCTGGGCCTTGAGAAACAAGTCTTGTGGCGACACGGCACCCCAGAGAGAATTGAGTCAGACAATGGGACTCATTTCCGGAACAACCTCATAGACACTTGGGCCAAAGAGCATGGCATTGAGTGGGTATACCACATCCCCTACCATGCACCAGCCTCTGGGAAAATCGAACGGTACAATGGGCTGTTAAAAACTACACTGAGAGCAATGGGTGGTGGGACTTTGAAACACTGGGATACACATTTACCAAAAGCCACCTGGTTGGTCAACAGTAGGGGATCTGCCAACAGGGCTGGCCCAGCCCAATCAGAACTTTTACGTACTGTAGAGGGGGATAAAGTTCCTGTGGTGCACATAAAGAATTTGTTGGGGAAGACAGTCTGGGTTATTCCTGCTTCAGGTAAAGGCAAACCCACTCGTGGGGTTGCTTTTGCTCAGGGACCTGGATATACTTGGTGGGTAATGCGGGAAGATGGGGAAGTCCGATGTGTACCTCAAGGGGATTTGATTTTGGGGGAAAACAGCCAATGAACTCAATTGTACGCTGTTGCCTGCTCTATAACACTTTTATAGCCCACCAGCTAGATATCTTCAGGTCACCAGCCATTGACCCTGACTTCCCTCCGATCATCACCTCAACAAAGAATGAATTTTGAGGAAACCAGACGAGCTCAGCAGTGACCAGATGAGTTTGGCGGTATCATCAGCAGGCCACAACCCAACACTATGTACCGTCCCTCCTGCCCTGAAAGACTATTACAAGAGATGGAACCTGACATCATGGACTGGATGAGTTCAGCAATTTTACAGGGATTGGTCCATGGGCTAGGGAACGATATCTTTCTCTGTGTGTGGGTGTGGGTGTATATATATTTGTATATATGGGACAGGGGTGATGGTGTGCTGAGAGATGTGGGATCTGAGCATGACATGAATGGTATGGAATAAGGGGTGGATACTGTCCTGGGTTCAGCTATAGCAGTCATTTTTCTCCTGCTTAGTAGCTGGTGCAGTGCTGTGTTTTTTAACTTTCAGCCTGGGAACAACGCTGATAACACCGATGTTTTTAGTTGTTGCTAAGTAATGTTTATTCCAACCAAGGACTTTCTCAGTCTCATGCTTTGCCAGGGAGGAGGGGAAGCCGGGAGGAAGCAGAGACAGGACACCTGACCCAAATTAGCCAAAGGGGTATTCCATACCACAGCACGTCATGCCCAGTATATAAACCGGGGGGAGTTACCCGGAAGGCCGAGATCACTGCTCGGGTCGGGCTGGGTATCGGTCGGCGGGTGGTGAGCAATTGTATCCTCTCCCCTTGTTATTTCACTAATCGTTATTATCATTGGTGGTAGCAGTAGTGGTTTTGTGTTATACCTTAGTTGCGGGACTGCTCTTATCTCAACCCGTGGGAGTTGCATTCTTCCCATTCTCCTCCCCATCCCTCCGGGAGCGGGGGGAGGAAGACGGGGGGGGGGGGGAGTGAGCGAGCGGCTGTGTGGTTCTGAGTTACCGGCTGGGCTCAAACCACGACACCAGCTAACCTTAAAATTAATAAAGGAAGTTGATATTTGTGGGATAGGAAAACTGTCAAGAACGAAAATTGGGGCTCCCTTATAATTTCCTTAATCACCACAAAGATGGCCATGTCACTGCAAGCGTGGTGCAACAAGGACAAAATTTTAAGCAATATCATTGGCTTTCCTGTAAATCAGTTAATAGTGCACTTAAGAGTTTTAGTTCTTAGTGATCTGTGGATCAATGTCCTCCAGAATCAATCTAAAAGGCACACTGGGATATTTAGTTTAGCTTCTTGCCTCTCCTGCCTTGTTCCATCCAGTCCATGTCTTGGGATTTTAGGTTAGGTTGATCGTAAATAACCATAGTTTCTGCCAGTCCACTCAAGTTTTTGCTCATGCTGGACAATGATGTTTTGAGGGAGGGAAGACAAACCCTATTCTGGGGAATAATAGTAGTCAGCGTCAGACTTTTCCTCCTTTAGCACTACAGACCTGCAGCCAAGGAGACCAATGGTGTGGTAAAACCAGCACTCCCAAACATCTATGGGCGAGATCCCAGGGCATGCAGGACTATACAGTCAATCTACATGAACCTGAGGAGGTAGGTCCCTCCACTTAGCTGTCATAGCTTCCAAATTCTCTCTTGGAATGATCTGCTTCTGATGTTCCATTCAAAACCAGAAAGTAGCACAGCACTATATTAAAAAAAAAAAAAAGGGGGGGGGGGTGTGCTAAAAAGAAAAAAAAAACAAACCACAAACCAAGCAGCTTTTTTGGAAAAGAGGCTGTTTCTTTGTATGAATACAGTCCTCACTAAAGTAGGGAATAAATGGGTTCATTTCTGTCCTGTACCTTAGAGGATGTGAAGCCCCTCCACAGGGGACAGCCCTAGTGGAGTAGAGCTGTTACTGCTATCTAAGTTTATAAAAAATCTTTAAAACAATAGCAACAGTTTAGACAATGAGGGCATTTACACCAGTCCATGTACTAGGATGTATTCAGTTTTTACTTTCTAATGCCCTGTCTGGCTTGTTTTTCTTAAGCCCCTAGAACAGCACTGCTAACAGAGCTCCCTGCGCTACCTGCCTCATGTTCCCGCCTATGTTTCTTAGTATCACTCTTTAACTCAATTTCTTTCTTTCCTTGGTGCTAGCAACATTGCAGTGAGTTGCTGGCATCTGTATCCAGCAGGAATATGTGTGCCGAGCTCTCTATATTTTCATCTACCTCACAACTCAGTTTCCCCATCTTCCCTCTCTCGTCCAGTTACCTTCAGTGATCTCATAATATTTTTTTTTTTTAAATTACCAGTAGCTTTTTGGCACTTACATGATCCCCAAAATACTTTTTACATTACGTTTGAACTTTTATGAGTATTTTATGTTTTGGATGCAGTCTCAACGATAAAGAAGATGTATGCCCCTGACTGCTTACTGACTTGATGTTGCTTCTGCTACCCTGTTTTGCTTGCCAGTCTACTCTGAGAAGTCCTACATTGCTTCCCATTTCTTATCTTTACAAATCTCTGTATTATTGCTTCCTAGGTTTCTCTTCTGTGGCTGAACCTATTCACATTTCCTCCTGCACCTGTAGTTTCCAAGTGTCCCATATTTACTTCTTTTCCCTGTATTGCCTGCAAATTACATACCGATACATCTTTTGTCTCTGTACTTTTCACATCACTGCCCAATTCAATATCACCTGCAAGTTTGTTTCATATCTTAGCAGTCCTCCATGATCATCAGCATCAGTATGAATGAAAACCATATTGTTTCATAGCTTGTAGGGTGAAGAATTTCCGTATGATACACTTCAATATTTGTCTTTGCTCACAGTCCTTAAGTTAGTTTTCAGTCAATGAACAATTACTACATACAAACCAGCACAAGACTGGTGACATTAACAAGCATGATGAGACACTAATTGTCCCAACATCTTATAGTCTGGACACAATCTCACTGATATGTTCATGCCTGTCTCTGACCTAGCTGGTCTAAAGTACTCTTCATAGACAGTGCAGGAGACAGGCATTTCTAGGGCAAAATTCATCTGACTTATTTTAGATGTCAGGGTGCTATCATGCACCTTTTCCTCCATTTTCCTAGGTCAGAAGCTTTTGGAGCTTTGTGGAAAAATAATCTAACTGGCTTTTCCAGGAGCACTGTGAGAAGAAATGAAAACGAGGTGGGATTCATCTGACCAAATGTGCCCACTGGTGCAGTTACTCATACCCGAGATAGGTATCACAGGCTCCTTTGCTGTCCATAGATGAAAGTATGCACTTTAAGGAAGCAGCACATGTCTACTAATCCCAGAGCAGACATTTAAAAATAGATCATACAAGTCATGTCCTAGAAGTTCCTTTGTCCTTGTTGACTGTGGGGGAAGCCTGAGTGGCACCAGCAAGCAGGTGTAAAATGACCATTAGACCTGGTCTCTTCTAGATCTGATGCTTAACCTTTAAAACTTTTAGGTCTTAAATATCCAATCTAACGTAGTAAGGAAGAAGTCAGGGTATCTGGCAAGATTTCAGCTTTGGCAAGTGTGACATTCAAAATCACAACTGAAGATACTTCTGTATAGGCCACTCTAATTCTAATACCCTTGCTGGATTTTCAGAAGTCACATTTGGATTACAACTGTGAAAATGGAAAAGTCCAAAATAATTCTGCCTGTGTGGAGAAAAGTTGTTTTATAATAGATCATTCAAAGGTACGCTTTATGAATGTTTTAGAGTTGAATGGCAATGTTCATTAGACAAAATAAGCATTGTGAATCACAGAATCATAGAATGGTTTGGAAGGGACCCATAGAATATTCTTTAAAAAATATTTTTAAATATATTATTCCAAAGAAATTATGTGGCTGTCAGAGAAGCAGTCAACCTGCAAGTTTGATATAACAGAACACTATTAGATGCTGTACATGATGAAGTATTATGTATTTCAAAATATCATATATTAGTATTTCAAATCCTTAGATAGATGTGTTACTTTTCTTTTTTTCCTGCTTGGCAGATATCTATGGTGTCAGGAAGTGTTTGGTATGGTTTAAACTCAGTCCAGTTGGCACAAACTCCTGAGCTTTTACAATCTGCACTGAAAACATTTAAACCAGAATTAAATTAAGATTAAATTCCTTGCATGGATGGTTTATACAAATGAACACATACTATGGATTCTAATCAAAAGGAGAAAATGTTTTTCAATTTGTTCTTGGCAATTTTAATGACCCAAGAGATTTCCAACATGCATCTTTTGTACAATACAATTAAGCTTTGTGGTTAGCACACTAATTTAAAAAGAATGGTCTCTTTATGGTTTACAAGTAAATGGTTTACAAGTAAATAAAATATAGTTAAATATACCTGAATACAGCAGATGCTGTATGAAAGAATCTGGAATAATAAGTGTAATTCAGATATTCAGCAAGAACTCAGTATTCATTTTAACAAAATATGCTGGAAACACTTGAATACACATAATCTGATTATTGTACTCATAATGTGTCTCATTTCACACACACCACAAATTTATTTACAGAAAACAATTTAGCTAGACACACTAATAAGTTTATGTTTGATAACTTTTGCACTTGAAAACATTACAAGTAAACATAAAGCATTTAGAACGTATAGTTTTTTATATGTTAGTCTACTTCTGTAGTCTCTCTTGATTGGATTTAAGATACCAGAGGAAAATCTGTCACTCCTTGAAACTGGGCCAAATGCACCTCAGTTATTCTTTGGAATATATAGTAAAAGTAGCTCTGGCTTTTTAAAATACTGTATTTCTGAAAAAGGGGTCTTTTACCTCTGTTTAGCTCATAAACTATGATGAATACTAACCACAAGAAAACCAAATATTTATTAAGGAATTTAATTGTCACCAAATGGCCTGGTGCCTAAGCTTAGTAAATTGTGCAGTACTTGTCATCTTTAATGTATACAGACTCTCACTCTATAGTAGACCTAGAAAATGACATATTTATCACTTAATGCTGAATGCAAAAAGTGTACATTAATCACAATAATATTTTCTGAAATATGAACACAGTCTGGAAAATGCTGACCAGTAATCATATAATTTTAAATGTATTACTCAAATTTGGGTGATACAGTAGAGTAGTAAAGATTTTTTTTATGTATGTGTGTGATTTGGGGTGCTGTAAGTGGAGAGTTTGCTCTTTTATCTCTGTATTTCAGGAGGTAGGAGGTGCTCACATTTCAGAGTCCCTTTATTAGAATAAGAAGAATTTAAAGCTGATGTATTTGGAGCTATTATTTATTTGTGTGATAATACTTGAATAAAACTGAGCTGGAAAGAGTAAGCACTATTCTGTTCCTTCACCAACTGCTGGCAAACAGTTGAGTAAGTAACAGTAATAAAGGCAACTCTTAACGTCGAATTGTTTCAGATCGTGCAAGTGTATTTCTTCTAAGCTGAGCCGGAGATCAGCTGCATTCTTCTATTCAACATGCTCTCTGAAGCCATTTTAAATTTAAGTTCTTAGTCATACAATGATCTGCTAATGTTGCAGTGTAATGATAGTCTTGTACTATTGTCTCAGTGCATGCAAATGAAGATTAAAATAATGTTATCAACTATTAATGACGCATAACTGTTAAATCTGTAATGTCAACTGTAAAGCCTCAAACAAGCCTTTCTTTCTGCCAACAATAAAGTCATCTGGGCTTAGTTATCATTTTGTGTTCAGTGGTTCATATGCTACGCAAAAAGCTACAACACATAGCAAAGACTACCACCTACACGGATAATGTGAAACGTTATTTTTAGACTATGTTTTGGTTTGGGATTAAAAAAAAAGAAAATATAATACCACAGTCAGAGCTTTCAACTAGCTTTCTAAAAAGACAAAAGCTGTTTGGTATATAAAGGTATATAGATGTGAATTTCAAGTAAAACCACATCTGAAGACGTAAGCTAGCCAGGTGTATTGGCAGACTACAATAAGTAAGAATTCATAGCAAATCCAGTTAGTAAACAACAGACAGGAGCAAAATCTTCATAGAAAAGCCTATATATAATCTAGACATTATTAAAAAGCTCGCAACCTTTCCAAATGCTAATATACCATCCCATCCAGTGCACACAGAAGGCTGCTCTTGAGAAACAGAAATGTAGGGTCAGCACTAGGTTGTTTACACAGGCTACCAGGGAGGGTATAGGAACAGTTTTCTTGCAGCAGAGTGGTAAAAATAGAGACTGCCAATTTATACACCACCAGCCCCAATTAAAAACTCAGCATTGGTGTGTTCCGAAAGAGAGACGGAAGACTGAGTTCATACTTCACAGTGAAAAATGTATTAGTAGGAAGTGAAGAGGTAACACTTATTTCTGATGCCAAAAGATAGAGCAAATCCTTCTTTAAGAACAGTGACGTTTTCTCAGCTGTCAATTTAGGATTTGCCAGTGGAATCCAAGTTCAAGATTTGGTGTCTGGATGTTTACATTTCTTCTGAGAAAAATGGAATAGATCAAAGACATGATGTAAACATGTAAATATTCATTTAGCAAACACAATTTTCAGCCAAATGTGAACTGACAAATTTAACTGCAAAAAGCCACCATGGCAATTGCCTAATGCTAATGCAAGACCGTAATACTGTGCAGTTTTGTTCAAAAGCATGAAGGTGGCAGCTGCAGAAATGATGCAAAAATACGCAAGAATGGGTTCTCAAAGCTCATCTAAGGATTAGATTAGGAAGACAAAGAGTAAATAGTTTATAATGAGGAGCAACATTAGCTAAGCTCGGACATGCCACATAAGGCAAAGTTATAAGCCAGGGAAAGCCCACACTGGTGACTCAGAAAACAAGCCAAAAAAGACTCCTAGATTGAAATAAAAGGTTTATTTTACCCTAGTGAACCTTTCCACCACCACCCCCCCAAAAAAAAACCAACCCAAACAAACCCAAAACCCAGTCTCTGTGTTTTCTCAGTCATTATTCATAGCCTTTGAGCTAGAAAATACCACATTAAAGGGTGACTTGTCTGTGACAAGTTAATCCTTCCTAGCCATGGTATACCCCCAGAAGTAACACCAAACAAACAGGCTGCAATCTGACAAGACAATGAGTTCAGCCTACTTTCAATGATGTCCTGAACTCATATCCATCACTAAGTTGGGTAGAAAACAGTGTTAAAGTTTAAAAAAATTTAGCAGAAAAGACTGCAGTGAGATGTTGGTCTGCATTCAGTGTTAAGGTGCAGCACCGACGCTGGCCACGGATGAGCTTCCATGAGCTGATAAGCTGCTTAGAAGAAAACCAAAGAAAGGAAGATCTACAGGTTAAAACCTGAAGAAGAAGAACAGGGAAACTTGAATCTTGGAGGAAGCTGATCCGTATTGGGTAATATTCCTCTGACCTGGTTTTAAACCTCCATAGTGTGTGTGTTATCATTTCAGAAGAGGCTAGAAGCAGTGACAGACTTATGCCTTACTTTGTATGTAACCCACAGAGCACCACCAATGCTGCTCTGTGCCACACTTCTCTCCCCATCCTCTCCCCTCCCCTCCTCTACACCTGGGACATGCACCGCACTCCCCTCACCCCAACTACCAGCTATCACAATGCTATTGTCTCGCCTCAGCATAGGGTTTTGGGAGCCAGGAGCTCCAGGAGAGACTTATGCCAAGACAGGGCATCCCATATCCCAAAGGAAGTGCAAAGAATCTTCTTCCTAGCTCCCCCGCAATGGAGAAACCAGTGAAAAGGTCCTACTTCTTCTCACTCATTCCCCTGAAGTCACAGGATGTGAGAGACTACCTCTTCCCCATAAATGACCCACTGGCCCCTTTTCCAGGAGACTTAATAACATTGTGACTTAAGTATGTTAATACAGCTATTAACAGCGTTAAAAGATTCCCCTGACATCAATCACTGCTGAAGGATGCTGACTCACTGAGCAAACACCATGAGAACACATTCCACCAAGCATCCTCCCTTTGGGAAGACTCAGCTTTTTATAAATAGTGCTAAGTGGCAGAAATAGATACAACTGCCAGGTGAGAAAAGCAATTACTGAAGAAACAGTCTAAGACCACCCTAAAATATTCCTGACATTCCTGAAAGGAAAAAGTCTGACATTTCCATGTTTTAATTTATACATTTCTCCAACTTTGTAAACTGCGACTGCAGAGGGTTAAAAAGCTTGAAATAAAAGTGCTTCACTTCACCCAGAACCATTTTTTTTGTTTGTTTGTTTGGTTGGTTTTTTTACCTTTTCCACGTTACTGGTAGCAACAGTGACTTGAGGAACTGCTGCTCTTCCTCCACAAGTAACCACAGCTCACAGAGGGCTGCCTGACTTTGTGCCAGTGTAAATGTGGACAAACCAGATCCTTGCGCAGAGTCTCCGCTCATTCTAATCGCAGAGCATTGCACACAGACTTACAATAAGTTATTAGAATAAAGTGATTAGAGTCACTATGGTCCATGCTATAAAGAGCTTAGATTCAGGGCTACCGGTCTCTCTGCCTGTGAAAATTCATACCCTCTATTTAACAACAGTCTATCTTCCTTCATACAGCTGTTTTGAGCACAAAAGTATTAGCAGTGTGACCATTTAATAAACCATTTTCCCTGTATCTTCTTGAAATTAAGACACTCATATTTTATGATGATGACTTACCCATTCTTTCTATTAATTATATAGGAAATAATTCTATAGATTTTAGAAGAATCAAGTAGAAGCTCAATATTCAGGATACACCTTTCATACAGGTGCACTCGGTTGTGTCTGCCAGCTTCATTCCCAACTGGATTATTTACTGCATGAGTTGTTGAGAGATACCTGATCTGAAGACCAACGTGACTTGTCAGAGTTCTGCCAAGCTACATTGTATGTTTATGCTTTATCTTGCCCTTTATGTTCACCTTTGACAATATGCAGTTGCTATTTCTGTGCTGTCTCCCAGTTTTTATTACATAACACATGCAATGCACAGGCATCCATTCAATAACGTTACCAAAATAGGAAGCCTCTCCCTAACAAAGTATTTTAAATGCATCTATATCAGAATAGTAGCTAGTTATCAAATGAGGCGGATATGACTCCCAATAAGCTTGTCTTACTGCCTAGCTTTCTTAAAGCTAATAATAGCATTACCAAAATGTCTAAGCATATCCTTTGAAAAAGAACAATATAAATAAAATCCCCAGCAGAGGAGAAGGAGGCAAATTTGCATTTGTACACACAGAGTATATTTATCTATACAGCTTTTGTTGTTAATGTTGTTGCTTGCTTAATGTGGTATTTTCAAAGCTTTCTCTGCTTGAAGGATATTTTTTGTCAGGAACATTTAGATTTGGGGTTGAAGATTACTTTTCTATTCTTATAGTGAAATTAACTCCATTTCTTCAAAGAAAGCTTTTGAAATGTTTCTTATATATCGTAGAAGTACAGATTGACAGCACAATGATTCTCTTCACTATTCTTACAATCAGCAGCTGTTAACCTATTTTTATCAACAACTCCATTACTCTAAGAAATGCTTTTGCAAAATGTGAATGCAGCTGGTGAGATCATTCCACATGAGCAGTCTTCTTATGAATTTTTACAAGCAGGCCCCAAAAACCTCACTTGAGGAAGAAACCAACTGCCAAGTTATCCTCCTCCAACACACAACGACTCCTCTTTCCACTCATGCTCCAGGTAAGCACAAGCCACTCAGATCATCAATGGGCATCTACCATGATCCAATGGTCATCCCTCTGAGAGCTTCAGCACCCTCCCTAAGGCCTTTGGTGGGCCCCACAATATCTTGGGGTGCCACTATTGTGTACAGAGCCAAGATAAGTACTCAGAACTGTTTTCCCATCTTGGATGCAATCTCACGTATTTTCACTTTCAGATAGAATAAAAGAGCATTTTCTGACTGCAGCAAATACACAGACCAGTATCACAATGTCAAAGAAGAAAGGATGGGGTTTCCAAAGAGGAAGACAGTATTTGGAGCTTTATTGCCCTCTGTGTCTCTAGAAGCATGAGCAAGGAAGATCCTGTCTCAGCCTTGCTATTCTGACTGCTTGCATCCTTCAGACATTCACGATCAGGACCTGCTATGCATCAGGTAAGTCATTATGCTGTATGCACTGTGGGCACAGTGCCAAATTATCCCCCAAGAAATACTAAGGAAGGACCAAAAAAAATACAGTGAAACTCTACTCCTTCAAGTATAAGAAAAAAGAGGGATGCTTTGGGCACTTTCAGACTTAAATTTGTGCCACTGGAATTTGTGGCAGGGCATGGGAAATCATAATCATAGAATCACAGAATGGTTTGGGTTGGAAGACACCTTAAAGACCATCCAGTTCCAACCCCTCTGGCATGTGCAGGGACACCTTCCACTAGACCAGGTTGCTCAAGGCCCCATCCAAACTGGCCTTGAACACTGCCAGGGATGGAGCATTCATAACTTCCTTGGGCAATCTGTTCCAGTGTCCCACCAAACCCATTCCTTGACCTGTGTAGGGAATACAAATTGGCCTGTCAGTGATTTCATCCTCTCTGTATCATCTGCCACACCTTTTCACTTGTTTTCTGATGCATCTCTGCTCTGTGATCCCAACAAAGAACTTCAGAATTGAGCAGATTCTCAACAGATAAATTAATATGGAATAATACAAATTTCTCACAGATGTATGTATGTTTTATAAATGTGGTATGCATACTATGGATGTGAAGGGCAAGACAGCAGAGCATTAAATTCACCCAACTATTTTCTAGTTCTCATACCATGTGATTTAGCTAGTCATTGTTTCTGTATAGAGTAACAAGAACAAACAATACATGTGTATGGACCTGACCCTCATGCAATGCACACATTCACAATTTTTTTAATTTTACTTTTAATCTAACATGTCTACTGGGCCCATTTTTGATACACCTACCAATAAAACCTGAAGAAGGAGGGTTGGGCTGTATCTTCTCTTTAGTGTTCTCCTGAATTATGTCCCAGAGCTGCCATATAAACTTTGGATGGAGTATGTAAAATGGCTGATTTGGATTCTTCCTGCGATGCTGTACGTAGGGAGTGAACAGATTGTAGTCTGGCTTCTTATACCACTGGGAGAAAAAAAAGTATTTATTTAAAATCTTATAGTATCGAATGTGTTTTGAACACTACATGTACAATAACATTTGGGTTCTTCAGAACAGAAGCAAAGGTAGCAAAGCAGTCTGCACTGGTGGATGCTCCTCCTAGAAAGCCTCGCTCTGGGTTATTCTGTTTCCTTTCTTCATACAGAGACTGCCAATACACAATTGCAACGCAGTGGGACGAGCCAACCCCATCTCTCCCTCACAAGCCCACGTTAAACAAGGGGTTCAAAGAGCCTTGACGCAAGATAACCCAGTGTGGGGGTGAACCTTTATCTGAATGTGTCCCTGTCCCTGATGGAGGCAGCAGCAGCACGTGAGGCAGGCTGACGGCAGCCTGTGTAGGAGGCAGGCAGCCTCTGGCATCTGTTGCTAAGGGAGTTCAGCAGATGAAGATTTACTTTCTAATTTGCAACCCGCTCAGCTCCAAGGTTCCCCTGCCAGGAACCATCAGATCAACTGGTCCACTGGAGCTGCAGCACCAGCCAAAGCAGAGACTCCCCCAGTGACAACCAGATGGATGTCTGCTGCTCTCAGTGAGGGGGCAGATGATGAAACACAGATGGCTGTGGGGGAGTGGACACGAAGGGAAGACTGGTGGGGAGGAGGCCTGAGAAATGGGGAAGACACCAAGAGAGATTTTCATTAGGGTGTTGTATTTTGTCTGGGAAGGAGAGGGGAAGGTGGGGAAAAAATGGGTGCAGTTCTTCACCTTTCCTGCTGAAAACTCCACCTGAAATCTGGCAACGTTCCCTCCTTGGCAAACACCCAGAAAACTCACCGTTATGTGAAAATAGCAATATTTTATATAAAAAATGCCAACACCATCCATTTATCCTAGCATCTCAGAGCAGTCCATTCCAGTACAAATGCTGCCTACTACAAAGCTTTTGACCAGTAAACCAATTTTGACCAATTCTTGCAGTAATAACATTCCCCACTCCTTGGATAAAGACAGACCTTGGAGTTCATTGTAACAAGTGAGAACCAGTAGACTCCAGTACTAAATACATTCATTTTCTCCAGTCTTTTCAGACTGATTGGGAAAAAAGGTCCAAGCAGACATCTTACCACATTCAGATTTGCAGAGTAGGGGGCAGGATCCCAGGCTACTAAGATAACGTCTTTGTACAAGGAGCTGTCGACAAAGTGATGGTTTGGATTGGTGAGAATCTGTGAACACAAATGCAAAGAATTTCGCAGCATTAAAAGCAAGTGAGATCCAGAAAAACGGCAGAATCTTTCTCTGAAATGAACAGTCCTTTCCATGCTGCTGTTTGTTCTGCTTTAATTCTGCTTGATTTTAAGCATCTTGTTTTGTTAAAAAAAAACCAAACCATAAAGAAGTACTTAGCCATAAACAGCACTCATGACAGTTTGAAGTAGCAGTATGCTGAATTACTCTCCATCTGTGAGGGATGTGATGAGACCACTTGAGATGCTGCATAATTGTATATCAACACTACTGTGTATTCTGTAACTTGAAAACAAAAGCTACAGTGTTTCAGACCACTTGCAGGATCCTCTTCTTTCTTTGAAGGGCTACAGCCCCCATGGATAATGTCTTTCCTTGCCCCCACACCTTTTTGGTTGCTTTCTCATTTCAACAGCAAGTCAGTCTCATTTCAAGTAGCTCCAAAACTGCAAACTACACCATGACTGTAAAACGCGGTATACCTGGAAAAAAAATTCCAGAACAGGTATGTGACAGGGCTCTTTTTGAAGTAACTGTCATACTGTCACACTGCTCTGACCTACTGCTCTAATGTATCTCCTTGCATGTCCTGGTACTCTGCCTGATCCTGCTGCCCCACTGGAAGTTTACTCTTCACTCCTGCTGGCTCATCCCTTTCCGGACTCTCCATGCCTAGACAGATCTTTCTGATCCTTGGTGCATCCAATCTCAGGCAGGACTGAGCTGAATGATTTCAGCATTGGTTCAAACAGCATGAATTTGGCTCCAGCTGTTAAACTAATCAACATTCCAGACAAATAAATTCATACTAATTTTCATTTCCCTTTAGGATCCAATGAGCCATATTTGATTATGCATATTTTTCTTCAGAAAAATAATATTGTTGCCATAGCAATATTCTTCCTACCATAAACTTTGAGCTTAATGACTTTTTATCAGCCTTCTACAAGAACAGAATTAGTCGTGCTGCCATCAGCATCTCCCCAGCTCCATTTCTCAAAGCAGTTTTCGCCTGAGAACGTAAACTCCTTTTTTTGAGAGTACAAACAGACTAAAAGGTCAAGCTTTTAAAAGCTTGGTTCCACAAAGGAGCTCTTACTTGCCTTTTAGTAAGCAAGAGTCTTTTGGAGGTGTTATCCACACAGTTATTCAGTCTTAGTGAGTCTGCGTTCATATGTATGAGATGAGTTTCATCTGGAATAACAATATCTGTTATGGCTGCACTGGCTTCCTTCTCATCCTTAAACAACTGAATGCAGGAATTTCCAACAGCGAGGAGGGAAGGAGGCTGAGTAAACCTGTATGGGTAACCCATCTTCAGTACTGATTGGGAAAGCAACTTTCATCAAATGGCCTGTGCATATTTCACTCCTGGAGACAGGAAGGCCAGTTTCTTATCACAGATAGCTTCTGACCTCTTTAAAGAAGCAGAACAGTGGTGGGAATATGAACATATGTGAGGAAGCTGTGTGAGCTGACCTGGCCTGAACTTTAGCCATGCCCTAGCATGTTCTCTGATACACTGCTTTTAGCCCTAAGGCCAGAGTAAGATATTTCTGCTCTCTTCCCCTGAGCAAAGAAAGGGGCATATTTAGCCCAGATCACTTCAAAGATCTAGTCTGTCTTGCTGCCTCACAAAGAGCTATGAAACGAGTGTGAAGGGAATGACAGTGAACAGTCCTTTCTGCAGTGGCAAAGAACATGAACTTACACACACAGAGAACACACCCACCAAGGATGGACTTTGCATGTCACTCAAAGAAGAAATAAAAAACAAATTCTTAAGAATTACAGTAAATTAAAATTTTGCTCTCATACAAGAGCATGCTACATAACCAACCGTCCTACTGGTATTGACTAAGTAAACTCAGCATTTCAATATGTCATAAAATTTCACAATAACTCTGTTGCTGCTTTTTGGCTGCCTTTGATAAAAAGGAAAGAGGCTTGGTTTGCCCAAGACCAGAGTTCAGGCAATAGGGTTTTTTCAAAATTGAAAAACTACTCTCAACCATAAGGTGTCACTGTAGCTCAATGCACAATTATCTGTGGACACCCATATGCAGAAAATCCCATTTTCCGTTTCCATTCAGATGAACAAAGTAATTTATATGTAATACCCAGTGTACTTTAAAGTTTTTTACTACTTCATTCCAAACTTTTGAAGAATGATGACTTGCCTAAAATGATATATTAAGACAACTCAGTTCCCATTTCTTTTGCCTTCCAGTGAGGAAATAATTGGGGGACTGGAGAATATGAGAAAAGAGCTTTGGGATACCCAGAGCCCAGGCTTTGTGAAGATCCTGGAGGCAGTGTGGTGAAGGTCTTCTGTACTGATGGCTCTGGCATCCTGCAGAGCCTTTACAGAGATGTACGACACATGAGAAGCTTTACAAACCAATTCTTTGAAACAAGGATATCAAGTAACTACTGCAATCACTCTACATTGACAGCAGTGTGAACATCCCTGTAAGGAAGAACTTACACCTGCTCTACATCATGACTGGAAAACCACTAGCTGTTTCCCAAATTACCTAACACTTTCTCAGAAGTCATTAATTTGGACAGAGCCTTGGGCGACATGGTTTAGTGCGAGGTGTCCCTGCCCATGGCAGGGGGGTTGGAACTAGATGATCTTAAGGTCCTTTCCAACCCTAACTATTCTATGATTCTATAATGTCCTATTGTACAGAAGTAACAGTGACTTGAATTCACAAAGGGAAGATCTTACCTGAGAGTTAATGATCCGCATGGTGGTTTTATTTCCAACGTCTTTTTCATAGCCACGTGTTGGAGCAGAATTAAATCTTAGAACAGCATCATGAGAATCTAGGAGCATAAATGTGGGGGTATTTGTTTTCCTTGGTAATACAGAACAGTACGAAAATATAAAAGTATATAAAAATAAACCAAATTATCTAAACTAACATGAAACTTACACATTTCTCCTAATCTTGACGTTCTAAAGACGATAAACATTCTACTATGTGCAAAGAAAAATCTTGCATCTGCCGCGTATTAATAACATTCTTAAGATCCACAAAAAAAGAAAGTTAAGAATCATCTATTAATTTAGCTTGCAATACTTCAGTATTTCTCTTAATTGGACAAACTTAGTGTGGGAAGGTTATTAGTACACCCGGTACACACAATTTCTCACTA
Source organism: Strigops habroptila (assembly GCF_004027225.2). NCBI lineage: Eukaryota > Metazoa > Chordata > Aves > Psittaciformes > Psittacidae > Strigops > Strigops habroptila. The sequence goes on from NC_044278.2 coordinate 60,801,795, forward strand.
CTTCTACTGCAAAATTTATAACAAATTACCCCATGCAAAAGCATGTTAATTGCAAGGATATCTAATTACACATTTGAATGAATACCAACACTTGTGTTTTAACTTAACTATAAGCTTGTGTTTTGCAGTATTTTGTAATACCTGAAAATCTCAGGTATTACCCCAAACCTATTAATCATACCATGTACTTATTCTCAAGGTCAGTATATGTCTTAAAGAGTCTCTGTAGGGAAGTCAGCCCACAAACCTGCTCACACACAGAAACTAAGGATCCGTTGGTAGCAAAGATCTAACAAAGCTCACCTGTCAAAGTTTCCCCATGAGCTGTTGACCTTGGAGTCATGCAGAATAGAAAGCAGCTACAGGTTAAGTATGGGTCAAGGATAGACACTATGTGCAAGCTTCAACTGGATAAAAGATAAACACCCTCCCAGTGCTTCTTTTAAGGGGATCTCGAAACCCAAGAGGTGTGAGAGAGAGTAAGATATTACATCCATTGCCCAGAAACACGCTGTCCGTGTCAATAGACCCCTATTTGGACTACTTTTATCCCTTCTATTGATGAAAGCAGAAAATATGATTCAAGCCACGTAATGCCTTAACCCATAGGTAGTTTATACAGCTGTTTCTCTCTAGTCACTTAAAATGCAGTTGTCTGTAGCTAAAAAAATGGTGCAGGCAGAAGTTTCCAAAGATAACCAACACGCCTCAATGGAGCTTGTGCCTGATTCTATCAAACTGGGCTCTTCCATCCTTTCACATCTTTACTCCACACTTGTACTCCAGACAAGAAAACATTGTGTGACTTGAAGCCATCATCCAGTCTCCGCCGTACTTGAACATTCTGTGTCTAAAAGTGATATTTTTGCCAAATGGCTACTGAGCCCAACTCCTCAGAAGCTAAGGAGTGGAGGTTTCTTCTATGTCTCTATGCAGGGACAACCCTAGCCTCAAGACCTTGCCTTCATCTGCCTAAATATAAGCAGCTTGAATGTGTAGGAGCTAGATGACATGAAGTCAATAGAAGCTGCAGGTACTCCACTTTTTTGGAGAAGAGAAACAAAGATCCTTTATACTTGAAAACTGCTTATGAATTTAAGAACATACATCTGGACCTGCATTTAATAACTTTTTAATAATCTGCTGATTGAGAACGGGGAATTGGGTTGGGAAATGGGAATGATATGGTTCACAACTTAACTGAGAGACAGTGTGCTGCATTTCCAACATTCCCCATGCTGGATTTTCATATCAAGACCAAAAACCTTTCCTTCACCATCAAATATATAACCAGGACACAGCTTAACACTGATAATAGCTGGGTTTTAGTCAACTGATTTTAATCTTACTGGAGATAACCATTTTAAAGATACAAAAAGTTTGTGGTTTGATCACAGATCCCTGTTACTTCTCAATGATGTCAAAATAACTGGGTCTCACAGTAAATAGCATGATCACGATGGGAATGTCTGCTGTACTTGCACAGTATTTCTATATGTAGTTTTATTCAAAAAACAATCAGGGGGTGGGAGGGATGAGGGCAAGAGGCAGAACACAAATGACATTTATGCCTGCATTTCAAATATGAACACAGAAGAGGGAGCTAAAGGCCTATGAAGAGAAAGGTCCTGCACTGCTTTCTTGCCCCTTTTTTTCTTTCAGGAGGATAAACAGTAAAAGCTCTTTGCCTGCAGCAACTTCATCAACCAAGGCTGTACAGCCCATGGCCCCAAAATCAGAACTTGTCCATGGGGTGCTTTTTCCCACTCCCTAATGATGCTGACTGAGGACACAGAGGTGCTCAGCACGAATGCCGGGCTGACTTCATAGAGCAGCACCACTCCAGAGAGCTGCCCATGGTGCCTCCAAACTGGCAGGTCTGCTTGGACTTCCAACTAAGACGTGGTAGCCCTGATGCCAGCTCTGGGAAAGGACAGTCTTCTACTGCTGTGCATGCACAGGGAAAGAGCATCCTGTACAGTCTGGTCCTTCTCTTTCTGGTCACTCACTTTTTCAAGGACTAGAGGGGAGGTGGAAATGCATGGCCAAGAACTCAGCTGTAACACACACTCTGCAGGGAAGTATAACTTCTTCCCCATGGGAATCATGATATGAACAGATGGTGGAGCTTCCATTTTCCATTTTAAGTGGAAAACACTGGCATGATATCTCCTGTATATTAGCACTTCCCAGGAGCCACACTGACCACTAAGACCCATAGGTTGGCACCAGGCCCCTCTGGGATGAGTGTAAGCAGTCAGTTGCCCTGCCACAGTTCTGAGCCAGATTCTTTCCTCAGTCACAAGTACCTGCCCATGGCCTGGAAGACACTTTTAGAAAAAAACCTTCTGTGACTCGTGCTGCCCTACACACTTTACTCTGCAACAGGTAGGAGGAGATCTGAAATGTCTGTGTAAGCCTTACCAAAGAGGATCTCCTCCTCCCTTTAGGTGCATCAGATGACAATTTCCCAATTAAACCAAAAGCTCTTCCTCCCAGAATGACATAAGCTTTCTGTGCCCAGACCGTTCACAAGAAAATGGGTACACACAGGAGCATACGGGCCCCAGGTACCATGTCAAGCACTGAAGTCCACACCTGGCCTGCACCTGAGTGTGCAAATATGTCATGATGCATGCTGTAATATGTAATGTGCTATAGATTCTCCAGTACAGCACTAATTCATACTGGTGTAAAACTGATGTACTGAGGAACACTAACAGATTTCCAGTCAAGGATAACACACTGGAGATGGGAGGAACTGTTAAGTTTTTTCACCCCAAAGATTTCTAAATCAGTGGGGCTTCATGTGAAACTGGGAGTTGCCCTGGTGTGATTTTAGCTGCAGGCCAGCTGGACACCCATGCTGTGCTGGAAGCCTATTAGAGTAGTTTGATAATGATAGCCGCTCTAATATATCCCAGGAATTTAAAAAAAACCCACCTGTGTCGAAGAGGTGGTAACAGTGCAATGAAGCAAGTATTGGGATGTGAAGTCCAGGAAGATCTGAGGATTAATAAGTGAACATCAAAAGGTTTTTAAAGAGAGCCTGAAGGAGGTAACTCTTGCTCCAGAAGCAAGTTTGAGACATACATTTCATCCTTCTTTCAGCGCTCTTAGGATACTGCACGTGTACTACCAAAATGAAGAACTACTGAGATGGTAACATGAGTAGTAGCATTCATTTTCAAAAATAAAAAAAAAAAAAACCAAAAACCAAGATTAGTTTTATGGCTCTACAATCCTTTTCTAAATAACTACCACAAAAATGCCACCTTAAGTGGGGCATTCTGTGAGATGCCGACATGTCAGCACACCCGTAACCTCACTGACTACACTGTAGCAATGGAAAAACAATGGGCGGAGATATTGAACTCATTTAAAATCACTCTTGGAAAAGAGGTCAGGGGATCTCAGTGCATGAAGTTACTCAAGAGCCTGGATTCTCTATGTCTGTGAACTCTAAGAGTCCTTCATCTTGCATGAGTTCTTCATCTCATGCAGGAGATGAAGAGGATGCTCTACTGCTTCTTGGCACGGAGACAAAGTTCAGTCTGGGATAGCAATACAAGAAGCAGTTTTTCTGTGAGCCACAAGAAAATACACAGGTATGAAACAGCTTTGCAGAATAAAACCTGAACATGGCTCTAATCTGCTGAAGAAGTAAATGCATGTTGCAGCAAAATGTCAAATATGGCAGATCTGATGAAACCAGTGCCTCCTTTATACTAGAAGCTGTAATATGATACGAAGGCATCATTGTTTTCTTTAAATCAAATTATGATTCCAGGCTTGATTTTCTTTTCACTTGTATTGTCCTGGAAGCGAACAGCTTCACTGAATTCCATAAGCTCACATTCATGTAATGCTAAGAGAGAACAACCAGACTTTACAGCCCTATGCTTGAGCAGAATGAACCTTTTGAAAGACAAACATAAACACATACATGTACATATATATGCACATGAGCAGATGCATTTCACCCACCTATTTCATCCCCCAGAGAGGAGTTCAGTATGGCACCAGCAGACATAACCACTGCACAGCTCCCAAAGCCATGTGTATACAATTTGCCCAGTGGAATTTGGGGAACGTGCTTTTCCCATCCAAGAGTGGAGAAGGGAGCCTCCTTGCCATCTATTGTTCTCACATTCACCCTTTCTTTTAGCTCACAGAATAGCTGGTCTCCTGTCAACTTGGAGTTTCGTTTCCCCTTGAACCGCACCCCATGCTTATTGGTGCTCAAATAATCTTTCATCGCCTTCTGCAGTCGAGGGTTTAGCATCTTGGAAGAGACATCCCCTTTCCAAAGCTTGTAAAGAAAGGATTTCGACATTGTGGAATATAGCCCATCCCAGTCATCAGATTCATCAAGTATCTGGCTTCTCCTGTGCTTTGCGCTCCTTCTCCTCATTCTTCTCTGATGGCTCCAGTTGTCCTGTAAAATATTTACTTTTGGATTATCCTCATCTGCTGAGATGAATTTTGCTATGTCTTGAAGGTGGTTGTGTGACCGGGGCTGACCAGCAGCAAATAAATAATCGTCATTCACTTGGTAGAAAGCACTTTTTGATTTTCTTCCTATCTGGGATGGAAAAAACTCATCTTCATTTCTAAAGGCATCTTCCAAATCAGTCCATTTCTTAATACTTCCAGTCCCAGATTTAAATGTACCTAAGAGATCTTCATTAAGAAGTACCTCATTCCCATTGATGGTTTCTGAGAACGATGGATCGTGAATGGCTCCCATGATGACTCTCTGCTTGCCTTGAAGGGGCAGAAGCCTCTTAGTTTCAATGTAAGCAAAGGAACTCGGAACTGGTTCAGCAGTGTTGCTATCTGTAAAATAGATGAATATCACCAGAAAAAGCAGACCCCATGCAAAGATCCCAAACAGCATGAGTTGTTTCCATTGCTTCAAGTTAGGTTTCATGGCAATGCCTTTACCAGCTCCTCTATGCCTTGAAGTATTGGTGAAAGAAAATGAAACCTGGAAAAAACATCAAATATTAATCAAAAATGGTTCTAAAAAGAGATACAATACAGAAATATTTCAGCAGGCTTTGATAGAAGGTGCAGAATTAATATTCAAGCTGTAGCATGGAGGATTCAGAAACAGACACAAACTCCAGAGCCTGCAGACACTGTACGAGTGACATGCTTTGGCTGTAACCACACCGTGACAGCTGCTAGCTACAAAAGAAGCTGGTGGCCAGTTTCTACAGTAACACTGAATCCTGCCTTCGGGGAGATCATGTGCCTGCCTGCTTCTGCTATATCAAGCATAGTATTAACAGAGCAAAAGCAAAACTCATGCCTGGCTGCATGCACAGTGGGGGCAATATTAGCTGTCTTCTCTTTCGCCATTGAGAATCCTTATGCAGTGGGACTGTGAGCAAGCCTGTCCCCAAAAGGACCAGGCAAGGAGCACAAACTCTCAGCCAGCCAGCCCTCCTCTGCCCACAGCCTTGAAAGGATGGTCCTCTGTGGATATTATTAAGGGGAGTAGGGAAGAGCATCACACCAGCAGGTCAGAGGGGAACCTTTTCCTCAGCTGGTATGAACTGGCACAGTGTCAGTGGACTACATCGTTTGCTGCCCCAGCATCAGACCCAAAGAAGAGAGACTGTTGTACCTCTGCTATGGATGCTGCATGCACACTGAGGTGGAATGAAGGACGTCTGCACATCAAGGCGTGAGGGGTCTGTATTGTCCAAAATGGGGGATACATGGCACAACTAACTAAATACATGTCCTTAGGGTGATGATTGATAGAGATTTACATAAAGGGCGTGGGTAGGGGACGTCAGACCGAGACTTGGAAATCTGTACTCCATTAATACCTAGGGGGTTTGGACAGCTTGTGCATTAGTAGAGGGAGGCATGGTCCAAAATGAAATAAAGTCTGACTGAGGCGGCTGTGTTCCAGGGAAAATACACTAGCACATTGCTGGACCATCATGTACACTGTGTCCTTACATGAACTCACTTCTTTAACCAACTGGTATGGGCAAAGCTGGCTGAAGAAAGTCTGGCCATCCCCTATCATGAGCCTTATCATTCACCTCCTTGTACCATAGTCATCATCAGCCTCTGTTGCTACACTGCAGTGTAAATCAGTGTACTACCTAGTGACAGATCACTTACCTGATCTGGATTAAAAATAAGCCTCTTCTGGAGTTTTCTTTCTAACCACATTTGTTTCAATGACCACTTAATCGTGGGACATAAGAGCCTCTTATACCAGCCAGCTGTGATCAGAAAAAGGAACCAGGAGCAAGGACAGGCCTGGATTTCATTAACAGCCTGCGCCTCAGGAGCCACCATCTCATCACACTGCAGTCAAACAGCTTACACACCTCTGATCACACACTGCGTGATTATATCTGACCATCAGGAGGGACCAAAACCACAGTCACCATATGCTATCACCTTTCTGCAAGCTGCTAAAGTACATCAAAGCTGAGTCCAAAGTTTAGGCTGAAGCTGTAACTAAGCCTGTGTTTTCACATTGAAAGAAAACCAACAATAACACTGGCATAAGGCATTCTCCACTCCATCCCTCATTTCTGCACCGTGCCTCCACCACTGCCAACACCCCTGTGTTATGGGGCTGGAATATTACAAACTGAACCAGTAAACTGATACAGCAGGGGGTTAGGGTGGGGAAATGTATGTTCAAGGCATTGTCTGGTTTATTGGTTTAGGTTTTTTTAAACTGGGCAAGCCCCTTATCCACTTCAGTGTGGTGACACATCCAGTTGTTTCAGCACAAACAAGGAGATTGCCTACCACAATGCAGAGGCGAGAACAAACCGCAGGTGGTATTAGCAAGGATACTTCAGGCTAGCATTTCTGCTGACCTCCTGGGAATCTGAGGCCACAGCATTACATTTCCAAACACTATTTTAACGATCTAGACAAAGCCTGGAATTTTGGCACTCAAGACAGTGTCCACAGAAAGGATTCATAATGTCACACTTGGGTGACCAAATCTCATTGCAAACACATTCATTTCTAACACACTGAAGAAAAATAAATAAATAATCATGAATGCGATAACCCTGTGCTCCACACAGGTTTGGCCTGGCCGGCACAAACAACATGGAAAAAAGCTATTACTTCAACTGACCCATTTTCTACTTGCACTCTGCTGCTGCAAGATTGCTCTCTGCAGCACCTCAACTTCCAATTCCCCCCCTACTTCCAGTTTCGAACCACTGCAAGCAATGTCCTGTGGGAGTCAACTTACAGTATATGAGTGTTGTGCAACTTTGGTCTGCCCTGAAGTTATTGCAACCTGCCCACTCATCAGTGTTCAGATGGTTTGCATTTTTAAATCTGCATTCTTTGCCCGTCTGAACTGCTTTCATCCCTTTTTATCATTTTCCCTGCTGTGTTTCCCCAGCACTTTTCAACACGTGGCTTCCAAACCACTGTGTAAGTTAGTCTTTGCTCAGTCAGATGTTTCTCCTGCTGAATATACACTTCTTACAGGATCCGAAAAGGAAGCATCTTGCAGAATCTTTTTAACAGACAACCTCACAGGAAGTCAAAGCTACAAAGGAAGAGGTCACTACTATTTTCCACTGAGTCACGTAACAAGTCCAAACACAATTTAAACATAATCCATAACAAAATCTCATGTTTTCCTCAATTTTTTCCAAGTTTTGTTGGAAAAACAAAATCTTATAACCAGAAGTTGATAAGAAATAGAAAGAGGTTAGCCTTAATTCAGGTGCGAGACTACGAAAGTTTCTATTCAGGTTACAATCTGAAAAAGGAATCAGTGGCATTATTAATTATTTTTAAATTAAAGCGAATGATTTTTTTCCCCCTTAACACCTACAAGATCATAAAACCACACTCATCTTGGATGGTCTGCACATATGAGCATGCACATAATTACCTTCTTCATGCAGCAAAAAATTATGTGTGTAAAACAAGAAAAAAAAACCCAGCATATAACAGTGTATTTGCCAAGACTGCAAGCAGAAGGAGAGGCACCAGTGAGAATAAATCCGAAAACTTTACACATTAACTACTGCAGAAGCTTATCTACAATCCCTTGTTGCAAGTGGGGCCTCAAAAAGGATACTCAAATCTCTTGAAGACCGGAGCTATGCAGGCAAATCTCTGTGCTGCTTTAATGTTTTTTGCTCACAAGAAAAGCCTTGTCCTCCAGCAGTACAGCTGAGCTGGAAGCAAATTCAAGGTCATTACTGTATTAGTTGCAAGAGGACCCCTACAACCTCCCAAGATCTTGAAGGCTGTGCATGGAAAGCTGCACTAAGCCCAGAGAACTATCAATTTATCTTATCTCCCTCTACACTAAACATCCAGCCCTCTCCCCCTCAGCCCCTGCAGCTTCTCACACCTCAGGGTCCCCAGCTTTGGGAATGTCTGGGAAGAGAGGGCAGCCCCTCCGCACACTCCCCAGTCCCTCGGTGGCTGCTGCCTGGAGAATATCCCTCAGTACCACCTGGAGATGGATATGCTTGGGCTCATGCCCTGTATTGCTGGAGGCAGCACATCTCAATTGTGAAGAGAAAACCATTTGTGTAGGAAACTAGAAATGATGATCATAATGAATTACACTGGCTAAATAAAAACAGGCGGTTTCATGGATGTAATTACTGAAGTCCACTGGATGCTTCACGAGGAAACTTCCATCTCTCCCCTCTATGCTCATCATACAGCTTTCAAGCTGTTAAAGCAATTCTACACAAATATTAAAATTATCATTAATGTTGCTCATTGTCTCCAACCTCACCACCCCTGCTGTAATAATCCTCTCTATTTACGAACAATGAGACAGCTGGAGTTGCAGCTCCTGCTAAGGAGGACCAGAGGAGTGAGTTCATACCTGGGGAAAACACTCAGGACTTAACCCAACCCAGCTTCCTCTTCAGCAGGACTAATAAACCTGTCTGCCCCAGAGGCTGAAGATCTCATTTTCCTACATATCCCCTTCCTGCTGGGCTCTTTCAACCATTAACTGATTTAAGCTCCAGCTACCATATGGAGAGGGGCTTTCTTCTTACCTAGCCTGGTTGTTTGCATGAAAGCCATGGAAAACACGAGGCAAGGCACAAATCAGTGAAAGGGGTAGAAAGGAGAGACTTGCTCATTTGCTTAATAGAAGTACTAGCAGCAGCTATAAAAAAGAAAGGCAAACCCCCACTTGTATCTTTGAAGCATGTAAGGAAATAAAGCCCATTCCCCAGTGGAAATTAAAGGCCTATCTTCCAAAAGTGGCACCCATTTATGGGAAATTTCATTTTGCTATGCTAAGATGCAAGAAATCAGCATGTTCCCCCTCCTCTTATATAGCCCATTGTGTTGCAACAAGAAGCACTTTAAATTTTTCTAAAGTAGGCCTCCTGACTATTTTTTAAATGAGAAGAGATGGATGAGGGAGATTTTTTTTTTTTTTTTTTTTATTCCTTTGAAACATTCCTTCCTTTCAACACTGTCTATTGTTAAAATTAATTTGTACAGACCCCGGCAGCTCAGAGGTCAGGATGGTTCAAGTTGATGTTCTAAGATGTGCACTGTTATGTTAAACAGGGTTTTTCTTGGCTGCAGCTTTGCAGCGGGAAGGTCACCTCGGGGTTATTTGGGGGAGCAAATGTTAGCTGTGGGCAACCGTTCCCAAAGGGCTGAGAACCAGACCAGGGTTTATTTGACAGAAAGCTTAGGCAGCCTGAGCAGATAGCAAATGCTCCTTTAGTTTACTTCGTCTCTTAGTCAGCTAATTCCAGGGTATTAAGAAACCTCTGGCAGAGGGCAAGACAGCTGGAGGCTGCATTTCCAGGGTGGGGAAACACTCTCATCCTCTCATGTGGGAAGTGCCAAATTGGTTTTAGCATTATCACATCATTTCTGCGGTGCAAGCCATACAGTAGGCAGCAACAGACAGGCAAGCCTGTGGGGAGTGGTGACTGCCAAAAGATGTATATTAGTCTGTTGATGGCCTGGGTACTTGTCTTATTGGCTGTGATTAGGCCTCCCAATTAATGAATCTCTTTTGGACAACTTCCTTGTTAGTCCCAATAAATCTAGCTCCTTCCTTCAACATTATTTTCAGAGGATTCAGGCTGCATTCAGTGTTATTTATGGCAACATAAGAAAATGTATTCTGAAACAAAGAAGAAACAGCCACACAACTCAGAAGTAGGATTTTTTTTTTAATTTTCTTTTTTCAGTATTGCTCAATGCCTTTTTAACCTATATTTAGTTATCTTCTTAGGGAAAATTCCTTGGGAGGTAGGCAAATGATCGTATTGCTAACCTGAATCACGCGTTAAATGTGAGCCAAGTGTCCCAAGCCAGGGCATTTGGAAAGCAGAGTCTCAGGTTCTTGTTTGCTTCTAGGGATGCAGGCAGGCAGTGTGCCTGTTCTCAGGTCCTCTGATAAAACCTAGGAATTCAAGTTCGCGGGGGGGGGGGGGGGAGGAGAAGTGGCGCTTTTTTATTATTTTACTAATGACCCATTTCCAGGAGCTCAGGCTGTAAGAAAATTACCAAATATAGTGAGACTTGCAGTAAAACTCACTCAAGCTGGCAACCCGGCAGCTGGAGAAATGCTCAGTGGGGCTTCTGCCAAAGAACGTGTCCTAGATTATTCTGTAAGAGCATGGGGGCTTAGATGCATCAATCTCCGGGTTTTAGTGGGAGGTTAAAGCTATCTTCTAGGCATCTGATACCCACTCGCCACGCTCCATCATCAAGTTTAAGCTGCCTGGCACTCAAACCAGCTATTACTTTCCCACAGCCCACAGTGCCGCCTGCACAGCCCAGGGACCACATACAGGTTACGTGAGTGTGGGCTGACAGGAGGGAAGTAAAAATAGCCATACCAGCTCTTAGCCATCACATTCAGACTTTCCCACTGCCAATGGAAATGTTCTGCAGAGCATCAAGGGCCAGGGAAAACCTGGCTTTCCAGTGACTGCACCTCTCTGGTCAAGCTCCACCTACCCAACCTGTAGCATCTTTCCTCACAAGCCATGATAGTGGCTCTCGCTCTGATACAGACCAAGATTCAACACTCTGGCTAGAATTTCCTCCCAAATTCCAGGTTAGGGGAGACCATGCAACCCCTTTGTTATTTACAGACTGGTTGTGAGCCAGCCACAGTCTTGTTATTATAACTGAGGGTTTCTGTAGAAATGTACTACATATCACTGTATGTGAAATTCAAAGCAACTTCAGTGTAAATCACTTCCAGGCTCTTCAATCAAAACTACAAAGGGGCAGAAGCGTAACATAGTTGTGCTGAAAATAAGCAATTTTCACAACATAAATCAGCCCTGACAGCCTCTCAAGGAGCCCTGCACATAGCCACATACTACCTTCGCTCAGTCTTACCTACTTCTGACCCCTTTTTTTCTGTCATTTCTTCTTGTCATACTTTTGCTGTGTCCTGGCCCTGTTCACAGTGAGATGCAAAGGTTCAAAGCTTGCTTCAAGTTCCAGCAAATGTCAGCAGTGCTTGGTTCCACCAGGCGACATGGATGCAGAAACCACCACTTTGGACATAGTTCCTCACACACAGTAAAGAAGCAGCTAAGGGATCTTTTCCGTCCTTGCAGAACTACCAGCCAGCTGTTTTGGACAGGTTTTGGTCACATTTCAGCTGCCACAGCACTGTCTCTTGATACAAGCACCAGGAAAAAAACCCCATAAACTCCTATCTGCATTAGTATGAAACCACTGCAAATATTTGAAGACAGTGCAAGTCACTTTTGCAAAGTGAAATTCAGTATGCCACTGGATAATTATGGAGCGATCCAGCTTTGTACAAACACCATCCTGCCTAACTACACTCTTACACCTCAGTAGTTCCTCCACACAGGTAAAGCCTCGTGGATCAGCTTATGGAGTGTTTTTTTCTGTGCTACCTCCACACATCTCTGCTCCCCATCATAAACTGCAGGTTGTAGAGGAACTGCAGTTGTTCTCAGGGGACCTGATCAGCATTAAGGTCCTTGGAAGCCAAATGCCGTGCATTTGCATGAGGCATGCAGGCTGAAACAGCAAGCTGGCTGGAGATAAAAGCCAGGTGTGGAAACAAGGCGATCAGACTGATGGCCATCACTTACTTGTTTATTCTCCGTTCATACATAACCACCTTATTAACGTACTTACTTTTATTGCTGAGGTGAGGTCAACAAGGAGGATGCAAGTAAGCTGACACAGGGAGGAAGAAGCAAGGAATGGGGGAGGCTAGGAAGAGGCTGGGACACTGGGTCAGGCAGGAAGGAAACCCAGCTGCAGAGCAGCACAGAGAGCAGGAAGGCAGGGGTGAGCGGCAGAGAGGACAAAGAGAAACTATGCCCGCAGCACTAGTGAAAGAGCAAAACACTACCTGCCAGAGGCAGGGACAACTCACCACTGATGGGTTGAGAACTAGAAGCTAACTTCCTCCCGCTAGGAACGATCACATCCTTCCCTCTGGGTAAGCACTGTGTAAGCCTTGCTGCTGCTGAGGTCTCTGACCCAGAGCATGCTACCTTATTTCTCCCAAGCAACTGATAGGGAAAATGCCACCATGCTCCTGCAACAGTCGGGAGGTCTGGGTGACCAGCCCGACCCATGCTGTGTCTTCTCCCCTTATTCTGAGCAGCCCTTCCCAGGTCAATGTGTGGCTTCCTGCCATCCCTGTGCATGGGAAAGGGAACCCTGGGGCACCAACTGAGCTCCTTGCAGGTGGAGCATGGCCCTTGCTCCCCTCCCACCCCATTCATCAGGGTACCCTTGGACTGAGCTTTGCAATGGATTAGCACCCAATCCATTGCACATATTCTCTTCCCCTCTTCTACCCTGTGCATGTCTCTTGACACCCATGCAGAGATGCTCCGATCTACAGGCATGGCTGGTGCCCAAGGACCATAGTGCTCATCTTCAGCACAGCCTGGCTTTCTGTGGGTCTGATCCATCCCTGCCCACAGAATAAGGTTTTAATCCCTTTCCCCCTGCAAAGGCACAGTTCAGGAGCAGCCCATGCCTATGTTCTGATGTCATGTGTAACTGAACATGATGGCAGAAATCTCTTAATGCCCCGGAACAAGACAGAGAGGCACAGGCAAATAGATAGTCTACCCAGTGTCTAATAAAGCGTAAGGGGGAAAAAAAAATCCAGTCAACATACATAAGTGTATTTGGTTCCCCCCTCTTTTTAAGGGACAGCTTTTGATACCATACTTGCAAAAACACATAATTCAAAAAAGGAAGGAAGTGCTTTGAGGGTTTTTTATTTAAAGCTTGACAGGATAAACGAATCACAGTCTCATTAAATCACACAAATCTCAGGCTGCACACAAGACTAAACCACGAGAAATAGGACGTTACAAATCTTCATGCAGTTCTACACTTCCAGCACAACAGCTCATTTTATTTCTGCTCTTGGCAAGGTTAGAATAAAAGGCTTCTTTTCTTTGCTCCATAAATGTTTTTAGATGCTATATTACTTGAACTTAACACAGCAGTAATTGCACTGAAAAAGGGCAATCTGAATTGCTTCCTGAAAGAAGGAAACGTTTATACTAACACGCGCATGAACAGAGGGCACAGTTACAAAAGGTCTGTTTCAATCCTATCACAAAAAAACTTGACCAAATTCACAAAGTCCTCCAGGCAGAAATGGTTGGAGAATTTTGATTTTCCACTCTAAAGCAACAATGTTTCTGAGATATACTGATTATCCATATCACAATACAGCAGTAAATTTTCTATCCACGGAGTATGTTTATACTGCATGTTCCAATAAAGCAAGTCCTATAGGCAGCGTGGTTTGCTTTGCTGTTTATTACTAACTTTCTTATTAGACTGTAGTTTGTCTTTTTACATTTGTTCCAGAAAGGAAGCAAGCCCTTGTTTTAAAACTCTAAAAAAAGAACAAGAGTAAATAAATCGTTCCCTATTTCTCAGCTCTCAGTGCCAATTCCTATTTGTTTATGTTAGCAACATGATTGTAAGAGAGCATTTAGAAAATTACCATTGTTAATGTCTCATTTCTATATACTGATACATACATACAAAAAACATGCCTTCTATAGGCTTATTCGCTCTACGCTAAAAGCTTGAATGAAAATTTCACCCTGGAAGATGGCCTGCCAAACTGAAGGATGCAGTCAGTTTAGCCCTTGTTACATTACAAATACAACCCACAAGTGAGGTTTCCTGGACTGGAACAATTTTTTCTCCCTTTTTTGTACATTTTAATACTTAACATGACTATGCTGATGATAAGCCAACCTACACTAGCTAGGATGTTTTGTTTGGCTTCATAAAGCAAAATAAAGTGGTATTACTATTTAAGTTCTTTTTTTTCTTTCTTTCCTCCATTATGGCACTGTTTTATGCATAGCTCAGGGCAATGTTAGTTTAAACTATGACTAGATCAACAGAAATCTCTTCTGTGGGGGATACAGCTGTTCGTAACCTGACACGAACCACTGGAACCTGAATCCTCCCTGTCTAGAAATTTTGCAGAGAAACAGGATTTCTAACTACCATCATGAAATCAGTATGAGGAATAGGGACGATTAAATCAAGGTTGTTGGTTGGATTCTTCATAGCCTTCCCCTTCGTTAGTGCTCATGTGCAGTGCACACAAGTCTTGTCTCCCAGCACTTGCCAATCACTCCCTACAAGTACAAATAACTTTACAAGGTGAAAAATAGCAGAAAAAAACAATCAGGATCTCCGAAAGTTCTGACGCCATTTAAACGGTGAGAAACTGAGGTAATTGAGAGGCAAGATAGAGCTGGGTAGTTTGCAAGATTATTTGCATTAGTTGTTTTTGTCATAAAAAATAACAGAAAGTAATTCTGAGCCCATCCTCACTGGATACAACCATGGTATTACCATTTGATGCTAATTTTCACCATCATAAAAGGCAATGAAATCTAAAACCTCATATTCTGAGATCTTTAGGCCACTACAGATGAATCTGTGAAAGAGTAAATGCTTTTCTTACCAAGAAACTTGGCAGAGGTTGTTGACATGCCTTTACAGAGGAAAGTCTCCATTTAAATACCATCTTTGAAGGCTGAAGCTAATCAGCGTACATGTAATATATTTCCTTCCTTAAGTTTTTCAACAAGTGGGATTCTCAACATTTTCATTAAAATATTTATTAGTATTTCAAATGCTGGCTATGTCTTTTTTTGGTTTGGTTTTTTTTTTGGTTTTCAGCCAACAGACAGGCCTTCAAAATTATCACTGATTACATTAAAAAAGCCTTCCTCCTATGACTGCCTTTAAGTAGACAAGACATGCAACCGCCCTGCCTATCTTTTGCATGGTCTGCTTAGGAAATGCAGATGCATCTGCTTAGAAGATGCAGATGAAGTGCATTCTCTTGCCCGGCACAGAGGATAGCCATCCTCTCAGTAAGATGTCAGACATGTCCGAAACTCTCCTCCCTCTCTTCTCCTCCCTTGCTGAACACTGGCAACTCAGCACCCGTGGGAACAGACACTCTCCCAGCTGTGGCAGGGAGTAGCTGGGGTCTGTCCATGCTCCCCTAGCATACCTGCCAGCTTGCTTTCCAAAGAACCTTCTTCTGAGACACTGCTTGCTTCCCTTCAGGTTTGTGGCCTTCCCAGAAAACAGTGAGTTTTCCCTCACCATGGCACCATCTGCCATTTAGGAAGGCTACTGGCAACACTCAAGCCAACCATTTGGAGACAAAAAAGTTTGTGAGGATGGAGACTTTTTATGCGTTTTTGCCCCTTGCCTAGTATAATACAGCTCCAATCCACGTCTGCAGCTTTTCAGTGCTGAAGGAGGAGGGCAAGTAATAAAGGGAAGCCAATTCACTGCCCTAAATCAATCAGAAGAAGGTTTTCTCTGCCAACATAAAAAGAGACTGTTCTGAAAAAGAAATCTTTGTTTTAACATAGATGATTCCTTAGCAACACCCAATCCATGTCAAACCTATTCTGTTGACGGGGTTTAGTCCTGCTTCAATCCTGTTCAGACCCTAAACAAATGAAAAAAATAATAAAAAACCCAAACCAGTTAGTCTGATCTAAACACTAATGCTTAACATTTCTAACATTTTCATGATTCTTGCTCTTATATTCTGATTTGCATCGGCAAATCTAGTCAGCATATGTTAGCAGAGATGTCATACTAACAGTTAAATTGCTATAGCAGGTATAGGGTATACTGTACATACACAGGATGACTACAAGCAAAGCAAAATTTTCCTACTTTCATCAGCTTGTTTTTTTTTAACTGTTAGAGAAAAAACACATTGAAGTTCATTCCAAATATGGGTGTAAAAATGCAAAAAGATATACCAGCAGCAATCATAAACAATGCCAAGCAGTGATAAGACTCCTGTTTTGGTGTTCACCTGCATTCAAACTACTTCAAACTTCTCAGGTTCTTCAGTATCTGTGCAAAACATTCTGTTGTTCCTGCTCTGCTGTGGTAAAAGAGTAAAATTCTTGTGAATTCATATTTGGACATGAGGAGGTATAGCAAAGTGCTGGTAATCCACACTCACTGATAGAAAACCTACAGAGTTCTCAGTTTCACTAAACCCAGCTTGGTGAATTGATTCAACAAAATTTACCAATTCAATAATGCAGAAGGAACTCTATATAGGAATAGTGTATTTCCTTAATTCATTGTAACCTGTATTTTATTTTAAGGCATTGCACAATTTCGTAGTACTTCTAGTAACTATAGTGAATTGCATTATATGAAAACCCCAAATATGAAATCTGACATTACCTCTAACAGACCCTGGAGAGTCGTGAGAGGCACTAGGTTATTTCCAGAGAGGAACGGCACAGCTCAGTGTGTTCCTATTATCCCGCTCCTGCGCTGACAGAAAGCTACAGCAGAATCCCATAGCATCTCACAATCCTGAAGTGACATTTAAGCAGAGGAATGCAAAGCGGTAAATTGGTCTACTTACAAATCACATTTATTCAAACGTATCTCATACCTCGCATTTTGCTTGTCCACATGAAGAATGGGGTGGGTTTTTTACTTCAGCATAAGAAAATGAGTACCACCGAGCTTTTCTTACACAAGCAGACAGACAATATGTCGTGCTCCAAAAGAACCAAATGAAATACTGTTTAAAGTTAATGGCAGGAGTGGGAGTACCCAGACCCACAGACCTCAGATCCAGCCATGGATGAGAACCCTACTGACTGCATTCGCACACAAACACAGACTGCCAGTGCACACCCCGAGTTTGTGTTGCAAATCAGGTCACTGGATACCACATTTTAGTCTAGAGATGCTGTACTTCTACAGATTTTCCCCTATTTTAACTACTTTTTGAGATTGCTAAATCTCTTCTTCAGATTGCTCCAAAAGCAGCAGAAATTATTAACAGTGAATTAATTTATGATGAAATGGACATCATACTAAATACTGATAATTTTTTTAAGCTTTAATTGTTTGAATTTGATACAGCTCTTTAAGCCTCCTATCCAATGTGCTTTCACAATTCTCAATGGATAGTATTTATCTGACTTATTTACTAATTACTTCCAAATTACAAGCGTCCCTCAGGTCTGAATCATTTTTGATGAAAGAATGAGCACACTTACATAGTTTCATACCATGAGGGAAGAGAAATTAAAGGAAAAGTATCTGTATGGCTCAGATTAAGCAGATGGAAAGCTCGACTTCTCTGAAGTGTTCTCTAACTTTATCACTATATGCAGGTAACAATCTGTGTCTGTTAAACCTACAACGCCATGGCCATGCCAAGGTCTCCGTTTAGGGGTTGATTTTTAGTAAACGCAGATAACCACTAAAAGCTATGGCAAAAGCAATATTCCAGACTGCAGATACTGTAAATGTCACTGGCTCCATAAAGAAACTGAGTATGGACAAGCACATGAGGAATAATCATATAGTTTCAAGCCAATTAAATAGAACATGCCCAAGGACATGCTGTAGAGGAGCCTACATTTCTGTCAGTGGGTAACATACACAGTTCCTTTTCCAGGAGTCAGAGAATCCAAGTTTTTGTGAATTCTAATACATCACCTTTTTTCCAAGCACGCTGTTGTAAGAAATAGGCATATTGGTGTCTTCAGTTTAAAATCAATTTCACTCAGCTTGGGCATCAGAGAATCAGGGAAAAATATAGACTTCTAGTACATGAGACGTACTTTCTAAAAGCACAGTCTTTCTTGGAAAATGTAACATTGTTAATATAATACATACCTTATGTACTCTCTCTACAGCTACTACTTCTCCAGCACTTCTGCCAGTGGCTGATGACTCCAGACTACAGTCATGTTTCCTCCAGCATCACCATGTCACTATAACCACCTCTTGATTTCCAAAACTTCAGAAGAAGGAGCATCCCTATTCTGAACCATCTCCAAGACCTATGAACCAGTCACCACTGCTGCAAGCCCTGACCCAACCTCTCTTTTTCTTGATGACACTTCTATTTGGCATGCCTGTTTCCAAGTCACTTGCCATTTTCCCACGTACTTCTCATACACGGGACTTGCAATTTTCTTCTTTTGTAACCTCTCTTCAGATGGATGGAAAATGAGGGGAATTTTTTGCTTAAAAAAGGTATTGCATTTCAAAGAAGAAAAATGTAACTGTTTTGTTTAGCGGATCTGAATGAAAAATTCAATTTCAGTTTATATCCCAAAACCACAGTGGAACCGATGTGATATCAAATATTACTTTCAGAGAAACCTGAACAGTGGGGGTAATGAGCAAGTCTCTTGTTGCTCTGCTGTTACTGACCACACTTACAGCTTATTCCGAACAAATGGGGGGTGGGGAATCACACATAAAAAGGCTGACTTTAATCCCATATACTTAGTGTATGCATTCAGCACTCATAATTAACAGTTTTGAGACTACTCCAGTAGTGTCCATCTAACAGCTTTACTGTCTTTGAAGAGCTGTATCATTGTCTGGCTGTTAATGTTGCTGCCACATTTCCTTAAAATGTCAAAAGTCAGTAAATTAAGAAAAAAATATCAAGATTTAATGGGGGGGGTATTTTAATTATTTTAAAGTGTCATGCTTTTTAACTACTCTTTAGAAAGTTAAGTGAGCCAATTCAGAAAGAGGGTTAAAGTGGCACTATCAAAAAGCAAACTACTGTAGAAAGATGCCTTTACTGTCTTGAGCTGGATCAGATGCCTATCTTAGCCATGCTGAATTTCTCAGCAGTCAAGGCTATGAACTACTATTGGCTGCTTGACTGATTAGACATGGTGCTGGTATGCCTGAGACCTTCCAAACACAGCAGGGGTTACTGCAGCAGTAGACAATACTATAATATTGCAGTATTAAGAGCTATGCAGTTTTCTATCCCTTCTCTCAGCTTGTGCACGGGTTTATGAGATGCCTTGGAAGCTTTCGTCTGCAAGCACAGGACAGAGCAGCAACAGTAGTAACTAAAAGCTTTGCAGCTTTGCAGTCTGAAGAACACAGACGTGCTGCTTCTAGAAATGCCAGGAAGATATAAACGCGCTGAGGTGATCTCCTCCATTGGGGTCCTGCTTACTGAAGAAATCATTCAGGGAGTCTCTATGCAGAGCACTACAGTGTAGTGATGCTTAAGCTAGCTCAGGAATCAAAAGATGCATCTTCACGTCTGTACTTTTTGCTCGACGTTTCCTCTTTGCTGGCTATGGTTTTGGTGCTATCACCACCTGAAGAATCCTCAGGGCACTTTCAACTGCAACCAGTTATTGTTTTGAAAGAACAAAGAGCCTTGGTGTCACACAGTACAAAAGCAAAGCTCCACATATATACAGTGAGCTCTAGCTGGGCCCTTATTTGTCTCATGCCAACCTTGCAAGAACAATGCATATTCCAGTGACTGCAAGGCTTAATTATTTTAATTCAGTGGTCCAGGAGTTTTCAGCGGGGTTTCTCCTCTGCTTGCAGCTTTTGCAGACTGTAGCAGTATATCTGATCAGTAGTTTAAGTAGCTGTGATCACATTACACCCACCCTGCACTCTTCTCATCGGCTGCCTATATAGCTGCAGATTGATTTTTAGCTGGCTCTGTTGGCCTTTTTAGTACTCCTAATAATAAAACTCCTGAGTAAATAGAAAACCTTCTGATGGGTATTATATGCAGACACCCTTTTTCAGGAGTTAACTCATAACAATTTACTTTATCTTAAGAGATAACTGTATGTTTGGTGTGGAGTGTGTTAGGCAAGAAGCAGTAACGTCCCTTAGCTACAGGTCATAGCCGGTACCGGTACAGATGGCAAACAGGACAAAGTCCGTCCCTTGAACAGACATGGAACACCTCCCAGCCTCATGAACTGCAGAGCTCAGCAGATGCTGGGTGATCCTGCCTGAAAGAGAGTCCTACCAAACAGCGACCAACAACACCCTGTCTCTTCCAGGAGCTGCACCTCCTGACTTCTGCCGAGTCCCTCCTGGTGCTTTCAAACTGAGCCCCGGAAAGAAAAATATAGTTGAGCATTGACTTCAAACACTCTCAGCCCCTGCCTCAGGGTAGGGCTCACTGCTGCTTGACATCTGTTCCAGCCCTGCTTGCTCGTTCTTCCTGTAAAGTGACTCAGTCACATTAATCCAATGTCTTTAAAGACAGCATAGTTAGAGACCTTTGCTCATGTAGCTCCATCTACCAAGTGCAAGTATCTGGAATGGCATGCTTTGGTCTCCACATCACTCAGAAGATTGCACCCAGAGCAGAGGAAAGGGCTGTTGCACAACCAGCTCTCACTTCTACAGAGAATTAAGTCACATGTAAGGTGCCCCTAACTCAAAAAATTAAAAGCACTTCCAGGCCCACAGTCATTTTCTTAAGATCTTATAATGCCTATCTGAAATCTTACAATTTTAGCAGCTAGACATCTCCGGCTACAGGTGTTTAGATACATTGAAGAGCAGCTCAAGAGCACATATTGAGAACACTGGTCCCAATCTCAGCCTATTGCCACCTTCATGGCTTTCCACAGCAGGAGCTGCCACTAAGGAGAACGTGAATGACAAGATGGACATCTAGAAATTTTTTTGTCTGGGGGTGAGAGTATAACTAGGCCAACAGAGATACTCTCTTCTACCAAGAAGAGAGGGAAAAACTGCAAAATCTGGCTCCAAGCTATGCTGCTCTGAATTTATCCTTAAAAAAAAATAAATTAAAAAAATCTAAAATAAATAGCAAAAATAAATTCAGTCTGAGTAAGAAATAGCAGTGAACAATTACAATGGAATGAGTATCAACTATGCAGAAATATTTTTAATGGAGAGATTAGCTTTCTATAACAAACTCCGGTTTTAACCTTCATAACTTCAGCAAAGTAAAACCCAGTCACATGAAATTTCACAGTCATGGTCTTGTGCCAAGGAAAGCTTCTCTGGAAAGTTTGAGGTAGATCAGCCAAGGCATCTTGGAGATATGAGAGTTCCAGAAAAGTGAGGTGTTCTCCATTTCTTGGACTGCTTCCTAATTTTTTTTGGCTCATCATAACTTAAAAATGGTTGGCTTAGACATTCCAAATTTGCTTGGCTACTGCTGGCGCCTTTGACTAGTTGCAGGCTATTTTATTACTAAACGTGGGTTTGTGCAAATTCTGAGCGCTGCAGTTGTTAACACCACATGTTGGCTTGTATATACCACTGGCAAGCCAGCCTGGCCCACTGCAGGCTCCTCAGTCACTTCATCAGCTGTGCTCAGGAGGCAGCACCAAAGCCCACGATCCTTCCCTCAGGTCCAGCTGGGTGTAAGAACTTGGCTGGACTTTACAGTCTCTGTGGGGAGACATTTCGTCAGGCTGGAAAGGAATGGTCCCAGGGCACTTCCAATCCTTGCCAGTACCAAAGCGCCTCTCCTGGAAAGGTAAGCACAGAGCAGGCACAGATGGTTTCCTCCCCAGACTTATTGTTGCCTTCCCTACTGTGCCTTCAATTCATACTTAGCCTTACTCTCTGATACACCCAAAAATTTTCCCAGGGAACATCCACATAACTCTCAAGTACTCCCTCTTCCATGCATTACTGATGCAATCTATTTTCCATTTCCATGGTGACTGCAAACTCCGTGCTGGGGTCTGGGTGCTTCTGCTGTAGCTTATTGCCTCTCTCTGCTCCACTCCATTGGTCTTAAAAGCCCTCTTCTAGACTGAGAGCCTCATACACATAGACACAATCTCATTAGACTTCAGGGCAGGAAAACCCAGGGGGAAGATCTCAGCCCTCAAGAAGCATATTTCCCCTGGGCAAACTAAAAGCTTTGATGAATCCCAAAAAGCCTGTGGGTAACGAGTTTGCTCCTAGTGGGGACTGCTCTGTTCACAGTCTTGATTTTGATAACAGGTACTATGGCAAGATCATGTATCTCTTGATAAAGCCTTCAGCATAGTCAACTGCGTTAAACAATTCTCCTTAATCTTTAATACTGCCTTCGACAATGACTATCACCTGCCAAGTTGCCAGGAAAACAAGCAGTGTACATCTGATCAGAGGTGGAAAGCATTAGGACATTAAAAACACTTCTCAGTGAAGTATGTTTCTACACAGAAGGTGCCTCAGTTACAAAGAGACCTATTCTTTTTGAGATGAACACATTCATGACTCCCATTCACAGGAGCTACGGAAGTAGAACAGGTTTGAAAGTGCGTACATTTACCAAACACTGATCCCACACAGAAGTGCCTTTTAAGAATGACACATCCTTTGACCCACCGCATCTTATTTTTGCTCTTCAGAAACAAAAGACTTTGCAACGACCACATCACTTACTTACATTTAAAAAACAAAAAATGGTGATACAAGCACCAAAACAAATCCATAAAATATAAACTATCTACCTAGTAGATAGTAAGAACTGAAGCATTTTCCACATTGTTTATGCAACTGAATATTTATCAGAGATCTTTTATTTTTGTACCAGCTTCATATATCGGTTCTGTCACCTTTTAAACACAGATAATCTACCTCAGAGGTTTGCTCTTCTCAGGAGAGACCACACAAAGCTCATCCAAGTTTTACAAAATACACAGCCCTGTGTTGGGTTGGCACAAACCTGTGGAGCACCAAGGAAAGCTGCCAGAGGAGGATGTCTCATGGTCTCCCATGGCTCTCCTGCCTCCACTGCCTCTGGGAGGGGGTGCTACCCTACTCCATCCTGCCGGCTGCTGCATGAGCTAATGAAAAGAGCATGAGGAGGATCTGTGTGCACTTTCCTTCCCCTCTCAATCCACAGAGGGCCAGTCACAATCTGACCCTAACTTAACACTAGGGCTGTAAACGTACTTAACACTTGTAGAAGAATTTATTTTTTTCAAACATACTGATGGCAGCATATGGCCCATCGACAGGTTTATTATTGTAAGACACTTTTTCCACCAGGTTATAGTCTTTTTTATAAACATGTGTTTCAGCACATAATAAAACCCCTAAGAACTGTTTCTGAAACATGCAGATACAGAAACTACTCTTCAAGGTTTGTCAAGATAATGAAAGAAACAATCTTTAAGGGACTACCATTTTTATAAATGTCTTTTCTAAATGTCTTTTAAATCTAACGGTACTGAGAGTTACACATGTTAAACAAAACAACAAAAAAAGAGAGAGAGAAAAGTGAATTCTCTTTGTTAATGCCCCATTATTCTCCATTTTGTCAAAGCAATCATTTTTATACTTAGAAAAATTCTCCTTCCGCTAAGTAGACCATTTAACTATGCTTTAAACCAGAACATGTGTTTTATGGGTGAATGAGAAGCTTCTGGAAAAAGGTGGCATATTATAAAGAAAATGTCAACACTACACTAGTCATGCAAACTCATCAGTGTAAAACCACCCTTGGTATTCTGTGCCCTTCACCTGTGCTAATAAAAGGTCTGTGTGTGGTGGAGTCAAGATAGTTAGATTACAGCCTTACATCCATCTGTAAGACTTTATCTAAGTTAAGCATCTGTAAGTATGTCACTGCCTGATTTTTCTACAAACCACATTGGGTTCTTCAGAAATAAGGCTTCTTGTCTATGCAGCTATAATGCAATTTCTATGCTAGCATCACAGGTTTGGGGTTTTTTTGGGGGGTGGAGGGGGAGAAATTACATAGTGTACACTGCTTTACTGAAAAAATTCCTGCACTCCTTTTATTCTTAATGCTTCCTCTATAATGCCTCATGATATATTTAGCCCAAGCAGGCTTTGTTTTAAAACCAGCTTCTTCAATACACCAAAATATGACCCACCTCATGTATGTTTGCTAGGAGCTTTGTTTCCTACCACCTAAGTTTATTGTCTCCTATTGAAAGGAGCTTGCAGCTAGAATACAAACTAGGACTCACAGGGGTCTAGATCCAAAGCCCACTTAAAGGCAGCACAAGACCTTTCACTGAATTTGCGGGACTAGGTATCAGGCCTGTAGTTCACTGAAGACACTAAAGGCCTTCCAGGCTCTATGATACAATACATTAAATACTCCTTAACCACTAGAAGAGAATTTTGCAACCACTTTGAACATTCCATTGGTATTTAGGGTATTTTGGGTGTGAAAGAGCACTTCTGGTTTGGGTTTGGTTTTTTCCTCCCCAAAATGACACTCCCCAGAAAATGCAAGATGTTTTAAGACACTAGAAAAAATAACCAGTCACCAGCAGATTTGAAGCCTAAAGAAAAAAAAAATCCCCAATTTTATTACAGACATAGCGTTATAACCAGCACGCATGAGCTTGCATTCAAAGAAAACTCATTTGTTAAAATTAATCAGTGGCCTCAGCCAATTTGTCAGTAACTACTGTCAAGTCTGGACATGATTAGCTTCACTGGGAGATACAGGGTGCCCTCTATAATGCTTCCACAGGATGAAATCCTAAACCAAATTAAGCCTTTGAACATTCTGCAAGCAACTTACTGACATGGAGCCAGGACCTCCTGAATGCTGCTATAGGCTCTACTTTTTTTCTGCTTTCATAGATGAAGACTTTCTAGGAAAGAGACAGGCCAACAGGGTCCGACAGTAAAACATGGTCTTTCTCCACAAGCAGGCAGAGCACAATTAGCAATCACAGGCCCATACGCTGTGTTTGGAAACACTGAACTGTCTGGATCAGTCTGAAGGCTAAAATGAGGCATGATGTACTTGTTAGCCAATATAACAAGTCTTTCAACAAGGGGGCTGGCTCTGCTCATCAAACTGTGGTGGCTGCTCCTATGATGTGGAAACCTGTCTATTAGAAACCACATTTCACAGGTGACTAAACAGCCATCGGACGGTAACAGCTTTCATTTGTTAATGACCTCCATCCTCTGCTGCCACGTAAGGGTGAATGGCCCAATATCCCATTGCCAGACCAGAGCCAAATGCCTCCTGCTCTGCGTAGTGAATCATAAAATACCTACAACATTTTTCAGATTTGCATTGTATTGAAGCAGCACTTTGAACCACATCTTCTCATCTAGGAATCAGCCTCATAAAGGAAGGCTAAATTCTGCACTACATGATTATGCAAAGAGTGAGGGCATTTTGGACCATGACTGTAGAACATAACTCTACATTTTTATACACAGAAGGTATTTACTTCCCTGTATTTAAGTTCCCGTGCCTCAAACAGAACATCATGGGCAGAAGAGACTTGTTAATTCATAGAGACTGGATCAGAGCCTTTGCTGAGGGAGAGACATGACAGTGGCCAGACCAAAAGTAGTCCTTCCAGTGAGGGACTGAAAGGCAACTCCACTACCAAAATTAAATACAGAGCTTAGCATAGTAGAGCTACTTTAAACTGAGGATTCTATAAAGATCCCCCATCAAATTTTACACCCTCCAGACCTCTGGCTCCATCAATGACATAATGGATTCACAAAGTTGCACCCCTTCTCACTAAGTCCTCTGCATCTGCTGAGCCACATACCTTCCACCCAGACAGATACACATCACAAGGGAAGAAGAAACTTTCCTTTCCATGGTTAACAACTGTTAGGTTCACATGATTTTTGTGTCCAGTTCCCAGAGAGCATTTGCAGTCATTTCACAACCCTAGCTATAAAACGCCCTGTTATGGATAGCATTTATACAATTTAATGCAATAAACAGGGGATTGTACAAAACCAGCAGTGAATCCTACTCAGATGACAATCACAGAGCTATGCAATGATTAACATTTACTTTTCATTTACATTTAGATTTCTGAAGCGCAACCTTCCAGAAGGCACAATGCAACAACACACACAACCAGCTGTACGGTCACATCTCCAACGACATGTAAGAGCATTCTAGACCACCACATCCCAGCGCCCAGCTCTGCTTCACTTCCCCAGCTCTCACCAAACTGGCTGTCTTCAGCTGTGTGGAAGATCTGAGCTCTCCAAAGTGACTGGTGTCGAAGAAGGCTTTGAAGGCCTGTAGACCAAGAGGCTCTGACAGGAGCAGGCTCCCAGGGTCAAGAACCCTCATCAAGAACACTGATAACAGCTCCCTGACATTTAACCCTTCAAGTGTTTATCCTCCTGGAAAGAGTCAATCTCTGAAAAATGCATGATTTTGGCATACTTTGCCCTCAAGGCCAACTACTGATGCACTGTCCTAGTGTATGTAAAAATTTCAGGCCAGGTAAAAATAAATCTGAATTTCTTTACAAAATTGCTTTTCTCAGAAGTGTTACTGATCAAAAGAATCAGTTTTGTATGGTTACACCATAGAAAAGACTGGATCTAAAATACAAAATGTTCATAAAACCAGTAACAAATATCACTTTTTCAATGATCTTCTCAGGTGTAATATGATAGTTGTAGCCCGCTTTTCACATGATCTTGCAACCTAAATGTGACACCATGAGTTCTACTGAAGGAAGATGGCATTTATGGATAGAATGAGTTTCAATTCTCCATGTTTAAGCACATGAAGAAGTGCTTGCTGTATTTGATTCCTGCATTGTAAATTCTTTGTGGCGCAGGTTTTATCCCATGCCACTACCTTTACATTCTTTAAGTCATTTTCAAGACACACAATGTCATTGGAAGAAATACTCTTAACTTCAGTAACAGTTTAAAAACTTTCAGGGGAAAAAAAAAATAATAATTGCAGCTTTCCCATTTGTGTCATGGTTTGGTGGATACCTAAATATGAATGATAGAGTTTTAAGGAAGATCAAAACATATTACCACATGAATGGCATGCAGAAGAATTGCTCTGAATTACAACCAGCAAAATCACAACCTAACTGCTTTCAGTTATGCAAATTGGAGACGTAGTTGGCACTACTGCAAATGAGAGCCTAAAAAGTGCAAAGTTCAGGGAAAAGCCATGCATGCAGCTGCTCCAAAAATAACCATGGTCAGATAGAAGTCTGAAAGCAATTATTTGGGCTGAATATTGTACACAGACCACTGCCCTAAGCTTCTATAATTAAACAAGACAGAAGTTCAGATGGTGTCTAATAAACCATTTACTGCATTAATTATATTCAAGTATGGCAGCCTGACGCTTGGTAATAACTAACAACAATGGGAAATAATGTAAAGAAAGTATCTGATGTTGTAAATTTCTTTCTTTTTCATTCATCAGTACCAATGATACTAGCGAGCCTTTCTAGCACACTTCAAATGCATGAAAGGGATACTGCTTAGTGTCAGGAAGAGCTATGTAAGAGTTGTAAACCTTCACTGTGAGGGAAGTCAGCAGCCTTATTTGACAAAAATGATTTTTGCACTATGAAAGCAGCAGCAAAGCCAGATTTCTGTTCCTTGAACAAAGTCCTATGTCTTTGTTCCAAAGTTACGGTGTCACAGGGGCACCTCATTTTTCTGTAGCAGCAACAGCATCTCAACAGACCTTCACAGATCAACAGATTTCCCGCTGACCCTGCTCCCTGGGTATGCCTTCACACTGATCACACAGTATGTGTATACATCTGCAATTTTAAGAGTATTTGCAGCAATTTCTTATAAAAATAATTAATATTAGAGAGATATTTAATGTATGTTGGCTTCTTTTAATGCTGTTAGTAGTTAAATACATTGAAAACAAGCCAACACCATATGCCCAAGTACTTCTCTGTGGACCACCAGCCAATACCTTAGGAAATACAGAGAAGTTCCCAAAACACAAACCAAAGATTACTGCAGAGAGATTTGCATACGATTTCTGATGGACCAGTAGCATTCCAATAACTTACGTAAAAGCCAGCATGCTCCACTAGGATACACAGTAACTAACATACATAGCATCACTTCACAATGCAAGCATTAGGATGCTATCAACAGGATGCCAGTTTATCTCATTTCACTAATCTGAAACAGAAAAAGATCAAATTCTACAGGATTACAATTATTTTCTATTTTGCTTTTGTAATTTGAAGTCAGGAAATGGTACCTCCAGATTCTATTTATGTACAACTCTGTTTAAGAGGGCATATAACAAACATTTTGCATATTTCAAAGAAAGACAGAGGTAAGGTGAACATATAACTTTAACCATAATGTCTTTCCACTGCGACGTTTACATATGTAATCCTAACACCCCCTGAACCTCCTTTTATAAAGTTTTTATAACACTTTCCCTATTGTTTGGCCTTTCTTTTCCTTTCCTCAGTAGAAAATACATCACAAAACATAGATGTAGAGATCTGCAACTTTGCAGCAAACCTCTAACATTCTGTATACATCCTCTAACCCTGAATGCATAGTGTGGACAATGCTGGGAAATCCTGTCCTCATCCCCCAGATGAACTACAGAAGAAAATAAAAAGAGTTCTCTGACTACCACATCAAGAGTTGTGGAGGTCCTAAACTCCATCACAGAAGATTTCTGCCTACAGATAGTTCAAAGTCTGCACTTACAAGATCTCAAATCCAGCGCTTCCACAGCAAATGGCAAGTGGAGCCCTGCCTGCTTCAGCAGAGGTGTCTGCCAAGACGCCCCTTTGTTGTCAGCTGCAGAAATTAGTGTGAATATCCTGGGGTTGAACACACAGGCAGGACCTCACCTCCAGACCCTTTGTCACAGCTTCTCATTCAGAAAAAAGAAAATAGCACACCTTTTCCCAAAAGTGCAGCTTTTGGTCTTTGCAAGACACACACAAACCCAGTATGCAATCACCGCAGGATTTCCAGTCAAACAGTATTTTAGTCGGAAAGCACGTATAAAGGAAGAATACCTCTAAACTCCAAATTTAATAATAAAACCCCATTAAAAAAACCTGCAACAGCTTCATCTTTAAATGGAAAAAATGCAGTCACTCTTTCACTAATCCAAAAGCCCCACACTATCAAAACCAACTGAATTACTTTTGCATAAGTTTTCCAAACAAGAAAAGCCATATACACGTATATATGTATGAAAATTACCTGGATGCAGACACCACGCCTGGAAAGTTTCATTGCAAAAGGGTTAAAGTTCAGAAAGTTCGCAAGACTGAAAAAGTAAAATCAGATTGAAAAAGGAGCAAAAACCTTAACCTTGAGGTTGGCTGCTGCTGCCTCCTGCCTAACACTTAACATTTCTCTCCGCATGAAGAAATGGCTAAATCTTACTCCAACAGTTATCAACTACATTAGTTGAATGAGTAACCTAATCAAAATTTCTTCTAGTGCCAAGTGAAGCACACTGCCATGACAAAATCAACTACACATGGTAGTTGAGTATTAGAGAGGATCATCTTCCCGAGGAAATATATACGGAGACCATAAAAGTGATCCACACCGCTTATCAGAGCTAAATTCGCACAGACCTTTCTTTTTTGTTCCGTTCAGAACATCGATTTTTACATGCTAGCACGACTATTTATAAGCGCAATCTGTAAAAGCAAATATAGAACTAATAGAATAGCCTTGAAAAGCAACCACAAAAAAAAGGTCTCATTTAAATTCCTGGAAAGCGCTGCTTCTCTAAACACATCTATTCAAGCTCTCTTGAGCCGGCGAACCCTACTAAAAACACACCCTGCACACACACCCCGCCTGAAAACTGTTAAGCCAAGAAGCCACTAAGCTACGCCGCTGAGAATCCATATGGCTTCACGTATAGGATTTTCCTCCCAGCAAACGCTGCACAAACCCGCCCCCTTTAACGCCCCCATTCACCCGCAAAATAAATCACAGCGCCTTCTTCCCGGGGGTGCCCCTACGTACCGCGGGGCGCTCAGGGCTCTCTGGGGGGCCCGCCCCCCGAGGTGCAGCAGCCGGGGCGGCGCGGGCGCTCCGCCTCGCCGCTCCCCACGCGGTGCCTCTCCCCCCGCATGCTGCTGGCCGCCGCTCGCACAAAGCGCAGGGCGCGGGCAGCCGCCGGGGGCGGGCGGCACCCCGGATCCCGCCGGATCGCAGCGGCGGCACCAGCGCCGGGAGGTGACACGGGTAGCGGGCGGCTCGCAGCGACGCGGCGCGGCACGGCACCGCCCCCCGCCCCACGGGAGCCGCCCCCCCCAACCGGGAGCCGCCGCCCGGCCCCTCCCGGGATGGGGGCCGCCCGCGCCCCGTTACCTCTCGGGCGGAGCCGGGCGCTACGGCGGCGGGGCGGGAGGGTGCGCTTGCTGCCCGGCGGAGGGGGCCGCCTGACTGGGGCCGGGTCGGACATGCCGGGGGCTGCCCCGGGGCCGTGCCGCGCCGTCCCGGCTCATTGTTCGCGGAGGGCAGCGGCGGGAGGGGCGGGCGCTGCGGCGGGAGGGGGCAGCCCCGGCGCCGGGGGTAGCGCCGCACCTTCCTTCTCCGCACAGGAGGGGGCTGGGGGCAGCGCCGCATCCTCCCCACGCTGGTTGGGGACGGGGGGAGACTGGGAATGGAGGCGCCGCGCTGCGCTCTCCCCGCGTTGGTGTAGTGGCTGCGCTGCACCTTCGGGGGGTTGCGCTGGAGGAGTTGAGAGCGGGAGGGAGCGAAGGGTGGGAGGTGAACAGGCGGGCGCCGGGCCGGCAGTCGCTTTGCCTGCCTACCCCGGCTTGCCAAGCACGGAAAGCGTCTCGGGGCTCTGGCACCACGGCAGCTGCCGAGCTCCAGCACCGAGATCCCAGTGGGGCTGTCTGGGCACAGGAGCTCTCCCTGTGTCCGGTCCGGAAAGTTGAAGGCATGGTCTTTCGCTCAGCCCCCGACCCCTGCTTGAGCCGGGGTGGTGGGGCTCTTGCACCCACGCGGCGTGGAAGCGGCGCAGCCGGCTTCGGCTCTTTAAGATTAGGCTCCGTTAATTAAGGAAATATTTTAAGCTTAAAGGTCTCCTGAGAAGAAGCACATTAACTCACTCGCAGAACGGGTAGAAAACCAATGCGATGCAGGGCTGTTAAATCAGCGAGCACAAAGGAAAGGGGAGATCAAAGGGATGCTGAAGGAGCCACGGCGAGTGCTCCCTCCCGCCGCTGGACCCTCACCGCCCTTCCAGGGGTACTTCCAGTGGCTATCCCAAGGCAGAGAAGTGTTTGCAGTGCGATCCTCGCTATCCTTTCCGTGCTTACTGAACAGCTAAAAATACCTTAAAGCATATCTAATGTCTTTGTTCAGACTGAGTAGTGGTTTACTTTGCAAGTAGCCTAAGTAAGTCTTCACTTACAAATCATCAACACAATGATGTGTAGCCTTTATTGTGCTGAATCTATGCTCTAAGATAAGCATCTGTGTAAATGCATCAGAGGCGGTAGCTTCTTCATGCCCATGTTTGTAAGGTGGGAGACGATCGGAACACCATGCCTGCAAAAGGCACGCCTTCAAAGCTCCAGAACTAGTGTTGGAATCAAACCAGTTAGTACTAAAGTAAAAAAAGATGCAATTTGCTAAATTAAAAAGTAACATCACAAAGGTGCGAAAGACAAAACACAGTCAAGAACACGTTAACAATTTAAAAAATATGATTGTTGAAATAACACTCCATGCCAAAAGCAAATAGGGATTGTAAATGCTAGCGAAGTTCAACCACTTACTTGTGCCATGTTACTGAGAAGTTTCATGAATTTCAAAGCAATTAATAAATAAAAATGTGTTGGGTTTTGTTTTTTTGGTTTTTTGGGTTTTTTCCCCTCAGCCTCAGACATTGTGAAAAACGTTTCAAACCTAGAGCTAATTTCTTCCAGAATATAAAAACCCTCATTCATCAATATGATATGATGTGATGCAAATAGGTTGTCTTACATACATGTGATAAAAGCAATAAAAAACCCATTGAAAAGGACTGCAACGTAGATATAGCCACAGATTGGTTCTATGGGCACACTGCTGCTAGAGGGATAGCCCTATACAGCATTCATTCAAAAATCTAAATTTATAAACATAATTAGCAATTAAGGGATGGATATTTTCCCAGTAATTTTTTTCCCAGGCTTGCTGCATCTGTCTATAAAATGATGTGCTGGCTCATACAATAAACCATAAGCATGTGTTTTAATAAAACAAAGTGAAAAGTAGATACTACTTACTCAATCATTTAATTAATTATTTTAAAAATAGGAATCTAAATTTGTAGAACTCTACAGACATCTCCATCTGTTGCAATTTTAAACTGTGCTGTTCTTTAGTAGGCTCATTTTAATATACCAATGAAATAGAATTTGAATTTGGAATGCAACATAAATGAATAGCATAAAATAACTGAATATTGCAGGGGAGGTGGTAGCACTAAGATATCCTGCATGGGAATCTGGGGTAGTTTAAACACAGTATCGGGAGAGCTCGTTGCCCAAAGACTTCCTTCTCTTTCAGCAAAAGACTTCCAGAATGGGCAGTTAGGTTGGTGACAAGTAATGCTGGTTGAGCACAATTTTTATTGACTGCAGTGGGAGTAGTCCCTACACATCTAAATGTCAAATTTATCTGCAGAAGGCAGGTGGAGTTAGTCTGCAATCCAATTGGTTTTCTTCTGCCTTTGACATTCTGCATTTGGCTTAGACTCTGAACTCCAAAATGGAAGAGCTCTGCATCCTGTATTTCTGACTATCGGCCTGATTCTGTCTTCAATTTTAGTAGTGTAATAAAGGACAGCTTCCCTGGAAAACAGGAGAGTGAATTGGTTTAAGGTCAGTAAGTTCAGCATCAGGCCCCCATGGTGTCAGAGCAGCCTGAGGAAGGGTTTGAGATCAGAGGACAGAGTAATTGGTGGCAAGTCCAGAATGGTAAAGAATTTACTTTCACAGGTTCACAGCTTGAAGGATTTGTCTTTTATATAAATTGGTAACAGTAGGGTAAAGTTACACACAGTTGCTGTTGCTTTGTTGTTGAGTTTGACGTATAGATGCATCTATCACTTTGTTTTGTTGCAGTGTTAGAGCAGTGCATATAAATAAAGAGGATAAATAACATGATTTACTATGATCAAGAGTCATGGTATATTAAAAATGGTGACATAGAGAAAGCTTTCACCTCTCCTGGAAAAAGTTTTGTAACAGATCTTTGTAGTCATCATTTAAACTGGCAGGATACAATACACAAAGATCCTTAAAGCCCAAGCACAAACTCATTCAACTTTTTCAAAATATATCATTGGCTAATGTGGGCTCCACTGATGTAAAAGGGATTTTTTCCTGTTTCTTTGCCTTTCAGAAATATCCTGATGAAATCCTTCCTACTCAGTGGTGAGGTGGTTTAGTTTCAGATGTGTATGCACGTTTGGCTGGGCTCACAGGGCTTGTTGCATCCTGACTGACAGATACTGGTGTGTGTACAAGGCTTTTCTAAGAACTCCTTTTGTTTGCACAAGACAAATCGGGGAACAAAAAGAAGGGGAGGATGTTTGCCAGCGTGGCATAGGTTCTCTCTGGAAGAAATGTGTATCCTGTTGCATGTGTGTCTGAAATGCCAGCCCAGTTGCAAACAAGTGTTCATTGTGTCTTGGCAAGGTGCAGTAGGAAATGCAATGGGTGTGAATATGGAGGCTGCCACAAAGCATGAGCTGCACCATCTCTGAAGTATCCCTGAGACTCAAGAGGGGGACAATTTCTATTTTTTTTCTGCTCTTGAGGGAAAGTGCTAACTTACTGCTGACCTGACCGTATTAATAAATAATTCTTATCCTTCAGTGCTGGCTCAGATGTGGAAGCCAGTAAGCAGAGTCACAGACTATTCTTTGCTTTACTCTCCTTCTTATTTGCCTTAGGAAGGAAGCATGGACTTCCATGTCCACAGCATGGACTTTCAACCACACCAGAATCACCCATCCGTTTACTTGCTTGCACATGCATGCCACCTCTGTGACTTCTCGTCAAGGAGCCAGGTTCATAAGAAACAGTAAAGAGCTGAAGCGAAAAGACAAAGGTGCCCGAGCTATCTTCAGCTTGAATTTTTCTGCCAGTTGTCACATTACTGCCCAAGTCATCCCCAAGCTTTGAAAAAGATAACTTCAGCTGCATCTGTAAAAAAAACGAGTAACAGGATGGGGACTTCAATGCGAGCAGGGCAGGGAGCTCCCTTCTGTCCCCTCTAGTGCTCCGTCCCACCAACCTCTGTTGACATCCTCCAGCCAGTGTTCTTGTGGCACTGCACAAACATTATAGGCAGTCACACAGTTAAAGTCGCTCGCTGTAAATCAACGTTGTAAATCTCTGCCCACATTAATGAGATCCCAAAGCCTTGACAAGCAAGATTGTAGCATTCTAAGGACATGGGCAGTAAAATGTTCCTGAAGGCTGGTTGCTTTGATGAACTCAAACAATGTTCTCATCTACTTTTCTGCTGAAGCTCTGAAAGTTCCTGTCCCTTTCTCTCCATTATTTATTACTATGAGCAGCACTCATTGGGTGCTATGTGCCTTGACTCCTTGTGAACTTCCTTTCAATGGATGTTGAGTATGCTAAAGTAATTTACAGCTTTTAGGCAATTTTTGTTAAAAATAAGTCAGTGCCAAACTTGACTGGAATTCAAAACCTGGATATTCTGTACATGTAAATAGACTTCTAGAGATAGATGAGTTTTTGAGCAAATTTTGTACACAAAATTACTTAGAATTAATCTCTGCCTGCACTCTATGTGGTTGTGATTAATAGAGGCATTATTGATGAGCTGCAGTAGGGTGGCTCTTTGGCTGGAAAGGTTAACTGAAATAAACACATTTCTATGTAGCAGGTTTTCGAAGAAAAGAAAAGAAGTGCCACATCTGCTGAATCATCAAGACAGGAGAATGGAGAAAAAAATTGGTTTTGGAATGACATTTTTCTCAATGTACAGTTATCAGCAGGGAGGCAAATACATATTTAATTCCTGAAACCCTTGCAGGCAGATAGCCCTTTCTGCCCAGCCTGCCTGCTGCAGCACATACCTGCTCAGAGGCAGCCCAACGTGTGCAGAGAGGGGCGAGGGCAACGTGCAAGGCTAGAATTAATCCCTTCAGGCCGGGCAGCACATGGCACCATGGCAAGTTGTGCACTTGCATGGATGAGGAAGGGCTTTTACTGTTTTGCCATCACTTCCCCTTGTCTGACACCCTGCTGACCACTGGGGAGGTTGACCTCTGCTATGAAGACAGGCTGAGAGAGTTGGAGTTGTTCAGCCTGGAGAAGAGAAGGCTCCAGGGGGACCTTATAGCAGCCTTCCAGTACCTAAAGGGGCCTACAAGAAAGCTGGAGAGGGACTTTTTACAAGGTCATGTAATGACAGGACAAGGGGGAATGGCTTTAAACTAGGAGAGGGTAGATTTCAATTAGATACTAGGAAGAAGTTCTGTACTGTGAAAGTGGTAAGACACTGGCACAGGTTGCCCAGAGAAGCTGTTGCTGCCCCATACCTGGCAGTGTTCAAGGCCACGTTGGACAGGGCTTTGAGTGACCTGGTCTAGTGGAAAGTGTCCCTGCCCATGGCAGGGGGGTTGGAACAAGATGATCTTCAAAGTCCCTTCCAACCCAAACCGTTCCGTGATTCTGTGATTCTAGGATTTATAGCCCCTGTACCTGAAGGGAGCTAGAAGATCCTTCAGGCTGTCTTGATCACCATGACCACCTGCCACCTCTGTAGGTTAAAGGTTTATTGAATGTAACTGAAAGGTAAAAAAACCCCAAACAAACAAAAAAAACCCTGATACCATTTGATTGAAAAGCTCTCAAAAATTAATCCTCAGTGCCTGCTCCCACCCCAAGCATTCCTCCTAGTGTCATCTGGGCACTAAACACAGGCACTTGTTGTTCAAGGGCAATGTGCAATGTTCTTGCGGGCAGGTAAGTGTATCCTGAATCAGGCATCATTTAGGGCAAGATTTGTAGCCTGAAGCAGGATTGAGGCTTTGCAGAAGTCACATAAACTGTTTTCACCTGGTTAGGAGCCACTGAAGAAAGTTAGTTTTCTGACAGGAATTACTTTATACTTTGAAAATGGGTCATCATTTTCTTGTTGATTTAAAATGCAGGGGAGCTTTTCTAAGAGTAGCTTGGTTGGTGGTTATTCATTGCTCCAGAGCTAGTTACCGGTAGCACAGTGTTTTCATGTAACTTTGTAGCTGGACTGGGAAATGCTGCCTCACTTTCTGCTGTACTTAGCCTAACCCCCCCTGACTCAATCTCTGCTTCAGGGGAGTGTAGATAGATCAGTGAAGCAAAGCTGTTATCATGCATACTTTCCAAACGCCTTAGGACAAATAAAGAAAT
Source organism: Strigops habroptila (assembly GCF_004027225.2). Lineage (NCBI taxonomy): Eukaryota > Metazoa > Chordata > Aves > Psittaciformes > Psittacidae > Strigops > Strigops habroptila. Next base: position 60,838,292 of record NC_044278.2, read on the forward strand.
ATGAACAGTGTTGTGGTTTAATGGCTATTTGTATACATACAGGCTATGTATGATACTTAGAATATCCAAATCATGTTTTAAAGACAGTTAAAACCAAAATTAAAATATGGGGGTTTTAGCCAATTAGTGTCACAAAGTGAGACAGAGGTTTTTACCTTCCACTGCTAATAGGAAGAGTTGGCAAAACCTGTTCCTATCCTGCTTTGGTATTTTCAGATCAGAACTTTACAGTGCAAACATTGCACATCATTACCTGGTTTGTTTAATAATAAAGGCATGAGTTCTGACGTTAATCTGGAAAAACAACTTTTAGGCTGGTTGATTTTGTGTTCCCCACCTTTTTGGAGATGCAGAAGATACCATACAACTTTATTCTGCTTTGCAATGCTCTTGAATGTGTTGCAGTTACATCTGCAAAGATCTTAAATATGTTGCTGAAATTGGTTAAAGAGAAGCTATTAAATGAAAAAAAATGGGAAAGTAAATAAAGGCACACAAGAAAAGCTGTGTTTTGAAATGGTGTCACTTTTCTGCAAAGAACAGGCATCGAAAAGACAACTTTAATTAAAGTCTTTATTTTCCAGCACATTTTGCAGTTTAAAGATAGTAAACAGTAAGCAGTGTTTCTCACTTGGTGATAAAATATACTTTTTCCCTGAAAAAAAAAAATAATAAAAATTTAAGACCTTTTTGTGGAGGGAACATTCTGCTCCTGTGTGTAGCACTGGGTATAAACAGGAACAGGATTGTCCTGTTGTCAGGAGGTAGGAGGCATTTGGGCACCTGTGACCATGGCTGTAAGCACGTACCCCTTTTCCCGATTCTCTTGCCCCAGCTGAAGTTGCCCAGTCCCTGTCTCACCCAGGTCTTGCTGCACAGAAAAAAGCATTACTGTTTCTCAGTTTTCTATGCTCTCGTTAAAGGAAATGGATGACTTTCTCTTTTTCTCCTCCGCTCCAAACCTGTCCCTTTTATCTTCCAATCTTTTTTGCAGCTTTCTTGCTGTGCCAGTACCCTTCTCAAATTTGCAGTTTGCTCTGAGACAGAAATCTCTCTGCTTATGACAAGGGGTAGGAAAATGTGCTAAAATCTTATTGAAAAAGTTGGAGGCCAATGTTTGAGAAGCATTGTTTTATTTTTCCTGTTATTTATAAAGAAATGGCTCAGGTGGAGGCAGTTGTGGTTCCACTGTAAAGGGCAGCTTATAACTCCCAAACATTTATTTTAGCCACACAGGAAAGGTGGTAGAGAATTGGAAAAGGGAATTAATGTTAGCCTTGGCTGGAAAATAGTGTTCTGTTTTGACAAAAGAGAAAAAAAGAAGAAGAAAATGTCAAGACTTCTTCACTGAAGTGAAACAGAAGCCCTTTGAACAAGTTCAAGGGAAAACACCCTTCTGCAAGAGCTAGTGATCACCGTACTTCCCTGGGATATGAAAGATTCCAGGTATATGTTCTTACTCTTCCTCACTTGGAGCAGACTCTTGAAACCCATTTCCCAATTGGCCACTCCATGGCTTCTGGCTTACCTCTAGTAAACGCTTCTCTTTCCCTCTGGATTTTGAACAAGTCTTGAACTGCCAATGGAAATTTCATTGAAACTAATGTGTTTCTAATTTCATTAAATTGTAATTTTGTGGCAAAATAACAGTTTGAAAAATTGTTGGCAAGATTGACCGAGCATATATAGCTCTCAGAATAGAGGGCATGCTGAAGACAAATATTTGGGTCTGAACTCTGTTCTCAGCTTCAGTGGCAAAATACGGGTGCAGCTAAGGCCAACGTGCCCTTTGATTTGCCAGGGAAGTAAAGTGTTTCTCCAAACAACTGAATTGAATATTGTGTCCCTTTTAGTACAGTGATGATTACACAATACTCTTTATTCTCTGGTTGGTTTGGTTTTTTTTTCATCTCATCCATCATTCACAGCTCCGATTTCTACAGTGATTTCACCAAGCTGGTTTACTGCATGATGCAAAATGAAAGTCAGGTTAATTTCGCGCTCTATCCACCTCAGTCTGATTAAGGCAAATTAAATTTTGTGCTAATAAGACTGAGAGTGTGACCATAACTGGAAAGCTTTGAGTTCCTCTGACTGCAGGGAAAGTGCTCTTTTTCGCTGCATCATGAAAACATTTGAATCATAACATCTGGGAAATTTGCAACAAACAATGGTTTGGGTCTCCATATAAAGTTTATTCTGTTTCTCATCAGGGACTATGAATACATATCTACATCAAATTGCAGCCCTTGGAACATTTGGCCCATCTGCCCACCAGAGAAAGACTAAAGGAGCAGTGACACACACCTAATAAGAGTGAACTGTTGAACATCTGCTTTTCTCTATTACATGGAAATCCTGTTGGGCTAATAACTGGCTGATATACCTTAAATAACAGGACAGTTATTTGAGTCTGTTACGAGAGTCTGAACAGGTCAAGTCCGTGGGAAGTGTTGCTAAGGTTGGGATCATTCACCAACCATTTGTAGAAAGAGGAAAAACCCCTGGAACTGATTGCTGTAAGACTGGCTAGAAGGAAAGGGAAGGCAAGGCAAGGCAAGGCAAGGCAAGGCAAGGCAAGGCAAGCCAAGCCAAGCCAAGCCAAGGCAAAGCAAGACAAGGCACAGCAAGGCAAGGCTGTGATCTAAAGATAAAGATGGCTTCAGAAGGCAAGAGCATGGTGAATGTGAGTTTGAGTTTATTGTCCTATTCCATTTAGATTTATATATTTCTTGCATTTGCTAAAACAAAGAGTGATTTCCTCAACTCCCAGCAATGCCTTCTTGTTCTATCTGTCACCTGGTCCCAGAAGAAGAAGTCATAAAATCAAAGTAAAACTACAGTAGAGTTTGGGAAAAGGATGGCTTGAAGTTCTGGGACTATGAGAGATCTTGGTATTAACGAAGTCATGCACGTGTGTATGACCAAGGTGCATTTGTAAGACCAAAGAACTATGCCCAAGTACCTGGCCCCAGAGATGATGCGGGAGCACACTGAGGTTTAAATAATGTAGAAGTACATAAATCCTGTTGGAATACATACAGAGAAGCCTAGTGAGTGTCAAACAGGATGGGAGTAGTTGTAAATATACCTGCATCATAATGGAGCATTCCTGATGGGAATATGTGGGGATGTATATCATCCGTGGGCTACCTCCCTTAACAGCAGGAACTTTATGATTGCACAGCAAGTTTATTAAATATGAAACAAGCCAGCAAACTCTTTAAAAAGTAAAATCTCTTACAGTACACGATCCTAATGGAGGGTTTGAGAATCAGAAATGTCACTACTCACCAGAGAGCTGTTCTGCTGATGTTTTGAAGTCAAGGCCTGCTCTCTAACCTTGCGATCAATGGGAATTTGCTATTATTTTCTATGGAGCCAAGGATCAAACTGAGAGGCAGGATGGAACACCTAACTAGAAGAATTGCAGCACCACTTTTGTGTGTCTCTATCAGGTCTGAATTTAGTTTTAGTTATATAAAATAAGCTTCTCCTATTTGTCCTCTGTCTTTCTGACAAACAGCCTTATAAAGTAAACATTCACAAAGCAGAAAGAACAGATTGTACATGGCTATAACAACAACATGTTTTTGGTCTGACTGCCCCATAATATATGAAAAAAAGAGTACAAAAGAACTGCAAATAAGACAAGGGACTGAGCACAAGCTTGCCTACTTGTACATCATTTCTATTGCAAAATGAAGCAATGGGATCTGGGCTTGTGTAGCAAATAGCCCTAAATTTCTTACCTCCCTGCTGCCATGGGAGTATAATTTAGCCAGGGAGTATTGCCTATGTGTGACATCATCTTGAAACAACAGCTTTAAAAATGGAGACAGGTAATATTCCCCATTAATTATATTCCACATCTGTAAAGCATATACATTGCACTGTGGATAAATAGAGCAACCTTTGACAGGGGGCTTCCTGAATATCTGTAGCCAAGTTTCTCATTTACAGTTCTCTCATCATTTTGTATGATGGGAGCAGATTGGTCTCTAGCAGTGGATGGGGAAAGGTAGGATTTTAATGAGGCATGAGTGTGAAACAAATGAAGGGGGCTCCATTTCCCAGTACTGTGCATTGCCACCTGCCTTTGTGGAAGTCAGCTGTAAATCTGGTGTCTAAACACAAAACATACACCCAATGTGCCAACACTTTTTTTTTTTTTTTACTCTAGGTATGGGGAGTATTTTTGTTTTTGCAAATAAAACACATGCATCCAGGTACCAAGAATGGAGTTGCAATACCAGTAGTTGTGGGTTGACATATATATGGTTATTTATGATTGGTTTAGGTGTCTGCTGAGTCCTTGCTTTACGACTTATGTTTGTCTGCAGCAGGACAAAGGCACAAGGAAGTCTCTTCAAGAGCTAAAGATCTTACCCAGACCATGGGAGACTCTTAAAGTGTAGAGAGTTTTTTCTGGCACACAGGATAAAATAGGACCCCAAGCATAGAACAATGTCCTCCTTAGTGATCTTAGTCGTTGCCGTTATTGAGCAGGCTGCTACAAGCCAATCAGTGGTTCTGTCTCAGAGCCTGCCAAACTGTGCCAAGTGTGTGCTTTCTCCTACTGCCACACTGCCTACAGGCGAGGCTCCAAGTCACAATGCCCTGCTCCTTTCCAAGTGCTCCCACCCTGACCTTACACTTTTCATGCTAAAGCCGGAGGATGAGGCAAGGATAGACTTCAACCCACTTCGGCTGTGGTATGCTTTTGAGTGGTTTGTTTGGCCTCAATAGATAAGTCACAAATTTTCTTGTCATTGTGGCAGACTCTTGCTATATTGTCAGCTTAAATGTTACTGAAGGGTTTTTGAAATGAGGATGTGACTGGGCTTTTAACAGTTTGTGGCATAAGGGAATATGCATTAAGCCACTGAGAATATTTCATCACAAAGAAGCTTTTGAAAGAACGCATCGTATACACCTGCCAAGAAGCATCTCAAATTGAGTTGATGATAGTGGAACAAGTAAAGTGTTTGTGAGAGAGTGACACCACATCCAGCACACAGAGGACTAGCATTATAATTAATTAATGCTCATAGACATTTCCCTAGCACAGACGCTATGCTTTTCTGTTCTTCATCCTTTGACAGGGGAATGCAGGGGAGGCAAAAATAAACAGTCAAATGCTCTGTCATTTTCATCATGTCTTCCCTCTTGTTAATGCCTCACACAATTGGTGGTTTCAAGGTCACTTTATTTATTGATTATTCTCTGAAACCAGCAATACCAGTTTTGTGCTGAAATGAATCAAAATATGTTTATTGCAGCACCACTTCTGGATCACTTACATACTCGCCTTTCCTAATGGTGGTAAAATAATTATAATAAGATAAATTAACATACAATGAAAATTTGCTTAGAGTATGTATTTTAGAGCCCCAGTGTTTAATGAGAAGCCACATTATTCAAATAGGAATAAAAATATTTATAGATTGGAATTCTTCAGATGGTTTTGCAATACCACCTGCATGGGTAAAGTATGATGAGATTCCACAATCACTTTTCTCCCACACCTGTATTGATGGAAACCCTCACAGATGAACACAATTGAATACATCTCTTTTTCAATCTGTGCGTAGGTTATTACTGCAGAGGTGGAAGAGCTGCATACATAAACCACTCATTGCCCTACCTGCAATAACAGAGCCACAAGTCATTGCTTGGATGCATCCATCTGAAATTTTATTAGTTACTTCATTTCGATGAAGGTGGATTGCTACCAGCATCCCATTGAAACCCAAACTTCAACAGATCTTAGTGTTACCAAGACTTCTGAAAGGTGAGGTAAAAAGCTGGCAAGATAAATTGTCATCCCTAGTATCTTTTTAAGTTGAGCATGCAACAGTAGCAGATCTTGCTGCTAATTTCTTAGGGTTATTCTAAACTCAAATAACAGGATGGAAATATTTTACTCTGATGAGGCACTTCTTTTCTGAGCTGTCTGGAGCATGATGCAGATTTGCATCATGTTGCATCCTGGCAGCCTAATGTTCTCAGGTTTTTAGTACAGCAATGGGAGTTTTATGCAACCTGAATACTGGGTCCATATGTGTTTGTCCATGCAGTGTGCTTATGGATACGTTTAATATGATAATTAGCAGTTCAGTCCTTTATTGACAAATCTCTGGTTGACATCTGTGCAAGGTTTGAGAGCTGTGACTGCTTATGGAATTTGCAAGCATTAGTTTGGCTGGTGCACTGGGATTTTTCTTGGCTCTGCAATGGCACTTTATCCTATAAATAATCAAGCTGGTGAGTGATACCTGGTCTCTTACTGACAAGGTGGCCTTAGTTCTGATGCAGTCTTCACTTTCCTTAACTTTCTCCTTCACAAGGCAGTGTCTCTGGTTTCTTTGCTACCTGGTCATTCATTTGCATTGCTCTCATTTTGCAGAGTGACTTTTCTTTTACTCAGGCAGCATAACTTCTTGTGACAGCCACCCACTGGGTTTGTGGGTTCTCATTCATTTGCCACAGGCTTTCCCTTCATTTGCAGGTGTATAACTTCCACATAAGATGCACACACTGCCAGCTATGCTTTGATTGGAAATGGATTTAAGCAGCACCTGCATTATCCCAATAGTTTTAGCAGTGCTTTTTCTTCATTTCTGTCAACCTGAATTAATTTTTGTTGAATTTGTCTCAAAGATTGCCTAGTACTGGATTAATTTCACCCCTGTCAATAAACACAGGAACCTTCATTAACAAACGTGTCATAAGCTGTTCTGCGGGTTCACTTTGGATCTTGTACCAAGTCATTAAATTCATGGTGTGCCAATACTGGATTAGCTTTTTGGAGGGAACAGTTTAGATATTCAGCTGATATCTATCCATGTTGCTCCCACTTCTTCCTACTCAGGTTAACAAATAAATCTGTAGTTTCTTCTCGATTGTGATCTTCAGTGAAATGCAAGTCAAGCTTTATCTATTGCTTGAGGTCCTGCTGCTTGTCAGAAGAACTGTCTTTCTGTCCTTCACCTACAGTAGGCATGGACTCCTGAATACTCTGTCCTCTCAAGGAGTGTCCTGTTCTTTGACTCATGGTAAGCCCTATCATAGGTAGCACTGGACTGAGGAGTGCCCCTCTGAAGTTATGATTCTGAAAAATGAGGATTATGTCAGTGTGAAGTGCTCTGAAATGTGTTGTTGGAAAGTGCATATAAGAGAACGGTGTTTGAACTATTTTGCTTTTTGCATTACTGTATGTAGGTATAGTAAAAAAGGGTAGTGAAGTCAAAACAAAACAGTGACAATTGCAGGCTAAAAAGAGATGATATTTTAAAGTTCTTTCCCAATTGTACAGCTCATTCTTGTGACAAAGTACTGTCTCAGCATCATTAATGAACTTTGCTTCTGGGTATATCTTGTAGGCAGCAGCTGTGCCTTTAAAACAAAGATCCAGTGAGAAGAACAGCACCATTTTCCTGCTGATCTGCTTAGCTTTCAAGCATAACAATTGAAAATAAGCATATTAGGAAGAACAGAGCAGACCTCAGTCTGAAATCGTGAAGTGATTTACAATAGTGTTGTGGGGTGACTCCCAATAATGTCACAAATGAAGCATATGGTAATTGTTCACCTCTTACTGTAAGCTTTCAGATGTACACTAAAAAAATATATCGGTTTTGTTCTGGTCATTAATTATAAGTTCAACCTCGTATGAGAACATTAGCATATTAATTACATGGTAATCAATGTAACGACAACACAAATCATAATGTGTTGCTAATTACTAACTTTGGATAACATTTTGAAAGGGGCCTTCATGCTTTAGGAACCAAAGCCAAGATAATGTGGGTGCCTACATCTCACTGAAAATTTCTTAAGAAATTTTGATAATGTTTTTCATGTTTCCCTTGCCTTAAAAGAGCTCTTGATCCTGATGTACCTTTTTATTTATGGTTACTAATGCTGTAGTTTTAACTGAGATTATTAGTTTCTCCTGAGCTTTTGAATGTGTATGGGTGTCCATCACAGACTGCAAAGCCCTACAGAAGTTTCCAGAGGTGGCACTGTCCTGTGGCCTGGTCCATCCAACTCTATATCCCCTGGGAAGCTCAGGTTGATGCCTGACTTGTCTAAGCCATTGAGTACAGTTTCACCACTAGATGGGAGCATCGATTACTTAGCCTTTGCTTTGAAGTGGTGTTCTTCCAGCCTTTGAAAATCATATTCCCTCTTGGCTCTTGTTAAAAACTTGTGGGAGGCCTGAACCTTCCCCCATCTCTTCACAGCATGCTCAAGAAGCACTGGCTAATGCTGGTCCCTAGAGGACAGCCGTCTCAGCTGATGCATGACCAGCATTCAAAGTGGTACCTGCTGTTTAGCATGGAAGAATTCAGTTACTCCCCAGATCTTAAGGGATGTGCTGGTAATTGCAAGAATATTCCAGCAAGCTTGTTGTATGGCTTATTTCATTGGGAAATGGACACTTGTAGCTTGCCGATTGTCCTAAAATGACTCTGATCACCAAGGAAAAGTGACGGTTAAGGGGAAGATGCACTTGACTTTTGTAGTCCAAAAATCAGTGGTGGATTTGCTGCATTTCCAAACAGATGCATGGAAATAAAGTGAAACTTTACAGGCAAGCCCAGATCCAGGGCATCCTTTCCAACCCTTGCAGCTGTCAGGATGCTTTTGTAGCCCTTTTAGGTGAGATCAAATGCTTAAACAAGGCTGTGGCCCACTGCATAAAAAGAATCTCCACCTAGGGTCATGTGTCTTCTCCTGTGCCTCTGACTCCAGGAGGTCTGTTCAGTTAAAACAGCCCATTCCTCTCCCAAGGCATGTTTGCAGTGCTTGAACTTGATAAAGATATGCTTTAAAACCTTTTCCATAGATCCATTGCCTGCCCTCATCTTCATGCTGCTTGATTAGGAAGATGGCAGACAATAAACCAAACTAAGGGCTGCCCCTGTGCTCAGTTTAATTATAAATAAGCTATTCATCCCTTATGAGGGAAATGCTTCCTAAAGAAGCAGGATGGAGTACAGACCTCAGTGCACAACTTCTTTTTTCAGTTGAGAACTGCAGTGTATTCACAGGTACATAACTGACAGCCACACTTTACAGAAACTTAACCACGAAAAATAATGCATGTGGACTATTGCAAACTCAGGACTGAGACTTGGTATAAATGCAGACAAAGAGCTATTGAGTGGTAAAGGGTTCAGTTGTGTATCCTGCTCTGGGCGGTGAGAGTTGTGAAGAATTGGGAGCTATAGCAGTCAGTCAACAGTCTCTCTCCCAAGCAACGATTCTTCTCTAAGAAGAAAATATGGGAAAGGAAATGTGGCCATGATTTTCACAGGAAAGGCATGGATTCAATTCAGCGCTTGCATTAAAGACATCCCAAAGATTTCAGTAAATGGAAGGACACCCCAAACCAAGGAGGCATGAGGGTTCAGGATCAGGCTCTGAGCCTGCTGGCCAAGTGGGGATCAGCAGTGGAAGAGATGCAGCAGCTGGAGAGCTGCAGTGTGGAGGTGGACAACTGAACTTTGCAAGTCAGGGGAGAAAGTGGGTGCTGCAGGTGGAAGGACACAGGGATAATGAAGAGCCCTAGGGCAGCCATTGACTGTTAACCTTGAGCTTTAGTAGGAGAGATGTGCCAGCCAGTAAATAGCTGGTGGCATTGGACTGCTGGGGCAATGCAAGCATGAGGTAAGGGCTGCACTTAGGAGGCACGATTTGTAGCTGCATAAGGGGAATTTCACTTTTCTCCAAGCACCCCTCACTTCCAGCTTCACAAAAAGAAGTCAGTCTTAGCATCTGCAGTCAGGAAGAACCTCTTGAAAGGAGGGAGGCTGCTGTGCCTTCAAGACCCTGAAAACAGGAGGCAGATGGGAAACACAACACTTAGGCAAAAAAAAATAACCTTTTAACAAAATTGTGATTTTCTCTGGGCATGACATTTTTTCATGTCTACAGTTGATGTTACCACAGGTACCCTTCTACCGGGCTGTGCCAGAGGCCAGAGCTAGAAATGTCTCATTATCTTTGACTGTAATGATTTGAGGCTTCTAGCTGTGTCCTGACACCCTGCTTTTCTGAGGCATGATGCAGAGCCATGTTCATCACTGACAGCCAGCAGCAGAGATGAAGACACACTCTGAAGTCTGGGATGTGCAAAGAATTGTATTTCCTTGTCATTAGTACTCTCAGGGGCCCAGGGTGCCTCCCCAGTCACAACACACACAGCACAGACTTGCTAGTCCTGCAGGAGCCCGTAGACTGGGAATATGGGGTACATGCCATACAAAGAGTAAAATGGCATCACTGCTTATTACTGGATGAAGCCTACCTGATTAAAGTGTGACAAACTGCTGAGCCCAAAAGCACACAGATTTGCTGTAATGCACAGATACTATGTTGAAACCAACTAGTTTTTCTCAAAATTATTCAATTTGTCTGCAGCCTCAGAGAAGATTACACTTTATTGACCAAGTGAGTATCAAAGTGGCTGGCTATCACATTCCTTAAGACTTATGTAAGGTTCAGCTAGGAGTAAAATCTGTCTTCAGGTTAGTTCCTCCACAAGACTTTGTGATGTGACTGAGATCAGATTTCATTGGCAAATCAAGTAGAAAGCAAAGTGAGGTGCAGAGAACTCATTTAAAGTCACAGCTGAAATAATATCAAGCATGCAAGTGAAAAAATTACTGACAAAGTTAATTGCTTTTCTTCCGTATTAAAATAGTTCCAAGTTTGTTGCAGTGCGAAAGTCGCTTGCAAAGACTCCAGGGCATTAAAATTAAGCTTTCTTCTTTTGATTTAGTCCAGGAATTAGCTACATGAGAAACTCAGGCAGGGACACCAGCTAGAAGAGAATAGAACAGTCAAAGATATGGAATCTGGCAAAGCTCTCAAAGGCAGTGCACTGACAATTTTCTCACTAATCCCCATGATGCATGTATTCTTATAAGCCTATGAAAATTGTGTTTAATTCTTCTTTTTTTCCCTAAATTAGAGTTTATTTCTGCATATTTTCATGAGGCATTTTTTCTCTCCTTTCCTTTCCTTTCCTTTCCTTTCCTTTCCTTTCCTTTCCTTTCCTTTCCTTTCCTTTCCTTTCCTTTCCTTTCCTTTCCTTTCCTTTCCTTTCCTTTCCTTTCCTTTCCTTTCCTTTCCTTTCCTTTCCTTTCCTTTCCTTTTCCCTTCCTTTCCCTTTTTTCTACAAGGTGAAGAACAGCTTAAGCAGCTGCATTTAGGACTCTGACACTGTTTGGGCATTCAGAATTTTGGACTCTAAATCTTTTGTATTGGGAGTTGCTTTCAGCATCTGGATGGAACTTTATGAATATTACAACTAAATTACAAGTTATTATAGCACATGGACTGAATTCCACCTTATTTATAAATATGAAAGTCCACTCAAATTAATAAGGTTGCGTAGTTGATATAGCTACTTCTTTATAAGTAAGGGCCTAGTCCCCATCCTGTTTATCCAGAAACTCTGTAAAACACATTGGTTTGTTTTAAAGCATTCAAATGCTTAAAATGCAAGTCATGGATTGATAAGTATGCTTGGCTCAGGAGCAAAAATATCACTTTTATAAATATGCATATCACCATTAAGTATTGAATTTAAAAGCCCATAGAAATGTCTGCTTGACCGAGGAAGATGGAGCATCCACTCTCTTCCTCTTAGGCTAGGTAATTTCATTAGTGTCCAACTCAGAGTGTTTAGATTGCCTCTTTCACCACTCGCACTTTTATTCTTTGAAAGGACACAGTCTTCCTTTATAAGCAAAGGCTCAAATGTGGGATGCAGTGCTCCTGGCCAGCTAGGGCTCCACACAAGCATTTAAGGAAACAACTGTTGTATCTTTCTAACACACACTGAACTTCTGCTGATTACTCTTCTAAGTCAGTATCCATAGTTCAGTAGCTTGGAAATATTCCAGAAAAGTATCTTGGTCCAGCACTGGAAAATAGTATTATCTGATGCCTGAGAAGTTCACAGGAGAGAGCTTTGCCAAATCTGGTTCACACCGAAGCAGCAGATATCACCTATAGAAAATTGTTGCTTCAAAATGAAGTTTTCCTTTCCTATGCAAAAGGTGAAGACATGCTTGAAAAAGATGTAATAAAGGCAGTATGTCAGAGCTGAAAACAAACATTTCAATTAACAGATAGCTGAATGCTTTTGGATAATTTGCTTGGGTTGTTGTTTCAAACAAATGGTTGAAGTAACATTTTTTTAAACCTGATTTGGGATAGAATAAGTGTTCTTACTGCTAAAACCTCTTTTACAGCCAAATGCACGTGGAGATGTGTCTCCATTTCAAAGCAAATAAACCAGCTACAGTGAACTCGAAGGAACCTGAGCAGACCTCATGCTGGAGAGCTATTCCTTTGGATCTTAGAAAGTGAAATTCACCTGTCCTTCAAAAAGAAACAAATGAAATTTCAAAGGTCTTTGCTCAGGTAACCTGTGTATGATAGAAGTCATCTAATTTTGCCATATTACTCGAGTGAGCTTGCCAAGTCTCATCTGGAAGGAACCTCTGGTCCAGCCTTGTGCTGAAAGCAGGACCTCTGATTACTGGGTTACCCAGGGTCCTGTCAGGCCAAATCTTGAGGTTTTCTAGTGATTCCACCACTTCTCAGGAAAACCTACTGCAGTGTTTAATCGTCTCACAGTGAAACGTTTTTTCTTATATTCAGCAGAATTTCTCTTGAAGCCAGTTTGTGCATCCTTGTGAAGGGCATAAGTCCATCTCCTCTGTAACTGCATTTCAGGTATTGGAAGACTGTGACTACACCCCCCTGGACTCTTTCCTTCCCTAGGATGAGCAAACCCAATTTCTTCAAATTTTCTTCATGTCAAATTCTGCAACCTTCTTATTGTCTTCATGACCTCTCTCTGGATCCTCTCCATTTTTAAAATGTTTCTCTGGAACTGGGGAGATCAAACCGGGACACACTGTTCCAGTTGTGGCCTAACAAATGCCAAGTACTGTGGGGTAATCACTTTCCTTGATCTGCTGGCTGTACTCTTGCTGATGCAGCCCTGGGTATGGCTTGCTGCAAGGGCAGACTCCTGGCTTGTGTTTGGTTTCTTCCCCATTAGACCCCCAGCTCCTTTTCAGCAAAGCTGAATGTCCCCAGCCTGTATCCTCAAACTTGAACAGTTGTTGATATTGAGGAAAGAAGATGTAGTTAGTCATTTCATAATATTCCCTAAAATGATAAAGCAAGTTCTGTTTCTTGCAGTTTGGACTCTGTCACCACAATAAAATGCACTTTCCATTTTTGCTTCGTTCTGCACTAGCTGTTTCCAGTATAGTCCTTCCACTGATCAGGGTTACTTTAGTACCACATGAGGGAAAAAAAGAAATGATCCAAGTGGCTGCTGGACAGAATAGGATTCATCCTCCTACATAGCTCCTGTCTGAATATGGACTGCTGAGACTGACATTAATCCTAGAAGCAGAAATCTGCTTGAGTAAAGGAGCTTGCTGGTGTATGACCAAGTCTGAAAGGTTTTGTCTCAAGGCCGCTCACACCTGGATCAACCAGACGATAGCGGGCTCCTACTGGTACTCCTAAGACATGCTGAAGGGACTTCTCTCAGGTAGCAAAGGGAGGAAATATGACACATCAGGGCAGATGCTGAAGCCTCAGGGAGAGAGCAGTGAGGGAGGAAGCACATTGTCTGAGTCACACTCCTCAGTTCTTGGTGCAGGATGTTGAAAGAGCCTGAGAGAGCCCTTGCAGTCTTCATTGAATCTCTGTTACACAGGAGCACCCTCTTCCTACTGGTGTGTTCCTACCTCTTAAAAAAGGTACATATTTTTCCCTATGACCTTATTCATCTTGTCCATTCCCAATTAGTACTGGAGACTTTGTCCAGTCTTTAAAAAAAGACTAAATGGTTGAAGCGAGGGGACTTCCATCAGCTCCTAGAATTCAGTAATCCATTGCTTGGTTACAATCAATGTTACAAAAAAATATTCCCAGAGGTTTGTCTACATTTCCTTTGATCAATACCATTGTTTTATTACTAGCTGTTCCTTAAATCATTTTAAACAAGGTTTCTCGGTTTCTTTGCACCTGCACCTGCTTGTATTGAGTTTTCCAATTCCCCCTTAGTCAGTTAGTGATACTGAGTTAAGCATATTTATTTCTTTTAATCTTCCCTAGAAATGAATCCCTCAAGTCCTTTAATCATTTTTTTGTTGCCCGTTTCTGGATTTCCTGCAGCCTGTTGGAGCCTTTCTGACAGAGATGTGCTTAGGCTGGGGAGCAGCAGACTACCTACAACGTCTCTGTTTGCTCCTCTCAGCTACTTGTGTCTGGGTTTTCACCTTCCAGCTGGGGAATCAGTGGTGGGGCCCTCAGCAGTCTTCGTAAAATCGAGCAGTAGCCTGAGGTGAGCTCCATCAGCTCTAATGATGATGTTGGAGCTGGGCCCTCTGTATGTCGTTTGGCTGAGGTGAGGGAATACAGATGCTGCCAGTCCTCAGAAAGCTGCTGCCTTACTGAGTCTGCACACATCACTGAGATGTGTCACTGAAGGTTTGCATCTTTCCATAAGATATAAATCAGAATGCTTTGTATCTGAAAGCACACACATGTAGAGTAGGCTGATAGAGGGAGTGATCGCATGCCAAAATGTGGGTTTGTGCAGGAAAAGAAAGAAAATGGTATGGTATAGCATAGTGCACGTTCTCAGCCAAAGTGGAATCCTACTTAATACAGGAACACAGGCTGGAGTTAGGGTACATAAAGATTGCTTTGCAGCTTTCACTTCCTGAGGAAGATTATATAGAAATTCAAATCCCAGCATGAATTTTAACACACAGCTTCCAACAGCTGTTGGGTATCACATAAGGAATTGGCAAGTTTGTGGCAGCAGCTGTGTCTTTCCACATCCTTGGCAGTGCCACAGAGCTGCAAGAGATGGAGGTGATGCAGGTACTTTTGTGAGGCATTTTCCACTTGGTTTGTATTGAAACAGAGCAGCTTTGGTGACAGAAGGTATTCAAGATTCCACCATGTTACTTTCCCCAACAGAGTTAAAAGAAGATCATAATTGGGCTTTTTTTCAGTCTATAAAATGTAGTTACCAATCTATGGTACTCTACTGAATCATAGAATCATAGAATGGTTTGGGTTGGAAAGGACCTTAAGATCATCTAGTTCCAACCCCCCTGCCATGGGCAGGAATGCCTCACACTAGACCATGTCGCTCAAGTCTCTGTCCAGCCTGGCCTTGAACACTGCCAGGGATGGACCATTTCCCACTTCTTCAGGCAACCTGTTCCAGTGCCTCACAACCCTCACCGTAAAGAACTTCTTCCTTATATCTAACCTGAACTTCCCCTATTTAAGTTTGAACGCATTACCCCTTGTCCTATTGCTACAATCTCTAATGAAGAGTCCCTTCCCAGCATCCTTGTAGGCCTCCTTCAGATACCAGAAGGCTGCTATGAGGTCTCCATGCAGCCTTCGCTTCTCCAGGCTGAACAGCCCCAACTTTCTCAGCCTGTCCTAGTATGGGAGGTGCTCCAGCCCCCTGATCATCCTTGTGGCCCTCCTCTGGATTTGCTCCAACAGCTCCATGTCCTTCTTATGTTGAGGACACCAGAACTGTACACAGTAATCCAAGCGGGGTCTCACAAGAGCAGAGTAGAGGGCCAGGCTCACCTCCTTTGACCTGCTGGTCACACTCCTTTTGATGCAGCCCAGGATACGGTTGGCTTTCTGGTCTGCAAGCGCACATGGAAGCTGGCTCATGTTAAGCTTCTCATCAACCAACACCTCCAAGTCCTTCTCCACAGGGCTACTCTGAATCTCTTCTCCACCCAACCTGTAGCTGTGCCATGGATTGCCCCGACCCAGGTGTAGGACCTTGCACTTGGCTTGGTTGAACTTCATGAGGTTGGCACTGGCCCACCTCTCAAGCGTGCAAGGTCCCTCTGGATGGCATCCCCTCCCTCCAGTGTACCAACCAAACTACATAGCACAAATCAAAATACAGGGGTTTGATCTTCAGAAGAGAAGTCAGAGACATCCTATTTCATGTATGGTCACATTATTTCAGAGGAAGAGCTGTGAATTACACTTGCAGTCTTGCTTTCTATTCTATCAATCAGCATCATTTCAGGTACTTTATTTGCATTTGTCCCTGAAACAAGAGGATGAACACTTCAATCAGAAGAAACTGATGCCCATTCTGACATCTCTGAAAAACTCCTATATTGTTTCCATCCCAACTGGTGAGGAAAGGATGCATCCACAACGCAGCTCTAGGCAGGCCTTAATTCAACATTGGATCAAAGAATAACAGTTAACTGTAGCTTTAGCATACTTTAGGGCATTTGAGCATTACTATTGCTTTGTAATAGACAAGTAGCAAACAGTAGCCACTCCTCAGATGAGAGGAGTAGCCAAGAAATCATCAGTGTCCTAACATAAGAGAATTTAATCCATATTGCAAACATCTTAACCTACCCCTTAGAAGAATTGGTGGTTTTGGGATTGGTTTTTTTTTTTTTTTGTTTCGGTTTCTTTTGTTGCCCAGAAGAACAAAAAAGAAACAGTTTGTGTGGATGTTTTATTTTTCACAATAACAGCTAGCCTTACTTTTCAAACAGTGAAATGTCTGAAGGAGTTAAGCCTGGATGTGGGCTATGTACAGCTTTCAGTAGTTAGGGGTCAGGGCAAAGAAGGGAATCAATTTTTTCCCTGCTTTTAGAGCACAAACTACTGAATGTGCAAGATTCAATATCAGATAGTAAGCATTTCTACGGACCTAGTCTGTACTTGCAGAAAATTCAGTGGCACCATGGATGTTCCATAGAGAATACATACATATTCCATAGGGAATAGGATTTCAGGGAGTGTGGAGTGCAGTCTGCTGGGAGGGGGTTCCCTGTACTCCCTTCATCTATTGTTTCTGTCTATTTTCAGGGTCCTCAGAGATGCCTTCATATAATAATGTCTTTAGGAACAGTTCTTCATGCATTCAAAAGAGCTGGGCCAGGAAATAAGTATATGTTTACAAATATACTTTCATACAGGAGTTGAGTATCCATTTTTATGAAACAAAATTTGTGCTAATGAATGAAATTAAGCAAAGCAAGACAAATCATTTCCTTTCACTATCCCAATGGCTCTGGGAAGTCCATCCCAGATTTCCAGGATGTCGTGCAGACTATTACAGATTTGGACTTGAACTCAGAATACTCCAGGCACAGCCCTTTCTCCCCCTCTGCCAAATTCTGCAAATTCTACTATTCACTTAAACACTGCACAGCTTGCAAATCAGTTGGTTATTATTAGGAATAGGTCTCTGACACTTTTGGGAAAAATCTATCAGAGTATACTTGAGAAACTTCAGAAAAAGAACAATGTTCATGTCTATATAACTAAGCTTATCAGTCATGGAACTTGCTTTCTTTCCTCAGATGTCTTAAATCTGTGCATGCAGCAAACAGTTTGAGTTGGCCCACAGAAATGTTGGTTTCTTAGCTCTTGCAGTAATTTTACAACTCTCTGGCATCCACAAGACTATGGTAAGCCTAGCAAATTAATGCTGTCTCTGCTGAGAGTCGAGAAAAATGTCTATAGCTATTGTATTCAGTTCAATTTGACCATATTCTTTTCTCCTACTCTAAATCTGTGCACTCAATGGAGTCTGGAAAGTGATTCAGCTGACTAGCTAATAGACGTTTATTTCAGGATGAGATAAATCTCTCCCCATGCTCCATCACTGTATTGACTAGCTCTCCACTGAGTAAGGAGGGAGTTTATAGATCTAACATCTAACTTTCATGTAAACACCTAAGTGTAGATATTAGCATTTGGGTGTCTGTAGTCCGGCACTGGAGCTCCCTGTAAGCGTATCTCCATGGGCAGAAAGTTTTGGAAGACGGTGGTTTTTTAATGCTGCTTTGAAGAGAGAGACTGATAAAAAAGTAGTTGTTCATGGATTTAAAAATGCTCAGGCTGTTAAGAATGAGTGTACTGCAAAGCCAAGAGCCCAGGTCTTCTATGACAAATAAGACTGAAGGGAAGGGAGGTGTTGCAGTAGTTTTCATACACATTTGGCCTCTAGGATTGACCTCTGTGTGACCACAGGATGTCTCAGGGATGCTCCTCTTCAAATGTGTCCACAAAAGCCTGGGGCAAGTGCCCAAACCCCAAATCACCAAACTCGAGCTCTGAGAAAGCAAAGGAGATATCAGAGCTTGGCTTAGGCTGGCTGAGTACATGTAGCACTGACTAGCCCTGAGCCAAGCCTTCAGGTGCCACACACATTTAAAAGGTATGTAAAAATAAATCAAGCAAAAAGAATCTTGAAAACAGAAAAAGCCATGAGAAAGGCATCGTTCTCCCTGAGAAAAGTTCTCCTCCTTGTGTAATTAAGTTTGCTCAATTTAAAGTAAATCCTCTCCTGTCCGTTCTCTTTATGCTGAGATGCTGTGCTCTTGACAAGGCTCTAGCTGAAACAGTGTCCTTCAGAACATGGACAGACAATTTTCCAGTGGTAATAAGACAGCAGCAGGAGAGTGTGTGCAGTGGTCTCGGGGAGTGTGGTGGAAGCTGTGTGATGGGGGAGGGCTGGCAAGCTCAGCCTATGCTTGAAGAATAAGCTTATCTCCAGGCAGAACCCAATAGCCTTCTTCACAAATGCAATTCCAGCAGTGTTCATCACCGTAATCAAGCTGCTTAAAAATAAACCATTGTTACATAGCCCCACCACTCCGTTAGTTTGATACTCGGAAGGAAAGCAGGTGTATTTCTGAAGTTTTGGATCCAAGGTAGTCCTTGCATGAGGACATATACAGTTTATGACCCCTTGATTTTCAGTCCTGTCTCTATCACAGAGAGGCAGTTGTAGTGAAAGACCTGGGAAAGCTGGGATTGTTTTGGATGGAAACAGCTAAAGTGGGAAAAAGGCATCTGAAGACTTTTTTACGCTAGCAAGTCTCACAGCTTTAACTGCACCAGTAAAGAAGCCATCCTTGCTTCCCTGAGTCCCAGTGCAATTATACCAGTTAAATGTACTTCTAGTGGTAGAGCTTATTCTGCTTCAGGCTGCAAAATGAGTTCCTCTAGTCCAAATGATACTTTCATTCTGGTATAACTACACCTAAACTGCAGCTTCCAGAAATAGATGTACAACAAACATCCACACAAAAAAAGCCTATATCATTGTGTGCTAGTGAAAATAGCAATAGTAGGATAAAGCCTCTCTAACACAGGCCAGGCAGTATTCTGAGTGGAAGTGACACAGCAGAGAGACTCTTGTAAACTGCAAGCTCTAGTCAAGGTATACAAAAGCATCTCTGCCCCACTTTCCTTCTGTATTTAGCAATGCAAAATCTCTCTCCCTATTATGTGCATCAGTAGGAGAAGGAATTGACTGCATAATTTATGCTGGAACTCATTCAATGCATTCATTTAGATAGCTATGTTAAAACTTTCTGAAGGTTTTTCATAACACATAATTGCAGTGCCATTGATTTATTCCCCCTGGATTCTTCTTTCTGCATACCTCAATACTGCTTGCGAGCATCCAAGCCTTTGAGTCTTGTGCAGCATGAGCTACACTCCTCTGACCTCCATCCTACAGAAGTAAAAAATGCCCTACAGTAGTACTCAAAGGTTTTTTGTTCCTCTGATGGGTCCAAGTGTTCTCTTGCATGGGACTTCCCTGGGGTATTCAGAGCATGCTGCTCACTTAACTTGTTCACCAGGGAAGAACAGACACTATGGCCCAGACTTCGGTGCTGGCAGAGATACCGCTGCATAGGACAGTCTTCCAAATGTCTTCCTCTTCCCTAAGCTACAGCAAAACAAGCCTGTAATAACATGCCACCCCAGTGTCTGGGGAAAGCAAAGGTAGATGCAAGTAAAGTGAATTTCCCTGCTTCTACTATGGACAGTGTAGGCTATATCTGCACTGAGTTAGCATAGCACTTGGTGGCCCCAGCCCAAGGGAGTGTGGCTTGCCTTGCATTCATGCTGCATGCAACTCTTCAGTATCTAGAATTTGGCACGCTCTAACCCTTACACCACTCTTGACTCCCTTCTGCTCCCAAAGTGGTGGGAATTGAACACACATACAACATGGGCAGACTGGGGATCTAGATGATGCAAGACAAGGTGCTAACAACGTTGGCACCTCTGAGTTTGCCTAGGTCTTATATGCAGCAGACAATCAAGTTTGTTCACTTTTTAATATATTATTGAGCCACAAAACTACTTGTACTAAAAATTCCTTTTCCTTCACTCCCCAAAACAGGATTGTTACATACATACTTTTTGTAGGGGTTGATAGCTTATCCTAGTGACAGGGTAGAATATTAGTAGGAAAGACAAGCGGACAGGGCCACAACCCCACAGGCAGAGCTGCCTGGGGTATGACAACTACCATACACAAATCTCTTTGCCACAGTAGGTAAAAGTGAACAAGCATGAGAGTTACATTGATTTGCATGTGGAGCCTGTGCAGTCACAAAGGTTGTATCTACGCTGTTAAAAGCCTTGGTCGTGGCCTCCCAGGAATTGTTCCACACAGCAGTTACTCTTTCAGTACAGCATATCAGGATGTTTCATGTCAACCAGGGAAGTTCTTCTAATTCTAAATTTATGTCCTTCAACAGCTCTATAGCTGAAGCCTACACGTAAGGCAGATCAAAGCTCCACCCTGTGGCGTGGTAACTGGCATCTGATTTTAAAAGCACGAGTGTACTCTTTAAAAAGCAACTGAGTGAAACCAAGTTACACTGTAATTTAAATAGGAATTGTATTTAGTCCCCTGTTCCCCTATCACTTGTAAAAGTAGACACTGCATACATTCTCTGTATTTCCATATATATATGCATACATATAGTGACTGCCAAACACTTTGTAAGAAGCGTACAGGTTATAAAAGCAAGTGTTTGCAACTTAGGAAATGGTAAAAATAAGATCACTGAAGCAATCTGAAGATGAGTCTGTCTGAATGACCGTGTGGTCCTTAATTTTATGAGCAGGCATTTCTTTTTCCTCACAGAATATTTGCTTCTTTCAGGGCATTGAGCCCTGGGTGGTGGTGATTCAGTACTGTACAAAGGGGAAAGAGCTAGCTGTAGGATATCTGCTGCATATATCAAAATTCACCCCAGCATGAAGAATTGTAGCTCAGATGGTTGAGAGTTCTGCTATCTAATGACCAGATGATTCAAAGTCTTACAATAGAGAGTATTAAGAATTCTTTTTGTAAGCCATGAGGCTGCTAGTCTTTTTTACAAAAAATAAAGCCTATTCTTTCAGGATTTGTGGTTCTTATACTTCTTTCTCCTATTGAGCAGAGCTGAATAGAGGCAAAATTTGTTGGTTGGCTTTTATTCCTGTTCTGCAACAGGTCTCATCCCAGACTTTTCAAAGTTTTTTGCACAGCCAACCTGCAACCAGGGCAAATGCTCACAGACCCAAGCCACAACAAGGAGCAGTTAAAGAGTCCACCTTCCCTTAACAAAAAGGGGAAAGGAAAGTACATTTGAGAACCATTCAAGATGCTTTACCATTCTTCCTTAGAGCTCCTGTCCTCCCACATCTGTTGCTTAATTTTTCCGACAAGAAATAAACTGGAGCACAACCAATAAATTTCAAAGAAAAACGTTTATAGCTCTTTCATATCTCCACTAGTCATTTTGAAGTCTGACATAAGAAGACCAGCTGCAAAGGATATGTTTACAAATGTGAATTTTTTGAAGGATTGATGACCATGTGCCCAACCATAAATGCTGAGTAATTAATTATCCAGAGTGCCCTGTGAATCATAAAGGCAACTTATCTTTTCATTTAGCTGAGCCCTATGGCAGGACATTATCAAAGCTGTATAAGCCAAGTAAGCAAGAAGGAAAATATGTTCCAAGCAATCTTTAGTAGTAAGATAACTAAAAAAAAAAAAAAAAAATCCAACCAAAAAAACATAGCAAATGCATATAACTATTTAATCAAACTGTAAGTTATTCTTTCATTTATTCATTCCTACATTATATATGTTATCATACCTAGCACGTGCATGTGGTTTTCTGCTTCTGACGCCTTTCTGCACACATAGTTCTTCTTGCAATCAGTGAGATCTTAGCATATAAGTGTAGGAAAGTTTTTCTTCTGTATTATTTGGAAATGTTTGGTAACAGAAGGGCTGTGTGCATAGGATCTAAATCCTGAAATGAAGAGAACTGAGCTTCTAGATCCATCCAAGATTTCCCATTTAACATTTGTGCAAAGGTCTCTAAGTTGCCACCTGCCTTTACATCAAAGCTGCCATGAAAACCTTCCTATGTCACACATCTCTTGTAAGGATAAAGTCACTGGTAATAACTAGGTTACAGATCTAAGGGTGGTGGGGGTGATCTAAGTACAGACTACATTTCATACACACAAACAGGTCAAAACCTCTGTCTTCGATTTACGGATACATTTCAATGCGGATGAAATTGCCTTTACAGGAAGCAGGCTAAGTTCACTGGAAGATTTCACCACTATAATTGGCAGCAGCTTCCTAGGGAGAGGAACTGCTGGAGGGATCGAGTACTGGGGGCCAAAGGACATTAAACACACTCTATCAGCTGCAGGCTGCAAATGCTGCAGTAGCACTCCCACTGAGAAGTAATGGATGATGAAGAGACACAGCCAGAATGTCTCTGCAATGCTCATGAGCCCCGACTGTGCTCAGGAAGAGATTTTTTCCTGGAAATCCAAAATCTTGGACCTTCTTTCCCTGGAGCAGAGAAAGAAGGAAAAGTTGAAGAGGAAACTGCTTTGAATGAACACTACATGCACAGTGTGCGCAAGGGCAACATGGCTAAGGCAGGAATGTTTTATGCTTCATGGAAGCAGCCTCTGGGAAATTACTCTTTGAATGGTTTATGAATAATATTAGTTTTGCCATATGCTTAGCCAGCCTTCCAATATCTGAAGGGGGCCTACAAGGATGCTGGAAAGGTACTCTTCATTAGGGACTGTAGTGATAGGACAAGGGGTAATGGGTTTAAACTTAAACAGGGCAAGTTCAGGTTAGATATAAGGAAGAAGTTCTTTGCTGTGAGGGTGGTGAGACGCTGGAACAGGTTGCTGAAAACGTAAACAGGTAAATGCTCCGTCCCTGGCAGTGTTCAAGGCCAGGTTGGACGACGTGGTCTAGTATGAGGCACCCGTGCCCATGGCAGGGGGATTGGAACTAGAAGACCTAAAGGTCCTTTCCAACCCAAACCATTCTATGATTCTATGATTTAGTCTCTAAGGTCTCTATGCTGCAAAATATAGCCATGAACAGAGCAGTGTGCTCTTGCAAAGCTTCACTGACTCAGTGGCATTCTCAGAGGTGTACAGGCTACATGCAGCCTAAAAATAAATCCAAGGAGCTAGTGTCTTCTACACACAAGACTTTGCATGCCACCATACTGAATCTGTTCGTAGGTGGTGTTAAACTTGGAGTGTAGTCTATCATTCAGAATGCCAGTGCACTAAAAAGAGACTGGCAGGAAGATATTTTCTAAGAATATAAATGTCATGTGTTAAGTGGGGGTTTTATTTGAAAGCTAGGTGAAAAACTGATTTTGTTTTTGTTTGCTTGTGTTATTTCAGAGATGTGGCATTTGGTATTATTGCACTCCAGCAAGTTTGGAGCTATTTGGTAGGAATCCTGGAAGCTCTCTTATAATAGTAGACCACTGCACATTCAGAAAATCTGTCTATCATTTGGGTGTTGCTATGGCAACAACCTAGTTCCAGCTGGAAAAAACTGGTTTACTTCTGCCTGCATACTCTGCACTACAAACTCACTTTCTCTCACTGAACAGCAGGAAAATGTCTTTTAGCATTTGCAGCATAAAATAACACTTTGGAAAGGGAATTCCACAGAAGGGACACTGCCTTACACTCTTGGCATGCACTAGTGTGCTGGGTTGACCCCGACTGGATGCCAGGTGCCCACCAAAGCCATTCCCCTCCTCAGCTGGGTAGGGGAGAGAAAACACAATGAAAGGCTCATGGGTTAGGATAAGGACAGGGAGAGATCACTCACCAACTACTGTCATGGGCAAAACAAACTAGACTACCACAGGAGACAGTCCTCCACCAACTTCTCCAACATGAGTCCTTCCCATGGGCTGCAGTTCTCCATGAACTGCTCCACTGTGGGTCCCTTCCATGAGGTGCAGTCCTTCAGGAGCAGACTGCTCCAGTGTGGGTCTCCTGCGGGGTCACAAGTCCTGACAGCAAACCTACTCCAGCGTGGGCTTCCCCTGGGGTCACAGCCTCCTTCAGGCATCCCCCTGCTTCAGTGTGGGGTCCTCCATGGGCTGCAGGTGGGTATCTGCCCCACTGTGGACCTCCATGGGCTGCAGGGAAATCTCTGCTCTGGCATCTGGAGCACCTCCTGCCCTCCTTCTGCAGACACTGGTGTCTGCAGGGCTTTTTCTCTCACATATTCTCACTCTTCTCTCCATCTGCAGTTGCTGTTGCGCAGTAACTTTTCCTGTTCTTAAATATGTTATCCCAGAGGTTCTGCCACCATTGCTGATGGACTCAGCCTTGTCCAGCAGTGGATCCGTCTTGTAGCTGGCTGGCATTGGCTCCATGAGACATAGGGGAAGCTTCTGGCAGCTACTCACAGGAGTCACCCATGTAGTCCCCTTTCTACCAAAACCTTGTCGTGCAAACCCAATGTAACTAATAAGCAACTTAGTTACTTCTGGGTGAACAAAAGTTTGTATTCATAAATCTTATTCCAAATAATTTCTTTTCTCTTTTTTTTTTTTGCCTTGAATTCAGTGTATATTAAGAAAAGCAGCTTTTTAAGGACTTTCTTAGTATTGCTATAAATAAACATGCTGTTTTCATGGTAGTTATCATCAGTTCTCCTATTTGAAGGAGTGTGTGCTAACCCACAAACTTATAGTGATTACAATCGATCTCCAGATGGTACCATGGCAGGCCAAACTGGTGGTATATTCATGTCCAAATGCTTATCTCCCAGGCACAAGCAAGGAAGTCTTTCAAAATGTGCCTGAAGTTTCCCGGGGGGAAGGGGAGTGCCCTTTGTGTGCCATTTGGGCTCGGAAAGAACCGCTCCTGTGCTGGTCCCAAAGTAAGGTCACTGCCAGGAGTCCGTGACACGGAGCACAGGTGCTTCAGCAGCATGGGTTCTTTCTTTAGGACAACATGGTTTACATGCCCCAGCTGTCACAACCGCCCAGGCATGAGGGCAGTGTGCTAGTAACATACCAGCTTTCCACTGCAAAGTGAGAGTGAATTAGCTAGTCCATCATTTTTTCCAGCTGCAAAATTTTTGCAGGACAAATGATGCCCTTATGCGCACCCCCACTACTTATGGGCTCAGCCACTACAGGCCCAGGGCTTCCCCCTCGATGTTGTTCAGGTGCAAAAGGATAATGCTGAGACTTTTGGTCACCTTTTCCTTTCACTGCTTTCCAGTAAAACAGTTGCTAGTTCCTTTCCTGCAGACCAAGCCTGCAGAAAGCAGCAGGGTATGTGTCCGTTTTGATAAAGAGAAGGAAAAAGAAGAGTGCCATAAAGGCAACGAGTTCCTACCAACAGGTGATCAGGCCATTAGTGTGTCATCTGAGCTTTAATATACAACTATCTCCATGCAAAAAGCCTCCTGGAGGAAAAAAAAACCTCTTATGAGGGGATGAAGCCAGACATTGAACTCTTTGCAGGGCTTGGTGTTTCTCAGACTTTTCTGATCCGACTTCCTTAAAGGGTGGTCATGGACTAGTCCATGCAACACTGTCACAACTCTGCTCGTTTACAGGCTAATTTCAATATGATTCACTCTGAGTGTTCTTTCATTACCTTTGGCTTCCTTCCCCCAATTCTCTGGCATACTTACCTCCACGAGTTGGAAGAATTTAAGGGAAATTATTTTAATTTTGAAATGTAAGTAGTTAGAATCTTTCTGAGGATCATCTCTGAATATCTGATAGATCATTGGTATTCTGCAGACCACAGCAGAGAAATGCTGCTCTAAATGACCTCACCTCTGCTTCTGTCACATATATCCTTTAATCTTGTACCCTGAACCCAGCAGAGAAACCACTTTTCTGTGATGTCTGTGCCTCTGCCAGCTGCTTTAAAGCTTCAGTCTTTTTTATTCCAAAAATGAATAACACAATTGTGATTTTAACAATGGAGAAGTTTCTCTTCTGCCTCCTTCAGCTCAGTCTGGCAGAGTGTTGAGGCTCAAACTGTTGAACTGCCTCATCATTATCATGATGTAGAGATATTTGCTTAACAAATCTCATCCCCAACTAATGCACCAAGAAATACAAGGAGTATTATTAACGTAATTGGTTTTGCAGGCTGAAGCTGGTCAAAATGTCTGAAGCATCACTGCATGGGATCCTGTTTGCTTCTTCACCTAAGTTTCCTAATATTTAGGATGGAAAGTAACCTGAAGCCTCAATGCTCTTCTCAAGACATCATTCTGCTTTCAGCTCAAGTGATGCATCTATTTTATGCTTGGAATCCTTAAATTGTTATGCACTCTAACATCTTTTATCTCTGCTAGTTCCCTCATGCATTTCACTCATAGTAAAATCATTAGAAGCATTTATGAAGTTAATACGATGCACAATAGGCATAGCTTCTTAGCAATTTTTCTCTTTCTTGTGTCATTTATCGACCTGTGCATGTGGTCTTTAGAGATGGGTAGGCTTCCTGGGCAGTGAAGACCAGGAAATATACCTTCTAGTAATGACACAAGGTACTATTTAATTTGACTTTTAACGTGATTTGTGATGCAGCGTGGCCAAGAACTTACCTTGCTGGTGGACAGAAACAGCCACTCTTTCACACCTGTTAGGATACTTTCTAAATTCATTTAAACAGCCACATTGTTATGAACATCTCCTACTGAAGGCTGCCTTGTCGTTCTGCCATGGGCATGGGGTTTATTCTTCCAACAGGCTGTTTTGCCATTCACTCATCCCTTTCTGAGCCTGGCTGGCCTGAGAATCCAACCTGTCTTTTGCATGTTAAATTGTAGAGCTCTAACTATAGCCCAAGGGATCAGTGTTGAACAACATAATTTTTTAATGAGCACACTCCGTGTGGGTTGCTGTTGTTTAACATAAAAGAAAAGCATAATCCCCGCTCCAAGCCATTTGCAGTCTAAAGGCTGGATTGTGGCTTTAAGCCACATCCAACAGTGGGGGGAAGGTGCAGAGGGAGCTGCTCCTGAAGGCATTTTTACCAAGGCTGTGTGAGCTCAAAGAGCAGCAACTGCTGCTACTCTCATGTATAAACATGTGGAACATGACTGACATGAATTGGTGGCCTGGCTCTCACTCAGAGGGGAGGAATGAAGCCTCCCTTTGTGTCTGAATTCCAGCAATGATGCAGAGAGGAAAGGGTCCTTGCCCCTAGTCTTTTATGCTTGTGCAGGATTGCAGCAGAAGGGTATACAGGGTTGTTACAGGAGGTTGCAGCAGAGCAGACACCATCATCTTCCTCCGCAGCTTTTTGCGACAGACATTTATAAGGCAGTTTTCTTCTTGGGCAAATAGGTTTTAGCTATTTGAATAGGAAGGGCAGATACGCATTTGTGTTCAGCCAAACAACTGAAGGAAGGCCAAGAAAAGCTGGGGCCAAGAAAGGTACTTTCCAGCAATCGCTGCTTACGCAGATTGATCAGAGGTGGCGTCATGAACCATGCATCAGGTCAGCGTATGACTCAGAGGTAGCTTCCTCTTCATCACCAGCTTTTGAAGCAAGAAATTCACAAAGCACCTTGATCTGAAACTTCTACGGAAGTGGGCTTCTTGAGTCAGTGCTGTTCCAGTCCTTCAGAGGAAAAAGAACTTGCTCAACCAATGAAGGAAAGCTCTTGTTACTACACAGGAAGACCAGCTGTTCCTAAACAACCAGCTGTTTCTTAACTTTTTTCTGCAGGATATAGCACGAAAAACAGAAAAAAATCTTTTCCAGACCTCAGGGTGGCAAACAAAACCTTCAAGGTAATAACTGATACCATAGATTCAGAGATTTTATTTTCTTCTTGACATCAGAAGCATTTTGCCAAGAAAGGGACTACCAGAAGTAGCGTAATAAGGAAGTAGTTGGGGAAGACATTGCAAAATGGTAGAAGTAAATTCTGATTAGAAACTTGGGAATCTGCCAGGTGGCAAAGAAATCACTGTTTAGGGAATGAAACAGGAAGAAAATAATAGAGAATGGGAAGAAGAGTCAGGAAGACCCAGAATACTCCCTGTGCTTCCCCATCTGTATACAATGAAGACAAAATGGTGGAAAGAAGATTAATGGAAACAGCAGTAGATGAAATGAAGCAGACTGGAAACTGGAACATTTTTAGACTGAAGGAAGAAACCAGTCGAAAACAGATATCAACTAATATCAAGTTAGCAAACTTGACGTTTTGCAACCACATATGACTTTAAAGAGTCCCATTCTGGAAATAGAAACATGCATTCGTCCTTCAAAAGTGCAACACACTGTATATCAGTGCCAGACACAAAAGCTGGACTTCTGCAACTCTGAAGTCTATAAAAATGTCAGAAATGCATTGTTTTGATAAGTCTGATATAGTCAGAGAGGTACAACATCTCAGCATGGACAGAATTCCCAATTCCACTTCCTTTCTACACAGAAGATGATATACAATTCTTAAGTAATCTTTAGCCCACAGCGGTGAGTACAGGCTCATTTTACAGCACCTTTGAGAAAGGCAAGGTCCTCTTTTCTGGTACAGTGGTTAAAGCCTGTATATGAGGTATGAGTGAGTTGCTTCAGTCACCTCAGCAAGCCCAAAATATGCAAACCCACATATCTGCCTTTATAAGCCCCACACAAAATAGGCTGAATACGAGAATGAATGAGACACTGTCCCACTCTCCTGTTGAGTCAGGGAAGTACAAGTCTTGGGTACATAAACAGAATAGGGCAAGGAGTGTCTGATCTACCTTTGGGCTAGGACAGAACTGCCTTTCCAGATGTATTTTTTCAACATCAAATGCAACCTCCCTGAAGCCTGTATGGACAGTACAAGTATGTAACCTTTTGATGAGAAGCATATGCACCATGAATAAACTTATCAGACCTGAACACAGGCACACACAGGTTGAAAAACATTTGGCATGACAACACAGATTCTTTTGCAGCCTTGCCAAGCAGGTCTGTGCCAGTTCAATCAAACACAATAATGTATTGTTAAGTAATGTGTTTCCTAAAAAAAGGGCCAAACTCTGTGTTATGCCTCATATGAACAACTGTGTGAGTGGTCCTTTTGTGGACAAGGATCTACAAATTAATACGACTTGAAACCAACATCACTTTCATTTGGCTGTAGTGTCTTTCCAAGGGGAAGCTGGTTATGGTTTTGCAAGAGTAAATGCGGAACTGTGCAGACTTTCAAGCTTGATTATTTTTAATCACCGGTGCAGACATACAGGCACATGAAATGTCTGATAAGGGATGGGAACCACACTTCCAATAAAACAGCTCCAGCTCCCTGCTATCACAGGCACTCACATCTCACATCTCTTATTAAAACACTTTTGTCCAAACACAGTTATGCTTACATTAAGAATTATGGTGGCATTACTATATATTCAAAAAAATAAAAATCTTTGAGCTACATAAACCTACTTCAGAAATGAAGCTCAGTCTAACTTTCTCCCTGCTGGAGTAGTGAGATTCCCCTTGCAAGTCTGGCAGGGGAGACATTCATGACTCTGAACACTGGGCTATATACAGATGACACGTAGCGGACATTCTGTCATTAGATTTCATGCATTGTCCTGCCAGTACAGACAGATGTTCTCAACACCTCATAGCTGCCACTGGATCCTTCTGCAGACATAGTGCAAGGGTTGTTTGTCCATACTACCCCACCTGCAGTTCTGCTATGGGATTTTGCTGTTGTTTAAATGGTGGCTGGAAGTTTTGTTCTTGTTTCTGTCCGGACTTTAATCACCTGTGAGTTGACCTCAGAGAAGTCTCCTGCTGCCTGTCTTCCTGCCATTCTCAGCCCTCCTGTGCCCTGAGAACCAGTGCAGCTTCCCTGCTGGTTCTGTTGTGATAAGCTCAGGGCTTAGTTACCAAGTAAATAAATTAATGATTTCAAAACTCAGACGTACAATGAGGGGCATTATGCCAGGTTCACATACAAGCCATAGGCCAGATGAAATCTGAAGCCATATGCCAGTTTACGCTGTCAGGAACTGGTCCCATCATCTTTTTATTTTTGAGGGTGTGAACGCTCGCTATATTGCCTTTTGTCTTCCCACCTAACAGTTTTGTTCCTTGCAGAAATGTGGTCATAGAAAAACAAGGAATGTAGGGGAACGGGTCGAAGTGATACGTGGGAACACTCTATAAGGGTTGTCTGCATAGTGGGTGCGATCAATGTCCTGATGCACACACTCATCACGGATGTACAAGAAGCTAAAGTCATCTAATGCTTATGAACAATCAAGCCCTCAGGACAGGTAAGCAGTTGCCCAATACTATCTTTGGGGTCTCCTCCAAGAGAGAATGAAGCCTCAGGAACTGTTTTGTCCATCCTTGTTGAGACTTCCAGATATGCCAGTATACAATCATAGAACCATTTAGGTTGGAAATGGTCAATGGTATCAACCAGCAGCTACAAAGAACTAGTGACGACTCTTGAGACTCATCTGAAAAGAAGGAAACTAGAGATGATCCCTACTTGTACAGTCTCTGAAACTCATTCAAGCCAACTGCAGATCAGGACATTGTCATCACTAACTTGCTTTTACACCTAACCTCACTCTTTGATGAAGCTGCCTCATTAACAACGTTATTATTACTAGCATCACCTGCTCATTGCATAATAAAACACACAAACAAAAGAAAAGAATAAGCGAACAGGAGGCATACAAGAGTATATTCACAATTAATGGAAACTTTTATCTTGCCAATTATACTGCCTTCAGCATAAGTGTGACAGCTCAGGGTAGGATCTGGTTCATAGTGCTATGGGGATTCTGACACACATTTAACAGCCATTAATTCTGACCTCTTCCCTGCTGCACCCTGCTTTAAAGCATTTAATTTCTAGTGTGCCCTAGTTTAGTAATACAGAACCTGGGTTTTACACAACTGGGGGCTCAAAATAAGCATTTTCTACAACGGATAAATTCCCTAAACTAAAAGATTACACTTAGTAAATAGTTAGTTACCAGACAGATGGCCATTAGCATTCAAACACACCTCACTTTCCATGTCAGGTCATCCACATAGCAAATGTTGTGACTCACTTTCCTAGTGCTACCAGTTTTCCTAGTGCAGCAGTTTTCATTCACCTGGAAACACTAAGAACTCTTTATTTCATGCTTTCAGATATGAAGTGGGAGTCTGCAGGCCATAGGAGCTGTGACTGAGCTAAAGACCCTGAGTGTAAGAGCTGGGTACTTTTTTTGTTTAAAAACTATCCGAAACCAAACCTAGCTTGAATCAGCTATAAATCAGGGCTACCACATCCCGGCTACCTATTCCATCTATAGAGACAAATAATTATGATTTGTCCAGGGGATATGTGACTCAGATATCAAGAACGCTTCTCCCAGATATTTCTTTTAAGATTTGTGTCTGGTAGCCCTGGACAATAGGGCATGGGAACCACTCCCTTTTTATCTTGATCTTAAACAGGACTATGTTCCAAATTTCAATGGCAAAATTTGAAATTATCTTTATTCAAATGAGATACTTCAGCTGTTATTCTTTTTGTTATAGGCATGCAACAACTGCCTTTCACAGGAAATAATTCTTAGACATTTACATCTGAAAAACAGTACTGTAAATAATGAGCTTGGATACCTCAGCTCAGTAGTGAGGTATCGTGTGAGGATGTAAAATCATAGCTTTCAAAATTAAGTGATTTTTAAAGCTAAGCATGGTCACAAGCTCTTTCAGTAGGTGTAAGAGTTTCCTAAAAAATAACATTTTTTCACCTCTGTAGTTCTGAAATGTGATTGATTGCATTTAAAAAAAAGTCAGAACAATTTTTTTTTTTTCTGTGCTGTGGCTATGAATGGCAAGTTTTATCCCTGAAAGTTGTAAAATGACTGAGACATAAATCTTGCAAAAGCAGTGTTTAGAATAAGCACAATAATTCAGGCCTAACTATGTGGTCATAAATAGGATTCTTTAATATATAATAGGGTCCAAAATTTCATAACTCTCATCATAAATCTTGTTCTGGCCTGGAGAAAATGGCAGGGTTCATTCTTAAATGTACTCATTTAGATTTATAATTTCTTTTAAACTGGTTCATAAGAACTTAGCCTCAGTATCATTAGTGAGTTTTGCAGGCAATATAAATCTTGCTTGGAATTTTTGCAGAAGGCTAATAATTTGTCCTAAAAACTCATGGCTATATTGAATCACTTTCTCACATCATTAAATTAATTTTGTTTTCTCTCAAAGTCTATAAAATCCTTTCTCGCAACATTCTAGGCATTTCAGCCCTACAAGAAAAATAACCATATAGAGGGATTTCACATTAAGTGACAGTAACATTAATACCAAAACAAGAAAAACAAAGCAATACAAATCTGAGGCTCCAGTCCCTTTTTCAGTATGCAACATTAGGAGAAATCAGATGTACAGACCAGTGAAGCAATTTGCAGGCAGGACTTTGGGAATGAGAACGCCTGGGATTTCCTGCCAGCTGCATCACAGAGCCCCTGTGAGATGCTGGTCTCATCATTCAATGCTTGCAATGCTGCCAAGCCCAACTATGCAAATTAATTAACCAGTTTTTGCCTTCACCTACCTCTGAGATTTTAAAAAAAGACTGTAGGTACCTCTGGTTTCTTTGCTTTCTAGGCTGGTAGGAGTCCTGTTTTTCAGGTTCCCACCACCACCTTCCAGAATCACACACATACACTATTTTATTCCTGAATAGAATTTATATTCACATGCTATCTCTTGGCTTCAGAAGTTGGAGTATTCACAAGAAATGTCTTATGAGGTCTGCAGTGAAATTAAGAATTGGTAACTACTGTCTGTGGTGGGTCCTACTAGAAATAAGAATGCTCTTCCACTTATTGCGTCTGCTTCACATGGATTTGCAAAGATTTAGTTCATGTTTGCAAGTCTCTGAACTGCTCAGAGAAAAGGTGTGATATCTGTGCTGTGCACAACATGCTGTAATGTCTAGCTTTGAAGTCTGCTCAACTGTTGGCCAGAGAGCTGATGAGACTTTTACCCAATTTCTAGAGCCCTTCATCTGCTCTATAAAACGAAAAATAGGTGTATTTGTGTAAATAGTAGACAAAGTGCCAGTAGATGGCACTTGAAAGTATTTACTATGTTTCCTATGCCTTATTGGGCCAATAAAAACATGTTACTCTGTATGGCAAATAGTTTCCTCAATGCAGGTCTTCACATCAGCTTGTAACAAGAGGGGGGTCAGTTCCTGTGCTCTGTTATACCGGTGCAAGTCAGTGTAACTCCACTTCACTTGCTAGAGTGGTGGTGGTGCAAAAGGAGAGTCACGTTCAGCACTGCATGTCTGTCCTCTGCACGTGACTGCCTCTGGGATCTAACACATTGCCCTTAACCTTCACACAGACCGAGCACCAGGCTTTGTGAGTACTGGCTTGCAGTGGAGACATATTTTCTATAACACTGACTTTCTGGAATTGTATTTTAGTAAAAGATTTAACGGCATACAAAACAACTGTTAAGAAGGTCTTCTTTGATCTTTGCACAGACTTCCAGACTTATTTTATTTTACTGTACTTTGAAGTAATTGTAAACAATGGTATGGAAATACAGAAGGAAATCTCTCTAGAGAAGGATGGGGAAATTGCTGCCATTGGAGAACCATAGGAAACAGAGCTAGAAGGGACCATGAGAGGTTGCATTCTGAAAGCATTTGATTTAGCATTGATTTGGGAAGATTACTGCAGCATAATAATGTCAAATCAATTTAAAATCATTCTTTTCAGCAGTATTGTGCTAAAAAGGAAGGGTGCATTTTTCTGAATGTCTGACCAAATAAAAAAAGTTGAGCATTTTCTATTCCAAAATAGGTTTCAACACATGGATTCTGCCTTTCTTCCTACTCATCACATTCCATGACAGTGTAACTTCAAAGAGTTATTGCACTTGTAGTTAGTGATTTCTTCTCAGAAATGCCAGAGAGAGTAGAATCAGACATGGCATACCACAAAATTTTATGCAGTGGTTTTGTAATGAGAGAAACAATATTGCTTGAAGTAGAAGAGGAAAATGGTCATCTGGAGTGGTTTTTTTTACAGCAGCCAGGGAAAACTAGCAACACAGTGGAAAGTAATTTTATGTTTTGACCTCTCAAATTTTTTCTAAAGCGTTTTCATGTGCAATGAGAACTGAGCTGTCACCCTGTACCAATAATTTGAATTCTCTAATCTCCATTACTCTGCCAAATCTGAGTTCCTTAATCCCTTCCCTTATTGGAGAGGAAAATCTATCCTACACCCATAGAGATTCAGGTGATATTGAAAAGCTGAAGAGAGAACCAGTGCACTTATTTGCCTTTCAGCAGGAATAAATTGTGAAAGTGAGAAACTGCCTCTGAGCGTTAATGAAAAGGAGGAAGACACGGCACGAGGGTGAGCCTGGTTTTATGCAACCTGCTGAAGACCATAAATAATTCTGCTCTCAGTGGCAGTGGCACAGTGGCCAGTGCCACTGAGAGCAGAGTCAGACCTCTTCAGCACGTCTCATCTCTATCACAATACACATATGAGGGCAATTTACATTTTATTACCATTGTAGATGTGCTACTTTTCCTACATTACTTAGAATCAGACAGTAAAGATCTTACAAGGCAGCAGGAAAACAAGAGAAGCAGACAACAACTTAGCCACCAAAGTGTATATCCCAGTTGTCAGATATTGCAGAGTTTTTAGCCTTTTTCTTGCTTTTCTGAAATGCTCCTTGTGGACTCAAGGAGCTGCCATGACAGACTATAGCAGCCAGGACATCTGATACTTCTGGAAGCCCAGGAAAACTTTCTGCCTTGGTGAACAAATGAACAAAATATCTGGCCTTTCGTCTGGAGGAAAAGATCACTGCAAACCAAATCTTGTAGCCAAGAGAGGCCCCTCTGTGGTCAGCAGGCTTTCTGATTCATTGGCAAGGTGAAGAGGGGTCTTCCTACACTTTTTCTAGGAAAAGACAGGTGAACATGAAGCAATTTCTGTGAACCAGCAGAGGCTGTCAAGTCCTGAAAATGAGAAAGCTAATTGTTGCAAACATAATTGCACTGGAAACTGCAGAAGGGTCTCAGAGCATAGATCTGTCTCACCCACCCTTCCAAGGGTCTTGGGCTAAATGAGGCCAAGCAAGCATAAGATATTGGTTTTAATGACAACAGGCAAGTTGAAAGAAATAGTGCCTAGATTTCCATAGTGGACAAGAGCATCTGAGGGATAGAAACCGGAATATTTCCTCTAGCAAGGGCTTCTAGACCACGGTACATCAGCCACTTCAAAGTGGACAGAGACAGGACTTGCCTCTGCCAGTGGTGGTTTGGCTGAAAGAGTTGATGTCTGAGTTTCACTGCACATGGTTCCTGCCCAAATGAGAGTTAATTCTGAGCTCCATATCCACCCAGGGATAGGCTGTACCTGGATGTCTTCCGCTCTGAAAACGAACATACAAATGGTAGCTCCTCAGCTGAAAATACAGGTGCTAGCTCTGCTCCTCTCCTTCCCTTATCTCCACTGTATTGTCCTGCTTTCTGTTACTCTAAGCACAAAGAGAATCTGCAGCGGGACTCAAGATCTGGGCTAACATACTCACACTGAGCAAGACCCAGGGTATGGAGTGAGTCTGTGAAGCACTCTGGAGCTTTTTGGAAGCTGGATTGGATGCTTTAATATGCACAATACAAAAATCAGAGTTGAACTGATGCTTCAATTACAGCCTTCAGTTATGTGATTCCTAATTTTTGTATGATATTAAATTTGCAATTGCAGTTCCTGGGTCATTTTGTACAGTAACAAACAGACCCATCTTAACTGTAAAAAAGGGACCATTTTATTGCATTTTTCAACACACCTGAAATTCAACTCCACAGCTTTCATTGACTGACATGCCAAATCCTCATTTATACAGGCAAAATCGCTTTGAAGGTTACTCATAGGTGAATGGTTGTAGGATCACGCCCACCGAAAGCACATTTTGGTTAACTTGCACTTGCGTTTTCTTTAGTCTGTCCTGGTATCCTTGCTGAAACTGTAGCAAGGTACCATGTTAAACTAAAATGTATGTATTTTTGTCTCCACACCTGTGAAAGAAAAAGTCATGAACATTTTGCTGTTGATAAAGCAGAATCTTCTCAGTGCATAGTCTGCCAGTGGCAATACACTGGAATATTGAAAATGAAAGTGCAGCAGGTATATAGATTTTGAAAGAAAATGAAATTATAGTAGACAGTTCTATCTCCTTGCCCTCTCAATTACTTCTGTCAATGATATATTCAAATCACTCAAACTATGTTAAGTAAAACAGAAAAAGAAATTGCATCAACTGTATTTGGAACTAATTCCTGAATCTTCCAAATTGCTTTTCTTAAATGAAGAAATAAGTTTTTCCCAGCTCTCTTCAAGGTGAAATTTTTCTCTATCAGATGAAAAAGTAATCAAATGGACAATGCGATAGGGTGCTGCTTCTTTCTCCACCTATATGCATGTAAATGCTGCTGTGACAGCAACATTCTTCTTTTAACTACGTTTTCCTCAGGAATGACCCTTCTTTTCCCTCCATATCTATCAATCACTAGTGACCTGTCTTTATCCTCAAAACCCTTCTCTGTCTGGCAACACCTGATCTCTGATAACCACCAATTTTTTGTCCTTAATAATCATATCACTGTTGTCCTCCACTGCTTTGTTGCATTCAGGCTGTGTTTCTGAGCTTATCATAAAACAAAAAGCTGCTCAGGCTAGGACCATCTATTTGAGAAATGCTCAAACACCACCTAGAACAACTCACTCTTTTATTGGGAGAATGGCAGAAACATCCCCCTGCACTAGTGCTACTGCAATGCAAACAATATTCATTCCAACCGTCATTTGAGTTTTACTCAAATTTACTTCACAGATTGCTCCTGAAGGAGTACATCCCAGCCTCCCCAAGGATCCTGTTGCCTAAACAATAAGAGCATTTGTGGCAGGGAGGATTGATTCTCTGAGTGATCCCCTTGGTGCAGGGTTGGAAGCTGTGTGAACAATAGCAATTCCAGGGGTGGGTTTCAGAAGTCGAGGGCTTAACAAGACTTTAATTACCTAGTGCTCAGAGTTTTATTAATGAACACGTGTTTCCATTTCTACAAGATCTTTTCAACATGGCTGGGCATGTATACTATTTGCCTAGTAATCTTCAAGCAGGTGTGAATTTACTGATGTGGATTTACCAGTGCCAGGGGGTGAGATGGGATGAAGGGAGGTGAAAAGCTGAGGGGGTTGATCCTCCTCTGTTAACACCAGTTGTTTCAAGGCAGGTAGTAGGGCCATGAGGTCACAAGGCAGTGCTGTCCTTCCCTTCAGGCTCAGGCTGGAGCTGAATTTGTCACTCTTGAAAACAAAAGACACACATTGCTGTGGTCCAAACTCAGCGTTGGAGCTGGTTTCTTCAGGAAGTGTTGCAGTCCTGGAGAGCACATTGATTGTGAAAGTCCTCAGAGACTTTCATTGCAGTGTTTTTGTCCTGTAGCCAGCATCCCTCTGCATGCTGTGTTATAACACTGATCTGCATTCAGTGGCAGGGTCTTGAGGTTGTGCAGAAATTTTGCAAATTTACTGGCAAAGCTCCAGATAGAGTTTAAAAGAGGCAGATAATATTCATCAGCACATCAATTCAGTAAAATAGTGCCTGTATTCATTCCAGGCCATGAAAATTAGCTGGATGTTTCTCTTCTCACACTTAGCAGTACAAAGCTTAGTGCTTTCAGACCCCAGTTGCTCTAAAGATACCATATTTTATAACACCAACACAAATTTTCTTGATTGACCCAGTCTTCCAAGCACTTATTTGAAGCCACCTGACCTGACCTGGTTTTCCTTTCTGAACCAATCTGATGTTTTTGTGAATCTAAATTCTTAGTTTCTAATTCTGAGTAACCCCAATGTGAAATTAGACATACCTCCTTCAATGCTTACACTCAGAACAGAGTTCACTCCATTATGATTCAGTGCTGAAATCTTGCAATAACTAGATGATCCTGTCCAGACAGTGTTACAGCTCTGTCCCTGGCACTTGAAGAAGGGAAGAGAGAAGAGATGTTAGGCTATGTTCTCATCTGATTACCTTCCCCATGATAGTTACCAAAACTGCAGGGTGGATAGAAGTAGGGGATGGAGCAATAGGCAGAGCTCCACCTGTCCTTGTTCTGCTTTTCTGCTCCAGAGGGGGCTTTTCTGAGGAAGTCTGCGAAGATCAAAAAGAAGTTGAGCGTTTACTATTTCACAACTTTAGCTACATTGTTGTAAAAATAGATTATTTTTAGTGACAGTATCAGAATGATGCAGTTCACTTCCCTTAGTTCCACCGCATGAGATTCATCCACTTAGTTTAAACATCTTATTTATCTATAAGCACCTGGTGAAAAAGCCCTCTGATGTAAGTGCTTCAGTTAGCTGTGTCATCAATGGAAAGGTGTAAGAGTCTTCGAGGAACTCCAGAGAAAGAGAAAAAGAAAGAGAAAGACCCTCCTCCAACATGTTCATTTATGTAGAAGTGATTCTCCTTGGCCTATATCCACTTCTGAGACATGGGGAAAAAAACAGCCTCTGATTTTTTTTAAACTGGGGGGGGGTTTTGTGTGTGTGTGGCTTTTGTTGGTTTTTCTTCTCCCCCCCCAATGAACACTTAGAATATCTTCCTTGCTGACAACTCTTTTACTTCCTACTTTGCCATAGACCCAGCTAATTTTCCAATTCACCCTCATTTTGCCACAACACACTTTGTTTCTTAGTCTGCCCTATGTCCATTCTGTCTCCCTCTCCTGTTTTTCTTATTCTCCTGCCACTTTCCTCGGTCTCCTTCCCCTCAGCATAAAATGTGTTTGCACTTCTCCCTTGTATCAGGACCCACTCGTGACTAGCTGCAGGCTCTTCTCATGGTCCCTTCATCTCTGACAGTTCATTGAAACATTGCTTTATTTTGCAGCCTGAGTTCTTCTCTACCAGTCTTGTGTAAGGACCATCTCCAGCCTCAGAGATGCCCTTTGCATGTTTCTCAGATGTGTTGGGAGTCAATGCCTCTTGATGTACCATCGGTAACTCTGGCCATGTCCTTAAAATGTTGTTCCTTGGAGTCTGTTGTTCCTGGAGTCCTCCTTGCTGCTTTGGAATGGGAGGCTTTTCTCTTGTCCTAGTATTATCTGTGACTGGTATTTATCTCTTTGCTTTGAATAGTACCTTTGCATGCCACATCATGTCATGCAAAACATGAAGTGAGGGAAATGTGACAATATTAATGGAAATTAATTTTATAGGAACCAGGGAGAAGACAATAATTTTAAAAACTAAAACTCTAACTGAAACTAAAAATAAATGAGTGTTTCATTCCTCTGAGTGGACCCATTTGAAAGTCTGGTTGCTGTCTATTACACATGTAGTAACTCAGTCTTCAGCTTTCAAACAAGATGAAGTTAACTGAGCAGGTCTTTTGTCTGTCTTACAATACCCAAGCCCATTTCACATCTCCAGTTGAAGACAAGTTGTCTCCTGACAGAGCCAAATGCCTACACTGAGGTCAGTACAGGATTAGCCCTCTGTCAGTGCTGTCAGCATATATGAATTTTAGGGTAGAACTTGTCCAAAGGCTACAGGTGAGGAATAGTTATTCCATGTTGGGTATTATGCTTATCTCCTGAAATGAAATGCCTTTGCATATCAATCATTTTTCCTGGACAAGTCTGAAGTTTGGGGGTCACAATCAATAACTAAACCAAACAACACTACAAACATCAGTAAATAAAAAAACCACAAAAGAATTTCTGTCACAAATCTGACAGCTATTGTATGGATTATAATAGTCTTACTTTCTACAACTTAAACCATTTGTTTGCAAAGCCACTGAGCACTGGCTAGAATGCAGTCTACCCAGACTTAAAATGTTAATTCCTCGTGTTTTTCCTAATGCACAATTGGAATTATGTGGAAATGATAGTTTTGGATACACTAGTTAGTGATAACTTTATTTAAGAAAAAGTAATTACAGAGTTTCCGAATTATAGGTACTGGCACTTGTTTAGCAAGGGTTTTTGACAAAAAAACCCCATCATTCCTCCTCTTGTATTCAAAAATGTCTAATGAACAGTGGAGGTTGCCAGAAGAAAACAGCAAACTATTATAAACCAAGGATTTAACAGTAGTGGTGGAAAAACAGGACAACAATGAGAAAATTTGTCTGGCAAACTAGCGCCACTGTTGGTGCAAACTGAAGTAATCTTTTGGGCCTTACAGAGTTGTAATGAATGTCTTCAATGACAAGCTGGGCACATTAAACTCCTCTCCCCATTTTTAGGTGAAAGACAAAAAATAGTAGCCAGCAACATGTGGATACAGTAGATTTATCTATCTGTCCGAGCACAGGTATAGTAACCATAGCTGCTTGGGATTGAAAGGTTACATCCTAAAGACATTTCAAAGAAAACAAAGCCCAGACAAACTGGCAATTCTCCTTTGTACTGTCCTGTTTTGACAAATGTCTAACACAACACTTCTCATCAATTGCTTTTGGCATGAAAGCAGGATAGTAGACAGCATCACTTCTCATGAAGGAACAGGGAGCTATCCTTGTAGAAGGTTAGATATGCAACCACATGTAATCAAAGCACAAACGGCATCTCTGTTCCACAGTCTTACAGTCCTGATGCTGACAAATGGCACAAAGGTACTAGAAAAAAGAGGCAAAGGATGAAGCTCTGGTCTAGTTTCATTTTACCTCACACCACAGAGCAAGAACAATGGAGCCTTCCACTGTGATCATAGAACAGTCTCAGTTTAGAGCCATTTTTTTTTTTTGGTTATAAGGCAGGTGGGTCTGGGAGGAAAAATTCAAACCATATCAGTAACATATGCAATAAAATGTAAGCAGAACATCTGGTCCATTCGTTCGCATGTGTTCAACAACAGGATGCCTGATATTCTTCATGGAACCCAAAGGATCTCCAGCTGATAGTGATCCTCCCAAAAAAACAAAACCAAAGGATCCCAAGCCAAAGGATCCCAAGCTCAAAGGATTATCTGCTGGCTGACTTTGCAACAAAACTGTCTGGGAGTGCTCATACTCACCAGAACAATGTCTCATCTGCAGGAATAGTAACAAAGAAATGAAGGGTGTAGCTGCTCTAGCTAGATCTGCATGAGCATTTCTGTCCCTGAAATAACGATATGCAGCACTTGTGAATAATCTGGGCTTAAGATGGCATTACTCATAATATCCTTTCTTGAGCAAGAAATAAAAGGAAACAGAAAAAGGTGAAGAAGAAGTCAAGAACCACAGAAGGCAACTCTACATACAGATCTATATGATCCCTGGGAAGAGTACAGGGTTAAAAAAAGACAAAAGATTTGAGTTTGTTTATTTATTGGATTAAGACCCATATAGTGGATCCCATCCCAGGTGGAGGATATTTACTTTGGCTGGCTCTGCAAAACCTAGTGAGCCAGAATAGCCAAGGTTTATCTGGTACTGGGTCTATAGCTCAACCAAATGTGGGTCTCTTCGGTTTTACTGGAAGGTCCCCTCTCATACCCCTTAATTAATTTCAAGTTATGTAGAGCTTTTCCAAAAGATTCTGCAGGTTGGGCAGTCCTGATATTTTAGCCATTGTGGGACAATTTCCAAGGCATTCAGGCAATGCTTAGTCCTACTGGAACCCCAATTTTCGCAGCGTCACTAACAGACTTGCAGTGTGCACTATTATCGTGAACAACCCTCAGCAGATGACCAAGAGAGAACACATGCAGGAAGGGTATTTTACCCTTGATACCAAGTAGCCTTTTTCTAAATTCTTTCCCTCTATTTTTAGTAGCAAATGGGAA
The DNA here is from genome assembly GCF_004027225.2 of Strigops habroptila. Lineage (NCBI taxonomy): Eukaryota > Metazoa > Chordata > Aves > Psittaciformes > Psittacidae > Strigops > Strigops habroptila. Next base: position 60,880,372 of record NC_044278.2, read on the forward strand.
CAGAATGAATGCATGTGGTTGAGCATGAAATAATTAGTTTATACGATTTAAGAGAGGTATGTTTTTTTCTTTGCTTAAAATTTATCATTTTGTTTTGAACAGTGTTGGCTTGCTATCTGTGGTTTCAAGGAAGTCTGTTCAAGTCTGGAGAATTTTTTTGCCCAGCAATACTATATGTGCCTTCATAAAGCCAGCAATGCAGCTGCAACTCAAGGCTCATCTTTCTTCCTCTCTTTGAAATATCTAGTTAGAAAGGAAATCAGTCAGGAAGGATTGCAATAAAAAGATTAATTATAGCAAAGCACTTATAATGTAATGGTAAGAATTGTGCTGGCCCTGTTGGATATTGATATGATTGGGAAAAAGAATGATCAGGAGGCCCACAGAGTTTCTTTGAGATCAGAAGCAGTGCTCATCAAAGAAAGATCTCATCTGTACAGAGATCCCCCATGTGCTTCATCACTGGCTTTTCTGTGAAGACTCCAAACTTCACTGAGTGAAATGATCTCATTATACTGGTGGTTGCTAATACTTGTAAGTGGGATTAACACAATGGCTTAGCTAGATTGTAGCAAACCACACAGATCTGATCCATAAGGATGATACAAAAGCACTGTAAAAACCATTATGTATTCCTGAGTACCTTCTCTGTAAATGACAACAGAGAGTGACATCAATTCTTAGTGGTTAATTAGTTCTGTCCGTGGTAGGAGAGAGGAGAGGAATAGGGGGCACTGAAGAGGATGTGGTATAGTGATCAACGAAGGCTGGAATGAACCTTATGTCTGCTTAAAGATAAGTTACGTCCTGTTCAACACCAGATAAATAAAATGTTCTGAGGGGGAAGAAACAAAAAGTCCTTATTTTTTATAGCTACCTGAAAGCTGCACAGAAGAACTGGTAGAACAAGTAGCAGAATATACTCTTACCAGAACAAAGTGCATTCATAGAATACAATGAGAATTTTAATAGATGCATTTTCCTGAGTTTCTTCAATCTATATATTGGTTTGTATTCTAAAGTGCCATTGTTCGCAAAGCCAAAATTCACTTCAAAATGGGATAATGTGCTTTTCACAGACCTGGATATTCGGGATTGCAGAGTAAAAAGAGTAGCACTGAAATGCTAGCAAAAAGTATATGAAGAGTTTCACAATGTGGAAGGAGATTAGGTAGCCTTGATACACACCAGTGAAATATCCAAATATCTCTTTCAGGTCTCCATTGTAGTTGTGACAACCAGAGAATCTGAATTATGCTGTCCTTCAGTCTCGTCTGTCATGCTTTTTTTGGCACTTTGCAGAAAGTAGATGGACCAGAGTTCACACTTGTGAAGAGCTCTGGTGGAATTGCAGAAACAAAGGTACTTGATGGAATCCAATTCCCCATATAATATTGTGGTGGGTTGACCCTGGCTGGTAGTCAGGTGCCCACCGAAGCTGCTCTATCACCCCCCTCATCAGCTGGACAGGGGAGAGACAGTACAAAAAAAGGCTCCTGGGTCAAGATAAGGACAGGGAGAGATCACTCACCAATTACTGTCATGGGCAAAACAGATTTGAGTTGGGGAAATGAGTTTAATTCATTATCAATCAAATCAGAGTAGGATAATGAGAAATAAATCTTAAAAACACCTTCCCTCCACCCTGCCCTTCTTTCCAGGCACAACTGCACTCCTGATTTCTCTACCTCCTCCCCTCCAGTGGCACAGGGGGATGGGGAATTGGAATTGTGGTCAGTGCGTCATATGTTGTCTCTGCTGCTCCTTCCTCCTTAGGAGTAGGACTCCTCACACTCCTCCCCTGCTCCAGCATGAGGTTTCTCCCATGGGAGACATTCCTCCATGAACTTCTCCAACATGAGTCCTTCCCACAGGCTGCAGTTCTCCATGAACTACTCCAGCATGCGCCCATGGGGTACAGTCCTTCAGGAACAGACTGCTCCAGGGTGGGTCCCCTGTGGAGTCACAAGTCCTGCATCAAACCTGCTCCAGCGTGGGCTCCTCTCTCCACAGGACCACAGGTCCTGCCAGGAGTCTGCTCCAGCACGGACTTCCCATGGGATCACAGCCTCCTTCAGGCACCCCCCTGCTTTGGTGTGGGATCCACCATGGGCTGCAGGTGGATGCTCCAGCGCCTGGAACACCTCCTTCCCTTCTTCCTCACTGACCTGGTGTCTGCAGGGCTGTTTCTCTCACATATTCTCACTCCTCTCTCTGGCTGCAGTTGCTCCTGCACAGTAACTTCTTCCCTTCTTAAATATATTATCCCAGAAGCACTAACACTGTTGTTGATGGGCTCAGCCTTGGCCAGTGGTGGGTCCGTCATGAAGATGGCTGGCATTGGCTCCATCAGACATAGGGGAAACTTCTGGCAGCTTCTGGCAGGAGCCACCCCTGTAGCCCTCCCCTCCCCTGCTACAAAAAGCTTGCCATGCAAACACAATCCAAATATGTAATACTCCTTGTCTAGGAGGGTATGTACCAGATGCCTACATGTCATTCTGCAAGCAGCCATACACTCTCAGCAGCTTTTTGAGACAATGCACTGATTGATTTTATTCTTTGATAGCAATTTATTTGCCTGAAGTAGTTCATTTCTGCCAAAGGTAGACCATGGTGTTCAAATCGGGGAAAGATGATCATTAATGGTAATTTGTTTTGATCTTTATGAGTATAGAATTAGAGTGGGAGGTGTGTGTGCTTTAATTGCCTTCTAGCTTCTCCAAGGCAGGCTAATATTGACTAATATCGATTAAGTGGGATGAAATACACTTCCAAGTTTTTTCTCCGAAGGAGAAAGCATGTTGGTTCATTCATTAAGTAACACACTGAAAAGAGGCCTGTTCCCAGACCAGCTATTGCTCAAACACCAATAGCGCCTCCCTTACTGGAAAATCTTTTTTGTATTTTTCTCCTTTTAGTAAAACTGCTTCCCAAAAGAAAAGCACTAATGGGGAGGAGTTTAGAACCCCATTTGAGATATTTATAAAACAAGTGGGCTATGTTGGGCCGTTCATCACAACCAGCTGTTCAGTACCCTAATGTGGACTCTATGAACCCTTTTTCATGGCATAAGAAAGTCACAGGGTTATTTGCAAAGGTCACACTCTGGTCCCAGGGAAAGAAAACCAGCTCAAACACTGGCTTGCTAATTAGCAAATGCTACTTCAGGTTTATTGGCTTGAAGTGAAGCATTATTAAAGTCAGCTGAAACAAATCTTCAGACCACTTTTTTTTTTTTTTTTTCCTGAGTAGTGAGCTCTTGTAATCTTCTAAGGTCTTCATCTTTAGTACATTAAAATTCATTAAATACATTAAAATACTTCTAAAACAGGTCCTTTAACTGTTAGTAAATGTGAGTATGGTCACCTTGTTGCCTTATTGATGGTTGTGACATGGAAGCCCAAAAGAGGTAGAATAGGTCTAATGAATTCAAAATAATATTTATCCAGCTTCATAGCTCATCAGTGGATGGCCAGACCAGAACTACCTAATATTTATAGAAAGTAGCAACCTGTAGAGTGATTGTTTCAGAATATCATGATTTATTTTGGAATGAAGTGTTCAGTTACTCTGGGAAGGTAATGCCATGCACTCTCTGGCATTTTACAATCCTATTTATTTTTATTTTAACAATGAGATACTGGTTCAGGAGAGAAGATTTACGAGTCATCACTACATTTTATGTGAGCTTTAATTTTATTCCTCAGCAGTTCAGCATGAAGAAATGCCTGTTTCTGCAGCTGAAAAATTGTGTGAACAGTTGTATTTGATAACTGTTAACAGGAGGTTGGAGGTCACACATCAGTCTGAAATATAAGGACATCCTTAGTGGATAATGTGCAGGAACCCTCCAGGAATCAAATACGCTCAAATCCATACTCCAGTGGAGCCTGTAACTACTTTCTTATTAATTCCTGGAAGTTTGAGGCTGCATGCCTGTATAACGCAGATTTCTAGTAAGGCCTTCTGGGTGCTACTACTGTTCAAAGGAAGAGATTTAGGGTACTTTGTATAGGAGTTTGTTTACTCCTGCATATGAGCACAATTGGACTAAAACAAAACAAAACAGCTTTTTGTTATCAATCAAATTAAAATCTTGATAGATATTTTGCTTTTTTTTTTCAATCAAATGCATCTTGGGATATATAACTTCTGGAAAGGACATGTCTAGTATCCATTTAGATTGCCACAAGTACCAGAGAGTTGCAAGAATGTGGAATTATAGGGAGCATTTGTCATACCATGGCATTATAGTATCTCATATTTACTTTTGTTAGTCTGTCTCACTGTAATATCCAGATCCTTCTTGCTGCTATACAGATTCTTAGAAAGGCATGCGACTCTCAGTAAGAGTGATGGAAATGACAGTGACAGAAGAAAATGCAAAGATAAATGAAAAACCTGCACAAGCAGATTGTGTTAAAGAATTAGGCATATTATCTGTTATCATTAAAAAATTTATACTTTATCCATTTATAATGTGACCAAACCCAAGCTAACTTGAAAGTTAGAAAAAAGGGATTTTCTGAAGTGTTCTCTGTGATCTGAGTGAGTAGTTTTGATAATTCCAAATAATTTCTAAGGGATGCTGAAATAAATCTAAAAGCAGTAATAAATGAATTCTTTTCTCATTGGGAACCCTTCCAACCACATTTACACCTGTGTTGTTATAAATGATCAGTGATTTTGAGTACCCACAAAGAGACAGTTGGGTTTTTTTGCTTTTGGAGACTGAATGTCAAATGTCTGCCGGATTCCAGCAGAAAAAGTGAGTAGGACAAAGGATGGCACCCAAAATTCCCTCTTATTTCTGAAAACATTGGTCTGAATGAACACAGTTTGCAGTTTAGACTTCTCCCAAGTGGTTTTGACCAGGGATTTCTCCCACCAAGATGTGTGCAACATCATAGAATCATAGAATAGTTAAGGTTGGAAAGGACCTTAAGATCATCTAGTTCCAACCCCCCTGCCATGGGCAGGGACACCACACACTAAACCATGTCACCCAAAACTCCGCCCAACCTGGCCTTGAACACTGCCAGGGGTGGAGCATTCACAACATCTTTGGGCAACCTGTTCCAGTGCCTCACCACCCTCACCGTAAAGAACTTCTTCCTTATATCTAACCTAAACTTCCCCGTTGAAGTTTGAACCTGTTACCCCTTGTCCTATCACTACAATCCTTAATGAAGAGTCCCCCTCCAGCATCCTTGTAAGTCCCCTTCAGATACTGGAAGGCTGCTATGAGGTCTCTATGCAGCCTTCTCATCATGAATTAGTTTTAAATTCCTCCTCAAAACCTATTTCCCCAAGGAAAATCTATAGATTACCCTTCAGGACCTACAGTACAGGCTTTTAAACTTTTTCTTCAATTGTTTTTCCTACCAGCCCTAAAGAGCTTTTCCTGTTCACCTATTGCACGCACCCTCACATTTCTGAGACATGCTGTAGCTCCCATTGAACCTGCTGGGCAGTAACTAGCACAAACCTGCTCTCATGGGACAGTGGGGTTCAGAGCACTACAAAACTTCTTGATCACTATTGTAACAGGCTGCCAGACCCTTCTGTGAAGTCTGGGGGTAGTTTTGTGCATTGGAAGTGCATGGGCTCTGCCTTGCTATCCGTTTCTGTGCTTGTGAGCTGGTGTTTGTCTGGAGAGTTGGTTGGCCTGAAAGATGATTACACATTTCACTGATTTATTAGAATTCTTACATAAAAATAGCTACTTTCACTTTTTTAGGACTCATAGGTCCTATCTCTGCTCCCTGTTAGCACCAACCACCAGACTGGCCCCTGGCATTCCCTTTCCTCTCAGCTCTGCAGGTAGGGGAATGTAGAGCCAGGTGGGGCCCAAATCTGGTAAAAGAGGTGGGCACCCAAAAAAACATAGGTGGAATTAAGGCAGCTGGCTCTGCTGATTTGCACGTTCACTCCTCAGGCATGGGTGTACCAAACACATGAGCTTTCTCCAGTTTTTACTTTCACAATTCAACCAAGCTTTGTGCAAAATGTGATTATGGCTGCCACTTTCCCCCTAAACGTAACAGGAAAATGAGAAGCTTCCACCTCTTCCTTCATTTATAACTTCCGACTGAGTCAGAGCGCTCACACAGAAGTGATAGAATCAAGTCAATTGTCTTCTCCACCTGAGACAATCCAAACTCAGACCCTATTTCTGTAGTTCAGTAGTGAGGTCCACCAGCAGGGAGAAGGGCAAATTGTTTCCCAGGGACTGCTCTGAAGCCCTTTTCTGTGTTTCGCATTGCGCAGAGGCAAAGGTGGTAGCTTTCCCATGTGAGTAGCTCAGTATGCTGGGTGCTGTGCTGGCAGGTGCCCATTTTACTTCCCTGCCCAGCTTAGCAGCCTTGTGCTCTCCAGCATAACACAGGCTGTCTGGAGTCTCAGCACTATGCTTTGCAGGGCAGGCTGCTCCAGATCTGCGCATAGCAAAGCCTTGTTTAAGATGCCCAAATCCTTTATCCGCAAAAAGAAGGGTCCTGAAGAGGACCAACTGACTGACCCTCTTTCATACTGATTCTTGCTCTTGGGTGAAGTTAATCAAGACTGAATAGGTCAAATTGAGCCAACTAAGTTCAAGATTTGACGGTAGCACTGACAGATGCTGGCATTACCTATATTCTCTGCACACTGCGTGTCCTATGGGACTGTGGGATATGGGGGAATACTGCTTCCTCTCATTCCCCAGCTGTTGTCCTTCCATGAACATCATAATTTCTCTGCCTCCTTCAACTAATCCCTAAAAATTCGCAGCAATCATTTTTGAGACAACTCTCTGGGTTTCTTCCTGGGGTTTTTTGTTGTTGTTGTTTACTCTCACTTTAAAATTTTTGTTGTTTCCAATAGCCCAGAGTGAGAAATTTTAGTCATTCTTGTTAAAAGGGAAATTGAATTCGAAAACTAACAGGTTTTTTCACACACCTTAAATAATGGAATATTACTGAAGGACTCTGGATGCAGAAAACACTAAATAAAAGTATCATTTTTAAAGGGACAAACCAGGCTTTTCTGGGTTTTAAGGGTTAAGTACTTATCAGGAAAGAGAAGTTGCCTTCTCTGTTCTGAAAGAGCAGAGCTCCCCTCTGATGCCAGTGTAAAAGAAGGGCCTGGCCCAAGTTGTGTTGCTGTGGCATAAGCAATAAAGATGGAAATGAGTGATTATTTTAGCAGACTTCCCCAATACAATTACCTGCATCTACCTCTGGCTTTCTTCTTGCAATTCACAGGCAAAATGTTTCAATGCGCTGCCTGTGAATGAAAGGCTTATGTTTCATAAAGGACATCTATCACCTGTTGTCAGCAGAAATTATAAAGGTGACAGGCTTTCCCACAAGAAGACACACTCCTGTCATGATTTTATAATCACTGCTTTATTTAAAAAGGACAAAAAACCTCCTCCTCCCCTGCAGTATGGCTGCAGGATCAGATGCCGATATTAAAAGCTGCATTACTTATTTGGCCTTTTTTCCTCATCTCTTCTAACATGAAACCTACACAGGACTCTGAATTTAGAAGGACAAAATGCTTAGTAAATAAAAAATGACCTTTTGTTCTCATTAAAAACCCCATTGAACACCTGCATTCTGAGCCCTTGAAGAGCAGGAGTCCTGTGTGGGGCTGCACAGACATGTGGAAGCAGCTGCCTGGGCTGAGGCTGGGGTATGAGAGGCAGCTCATAACATGGTCTTAATGTCACTCTATCTAATTTTCCCACAGTTGTATTTTCCTTTCTCAGGGGAGAAGTGCCACAGTACTGCCCCTACCACTCATGACCATTGCATCTCATAGGAGGGAGCCTTTGCTCTGTTTGTCTCCTGCCTCTTCTAGCACAGACACAAAGCCTGCTGGATTGGTGGAGGCATTGCCATGGCTTCAGGGAGCTTAGGTCTGGCTCTGCAGAGGTGGAGGCTCAAGTCCCTGCAGTGACTTTTATTACTATTATTGTTACGAAACACTGGTTATTTAGTTTAATTTTCTGGCAGATCTCTGCGGGGACTGCTGTTCAGCCCTGATTTCTGTGATCAGCAGAGGGCCTAACTGCATGACCTAGCTATTGCTATTCTTTCTGTCACTGACTATTTGTTTATATTTTTTTTATTAGCCACAGGAAGGAGATCTATAAGAATAATCAAACATTCTCTAATGATGGAAACTGTTCCTGCAGGAAAGTGGACCGCTTTCGAAGAAGAGAAAGAGGGAATTGCCAGTCATCAAAGAGTATGCTGCAAGGGGGATTTGCAAAGAGAGCAAGATGCTCTCTATCTCCACTTTATCCGGTTTTGTGTGTGTGTGTATGGGAGGCAGGCTGCAGCCAGCCTTATGCTCCATGCTGGTGCAACTGAGAGCCGCCGGAGGTCAGCCCAGCTATTTCCTTGGTTGAAATGGGTTCTGTCACAGCATGAGAAAGGTAGAGCCAGATTTGATCTCTCTCTTGTCTCCTTCAGCATCACTGAACTGGAGGCTACTCTCAGGCTGCAACGAACCCAGCGAAGGAGCCCGAGCCATGCAGGGAGGCGGGACTAGAAGAGCCAATTCTCTTTCCTAATAATAACTGTGAAATAATTTACAAGGAGCCATCTGATTTCATACATTTGTCCACCCGTGAAATGTTCTCCAGAAACCAGTTTTGATTAAAAAACGCAAAGAACCACTTTTATGAAGTGATAAAGAAATAGTTTATTATTGCTGACGCCCAGATGATTGAAGCTATTTGGAATGTACGCCATAAAAGTACTGTGGGTTACAAGAAATGTCTCTTGTTCCTCATACACCCTCCCCATATCTGAGATGACACAGTGATGACTTCGAAAGCATGTCTTTGTCTTTTCCTATCATGAGGAGACCTGAAGACAGAAATTTTTCCTTTTCATGAACAGACACAGTCAGATTGCTTCTTGGCTACCTACATTCACTTATAACACATAAACAGGCCAGAGTCCAGAAAGTTTATCTGCACACAAAAGTATCCTACAACACAAGCAGTCCCACCCTATTTTAAAATTATAAACATTTTTACTCTGTTTTGAGCAAAATGGCCTGTGATTTTTTTGGCTGGCACTCACTAGGGAGTGCAGTTCTATCTCTGATGCTCAGACTGCTCTGTGATGTCACCTTCAAAGCAAATAGGAAAAGAGGTTACGTCCTTGAGCAGGAGGCACAAGAAATGTGAACTAAAGAAGACAAGTTAATCAGGTTTTGATTTGCTAAGCTATAAGAAGAAAAGAAAAAGTCTAACTGACTGTCTGTCTATCTGTCCAAGCATCTCATTCTTTCAGTGTTTTAAGGAGCTTGGATTTTACCTTGCTAAACCAAGCTCAGATCAGCTTTACAAAATTAAATGTAAGAAAGTAAATTCAAGGATCTTAAGTAGAAGGAAAGCTACACAATTTTAGCAGGGGAAAAAAAAAAAAAGCAGATGAAAACCTGCAAGATTGAGTGCAAAAAAGTATCAAAAATAATTTCAAAGCAGATGTTTTAAAATTGCCATGACAGCAGCCTTTCAACTGTGTGTTGAAGAAACAGGAAAGTTACTAATGATGCTCCTGGTATTTCTGCTGTCAGAGTCTGGAGTTCTGGTTTCAGCTTCAAAGGGAATGATGCTCACACCTTCTATTCACAATATAAAGCTCTCTTCATGCTCAGTCTACAAAGCAACAGGTAACTATGCTCTTTCATATGGACCAGAACATATGCGAAGGAAAACTTCCCGCTGCAACGAGCTCAGCACAGATTCCTCTGCCCTGACGAGGAAAGGCTCTTTTCTGGATCTCTCTGCAGCTGCTGAATACAAAGCTGCTCGTTCACGCCGTGGCTGGGAGCACACTGCTGTGCTCTCAGCACGCAGGCTGTTTATCTGGTGTGAATGGCTTCATCTCCCTGACATCAACGGAGATTCAGCCATTTATCCCAGCAGAGGCTTTGAGCTAACTCATTCATTCCTCCCCAAGGAGGGTGTAGGGTGGCTGTCCAGCCAAACCTGAACTGACTTTAAGCTGCTTCATCATAGCAATTTTAGAGGCAAAACCTTTAATATTTTGTGTGGCTATTTGACATGTAGTGTCCATGGGATCAAGACCAGAAATAGTGACAGTGTAACATGGGCAGCAAAGCTGATGTGTGTTTCCTTTCTTGGTGCTGTGCTGCCATGACTACTCTCCTGTTGCGTCCGAGTTTAAAGCTGGCTCAGGGCTACTGCATGAGTCTGTGCCCACCCTCGACTGCTCAGTGATCCCAGGGTTGTGGTGACCCCTGTGAGAACATTTGGCCATCAGGTAATGGTTCTGTATGACACACCTGCCGATTTTAAGCCTGCAAGACCATATTTGTACAGTCAATGGAGATGAGATAATGAGTAAAATTTGTGAAAAACACATTTTTTGCTGAATTTCTGTTTTTGCATGAGCAAAATTACTGTAAAATTGCAGTATTTTTGGAAAATTGTCTCCTACTCAAAAAACTCTGAGTAATTTTTTTTCACTTCTGTGTGCGAGGTTTTCACGGAAACTTTTGAAGCAGAGAGATGGTAATTTTTTCTGGCTTTATTTTTATTCCATTTGGGCAATTATTTATCACATGGTCTAGCTTACAGTTCTCTGATTCTTTTGCATTAAGAAAGGGAACAGAAACCATGCTGACTTTCTTTTTCACAAGGGTAAGTTATAGTGTGAATCTTTCTGCCACATAACAAGGTGGTAATTAACTCCTCCCTTTTTAATCGTCAAAGCAAAAGTGGGACCTGGCTAATGTGATTCACAAATGATAGTATATCTCCTTTTCATTATCAATACACACTATGCTAAATGAGTGTTTAATATGTCACATTTACATAACATACCTTTTCATATCTATAGCTATCTGACTGCATTTTCCCATCTCTGAGATGTGTGTGCTGCATCCTCCTCACTTTCATCTGACAAGGCTGCCTTTCCCTGGGAGTGCTTTCATTGCCCTTTTTCTTCTTTTTGTGTTGAATTCCTTACAATGAGTGCCAGTGGCAACTTTTCACTGAGCATGGGCACCTTCTCATGCAACAGTGGAGCCCTAGGATTTGCTGTCCCATCAGAACAGGAAATGGATCCTGCATTTTCAGACAGTTATAGATGTCAAAGAATACAGAGACAGCGATGTTAACATCAGAGGCCTACTTTTCTGCTAAAATGTCCCAGAAATGCCAAAAGCTGTATGGTGTAGGCACACATTGCAGAGAAATCCTTGGTTACATCTGACTATGAACAGCAAACTTAGGGACTGTGAGTTCCCATTGAGTTCAGAGGTTGGAAAGTGCCATTTCCTTGCAAAACTGCTGTTGTGAAAGATCTTTCAGGTCTCCACTAGAGGTTCCACGCAAAGCAAGAGATATTTCAGATTGATCTCGTATGACAGCATGCCTGTGGGATCTGTGAGATGCAGGTATGAACTGCTTTCCTAGCATGTGCCAGTCTTGCACATCCCTGCTGGAAACAGCGGGCTGTTGAATAACTTTTTGTCATGACTCTGAGCATATTAAAGACAAGCCACTGTGCACAAGCATTAAAAAATGCAGGAATGAACCTGGAACATTTGGCACATTCTTGGTTAGTACTGCAAGTAAGGAGCTAGGAGACACTTTTTTCTTCAGTGATAACAGATGTAGAACAAAACCTCCATCAGTGGGGAATGAAAGAAGTCTACAGCAGCATAGCTAATAGCCCTGTGGTCAGGTTGCTTATGCGGGAGATAGGAAGCCCATACCCACATCTGTGGTCTAAATTGGGCAGAGGAGGGATCCCACATACTCACCGGTCGATTAGACTACCAGATTACTGTTGAGCGTTTTCCTTGTTCCTGAACAGGAACTTTTCCAGTTCCTTATAGTAATGCCAAAGTACTCCCACCCACGTAAGAACAAAACACACACACACAAGGAGCTTATGGCACTAAAGATGACATAAAATGTGGAAGAAAAGCATTCAGCATCTTTCAGCCAGGCAGCATCCTTCATTTGAACTGTTACATCAGATTTTGTAAAAAGCAAGCTGTGAGTATGTACAAGGGAGGCTGCTGGATCTTCCTTGGCCTAACTCATCAGCATGCTAGCAAGGAAGGGCTTGTTCACATAAATAGACCAGTGAATACACTGGCTGATGAGACTGAAAGGTGCTGCCTTTTTTGAGTCTTCAGACTCCAAATGCATGGTTTTCCATAAAAGAAAAATGCCTTCACATCCAGTTCATGTTGACTAATTTCCCATCGTACTTAATATTGTATTACACACTAGATTTTCCTGGAATAGGTGTATATTTAATCCCCTTATTTCGCAGAGCTTGAATTTTTACTCTCACTCTGCTTTCTCGCTAGCATATAGTTGTCTGTTTCTGGCTTCTCCCCATACTTCTTCACAGACATGGAGACAGAAGACCCATTTCTGGAGATAGTGTACTGTCTAGAAAATCATTTTTTATCAATAAATTGCTGTTTCCTTCTCAAAGAACATTTCTATATTCCTTACTGGCCCCTTGCTTCTGGTGTGCTTGAAACATTTATTGGTTCTCTCACCATCCCCACTTCCCTATGATCTTTGTGATTTTCCACTTAATTTCTCATGTTCTTTCTTCATTTTATTCTTACCATCTCTGTACTCTATGGCCAGACATTGCTTCTGTGGCTGAGGTCACCAGCTAAATGTCTTTGTTTGTTTGGCAGAATTGATATATGTCTCTATTTTTTGCTACAGTAGTATCAGTCAGAGATCACAGCTCCAAAGTGTCACCATATCTTCATTTCTAGGCCTTGCCCTGAAGAGTTTAGGGGCTGAACAGATGAAGAATGGCACCATATGCATAATGCTTAAGTTATTTTTACTGGAGTCATTTCAGTCCAAGCATGAAGGAAAGTTGGATAAATATTTATCAACTTGATTCTTATCTGAAACAAAGCATATACTTGTGGATTGGTTATCAGGAGCAGAGTAATATAAATAGCATGATGTCACCACACACTACAAATCTAGCTCATGAAATGTTTGGTTTTGTATATTTATGGAAGAGTACTATTGGATTTTGGCAAATGCAGCATGTCTTAATTCCTAGCTCTGCTTTAAAGTAAAACTGCAAAACTAGAAAGTCTGCCTTAGCTGTTCTCTGGGGCAGTAAGTACAAATATTCACACAAGGATGAGCCTTCAAAAGGAAGAAAATGCGCATAACTTCATCAGATGTTTGAAATGAAAAATCTGACATTTCCTCACTTGGCCTGCAGTAAAGAAAAGCTAATAGTAATTTTGCAGATGTTCCTCAAATAACAAAGAATTTCTGGTGCTAATGGTTTCAGTACGATTAGATTTGTTCTATGCAATTCATTAACGCTGCATTTTCCCATGTGATCATAAGCTTTCTGACAAGGAAATAGCTGAATGATGCTCTTGCAAGAGGGGAAAAAAAAGAATTGGTCAAAGGTTATCACAGTGTTAAAACTAAAGAGATAAAAAAGGCTCTGCTTTTAATATCAGGAAATTACATAGATTTTGCTTGTTTTATTGTGCCCTTCTGGAATGCTTGAACAGGCGTTAACAGCCAAACGTTGCCAATGCCAACAAGACTGGCAAGGTCAATGTCCATATTTAGGAGGCTTTGTGGAAAATACAGGAAGGTTTGAAAGTCCTGATAAAACTGCCTCAGAGCCCAGCACCCATTCCTTGCTTTTGCCTCCAGGATTCTAGAACACTCCATTGGTTTCAGTGACATTTTTCCAGTTTGGAGGAGACAAGAAGACTAGGACAACCTTTCCAACAGGCTGGACTCAGCTCTGCATGTGCTGCTTCTTTAGTCTGGCAGAACACTTTCACCAGAAGGTTTTGCATCCTGAAACATCCCATCATGTTTCTTACTCACTACACTGTGGCTTAGTTTAACATTAATAGTCAAACAGCATGGTTACACAGCTACCCTTTCACCCTATTCCTCTGAATCCTGGGAAGTCAAGATGCCCTGAAATGTTTTAAAGGTAACTGGAACCTGAACTGGGGGAAAATGATAAAAAATGCTGTTGTATCACTATGCAAATTCATGCAAATATTCCAGACAAGAATATTACTCGTCTGGCTATAATTTGAATGAAATACAAAATGGTTTTTAGTGCAGCTAAAACCAGGTAACCGGAAAATGGGTTTTATTGTTTTCAAGTGTTAGTGTTTCACAAGGGAAAAATACAATCATTCATATATTGTGAAAGAAAATATCCTGGGGGGTTTTGATTGAGAGAAACAATGGAAAGCAGAGGCATGACGAATAATGTTGGTAAACAATAATCTGTTAGGATAGTAAATCGCATAAATAACAGAATATGTTTCAAACTCTAAGAAGCCACATGAAGGGTCATGAGTAGAATAGTTATGTACAGTCTATAGAGTGTAGGATTTGGAGAGAAAAGGTATGGATAATAATTTGAAAACACTGTTTATCTTATAATAATATTTTTGAGAAACAAAATGCTGCCTGTCTAGTTTAGTCTAGCCTTTTTCTCTGTAACACCTGAGCAAGTCTGTCATTAAAAGTAGTGAAGATTTCACTGTGGTTTTCTGATGCACATACAACTGAATGTACAAAGATCTGCCCCAAGAAGTTATCTATTATACTGGAAGGGGGAGTAAGAAAAAGAAATGAAATCTGTACAATAGAAAGAGAACTGGATATCTAAAAGGATTTTTATCTTGTTTTTCTAAGGAAACTAGACTTATCTGACTATGCTGCTTGTGTTCTTTTGTGCCTGTCAGCTTGACTCATAATTTTAGAAACCGTTGACTAATTTCAAATTAGTGGGCAGAAAGCTGGAATTATCAAAGATATTGTGTTCCTGCTAGAACTGGAGGTATTGTTTAACTCCCACCGAGCATTTCTCGATTACTAAGTAACTCTACCACTAGACTCCAAGAATGCACATCCAACAGGAGGAGTATGGATGAAAGTCAGAAGCAACCACCCTGTGCAAGTACTTTTGCTCACAGTGCTTCTGGCAAGTAGGAAGTTCTTTTCCGAACTTGAAGCAAAAAGATGGCTCTACCTCAAAATGGAAGCCAAAATGGATACATGCTCACTGGTTATGAAGAAATCCACAGAGAAGGTATTTGGAGGTTGATACTTTCCATTTACAGTATCGGAGTTGATCTTTTAGGATGCTCAGTTTTGCTTCTCCAGGAAATCCTGGGAAGAAACTGATGATGGAGACATAGAGAAAGTGATAGTTCTGTATTCTGGCTGAAAAGAGGAAGACAAAAAACGGCATCATGGAAATAGTGGAAATAGCATGAAAGCGTGGCATATGCCTATTTCACAGAGACACACCTGAAGGATTTAAAACAAACTGAATCATACTCAATGGGGCACCAGTCAGAGGAATAAAATGGGTAGCAGTGAAATTTAGGAACTTCAACTACTTTGCCACAATAAGTTAAAATGTTCTTATGCTTGTTTTTTGTTTCCGTATGATGAGAGAAAGAAGTAATATTGATCCTGAGACCCCGCCACAAAGATTTTTAAACATTACAAGTTTTAAAAGAAGAAAAAAATGTTTCTTGGGGTTGCACCAGTAGCTATTAGAAAGGGACCTCTACTGGCAAAAATCTGTGTCTTTCCAACTCCACACTGATAGGAATTGTGTTTTGACAGGTTCAGAATTCAGAGAAAAAAGACAAGGAGTAACTGATCAGATGACAGTGACCATCCAAATGGAGCAGCACAAAAGGAAAATTAGGTGGTGCACACTGACAGAGGAGAAATAGCTTCAGTATTGCCATAAAAAGACCTCCCTACCATAGCTCAATTGACATGTGCTGCTCCTTAACAGCAGGTCAATGGACTTTCAAAAATTGTTCCAGGCACAGAACAAAAAGAAGATATACAGCATGGAGGTTGGTTATGCCTGAAGCACATGGGAGCTCCAGAGAGCAGGACATCTCCTAGGCTGCAAAGGATCAGGTTAAGTTTCCTATGGCAATCGTACTGGAAGCAAATGATAACACTGCTGAACTATAAATCTAATCAAAGCCGCTATCAAAAGAGTGGAAATGATTGATTTATTTTTGCAAATCAAAGTTGAGCTTTATTGCTTTTCTTACCCTCAGGAGCTCATTAGCTGCTATAGAGAGCTTCTACACAAACAATATTGTACGTATTGGAAGGGAACATCTAGCTGACAGAAAAGGCTAGGAGAACACAAACATACATTTCACAGGAGGTCAGAAGGAATTGTTAATTTAGGTAAATAATGACTGTTATAAATATGTAGTGCAGGCTTAAAAAATTAAAGTGTAAAATTTAAGAAAATGTGACAGTTGAAGATAATAGATTTAGCTTGCAAGGTAAGGCTGCCGTTCATATAACCTTTTTTCAAATATTAGAGCTGCATTAAGCCAAAGTATAACACAAATAACATTTTTTAAAACATAACTACAACAGCTTTAGTAAAAGTATGAACTACTATTTTGTGCCTAACACCAGAACGATTTGATTATCCATTTTTTAAGACTCAAAAGAGTCAAATAAGCCCCCAAGCATAGAAGCATCCAGGGTGTTTCTTTACCTTCCTTTACCACAGTGCTCTTTCTGATTTATGTCCATATCAATGTGAGCCAATGTTATCGTTATCGTGAAGTATTTTCAGCTATTACTGGAAGGCAAGTGTTTCCCTGTGTGGAATATTGTATTCCCATCAACTTACAGTAAAGCCTGTGGATAACCCAGGTCTGGAACCTCAACAGAATAATTACATTTGTAAGTAAAGAATTGCTCAAAGTTTAGCAGATAAATAGTGATTGGATGAGAGCTCTTTGTGGAATGTTAGTTATTTTCATCGTCACTAATACAAAAGACAGATGAGTGGTGAAGATTTCACAAGTAACTAATATTAGTTACTTATGACTGAAGAACAGTTTGGTTTGAAAAGCTCAGAATAAAGACACAAGAACAAAGCCCTTAACTAGAAGAATATAGCAATCGGTTGGCTTTTCTGAAGATCATCTGCAGATAGTGCAGGCAGAAATGCAGATACAAAAGGGTACAGATGGCACATATTTCAAGTGTAGTCCCTCCACTCTAAATATAAAAGTATTTCTTGCCCATTGATTTGTTTCCAGACACAACCTGGACAACTCTGTAAATATTATCTTTCTCCACCAGTCAGTCTGCTGGGCGATATTGTGACTAAAATAGTGCCTAAACTGGAACTGTGTGACACTGACATGTTTCACGGTGGGCAAATTCTGCCTGTTTTCAAATTTCTGCAAACACAGTTTTGCATGTTCTACATTTTACCTTTCAGTTTGAAATCAGCAAATCTGATTTCCTGAGCAAGGCCTGAGCTCATAGCTAGTCTTGGTGAGATGGTCCTGTGTTTCCTATGCGTCCGTGAACATAAGCAGTTGCTCCTGAATCACAGTTTCACCGTTTAGATTATCAAGCAACTTTTTGCATGCTCATACTCTCACTCACCTACTTTACGTGGTGAAACAGGTTTTTAGTAAGATTTCTAAAATCTCTCCATTCCTCATATTTCTATGCTTTTTTCAAATGCCTTTCAGAGCAGTATCACAAACCTTAAATTTATTCTGTAATGAAATCCACTAAAGTTACAACAACACAAACGTGCTTGAGGGTATCCTGGCAGCCTAATCATCAAGAAGGGATTTTGAATATTTAGGAAAAGAAGTCAGAAAAACCATAACAGAGTTCTTTAAAGTTGTTCAGATGATACCATATATTTTCAAAAGGCAGGTCAAAGAGAAAACATGGCTGAAGAAATTAATCTGAAATGAAGAGTGAATTTTTTCTGACACACCTGTCAAAATAACATAACTGTCTGAGTGCTGCCAAATATTATTTTAAAATAAATGTACAGAGTGACACTGAATGACCTGTCTTGTTGGCATCCACTCCATGCCATGATGCTCCAAATATAATTTGCACTGTGGATAGTATTTTGCAACAAAGGAACACTTGCAGTCATATTAAAGAAATTATTTTCAACAAACCCCAGTGATTTCCTAAATTACTACTTAGATTTGTGGGAATGACAATAGAATTACTTATTTGAAACTCTCTTGTTTATATCTTCCTCTTTTCTAGGTGTAGGGGGAAGCAGAGGAGACATTTTGAACTACAGTATCAAAACAGGAGGCAAAATAAAACACATACCAAAACTTAGAATAAAGCAACATAATGAGGACTGCGCAGTCAGGCTGCTTTGCACTCCAGATCCCTGTCAGATCTGTCTACATCTCTTGTTAACTTTTACTGATGCAATACATATCAATGCTGGAAAATGATTACTTATTTAGCACTGCAAGTACTGCCAGTTATTTGAGCAGTGTGTCATCCATCATCCTGACTACTTGTTTGAAACTTCTGACATTTACATCATTATCTTTGGGGGATAGGGGCTTTGTTGTTGTTTTTAGAAATATTTTCTCTGTCTCTAGCACCTCATTAACCTGATTAGGGATTCTGGTACCTCTACTCTTGCTGCAAAACTGAATTCACAAATGCTATGGTGCCTTACACAAGATGATTAGGGAATCTCTTTGAGCTTGCCCAACCTAACTTGCCTAATATAGCTAAAAAGAAGGATAAAAGTAGGGTTTCAAGTCCTCAAAAATGAATTAAAAAGAATATGAACATCTGCAGGGGTGATCAGGGCCTTGGTTAGTTCCAAACATTGTATGTGCACTCACATAATGGAAATAGTTCAGTTTCTCCAGGATAGACATAGGTACAGTGATACAAAAGTTGCCTTACATCAGAGCACATATTTCCATGTGGAAAAAGCAGGAAAAGAAGTAAATTATAATCTTAATACCAATGTGTGTTCAAGGACGTTTATCAGTTCAAAAAAGAATAATGCAAAAGACAAATCAGATCTTTTTCTGTTAGAGCTATACATATCTATAAAACTGAAAAGCATAACAAACTTAGGTCATATTCTGATTTCTTGAAACTCACAGATACTCTCCATTTTGGAGCTATAGTGATTTTGTCTGACTAGCTGGAAGATACTTTCAGAATGACATTTCCCCACTGCTATTTTCCATGGCTCTAGTGTTTCCACTGCCATGGAAGGGAGCAACTGAATTCAAAAGAAGAAAAGCTAGAACAGTTCCCAGTCCAGCTCACATCAGCACTTCCCTGAGCTGCACATGCAACCAGTGCAACAGTGCAAGTGCTGGCGCAACCTGGTGCGCAGTGTGCAGGCCAGGGAGTGTTACTGAAACCCGTGCTAGCACAGAAACAATTGTCTGTCTAGCCTTACTTACAATTCCTTAGGGAGCCTTCCTTCAGCTTGGTTAAAAACTGCATAACTCTTGTGTTAGCTAGTTATCCTTTGTTTTCTATGCCCTTAAGCATATCTGTGCCAGAGGAGACAGGGCCAGCGTTAGGACTGAGTCACATAAAGCCACACACTAAGACCCCCGGTAAAACTGTTCTCAGATTTGCACTGCAGACATTGGGCCATACACAATCAGGGGTCTTGTGCCGTGATTTCAGGGCTGCTTAGCTTTAGTTTATTTAATTCAAGAGGTGAAGGTAAAGATTTATTTTTCTTTTCCCTTTCTCTTCTGCAGCTGATTAGCTCTGGAGAAAAATAGTGAGGTAGAGCATATTGACCCACTTACTATGGATTCAAGTATCCAGGATATGAAGTTTTTAATTCAGACTGTGCTATCCATGGCCTTGGGGTAATCAGGAATTAAACATGGTGTCACTGGGTCTCTGACACGTTTTCCCTGAATGTACTATAGATTTCACATTCAGATGTCTTATCTCCAGCAGTGCTTTTTGTGCCTGAATGGACTTCTGTTCAGGCTCCTTTCTGTGACCAGCACCAGATACTGTGAGCTCTGTTTGATTCAACATCCCATGTGGATTTTGTGCCACATTCCTGACCTTTTATGATATCCTATTGTGAAAATCTTTTTACTAGTAAAAAATACCATCACATGGAGTTATTTCATCTCCATAATCCCAATGCCTTTTGTATAGTGGTGGTGCTGAGGCTGTTTCTTGTTAGCTTAAGTCTAAGATAACTCTGTCAAGCTGCTGTGAAGTTGGGTCATTTTACATTTCTTGCCCAAACTTGTCAACTTTGTGTCAGTAATAGATAGCACTTTAATCACTCGTACTTCAAACTCTTCCTGCAGCTTCTTGCTTTCAGAGTATATCAGTACTCTTAAAAGCATGACTGATATAAGCAGCTCTTTCTTGGAAAAGTATTTCAGTTTAATGAGGATTTTTACAATTTATGATCATTTTCTGAAATTAAGGTAGTTCTTTGCACAACGATTTCTGTAATATGGCTTCTGAAGTTTTACGGGCACTATCTCCTCTGACCTACTTCTCTCTATAAACATATTTATGCAGCTGCTCACAAAAAAGAACACTGGCTGGTGTCTGGCTATTTTCCAGCCTGAGAATTGCACTTTTATGTTACAGCTAGTGTTTCAGAAGAACACACAGCCATGCAGAGGGGCATGGCTTTAATGAAAGTCTTTATGCTCAAGCCTCCATAATCAGTCTTGTAGTCTATTTTATTCACCTCCCCTTCAGTCACTGAAACTCATATGGTCTGTCCATGAGATTCACTTTTGTTACCTTCAGGTGACAGGCAGATCTTGCTCCAGGAAGGGCTTCTGCAGAAGCTGGATTTGAGGGCTATGAGTAGTCAAGAACTAACTTAGCTGTTAATTACACTTGGTAACTGAGATTGTTGTGAAAAGCAGAGATATCCAGGCTCAACCTCTGCCTTTGTATAGGACGGTGAACAGGCAGAGTGGACACTCTATTTAAGAATGGCCTTGGAGGACAGGAGGAAGGAGTGCATGAGGACCGGACAGGTCTGGGGTAGGATCCCACACGCTGCCTGGCCTGCAGATTGCTCAAGCTGGGAGAAAATCAGAAGCTTCTCCTGGGCCTCCCCAGTATTCCTAACATCCCTTGTGCAGCCCAGCTCACATTGCATAGGGCACTCGAGTCCCTCCGACAGCTGCCCAGCTACCTGGACATAGAAGCTGTTTTGCTAGCTTAGCCTACAACCAGTTTAAAAGCCATGTCTCTGTGTTCTCCACATTCTAGCCCATGGTGCCTATAATAAATATGTGATAATTAGAAGCTGATACTGCAGCTAATACCCATTAACCCATGAGGGAGCTAAAAAAGGTAATATTAATATATATTAACTGTCACCTTCATACCTCACATTCCCTCGACAGGGTTTTAATTGGCTGCATCTGTAACTCCCGTGGTGCCACATTCGACTTGGATATCATGTATGATGTGGAGGAGAGTGGTCTATGCAGAGAGCAGCAAACGGTTTGTTTGCAGAATGCAATAAAATACAACAGGCAGGCAGGCAGGCAGACAGACAGATAGACGTTAAGAAATGTGGGTGATTTTGAATGTCAGGTAGCAAGCTGGTTTGGGTGCTTCTCAGCAGGTATTTTTAAAGACTACTTAACTCAGTTTCAGAGCATGGATCTGGGGAGATACCTATTCATTTGGTAAATTAATTTGCTTATCAAATTATATCAAACTGTACATTTAACATCTCTTATTTTTCTTTGCTTTATTGACTTGAACCATAAATTTGTTTTGCTTTTGCACAAGAATTACAAAATACCTGTACTATATCAGACTAGAAATAAACATTTTAAATCCAAGAAATGTTAAAAAGAGGTTTGCAAATGGCCTGATGCAGATGGTGGTAAGTCAAGCCAGCTGCTTTAGTCATAAGAATAAAATTGTTCCTCCTCCCTGAGTTCAATGACAGTGAAAATAAAGCTTTCAGTAGAAGAAAACTTGTAGCTCACACAACATTAGGCACATTCAGAGTAAATTTCATTTGCACAGCTACGTTATGTTGGCACAAACCAGTGTGAAACCTGTCCATCATATTAATAATCAAAGGAAATGCAGATATGTTCAGAGCAATTTAGGCTTGAAAGTTTCTTGCAGCAGCAAAGCCTCTATGAGTCAGCCAGATGTTCCAGCATGAATTATTCAGAAAAGGAATTTCAAGTTAATTCTGTGAAATTAGTTTTTTATATTTTGTATGAAACAAAAACGATGTTGAGCTTGTGAAGGCAAAAAGAAACCATCCAAACTTTCTATTCTTGGTACATATAGGAAATTAAGCCTGTCTCTTCAATTTAAAACTTACAGACAGGTAGGATAATATTATGAAATTTTAATATGCCTCCATTATGCAAAAAGCCACAGCAAAGGTTTAAAAATGTTGGTGATCCTAGAGAAATGCAACACAACCCCTGTGACCAGAATGCCCAGTAACAGTGAACTTAGTCCTTCAAGAACACCATAGAATCATAGAATTATTTAGGTTGGAAAAGACCTTTAAGACCATTGAGTCCAGTCATTAACCTAGCGGTGCGAAGTCCATTACATTAAACCATGCCCCTAAGCACCACATCTACATGTCTTTTAAATACCTTCAGGAATGGTGACTCCACCCCTTCCCTGGGCAGCCTGTTCCAATGCTTGACCACCCTTTCAGTGAATAGATTTTCCCCAATATCCAGTCTAAACCTCCCCTGGTGCAACTTAAGGTTGTTTCCTCTTGTCCTATCACTTGTTACTTGAGAAAAGAGGCCAACACCCACCTCGCTGTAACGTCCTTCCAGGTAGTTGTAGAGAGTGATAAGGTCACCCCCGAGCCTCCATTTCTCCAGACTAAACAACCCTAGATCCCTCAGCTGTTCCTCATAGGACTTGTGCTTCAGACCCTTCAACAGCTCTGTTCTCCTCTGGTCCTTCTCTGGACCTGCTCCGGAGCCTCAATGTCTCTCTTGTAGTGAGGGGCCCAGAACTGAACACAGGATTCAAGGTGCGGCCTCACCAGTGCTGAGTGCAGGGGGATGATCACTGCCCTGGCCCTGCTGGCCGTGCTATTGCTGATACAGGCCAGGATGCTGTTGGCTTTCTTGGCTGCCTGGGCACAAGCTGGATCATGTTCAGTAGCCGTCAATTACCACCAGGTCCTTTTCAGCCAAGCAGCTTTCCAGCCACTCTTCCCAAGCCTATAGCATTACATGGGGTTGTTGTGGCCCAAATGCAGGACCTGGCACTCAGCCTTGTTGAACCTCATGCAAGTTACAGTATCTCATACCAGTTACAGTACATGTAAAGGAACCTAATACCCCTGTGCAACCCACAGAGGTTTAAGAGCAGAATCTCAGTTCGATGCCAGGGCTATTTTCATTCATATTTTGAGGCAATTTTATACACATTCTTTAACACAGAGTGGGATTGTGGATTAAAGATCCACAGTGATCAATGGATTAACTTGAGATGCGAAGTGAGCATTTGGCTTTTACTAGGCTGATTTGTCTTGAGAAGTAGTTGACTGTTTCAGAGTCTTGTGTCCTTGATAAATTTCCTGATCCTTCAAAGTTCTGTATTAGTGTCCTTGATGCAGAAAATTTTCAAGGAAATTTGCAGGCATTACCTGATGTAAAGTATTTAGAAAATGATATATGTTTGCAATTTTAAAATGTTTCATTTTTCCCTCAACACATTTTACAATAAATCCAGCATTAGAACTCACTGAGAACAAATTGCTAACTATTAATACGTCAAATAAACAAATCATTGGAATAAAATAGTAATTTGAAAAAATAAGCTATGGTTAATAGATTCCCTTTCAACAAATAGAGGAAAACCTCGAAATTTGAATCATAGAAAACCAAGATCAAATTTCAGAAGAAATTTGGAAGGTTTTTTTGTTAGAGCAATGTGGGTCAGGTCTGCTAAAAACCAGAAAGAGTAAAAATAAGAGAGCAGAAAAGAATCCAAGAAGCATTAACTGTCAGGGTTGTGGAGGATAGGATAAAGAGGCAAAGAGACCTACCTGCGCTATAGAAGCTCAAGATCCTTTGATAACCCTGTAACAATATTCAAGAGCAGCTTTTCCCTTCATACAGGCACCAGGATGCCAGAAAATAAAGGGAAAGTAGTGTAGTTTTCCAGGACAATCAGAGAGGTGCTGTGTTCATGGTGCATCATAAGAGATCAGCCAGTTCTGGAGATGGTGTCGTGGTTAGACACACTCTGGTCAGATCTGTCGTTATCTCAACCCTTCGTGCCCCACGTTGGGTGCCAAAAAGAACTGTCGTGGTTTGAGCCCAGCCGGTAACTCAGAACCACGCGCCACTCGCTCACTCCCCCCCTTCTTCCTTCCCCCGCTCCCAGAGGGGTGGGGAGGAGAATCAGAAGAATGTAACTCCCACGGGTTGAAATAAGAGCAGTCCTGTAACTAAGGTATAATACAAACCACTACTGCTACCACCAATGATAATAATGATTAGTGAAATAACAAGGGGAGAGGATACAATTGCTCACCACCCGCCGACCGATACCCAGCCTGACCCGGGCAGTGATCTGGGCCTTCCAGGTAACTCCCCCCAGTTTATATACTGGGCATGACATGCTATGGTATGGAATTCCCCTTTGTCTAGTTTGGGTCAGGTGTCCTGTCTCTGCTTCCTCCCGGCTTCCCCACCTCCCTGGCAAAGCATGAGACTGAGAAAGTCCTTGGTCGGAGTAAACATTACTTAGCAACAACTAAAAACATCGGTGTTATCAGCATTGTTCCCAGGCTGAAAGTTAAAAAACACAGCACTGCACCAGCTACTAAGAAGGAGAAAAATGACTGCTATAGCTGAACCCAGGACAGATGGGATGGACTGAAACACTGAAAGCTCATAAGTTTCTGTTTTACAAGGGACAGAAGAATTTCACACAATTTGTAGTCCAAATATATAATATTTGTATAATTAAAGCAGGGGGCATATTATCACCTCTGTGTTTTCTTTCATGTCATTCTTATGTACAGCACAAACTTTATAAGTTGTCTGCAAAGTTTCCACCCAATCTACATCTGTATCCTCCTTGCAGCCCTGAATCTTCTCACTTCCCTAAATCTAGTTGGCTTTTACTTAAAATCAAATTCTCATTCTTTTCTTTCAGCTTCCCTTAGTCTTTGACTGGCCTTGGTGTAGGGACATCCTGAGGCTAAGACCCTGCAGTGTAATGGTATGCCATATGGACTTTGCCATGGAAGCATTAACAACAGCAAAGAGCGTTTCTCGGAAATAGCGAAAATAGGAGGAGGACTCCAACAACTCAGGAAGAGAACTGGGAAAGGAGGGTTAGTTAGCCTGAAGTCTGCATCTCTAGAAGACCCCCTTTGCATCCACGAAAGATAAAGCTTCAAAGATAAAGCTCCTGAAGGTGTCTAAGCTGGATCCTGCCACAGACAAGATGTGGGAACTGTGCTGAACCTTACTGGAGTTCTGCTTCTGAAGCTCAAATGGAATTGAAAATGTGTATGTTGATCAAAGGTGATTATGGCTGAATAAAAATTGTATATCTATCTCAGAGCAAAAGGATTAAATACTGCACTGCATCAGCACCTGCCCATTCTTACCTCTATTTCACCCTATAGTTAGTGCTGTGCTTCTTTTCTGTTGACAACATGAGCAGTTTAGGCTTTACCCTACAGCCAGTGCAAATCGCTGTGGTTCAATGGTTTTAAATTTGAGTTATGCTGATTTGCTTCTGCTGGCCCTGGAGACATGGTGCAGCAGGGTTCTGGTAGCAGCTTTGCAACTACCTGAGATCAGTTGCAGGCAAATAGTCCTACTTCAAAATGCCATCAGTATTACTTCTTCCATTGTGTTATCTTTCAGCTCCATGATAAAACTATAAGATAGACTCTAAGATTGATCCAGTAGAAACACAGCAGTTGGACAGCACTGAAGATAGCTATACATTTATTTACCAGGAGGCCGTGATCTTTCATATGGTGTCTTGACAACAGACCAGGCATATGATGCTAACTCACAGCTGGAATTTGCCACTGCAAGTGCACAGCATGAAATGACAAATTAAAGAATCATGAAAGGAAAGACATTTTCACCCCCTCACATGTAGAAAGAGAATCTTAATTCTCTAGGCCAGATGCCTTCCCACACAATTCCTTCAAATCAATAGCAAAACAGGAATAGGATGATACCTATTTTGCTAATTGCTAAAATGTTAGGAAGGAGAAAATCTGTTCTCTTTGGTTCTGTCTCCTGAGATGTGCTATGGTATCAAAACATTAGTAACTGAATATGCTATTACTAAACTATGTCGTTAACAAATTTTTTGTTAGAAATCAAGAACTAAAATGAATATAGCTATAGAAAGACCCATGTAAATACCCGGTGCTTGCTTTTCCAACAAATGGTTATTTTTTTTTTACAGGTATCCTTTAATTATTACCATAAGCTTATCATCATGCTTACTGACAGCTTATTGATTATGTGGGTATTTCATTCTTGGTCTCTGTAACACTGATTTAACAGTGTCTAAAGTCTAGTATCTAGAGTCTAGTGTTTAAACCTCTTAGACATTTCTGATAGTCTCACTCAGCTCTCTGTCAGCATTCCGCGAATAAATATCCCTTTTTTTTTTTCTTTTCTCTGTCACAAAAGACTGGGTCAAAGCTATAAAAAAAAATGATCTCTTTCTTCCATGACGGAGGACACTGCCATATTCTCTCTTACTGAAGGGTATCAGGAGCCTTTTGATTAACTTCGGTGGGACCAGGGTCAGTCCCAGGATGTCACAGTATCCATCCCTTTGCTTGTTAAGTCATAGTTACTTTGCATTATTTAGCTATGTACAGACTATTTTCATTAGTCATTTTCATTTATGACAAAGACTATTTCACCAGCTTCTGATACTGATTTAGATTCATAACTGTTACTTATAATTAATTGCTAATGATGGCTATTAGTGCCTAGCTGGCATTTCTCCCTTCTCTGCTAAATGCTAACAAGTTCTAGCACAGGAAAAGGGACTTGTCTTAGGCAGGAATTGACTCATTTTAACAAAGAAGCCTAAACAATGCTATTAACTTTCCTACTAGAAGCACTGAGCACTGCCTTATAGAAAGTAAAATCGAGGCTACAAAGAAAGTTTTTTTGTTTTTCACAGCTGTTTGCAAATACAGTCTTATTCATCCTTCCCCTTCCTCTTAATCTTCCTCCCATACAAACATGAGCCACAGAGAAGTATTTCTAGTGAGTTTATGCAGTGGTAAGGACAGGCGATGAGGCATCAAGCTAAATTCTGCTCTCCACTGTTTTAAAGACAAAGTCTTTCACTGATGTCAGAGGAGCTATTCCAGATATGAGCTGACGTAGCCGGCCACTGAAGTCCAGCTTTCCCCATTTCCCTCGTATACCAGGCTAACTGCAAAGAGCAGTTGCAGATAGGCACCACAGGCCTGAAAGCAACACAGTATGCAGACAAAAGGGAACATTATGCCCCATGTCAACATTTTGGAAGGCAATTCTCTCCCATATAATCTCTTGCCTTAACCGATGAAACAGAAAGCAGATGGCATAAAGTAATGCATTTCAACTGGGGCTTGGTAGTTCAATTTTTCGTTCACCTTTACATTTACCTTGCCACCCACAGCAGAAGAAACAAAGGCATTTTTGCTATTACCCCTGAAAGTTAACATTCTCTTCTTTCAGCCCTGTAGCAGTTAATCTCATGACCTTATCAAGTAGCTGCTTCATGGGACCTGCTCTTGCCTTGGTTTTGGACAACTAGAGAGCACACAGATGTGTGATCAGACAGGCATGTGAAAATAAAAGGGCAATAAGCAGCTACCTGTTCTTTCAATTGCCTGAGTACAAGATGGAAACTAGTCACACAACGGGGAATCTGTGGATCTTGCAGCAATGTTGACCGTGTCCTCTCAACCTGGTTAGGAATCCTCAGTAGGATGGGGCAGAAAGAAAGACAAGATACCAAATACTTTTCCCCAGAAAACAGGGCCCTTTCTGGTATTTTTCCAATTTTTTGTGTGACCACTCTCAAAAGGGGTTCAGGAAGAGTCACATGCTAAGGAGTCCACTAGGGGAGTTGAAACAGAACAGGCAAAAAAGGTTGAAAAACCATTATGGTGTGAGGGAGCCTTGGGCAGATGCTGCGAATTTGGCATCTCATGGTCTTGGTTTGTAAAGCAGCACTTACTAATTATTCATGTATTTCACAAATTCAAGAAGAATCAGAAGAATCTATTCATTACAATACTGTATACAAGCTCCTTTTGAATGCGGCAACCAAGGGCTTTATGTAATAAATGCTACACGCTGGTTAGCATTAGATACTGACTAATGTTTTCAACTGAGATATCAACACTATTAAAAACATTCAGGGAAATCTTAAAGTAAAACATTACTACTGCAAATCTGAAGTATGTTAAGACAATGGTAAATGATCTGCAAAATAGGGAAACCACAATGTTTGTTTATTTATTATGGCATATATGTGCTTGGCATTTGTATTTTTATGTTACATCTTCCTAGCTCTTCTGATCATAAATGCTCTTATGGGCTCAGACCTTTCATTTCTACTTCGTTCAAGTGTGTACAGAATCTCAACAAACCTAGTTCTCATGTATGGTATTTCTTGATGCCTTTCTCAAACTTGTTGTTCATAAAAACTCACTGATATAGCTACTAGTAACATCCGGACTCCCAGTGGTGTGTGACTGTTACTACCCACTCTTTCTCCTCCAGTATCCTCAGATTTCATTCTGTTTGACACCATGCCTGGACTGTTCTGTTTTAAGGTCATCAACTCAGCAATTAATTAAAAGTTTAAAATAGAAAGGTAAAGGGAAAATAGAAAGGCAAGGGAAAAAGAAGCTCCAGGACTGATTGATGGGGTGTGTATTCCCAACAAAAATGAAAGACATTTGACTGCAGATCATGCTTTCTGCTGATGATGATCAGTGGTGCGCAGCTGAATAGTATTATGTGTAAACAACAGCTCATCTTGGATGTATGGATAGATCATTATGCTGAGAAAAGGTATGTAGCCTAGACAGACCTGTCACCTGGAGCCTGACACAAAGTCTTTTTTTTTTTTCAGTATTCCAAGGGGATATGTTATATGTTTTGACTGTCAGTGAATAAATAACACATGCATGGAGAACAAACTATGCAAACAGAAACCATAGACAGGAACAGTGTGTCCAATATTCACTGTTCAGTGCTCTGCTTTGCTATGTCTTTTTCCATCATTAGCTATGGAAGGTCAGATGACAGGGGCAGGAAGACCTAAACTGTGGCTGATCTACGTGTGATCTATAAATCACATTCTCCATGAGTGCTGGAAGACCTAGGGTTAGACCTTTACTAGCAATGTGACCATGAATCAAAATCCAGTGGAAGTCAGTGGAAAGGTTTGCACTGATTTCAACAAACTTTGGTTTGAACACCATACAAACTTAAGAAAAGAAGTATACGCATGTGGTGGGCTCTACCCACAATTTTACAATGCCTCAGCAGTGGGCAATTTAGCCTGCTGGGATATTTCACTATAGTGAAATATAGTACTGCTAAAACAACAGATTTTCCTCTTTGTCTGCTGTGTTCTTATCATGGGTTAATAACACGGATTCCTTGTCAAAAGAAACATAACAAAACTGTTTTGGCAACAGCAAGAGTGACAAAATATAAATAAGAAAAGCAAAAAAATAATAAAACCAATGAATATTTCTTCATAGCAATTTTGTATGAAGAAATATCAGTACTGCTTAGGATTCATGGATTATAATTAAACATAGCATCAATATTCAGCACAGTGTAAGAAAATTCAGAAGCTGGTACATTAAGAAAAAATACCAAATCTCCTGATTACTCTGCTGTGTTTCAAATATATAAAATAAAAATGAAAGCAACTTATTAATGGGATGCACTCCATTCACCCATGAACTAAAATTGCTTCTGGATTTTCAAATATCTAGTTAACTGTAAAATTAATTGATTCAATTTGATCCATGATTCAGGGCCATTGCTGTAAGTGAGGTTTCTAGTTAACATACTTCCCACCTGTTTTCTTGACAGATTCTACTTTTTAAATGGTTAAAATTTAAAATATTGAAGGTCTTTCTGATTTTAATAATCAGCATTTTTATTTATTCTCTACACATTTTTTTTTTTGTTATTTTTTCTTTTTTTTAATGTTTGAAGTCAGTTCTGAAGATAATTGCTCCCTGAAAAAATACAATGCCAAAGCCAGGTGAAATCTGACTTCTCTCACAGGAGAGGTACTCTCATTCCGTGCTCTAATTTTCAGTAGCTTATAACTTTCTCTTGTCTAAATTACATTTGCGCTGACAGTTTTAATACTTGTGTTTTTTGCTCGTAGGTAGTCTGAGGACAGAAGTTTGAAGGAAATCTACTTAGCCAGTTCAGTTATCCACATATGATTGTAACATTTTTTACTCTACTTATTTTTTGGATACTAGCACATATACACACATATACGCACTTGTACACATCTATACACTCTAATGGATGCACATATGTCCAGATACAAATATATATCAGATCTCATTGAAATGGTTTGCTCTGAAATACTCAAACATGCCATTATGCATGAAATCTCCAAATGGAATAAATCATAGTAGTTAACTGCTGTTAATGGAGCTATTTTGGTGCTCTCTTACTAAGACATAGCTCTGTGTTTGCTTCAGTAAAAAACACATGCCTTCTAGGGTAGGAGAAAAAAAAGACCTTAGGAAGATATGAATATAGCACATTGTTAACATTCTGGTCAGTGTTTCTCAGCAGTGACTTAAGTATACCCTTCAAATTTTATTCTGTCTTCCATACCCAGAATCTACTTCTAGAAAGAGAGGTTTTCCAAAGCCCCCGAACAATTAAAGTAGTGATTGTGTCCTATGACCATGTTGCTCAACTGTCATCTGATAATCCACCAGTTGGCTGTACAAAAGATGAAGTTGATCAGTCAGATAATGGCATTTACTACGGAGTATTACATGGCACATAACAGAGATTGCTTTGCTTTCAGAGAAGGAAATGTACAAAATGGGAGAGAAAAGGGGTAATGTTCAAAGTGTAACCCACATTTTGTTTGTAAATATTCACTGTTGGTTGCACCTCATGAGATGGTCCATAGAGTTTTTTCCAACACTTTGGAATATTCTTTTTTTTTTTTGGAGGAATTTTGATAGCCCTTTGCTAATGATACACTAAGGAACGCTAGTCTCAGTATTACTGGAACAGGTCAGAGATCTTAGTCTGGTGACCAAAGAGAATCAGGGGCATGGAGGAGGAGTGGGATGAGGAGGGACATGAGGAATTTTCAGTCATTTTCCCAAAACCTCATTGCAGCGTGCTACTCTTTAACACATATACTTCAAAAGTTGAAATCCTTGTGTGAATAAAGCATTCCACCCTTGAATGCTGTGGAAGGCTTGACTGCTATTTCAAAGAATGCTGCTGCATGACCTTCTTTTTCCCCCCTAAAGGACCAAGAGATCGCAGAAAATGAATTTGTCATAGCTCATAAGAACAACTGCTTATTGAAACAGAACAGAAGACTCTCAGTATGATGGGAAAATGTAGCAGTATCTTTCCTTTTTTCTAATCACAGCAGAAGTGGAACTGATACAAAGCATCAAATGAAACACCTTTCAAAGAGTAGATACAGGCTTCTCTTTTGGGGACAGGGACTCTAGAAAAGATTTGATCGGCAATTAGATGAATATGAGATCTCAGAATAATGCATTTAGCAAAGGTGAATTAGACTGAAGACTATGTAAACTGAGGAATGTGAAGCGGAATGAGAGAGGCTTTATTACTGCTGTTTTGGACTCTAGTGGCTGTAGTATATTGGGGTGGCTGTAATACTTGCAGTTCAAAGGCAATAACAGCAGTAGTTTAAGAAAAGATCCAGCTTGATTAAATGATTGGAAATTGTCCTGTAGTGTGAAGCATGAAAGAAGCAAAATCTATTTCAGTTCTCAAAAAGAAGCTTAAAGAAGGTTTGGTTACAATCTAGCAGAAGGTGAAATAACAGGAGCCAGCGGCTGGAATCTCAAGTTCGGCAAACTCAGAACTCAAAGCATGGTGCACATTTGAAATTGTGATGATGACTAGTCTTTGGGATGACTGCACAATTGCTGACAAAGATTTTAAAATCAAGACAGTTTTTTTTTCTCCCCTTTTTTTTTTCTTTCTTTCCTCCACAGAAGATAGGTTCAGGCTAAACCAAAAAAGGGTTCGGATAAACTCTTTGACTTATTCTATGTTTGAGATCAAGCTTAATTGTTGCAACTGGCAAACTAACACTCTCTTCTGCCCCATCAATCCTCCTGCCTAACCTGTTGGTTATAAACTGAACCTGTGGCAGGTATGTTGCTTCTGTACAGTCCTCAGCATATCTCTGATGTTGCTAGTAGTCTGTGGAAGGTCTCTTTCTCTCTCAGACACATCGTCTATCTCTCCTCGTTTCAAAATGTCTTTACTCCTTCTCTGAGCTAGAAATCCCTTCTGTCTGGTGCATTAGTTCTGTGCACGTACTTGTGTGGGGTTTTTTCATGCACCAGCAGTCTTCCCCTGGGAAGCAATGCTATTCCAGCAGGTCACCTTCAATTCTCTCACTCCACTGGAGCAGCTTTCTGTTTCAGCAGGGTCACAATGCAATAGTGGTTGATATAAAAAAACACTGTATTCACCTCTATTTGAAAACTATTTTTGAAAGAACAATAAACATCAAACAAAGAAATGCATCACCTCCTAGTTGTAACTATACAAAAGTATAGTTACATCTCACTAAACATAAGCAGATGAATCCTTAAGGCATGGAAGAACTCTAAATAATGTTGGTGTAGATTAATATAGAAAATGTGACCCACTGCTGTGGTTTCAAAGTAGCTCCATCCCTAAAGTACTGAATGCCCTCTGCTTCAAATGAAAAAGCAAAATACTGCATAGTATATGTTCTCCAGCTCAGAGTGAGACACAGGACTCTGTTTTTAAACACATTGGCCAGATTCCTCCCATTTGTAACTTTAGGAACTCACATATCCAAAATAATCTATATAGTCATAAGAGTTGAGTGGCTAAATTACCTTAGACTGTACATAGAATCCAGAGTAACTATGCTCTCAACTGTGGGTCTTATATGCCTTAAATTAGGAAAGAAGAAGAAAAGAATTTGGCATTGTACAGTAACATTTAAGAGGACACAAATGTACGATCACAGACCCATTTCTTACTGTTCTTTATTGCTGTTCTCTTCACCTTTCTCCTTCTTCTTTTTCCTTTTCATTCTATCCCTTTACTTACAATAGCTACTTGGTCCACATTTGCTTTCTGTGCCATGTAAGAAAATATCTTTCGCCACAAACACATGTACCAGCAATATTTGCATATTCTGTCACAATCCCACACTCTTATCTGCCCTGCTTGCCATCTGGGCAAGGCTGACCTTCCATATCAGTTTCTGCTTATGGCCAAATACTTGGGCTTTAGTCAGCCATTGACTACACAGGAAAATATTTGACAAAGATATCTGTCACTGATGCATATCCACTTTGGACTGCCTGTCCACTGGACCAACCCCAGAGACATGCTGGTGTAAGTGAGAGGGAATCCCAGCTGTGACTGCAAGCAAAAGAAAAGGTGATGTCAAAATTGAGTGATGTTTCTGCGAGTGCTCTTTCAGTTGTAATGATTCATTAACAGAGGCTTTGCACATATTGATCATTAATCATGGACTGATCTCTATACAAATTATAATAAGGGTGAATCTGATGGGTCACTGAGTTCTTCATGTGCTATACTTTGTAAACCATCCTAAAAGCACATGCAGGTTGCTAAGGCTCCTATATGTTTGGGGATTTTTTTTAAGAAAATCTACACTGATAGCATCTCTACATACATTTGGCACTCTTGCAGTCTTCATGCTTGGATCAGTTCTGCTCTGGTTTAAAAAATAAGAAAGGCTACTGCTTTGGAAAATTGCAGAGGTTTAGATAATGCCAGGGAGGCATTGTGATAAGGATTTCTATCAGACGGATATAGCTGGTGCCTTCTCCCCTACCACAGTCATCTTAACAGGAGAATCTTCAGTAAGGTTGCTATGCTATAAACCTGAAAAGTAAGGCAAGGACACTTGTCATAACTGGTTGACAGCAGCAGTGGGAGGCATAAATCAGCATCAGTTGAATGCTGTATATATGTGATAATGGGTATGTCACGGAATTGCTGCATATATTAGTACAACAGAGCTAAAAACCTGACCATGTAGCTTTGATACATACCCTTATACTCTGAAAAGAACAAGACTGGTCCATGATTAAATATTTCTTGAAGAAGTAAATTTTATAAAAGTTGACTTAAAGTCTAGAAAGGTCTATGAATATGCAGTTAGTCTGGAAGCTTTCATTTTTTGGTGTTTCAGCTGGGAATCTTACTCTGGATCTCCAGACAGGTGCCATCTGTGGCTATCTCACATTTCTTTATAGTTGGATCAGTCCCAAGATTTTAAATAATATTTATTCTGAGTCATGTGGATTAGCTCAGAGTTGGGCCTAGAGGCTTCACTGGTTTTCCACACGTATCTTCTTGACAGATTTCAGCTAATTCTTCCCTAGCTTTCCTCCTGCAAGAACTGTTTGTTCCTTCCAAAATCATATCTTCATGAAGCAGATTTGGGCCCTTCCCTCCTGGAATAAACTCTATGGCCACATCTGTATGAGCAAGGTAAAAAGAACTGAAGTATAGGCCAAAGTAGTAAGCTTGTTTGTCCATACTGTTGAATGTGTCCATTGGTACAGATGTGGTAAAGATGTGGCAACAGTTTTGGTCTGGGTCAGAAAGTATGGTTTGAAACCAAAGGCTGTTTGTTTTCGTACAGTTGCCTAGTTATGGAGGGCAAGAGCAGTTCAATAGTATGGCCCCTGAGTTGTGCTACACCATCTAGTCTCAGAGACTGAAACTCTTTTGTGACAGTTCTCATTTTATTCATTTGTACAGGTAGACCCCAGTGGTATGCACCTGCAGAGAAGGACTTGAGGGTATTAGTAGATGAAACCCTGAATATGAGCCAGCAATGTGCACCTGCAACCCAGAAAATCACTCACATCCTGGGCTGCACTAAAAGAAGCATGACTAAAAGAAGCATCAGTGGAGGTGATCCTCTCCCTTTACTCTGCTCTCATGAGACCGCACCTGGAGTACTGTGTTGAGCTCTGGGGCTCCCAGTGTAAGAAAGACATGAACCTGCTTGAGAGGTTCTAGAGGAGACCACAACGATGATCAGAGAGCTGGAGCACCTCTCCTATCAAGTCAGGCTGAGAGAGTTGGTTGGGGTTCTTTAGCCTGGAGAAGGCTTCAGGGAGACCTTACAGTAGCCACAGTACTTAAAGATGGACTACAAGAAAGATGGGGAGGGATTATTTATCAGGGAGTGTAGTGATGGGAAGAGAGGTAATGGTTTTAAATTGAAAAGCAAAAGACACTGGCACAGGTTGCCCAGAGAAGCTGTGGCTGCCCCATCCCTGGCAGGGTTCAAGGCCAGGCTGGACAGGGCTTGGAGCAAACTGGTCTAGTGGAAGGGGGTTAGAACTAGATAATTTTTAAAGTCCTTTCCAACCCAATCCATTATATGATTCTAGGATTCTATGATTCTATGTGTCAATAGTAATGTTAAAACCCACATGAAATAAGCAATGGCATTGGTGGCATTTTAAAGACAACATTTTGGAAAATGCAATGACTGGCACAGTGTACCTATATATGTATTTATGTGTTTGTTTATACTGTGAATTTATTTTGTATGTATTGTATCTTATGTGTTTAGATTTTCTTTTTAATACCATTAATCTTTTAATGCTTTTGATTACATTTAAAGTTTTTATCAAATAAGGAATTAAAACAAAGTTACTCTAAGTATTTAAGTCAAATAAAAACCTCTGAACAATAACAA
This sequence comes from Strigops habroptila, assembly GCF_004027225.2. NCBI lineage: Eukaryota > Metazoa > Chordata > Aves > Psittaciformes > Psittacidae > Strigops > Strigops habroptila. Next base: position 60,916,235 of record NC_044278.2, read on the forward strand.
ATTAAAATGATTTGATTCCACAAGTACAGAATCATTTTAGAGCAGAAGCCACATTTTTAGTATCTTGCTATTATGAATTGCATTTTCCTCATTGAAATATCAGCATTTCCAAAGAAACAGCAATTTCGGTTCCTGGCTAGCTGTGCACAATGAGTTTATCAGTTTCTCCAGTTTGCAGAATTTGCTGTGTCATGAACTTAAATGAATGATAGCTATTCCATTTGGACACACCTCCTATTCAGGATTTTCTTCAGAACAGTGATGATCTTCAGTGTATTTGAACAGTGATACAAGAGGAAAGGAAAATTCAGACTTTTGGAAAAAAAGAGAGGCTCTCAGAAACTCTTTGTCAAAACCCACAACCATGACCTTTCCTCTGCCAAGACAATTCTGCTGTGAAAGGCTTTCGGAGTTACCCATTGCTGTAGAGATTTGCTATCCCTTGTGCTGTCTGAGATAATAGCTGAAATAAAGACATGTAAGTATTTTCTTCATGTTTACAAACACCATCTGGATTTTGCTATTAAAACATCCTCTCATTACTAGTGTCCTCCAGAACCTGTAGATTGAATTCCTGTGTAAGACCAGAGAATAATCAGAAAACATAGATGACCCTTTACCTTCTTGAACAAAAAGGAAAATAAAATCTTGCTGCAAATTAGTTAATCCAACCCATTCCTTTTTTTCTAGCTGGAGGGGAAAAAAGCTAATGGGGTAAAATAAACCAAAACTATAAGCAGCTAAGACTGAGAAATGGTACTATAGAATTAATACTCATAAGGAAAATTACAGGCTTTGGATGCCAAGTTTCAAATCTTCAACATGCAGCGGCCAGAAGAAATCCTCTCGTAAGTCAGAGCAAACCTGAGGCCAACAACCTGAAATTCTACCTCAAGAAATGCAACCTGTAAAAGTTCTGTTAAACAGACTGTACGCACCAACACAAAAACTGTCACCCATTTAAAAGTAGGGCAAGAATATAACAATACCAAAGATTTTTCTTTTTTTTTTTTTTTTAATATTTATAACTTGAGTGGAAATTAATGCACACCCAATTCACGGCAAATGATATCTGTAAGGACTCTGTACCCAGAATTTATAGATGGTTTAAGGATTGATCCAGTGCCACACAAATTCAAAGCAGTATTCTGATATTTAAAGTAAAATTCTGGCTTCAGTGTAGTCAGTAAAGTTTTGACAACATCAGGAAAGGATCTGACATGCTTTGCATTTGTTTCAAAAGTACGTGTATTCTTAAAACCTCACTGTGTTTTTCTCTGAGAATACCTGTGAACTTCTACCATTTTCATTCTACTTAGTAGGCAGTAACAGAACAGATTATTAAAACAGTTTGTAATAAAAAATTTCTAAGAATATTTGTATTCATTTTTCTAGATATAACCCTTCTCTGCTCCAACTTTTTGATTCAGTGCTTTCTTAATTTTGAAAAGCACCTAATGAATCACTGGTTAATATTAACTGTAACAAACTTCATTCTTTCGGAAGGAATCCATTAGCATGCCAGTTGCCAAAAGAGGTTTCTGCTAGCAAAGGCATCCATACATTGGCCTGCAAGAGAGCGTGAGAAGGGCTGCCTGATTCTTATTCATATTGAGTCCATTTTGCAGCTCACCAAAACAGGGAGATTAAATAGGATGCTCTGAAGCTTAAGAAGAAAAGGATGAACTTGTGAACTATGAAACAAAAATTGAAAGAATAAAGAAAAGAGAAACTGCTGCAGAGAAGGGTAGCCAGGTGGAATATTGCCATAAGGTCTCAGGGAAAGAGCTTACATAGCTATGATCATCTCAGTTCCCCTTTCCATACATGCCTGGCCCTTTTTTCATAAATGATATCTGCTCATCTTCAGATTAGCTACCTTAAAATAGAGGTCTCCCTGCCTTAGCACTGTAAATTAGCTTTGAGACTTACTTGTGTGGCCTATGAGGCAACGACTGATCTTGCAATAAGTAAAAGAGCATGGAAATGTGATTTACAAGGAGCCTACAAGCCCTCCGGTTCCTATGTCAGTTCATCAAGTAGGAAAATCATGTAAAAAGTGTGAAAAGAATACAGCAAAACTGCAGCACTTTAAAGGGGCAGAAGCAGAAGAAATAAGTAAGGTAAAGAAGCCACACTCTTCTGTAATGGCAAGAAGGAATTCTTCACAAGAAGTGACTGGCCACCCACCAAGGTAGAAGCTATCCCACCTGCACTAGGGTTGTGTGTCATGTTCACCCCTGCCTGTCAGTGCTGCAGGAGGAACAAAAACATTAAACTAAGCCCGAGAGGACAGGAGCTCTCTGCTCCTTGGACTGCTGTCACTACTTGTGTGCTGAGAGAAGTAACAGACCCATCACCTGGGGCAACAAACACACACATCCTGAAATGTGCTCCCAGCTCAGCTAGAGAAAAAGGCAGAATGAGCTGCTGCTGGGATGAAGGGAAAAAGTTTCAGGAAACCAAAACTGTTGAAGTCCAGGACATAATAGTTATGGACAAATGCCAAATGGCAAGCAGAATGTGCCTCTCATTACCAGGAGGTCATGTCTCCCTGTCCATCTCCTAGATTTCTCTATTTAAACATTCTGATAGTTGCCCGCATTAGTGTGCTGCTGATTTTGGCTGATATTAGGATTACAAAGGAAACAAATAGGAAGGTAACACTTTTAGCTGCACAGCATATTGAAATTTTAAAGTGCTCCAATGCTCCCAGAGTTATGCTGTTGAAAACTGGACTACCTATTGCATATTTTATAAATTCAGAAGCACACACTGGATGATGTATTTCTGTTGAGAAAAAAAAAAAAAGAAAAGGGTCAGAAATTGGAGAGCAGTCTGAGTTTAGTGGAGGAGACTGAGTGGCAGAAAAAAGCCTGTGGAAATCAATGACGAAGTTGAGTGTCTTAAACACTTATTTACAGTCATTAATCTCTGGCAGATGATGTGAGCTATTCTGCGTGTCAGGAGTAAACCAAAATAACCGATCCGTATGCATCTTATGTGAGCAGAATACGTGTGCTGGTGAACACCTCCTTTCTTCTGCACAAACCTAGTTCCCTAAACCATGTAGCTCAGGATGGATAAGGAAAAACAGAAATACTCTATCATTATTTGTATTTTATTTGAAGCCAAGGCACAGAGTATTTATGGGGGTTTAGTTCCAGAGAGAGCTTTGGTGGGCTTGGACTTAACAGTTTTTCTGTTAGCAATTTTGAAAGCATAAAACCAAATTCTTTGTTTTGTTTCCATCAAAATCTCCACCACAGGCCCCTCTTTCATTTTGGGAGCTTTGTGGTGTTTTGGTTTATTTCTAAATGTAAACTTAAGTATCTTTTAACAAACTTGCCTTATTAATGAAAAAGGTTTCTAATACATCCAGAAGTTACTTTTCCTAAAGAAAGAAAAAAAAATACAAAAACAAAAAACAAACAACAAAAAACAAAACAGTGGTCAGATTTTTGAAATGTTTTTCTTGAATGAAGATCACGTATCAGCAAAGATGGCACCACTTCAGCAGTGAAACTCTGTGGTCATGTTCTGGCCTTCTGTCACACAAAACAAATCACGATTATTTTCTGCTTTGCATAGGAATAAAGCTGTTTTGCTGCTTCAGTCAACTATTTTTATGAGATTCAAATAAAATATTGAGAAAGAAAGTAAACGATAGTTATGGACTCAAAAGAAGCATTTAGACATTAAGACCTGGAATACCGATTGAACCATATACTTGACTCCTGTTCAAAACACTATATTCTTTTTCTTTCAAATGTAACATAAAATGTTTTTCTGCCAATAAATCATTATTTATATTTTCTTGCAAGTGTTGTTCATACAAAAAAAAAAAAAAGTCTTCTGTTTTTCTGGTAGCCAGAATATCAAGAATCACTAGAAGTCACAGCCTTATACAGTCTCCAGTATTGAGGCTGTAATGACTGCTGGGGACTGGATGGAGGATCCAGGTGATCCTTTCCAATCTCCTGTTTCAGCACTGCTGTTTCTCTCTGCTGACCCACATAGTAAGTAAGTCTCCAAAGGAAAAAGGAAGATAGAATTTTATATATCTCCAATACGCTTCTGGAGGTGCATTAAAATATTTGGTTTGTGCATAATTCTACATGAGAAAGCTCAATACTGAATAGGAGTTCTCTATCTGGTAAACTTCCATGTTTTATTGCTATCACCAGCTCTATGAGATTCCCTCCATGAACAGAAGTGTACCATTGACCAACAAGAGGAAATGTGTCTGTAGGAGACAAAACTTTTCGTGGGTCAATCACAGTTGAAGCCAGGCCAACAGTTACACGGCTTTCACATCTAAACATAACCATTTGCTTTTCTGACATCTATTCTCTTAGTACTATTTATATTTTCTCCATCCCAAAGCCAAATCATCGCCTTTCCAAGATGAAACAGAATTGTCATACTTTGACTTCAAAAGATACTCAGGCATCTGACAGATGAGGGTCATGGAAGTACTCAGAGAAGAAGAAGATAACTCAGGAAAGAGAATTGTATGGATGAGACTAAAGAATTTACATTTCTGCCGGACAACTTTCATTTTTTTGATAAAGAAATCAACCTCTTACAGCTGTTCAAAGACACCTTGGAATTAAAAGGTCAAGATGTTTTGCTTATGATATTCAGTAGAGGGAAAAGAAACAAAAATACATGAGGGACAATTATGATTTTCGTGGTCACCTCCAAAACATGTGGCAACTCGTATTACTTCCAGATAGCTTTGTACACACTTTTAAGCAGATTCGTGTCTGGTGTAAACTGTTTAAGCTCTATTGACTTTGATGGCATGACAGCAGTCTACAATAGCTATGGATATATATCTGAGTATTCACAAGCTTGCTTTTTTATGTACATACAAAGAGTCTGATTTATTTGATCAGATTTATGTAAAACTGTTTTCTTGTGGAGCAGAGGGTTGGTGGCATATCCTGCAATGATAGGATACCCAAAATTTTAGATTTCAGAATGTACCTTCTATGCATTTTTATCAATTAGAAGGAGTAACGTGATAAAGAGCAGTTAAATAAAACAAATTTCTCGTGGTACAAAATCAAGGGAATAAAACTTATGGCAACTCTTTGAGAAGTTACCCACTTTTTATTGAGAATTGCCTTTCTGTAGCTATAGGTATGAAGCATTTATCATTTGTTATCTTGACACTTTGCCTGCAGTCCCTGCTTTGGAAATGTATTTCATCATAGAACTGTCCAGCTAAATGGATGGCATTTCTCAATGTTAAATTTATGGCTCAATTATAATCAATCTTACCCTATCAGCTTCCAAAGTAAGTACACAATTAATACAAATAAAATGGAAAGCCATAATTTCTGGCATCATAGTGTTCAAAACAGAAGAAAAAAAAAGTCAATACTCTCTTTACAGGTAATGGAATTTAGCATAGGTCTGTAGGCTGTGCTACTTTCACCTGAGCTGATAAAATGCAGGCAGCTCTTTTTTTTCTTCCAAACAAGTAATTTATTCCTGTTTTGTAGGTTTAGGGCTGACATCCACACACAAAGCTTGCACAAAATATTTAGGTGTGGTGTTATTGGAAAGTTGTTTGTTTTACTCTCCAAAACATGCTTATGAAGCCCATTGAAGTAAAGGCTATTCAGAACCTAAGGAACTCTGATTGTTGTTGTTGTGCTTTACATGAGATAATGAAATGATTAGGACATGGCAGCGCCCAAGCAAAAAGCAGAGTCCCTGCTCCGTCTCAGCGCTGAAGGATGGAGAACTCCAGCCGTTACCTCTGAGGACGGGCCAGGTACCACATGGAATGTAGCCTGCCCAATGCAAAAACAACTTGTTTTTTGAAGGTGCTCTTAGGCAGGACTCTTGAACATTTTAAAATTATTTTCTTTCTTGTGAAAACAAAAATAAACCATTGACCATGGATGTTATCAGAATATGGATTAAGCATTACTATGTTTTTCAAGTGTTTTTGTTAAGGTTTGCTGAGAACGTGCCACAAAGTTTATAGAATCATAGAATAGTTAGGGTTGGAAAGGACCTTAAGATCATCTAGTTCCAACCCCCCTACCACGGGCAGGGACACCTCACACTAAGCCATGTCGCCCAAGTATCTGTCCAACCTGGCCTTGAACACTGCCAGGGATGGAGCATTCACAACTTCTTTGGGCAACCCAGTCCAGTGCCTCACCACCCTCACTGTAAAGAACTTCTTCCTTATATCCAATCTAAACTTCCTCTGTTTAAGTTTGAACCCATTACCCCTTGTCCTACCACTACAGTCCCTAAGGAAGAGTCCCTCCCCAGCATCCTTATACACCCCCTTCAGATACTGGAAGGCTGCTATGAGGTCACCACGCAGCCTTCTCTTCTCCAGGCTGAACAGCCCCAACTTTCTCAGCCTGTCTTCTAGGTGCTCTAGCCCTCTTATCATCCTCGTGGCCCTCCTCTGGACTTTCTGCAACAGCTCCATGTCCTTCTTATGTTGAGGACACCAGAACTGTACACAATACTCCAAGTGAGGTCTCATGAGAGCAGAGTAGAGGGGCAGGATCACCTTTGACCTGCTGGTCACGCTTCTTTTGATGCAGCCCAGGATATGGCTGGCTTTCTGGGCTGCAAGCGCACACTGCTGGCTCATGTTAAGCTTCTCGTCAACCAACACCCCCAAGTCCTTCTCTCCAGGGCTGCTCTGAATCTCTTCTCCACCTAACCTGTAGCTGTGCCTGGGATTGCCCTGACCCAGGTGTAGGACCTTGCACTATGCTTGGTTAAACTTCATGAGGTTGGTACTGGCCCACCTCACAAGCATGTCAAGGTCCCTCTGGATGGCATCCCTTCCCTCCAGCATATAAACCAAACCACACAGCTTGGTGTTGTTGGCAAACATGCTGAGGGCGCACTCAATCCCACTGTCCATGTCGCCGACAAAGATGTTGAACAGGACCGGTCCCAACACCGATCCCTGAGGGACACCACTCGTTACAGGTTTCCAACTGGACATCGAGCCATTTACCACAACTCTTTGCGTGCGGCCATCGAGCCAGTTCTTTATCCACCGAGTGGTCCATCTATCAAATTGATGTCTCTCCAATTTAGAGACAAGGATGTTGTGCGGGACAGTGTCGAACGCTTTGCACGAGTCCAGGTAGATGACGTCAACAGCTCTGCCCCTGTCCATCAGTTTCATGGCCCCATCATAGAAGGCCACCAGATTGGTCAGGCAGGATTTCCCCTTAGTGAAGCCATGTTGGCTGTCACCAACCACCTCGTTGTTTTTCATGTGCCTTAGCATGCTTTCCAGGAGAATCTGCTCCAAGATTTTGCCAGGCACAGAGGTGAGGCTGACTGGTCTGTAGTTCCCCAGGTCTTCCACCTTCCCCTTCTTGAAAATGGGGGTTATATTACCCTTCTTCCAGTCATCGGGAACTTCACCTGACTGCCAGGATTTTTCAAATATGATGGACAGTGGCTTAGCAACTTCATTCGCCATCTCCTTCAGGACCCACAGATGGATTTCATCAGGTCCCATGGACTTGTGCACGTTCAGGTTCTTAAGATGGTCTCGAACCTGATCCTCTCCTACAGTGGGCCTAAGGTCTTCATTCTCACAGTCCCTGCATCTGCCTTCCAAGACTTGGGTGGTGTGGTCAGAGCATTTGCTAGTGAAGACTGAGGGAAAGAAGTCATTAAGAACCTCAGCCTTCTCCAAATCCAGGGTAGCCGGTTCTCCCTATAGCTTCTGGAGAGGGCCCACGTTGTCCCCTGTCTGTCTTTTATTTGCTACGTACCTATAGAATCCTTTCCTGTTATCTTTCACATCACCTAAACGCTACTGTTACTGACTCAGTGGTCCAACCTTTAGCCCTTCTATTTTTACAACTCTGTGTCAAGGTAATAATATGTAGCTGTAAATAAATCCTGTCAACACATTTAGCTGCTTTTTTAAAGAAAAAAAGAAATCTGAATATGCAACTGCAGGATTATAAAGTATCTACAATCTACAGAGGGTATTGTTATGTCTGTTCAATCTCTGGATCTGCAAATATCTGAGCTGCATAGCAAAACATTTTCTTTTTTTCTTTGCCTTTTTTCTTTTTTTCTAAGAACAATAGCATGTCAGTTTATCTTGGCAGCATTCCACTTTATTCAGCAATAGATGTCACCTCAATACCTCACCACAAGATCATCTCCAAATGTTGTTGCTTCTATTTCTATGTGGTTCTACAGAGCTGGCAATAACATGAGGTCCTATTTATAATTACATTGATAAACCTTTTACCATTCAGCCAATTGATTCTCCATATCTGTGCCTGTTGTTTTGTTTAACATGGTTTTCTCAATGAAATGTTAATACGCTTCACTAAAACACTGACAGTCATAGATGAGGTCATTGAATAGGCAGCCCAACAAGCAACATGTATTCCAGAGTAGAATAACTTAATTAAATCTTTCCTCTGAGGATTAAGAGTGTTATTCTGACAGGCTTTTACAAGCCTGAGTGTGCTTGTACAGTGCAGAGAAGTGTGGTGCAGATATAGGGAGGCAATGGAGCAGCCTGGGGCAGCTTCAGTGGGGTGCAATGTCCCCATTGGAGCTTTCTGGGATTCAGCCAGGTCCTGAAGACTGTATCACTTGAGGATGCATCACAAGGACTGGCTCAGGGTGACCCTCACATAGCTGTTAGGTTTGGGTAGCAGGGCTGGAGAGGTATCTGTGTGGGAGGAGGCCCAGGACTAACCTTTCTGGAACAGGGACACCAGCAAAGTGACTGCAGACATGAGTGACCCATGCTGGGGCAGGAACACCCTGAAGTAAACAGCAGCAGAGGAAAACCAATGAGAAGCAGATATCAGCGGAAATAAACAATACACGTGGAGCAATAGGCAAAAAACATCATGCCCACAACCACAAACCTGTGCCTCACAAACAGAGTTGGGAGTGACTGGGTGTCCCCTGGCAGCCCATGGAGGTTCCATGGTGGAGCAGATATCCACCTGCATCCTGGGGAGGACCCCACACTGGATGCCCAAAGGAGGCTGTGGCCCAGTGGGAAGCCCACGCTGGAGCAGGCTGCTGGCGGGACCTGTGGCCCCATGGAGAGAGAAGCCCACACTGGTGCTGGTTTGCTGGCAGGACTGGTAACCCCACAGGGGACCCATGCTGGAGCAGTCTGTTCCTGCAGGATGCATCCCACGGAAGGGACCCATGCTGGAATATCGTGTTCCTGAAGGACAGCACCCTGGGGAAGGGACCCATGCTGGAACAGGGGAGGAGTGTGAAGAGAGACAGAACAATCAGGCTTATTGTGCTTAGACTGATAGTTAAGACAGCCATTTGTTTCTTGTGTTTATTTATTTAGAATGACTGAAATTATGTGAAATTATGTAAGAATAGATTATAAACTGACTGCCACAAAACCAGTCCAATCTGTGTCACAATAGGGAACAAGGCTATCATTTTCAGTATTGGCAGGATCAAGACCTAGAAGAGTGCTAATTTGTTTAATTTAGTGTCAATGACGATCATTTCTTTTCACTTCTTGTTGCCAAGATTTACAGAAAAGTATTGCACATCCAGCTGTCTTCATGGGGATTATTGTTTATTATGGTGTTAAGGAATACCTGGAGACAAAATTTCAGATTCTGACAACTGATTTGTACATAAAGCAGTGTGTATTACATCTGTGTGTTCAAAATCCAACCTGATGGCTTGGTAATTGCATGTTAGCACAAAGAAGGCTCTGTTCATAAATGTAGTTCTCAGTTCCGCCAGTGCAGATATGAGTGTGCAGGCTTGTTACCTGCAGACCTCAGGCTGGTCCCCAGGTTCTGGATACATGCTTGACAAATGAGTACATTTTCTTAGGCAAAATTCTTTCTTGTCAGGAAGTAATACTTTTCTTACTTCATGCTCTCACTTTGGGGATAGTACATTGTTAAAATGAATTCAGTTAAAGAAATTCTGCACTGTAATTTTACACATACTTTGGGGAAAAAGTAGTAAAAAGCTTGTGTGGTGTCTCAGTGTTCTACTAAAATCATGCTGATAGGCACCTATGTCACTCAGGAGATATAAGTGGTCCACATTTGTATTCATCCAATCGTGGATTCTATTAATTTACCCATCCAAATTGTATGTAATAAATGTAAAAGACAGTCTTCCAAATGGAAACTAACAACATGTTTCAAGTCAGATAGAAAGCAACTAAAAGAGTACTCTGTCTCCCACCTCTCTAAGTGCAGAGTTATCACTAACATAAAATTAAGATCCTTTCAATATTAGAAGTACTTTGCATTTCTAAGCTGAATTTGGCAGGTGTAGCTAGGAATCATCTCAAGATGTAAAGAACTGCACTATCATGCTGACAGGAGAAGGGTGACAAGCAAAGAAGAATGAGAAGGAAAGAAGGACAACGGGAGAAGAGACAGAAGTCCCTGCAGTTCTACAGAGGAATGTAATCTCAGTGAGGATGATAGAGATAACCATGGTCAGGTCCTGAAGACTGGAGTTTGGACAGTGCTTTGAAAACAGCTTTCCCTGCATCTCTGTGCAAACCTCGAAGAAGATGACTAGTCTTTGGAGGTGACCAGAAGTTATGTTTATGCTTTAAACATCATTAAAAAAAATGGTTTCACAAGTTTGATATGTGCAAACGTGTGTTTATAAATATGAAGCAGCTTGAGAAATTCCTACCACTAGTCATGTATTAAGGAATGAAATGCTTTTTCAAATGTCATCTCCTAATTTCTCGGTCTCCTAAAATGCTGCTCTGTAGCAGTGGTATCATGAACTTTAACATTCCATAAGTAATACCACTGTTAAAATAAACCCAAAACAACAAAAAACCTGAACACAACACCCCCCCCCCATAAACCCCAACAAATAAACCTTCCCAGCTCAGTCTCTAATTGAGTGTTTCCTGCAACAGGTAAAAACTTGTGCATTTTTCCATAATTCTCTCTGGGATAGGGATTATCAAATTATAAATGCAGTGAAAGAGTAATCCTTATTTCTGTGGGTACACAAGAAAACACTGTTAGTTCATTTCAGTGATAGCTACTTAAGGTAAGAATAGTCTACCATGTTTTTCTAAGACTTACGGTGATTAAAACTGCCACAGGCACTAATATGGGGATAAAAAATTATGCTAGAATAGATGGACAAGAAAAACCTAAGTGTGTCCTCACATCAGCAGTGAGAAGTATTTATTCAAGTCATGCCCTGCATGCCTTCTCCCTCATATAGTCACCATAAAGAATACGGGTAAGCTAATTAGGGAGCATTTATTGTCTTCTTTTAATTGGTTAGTAGTTGTTAGCAACTAAATCAAACATGTAGCACTTTATTCTTTTCCTTTTTTTTTTTTTTTTTTTGACTCTCTGAAGGGCTAATTAATCCATTGTCACCAAGATATATAGATGTTCCAAAACTTTGTTGCAGAGATGGCCAAAGTAGCAGATTTTAACAGTAACAGGACAGCTCGAGCAAACATTTGCAAGTAAATACATTAAACTTATGCACAGCTGCATGAATATATGATTATGGATTTTTTCTATACTAATGATAGTGGTACATAAATCTGCATTTTGATGAAGACAAACATTTTCACAAGTAGCTAATCTCACCTGGGTAAGCAAAAGAGATTACCCAAGTTAGCTACTATAGAACATTGGATTGTTATGTATTGCATTTGTTGGTCTGAATAATCTTGTGGTTGTATTTAGTTCTGCCTGTTAAGGAAAGAAGTAATTTAATGGGTAATATTCTGTACTTTCAAAATAAAATGAAGAAAAAAGGCATAATTTCTAACACAGGTTTCAATATCAGAGTTCTTTATTTATACAAAGATGCAAAGTACCTGCGTTTTGCAGGTCTTGGTCACTAGATATCTCCAGTCTCACAAGACTTCCATTGTTTATCAGCTCCTTTCATGTGAACTTACCTTACATACAGACTTTTTAAATTTCTTCTACCTTCCCACATGCTATTCTGAATCATTTCCAGTTCTCTCCTCTACCACTTCTTCTTCCCTGATCCATAGCTTCTGTTTTCATCTGCACTCCCTCTTTTCTGTCCATATCTCACAGAGCTCCATAGCTCGCTCTTTCCCACCTATGGCCAAACACTTGGTATTTGATTCTCTGAACTTATTCCATCATCTTTCTGCAGATTTTCATAACTGTGTATTTTCCCTTTTACATTCTTTTCTCCAAGTTCCCATCTCCTCTCATTTTACTGGGCACTGGGAGCATACGCTTTGCTCATGGCCCAAGCAAACAAAACCAATACATGCTTACTTCCGCAGAGCAGTCTCAGTGACATCTCAAGGGTGGTCTTCTATCAGCCTGTGGAAAAAAGATTTATTCTACTAAACTAAATTAGGATTATTTTTATTTTCAATGGTCTGAAAACACATCACAGTCCTTTTGGGTTAGTATGTTTGCCAGGAGCATTTCTCAATGAAAACTCACGTGATATAACTATGTCTTGGCAGAATGTCCTTCTTCAATTCTGGTCAGTAAAAGTCCCACCAGACAAGAGTTCTCTACAAGTTAAATCTCCAATACAACCTTAGGTGAGATTCTAAGGATACTTTAAGAGCTTTCAGTTGAAAAGCTTGAGTTTAAACTACAACTGGCAGGCTCTGCTCTGTGAAAAAGAAGTAAAAAAATGAGACAGAGAGAATGGTCTATAAAATAGTTAAATCTCCACTCGGTAAGACTCAGCCCACCTCATCTTGGGCACAAAAGCAGGCAGCAGAGGTACACTCACTTATAGATCTGCCACATCCAGTAATTATATTTTCCCCTCCATTTTATGAGTACTTTATTACTTCAAAAGTAGGTCAGACCCCAATAGAGAATGTGGGAAAGTTGTCTGTTGGAAACTGAAGCATTTGCACAGAGTAGAGTTAATTTACTGATATTCAATGCCTTAGTAGTGATATAGTGGTGCTAGCTAAGACTACAAGGGCTATGTTCAGTTGAAATGGGCCATTGGAAATGAGGGTTTGATAGGGATTAAATCTTCAGTTTGAATGAGGTCTCAATGTTGAGAACAGTTGTATCAAGTGAAAAGATAACTCTTCAGTTTGACCTTGCCATTCTCCAGGGAATGCTGACTAACACTGCTGTACTGTCGTATGCCTATACAAGCTAATTACTGGTATGTCTGAAACCCACCTGGAAAGCTATGTGGAAGTGCTGTTTAGGGCCTGACTTGATGTCTACACGCAGGTAAACCTCCGTACAGTGCTGTGTTACCCTACTTGACTGAAGAATAAGGCAGTAATTGCAAGATAAACTATCAATTTTGAAAGACTTCTGAAATTCTGAAGCAAAATAGGATGACTTAAGAAAGGAAATGTAGGCTTAACTCTGAATTTTTATGGCTCTTGTGGATATAATTAAAATCATCCATTGTTTTGAGGTGTGGTTTTTTCCTGATCTTTCAGATCTCTCTCCTTTTAGTTTTTCTATTGTACTTACAATCACATAAAGGTACATTGTTGTTATATAAGATCACTGTTAACACTGGAATCTATTAATTCTGCAAGATAGTATTAATAAACCTAATTCAGACCCAACCATGGTTTTCAATGCTGTGTTGAAAAATTCATTCAGAAGCAGAAAGTGTGATTCACTCAGGAATTCCTACAGCCTCAAGTATCTGGCAGCTGAGTGAGTGCTTGTGCAAAGCATCACACGTGCTTGCCCTGCTCCTGTCCTTAGCATACTCAGTTCAGGCCAGGCTTAGGGGCAGGATGCCGAGATGTGTGTAACTTCAGTCTGACCCAACACAGCTACTTTTATGCTACCATGTCCCCTTCTAGTTTTAAAGAATCTTTTAAAATTATTTTTGTTACTTTGTTGCTAACCTTTTCCTCTCCCCTCCCCTCCGCTCAACCTCCCTCTCTTTCACCTCAATCACGACTATACAGTATTTTCGGGTGTGGGGTGTGGTGTTATTTCTTTATTTGTTTTGGTTTGCTTGAACTCTGAGATTTACTTTAGAGCCACTAGCATGTACTGCAGATAAATTACTTTTTCAAATTATAGAACAAATCCTGATGGCACTTCTCCTCTGGACCTGTCTATCTCATAAGGGCAAGGAAACCTGTTTGCATCAGAAATCTTTTTTTTTTTTTTTCAGAGAGAGTGATGCGTGGCTGGAGAGAAATGTAATCTGGTATTTAAGAGACTCCAAAACAAATATCTACATTGAAATTCAGAGTAAGTAACCATAAAAGTTCAAATCTGGAAGTCCTTTATTTCTGATGAAGGAAGTAGAGGAAGTCAAAATTCAGACAGAGCATTTTGTCGAGGCAAAATGCATTGAGCTCCTCACTGATGCCATCACAAAGTGATCCACAGATTTTACACTGAAATGCTGACACACCTCTGCTATTGCAGTGTACACTGTGTTGCTATAATTATTCTTTGCTCATATTCAGTACTTCAGGCACTGCTTGAATGACTGCTCTCATGTAGCAAAGCTGCCAAGCTTTCCACTTCGAACACAGCAATATAAAGTTTTCTTCATGGTTGCAATTATAAAATTATATTTCTCAGCTGAGAAAGAAAAAAATACATGCAGTCCAGGGGCTCATTTGGTCCTTTTGCAGGAACATAAACCCAAGTAAAAATACTGGGTTGCAGGGGGCAGCAAGTGGTTTGGGCTGCTATTCATGAGGTGCAGCAAAGCTGGATGTTTTCCTTTATCAGAACCGTGTTATTTGGTTACATTTACTGTAGCGTCAGAACAATTTGGGACACTGTCATAGTAAATGTTTCTGTTCATCCTTGTTTACCAGTTGCAGAGAGTTCACATAAAATCTCCGGAGCTCTCTTCCAACAGCATTTTGTAGTTTTGCAGTGTATTAATAATATAAAACCTTCTTGACAGTGTTGTTGTCAGTTTCAGAAAGACAGAAATAAAAATAATCTCAGAACAAATTGAAAACAAATTTATGTTTAAAAAGAAGTTTGCTGAGCTGAGAAACGATTTCTGATTTATTTTTTAAACCATTAGTATATTCAGCTTGACCTGAAACAGCTCTTTCCAGCTGCAGCAATTTTGAAATGGATACACTTCCCTCCCCACCCCCCCCAGAAAAAGAGATGAAAGGAAGGGAAATTAAAAATGAAAAGCTTGATTGAAAACTTGAATAATTTCATTTGGAAAATGTCAAAACAAAACATCTATTTTTTTCCTCTTGTTTTCTTTCCATTAAAAGAGTAATTCAATGAAAAGGAAATGAATGAGTGCATTAAACATTTCAAGAAGAACTAATCTGAATTTCTGGTCTTCAGGAAACTTTAACTGACCAATGTTGCCCAGCCCTACTATTTTCCTCTTGCTTCAATTGCTCTGCTTTTCTATGCAACACCTAGAATATGGGGGTGGTTCTTCATTTGTTAGGTGCAAAGAAATAGGGCAGAGATTATTAAAACACATCTGCTTTTCTACCCTTGGCCATAATGGTTTTCCCTATTTCCCTCAATGTTTTCCATCAGTTGATGTTGTAGCACTTATTTTGCAGCCTTTGCACCTTCTGCCACATCTGTTTCTTACCTTTTTTTTCTCATTCATGAACCAAATGAGAGAATTCTGCCTTGCTGTCGTCTTTCCCATTTTCACTGAGGACCTGATCTAAAGTGCACTGAAGGTTGTGCATAAGCTTTTCTTGATTTCAGAGGGATTTGGCTATCAGTCTACTGGCAACCACTTTACACCTTAAGCTTACTAAAACCAGTTTCCATGTCTGAAATGATACAGTATCAAGCTTGCCCCTAAACCCTTGCAGTATCTTCAAGTTAGTAAATCCACCCAAGTTTATTGGACCCACTTTGCTAATAGTATCAGAAGAAGGGGATGGCTGAGAAACAACTCTGGATTCAGGGCAAGACTAGATAGTGGTGTCCCCTTGGAAAGTGTATAAACACATCATCACTGAGCTTGCAAGGCTTGTGCTTTGGGTGTTGCAATATGGACCTGTGAAATCTTCAGCAAAATCTGTCTTGTTACTCCTGGGAGTCAGGGTCTTGGTGAGATAAGAGCCAGTGATGTGGGGAGTTCAGGCAACCTCTGTTCCTGTGCGAAAGGAATAGAAACAAATGAGCTCAGGTCTGAAGCTGGCTCTCAGGGGAAACCTTGGTTCATGTATCAGCACAACTTATTTAATATTGCAATACTGGGGTCTGAAGGGATTGGCCATTACCCTCTTGCAGAAAAGAAGGGAAACAAAAAGGAAGAAAAAATGATTTTTAGTTGGTGCAACTGATATAAACATCAACATCATGAGATGAGGCACAGGTCACATAGGCTGACACCTGCCTGAGAAATGTCTTGAACTTGTTGGGGAAGGCAGATGAAAGTATTCAAATGCAGCATGGAGGAACACACCATGGAGTTCAGTTTGCTGCAGGAGAGGTGAAGATAGTGTGAACTCATTGCTGGGTCAGGACATGCTTGGGAGGCTGTCTTGAGCCTGTGCTGAACAGAAAAAGGAAGTTTACAGCATACCACAGCTCAGAGTATGAAAATTAACACCTACGGATCTTATTGACAAGTTTCCCAAATGTCTCAGGTTTGTATTTGCACAATTCAGGGACATGTCTTGCTCATATATTTTGAGGGAAGTTCTGTCCAGTTTCTTAATCAGGACTGCAGATTAAAAATTTCGGAGGACAATGGTTATGTATACAGCAACCAAGTTCAAGTCATTACATTATTCTCTCTGACTGTATTTTACAGTGATTACAATGTTTTCTGGTGTATTTTGTATTCCTGATGTTTAGACTATTAAACAATAAAATGCTATTAGTGTTTATCCGCCTTAAGCCACTGATACATATTAAAAACTTTAACTCAAGCATAACAAGCATTTTTCATACCCAGGAATGCAGAAAGTGATACACTGTGGAATATTTCATTATAACACTATATTCGTCATTGCACAGACAATTACTGCAGTTCAGACCTTTTTTGTTATTGTTTGAGGATGAAGCAAGGGTACTAACACTTATGAAAATATTCATCTATTGGTTTTAATTTATGCATTATTGGCAGTGATAAAGAAAATCTCAGCAGAATTTAACAGTTTCCCCCTCTGACAGAACAATGTTCGTAGAGTTTGTAAGTAAAAAATACTCTTGTCTCTTTTTCACTTTGAGGTTTTCTGTATTTTCTAATAAATTATTCAGTGTTTCACATTATGATTCTTGAGCTTGCTCTCAGATCTATTAAATCCCTGTATATGTAAGTTTTATGAACACTGTTTGTAAAGATCATGTAGCGTCTAAGTGCATTAGTAGCAGGGGTCATGAAATATTGAGAGATTTAACCACGTCTGTGAGATAAATAAGTATTTCTCCTAGAGGCCTAAGAGCATGCCTGTTCACATACAACACAAAGCCTTGTGCAATATTGACACATTATATCCTGCTATTTGGAATTAATCCATAAAATAACACTAGCTCCCATATCAGAGTACTAGGGTACTACAACCATCCCAGAATCTCAGGATGATCCTGGGAGGTGTTTTGTCATCACAGCAATCCTACAGAGAGGGGAAGGAAATTAAAGTGAGTAATGAAATATTCTTAAATCCACAAAAGCTTTTTTTAGTTAAAGTTAATTGACTGGTAAAACCTCCTTTAGTGTTCTTTTTTTTTTACCCCAGTCAAGTTCACAGCAGAATATCAATGAGGTTTGTTGAAATGGAAACTTTTCACTGCACATAATTAGAGTAAATGAAACGTGCATCCATTCTCAATGTGCTTCTTTTATTTCTGTAAAATTTTATTTCTCCAAGAATGGAGGCAGGAAAAAATGGGGCAAGTGTCAACTTACATGAGAAGGGATTGAAACTGTCAAAGCCAGCTCCAAAACAATGATAGGGATAAGAAATCTTCCTCTGTGATAGGGGCAAACACTTCTTCTCATCCCAATGTGTGTGCCTCAGTTTTGCCTATGAAAAGCAGACACCCCTAACAAGAATTAAGCACAGGGCGGCAAAGACAAACAGAACGAATTTCCCCTCAGTATGCTGCTGGAGTAGCCTGATCTGAAAACCTACTGCTGCTCCAGTGCCTTGAATTCACTGAGCACTGAGTGCTACTAATACAGTTATAGCCAAACTGTACACTGTCATGATCTTCCTGAGAGGAGAGCCTGTGAGGGATTAGGCTGAGCCTTCCCAAAGTTGCCTTGCTCGTAATCTGTGTCAGACCTGAAAGAGAGCTACGCTCACGCCACATCAGTCTGTACAGGAGATGGGAATGGTAAAATACAGGATTTTGTTGAGTCTGACCCTAGAAAGTGAGGACCAGTCAGTCAGGTTAAAGCATTGGAACTGTAATGCACTGTAATGAACTGTAACTTTCCATTTCAGCAGTGGTCCCAGCAATGCTGCGCATGCAGAGGACAGGAGGACAGGCCCCTGAGGCAGGCAGAGAAAACAGGCAGGGAAGGAAGAAAGAAAATGATGTCATCCTGTTTTTCAGGTGGGGAAATGCAGCGTGAGAATCTTCTCCCAGGATGCACAAGTAGACTGGGCAGAGGCTGGGGCTGTGCTCTGAACATCAGCCCAACATCCTCAGGGCTGTTCTCACAAGCAGGAATGGTCTTTTCCCTCCGCTAGCCAGCTGAGCCTTCACCACCACTGCTATGCCAGTGCTCCTATCCCACCCCAGCTGCCAAGGAACATGCCTTGCTGAAGCCACCATCCCGGTGTTTGCTGTGAGCAGGTTTTCTTATGTTCTTGTGACAAGCTGGGAATGTGTGTGCAGTTCTAGGTACCAGAACACAGCTGATACATAGCAGCCACCACTGGCTGCCCTCCCTCAGACAGGATGTTGTGGGTCAGCCATGCTTCTAGGAACACAGCTCTTGCCTCAAAGCAGCCTTTGCCTCTCTTAGATACCTGCAGGGCTCAGTGGTATGAGGGAGCAGGGAGATTGGAATTAGGAGAAGTGGCTAAATGTAAAGGTAAATTTCTGTTTATTTAAGCCACTCCTGTAGGACTTTTCAGCGTGATTGAGCAGGCCATGAAAGCCCTCTGGATGTGCTCATGCGCACTGTATTCCTGGTGTGCTTTTGTGGATGCCATCAGGATCAATGGAGAAACCAGCATAACAGAAGTCTGGAAAACTTTACCTAGTCACACCACAGTGGGCTTCCAACCATGAAAGGTGAAAAATAACAGAAGGCAATGTGTATTTCACTCAGTGGGGTCAGTTTTCCTGGTTTTATTGTCACTGGATTTCTAAATGATGGAATTTGAGACACCAAACAATAGAGGATGTTCTGTTAGGGTGGTTGTTCACGCTCTGTAGTTCTCTGAAGTGAAATATCTCCTGCTATAAAACTTGAGTTTTACCAAGCCTGAAGCAGCTCTCTGCTGCTACTATTCACTTATTATTGCAGAATTGCTTACCAGTCTCATAGGACATCCAGAGCCCTGTTATACGCGGCACTATATCAGCATGATGCAAGAGACAAGAGTCCGTCCTGAGGAGCTGCCAGCCTTGAGCAGACACTCCAGTCCCAGGCAGGATGGAGAGGTGGCCAGCTGCCTGCCTGGCACAGGCAGATTACAGTGGGGGTTAGCCCTATGCAAGGCTGCAGCTGCCAGATTGTCTGCTGGGCAGATCAGCCTGACTTTAGGAGGTGTCTCAGATCAGTGGAATAAATTGCTTATTGGACATGCCTATATCTCTCCCTTTTAAGCAGTTTAAAGGAAAGGAGTTTTACGTGGCTAAAGACAGCAGTGATGAGTCTTTCCTGAAGTGACATGCCCAGTATCACACAGGAAGCCTGTCAAGGATTGACAGTGGAGACTTTTTGAGTACTGTCTTACCTCCTATTCCACAAAATTACATTTCTTCTCCAGTTCTTGAGAGGCTAATATGTCATCAGTCTTTGCCTTAAAACTAGACATAAAGGTTCACGCCTCACTTTAGGGGTAAGACAGGTGGTACACAGCATCCCTCTTCCTGTCCCCCAGCTCTTCCACTTCCTTATACAAAACACAAACTTATTTTCTAGAAATACCATTCACTTTCTTTCATCCTCTGAAAAATGCTACCCTTGCACTTTTATTTTTTGCATCCTATGAACAAAGATATCAATTGATGAGATACACATAGCAATCAGACCAGGAAATATGAAGCATATTGTTATTAATTTGGGTCCACATAAACCTTTGTTTGTCGCAGAAAAAGCCAGATAGACTATTTTTAGAAGCATTCATTCCTTTGTTTTTTCTGCCAAGTATTTCCAATTTGAATCTCAGAGAAAAACCAATCTGTTACACTCAGACATCTGTGTGATGAGGAGGTCTATCAGGTGCCATGGCAAACAAGTGTGTTTTCTGTGCAATATATTCAAATTCCTCCAGAACTACCTCACTTCCCTCCCCAAAGCACAAACAGTGGTAGCTATGCTGTAAACAAGGAGTGAGCCTAAAAGTGATTTAGCTGTGCTTGAGGAGAAACTCTGTCCACATCTTTGTGCATTATATTTTCTTTATAATTCCTCTGTCAGACTTTTTACCCTGCTGACCCTCAGCAAGTTTGTCAGAGCAAGATGGTCATCTGGTTTTACAGTCTTGGGCAAAGTAAGCAACAGAAGACTAGAAACAGAAAAGCAGAACACTGGCCTATAAATTGAATAATCCCAGAAGCTAAACTCAAAGACAAGCAGAAGTTGAAACACTAATCCAATATGAAAAGGGGCAGGACATTTAAATCAACAATGTAAAGGGTCAGTCTGTTATGGGAGCATGAGATTTTTTTGCCAGCTACTCTCTTTTTTACTTCTTCATGCCTTTAAAGGGTTTTGTTTCTCTGAAAATGAGAAAATTGCAAGCTTTCTTGAATAGGATTCCCTGATAAGAAGGTATACCAGTTACTGACCTGAAAGTAAAGTTTCTAATACAGGGTAAACAAATTAATGTGTAGAAACTGAAGCAATCTAGGCCATATGGGAGGTGTATAGGAACCATTTCCTCCAATGTAATAATATTTTTTGTCCAAGGCACATTCCAAAGCTTGTGTCCACAGGAAGATAACAATGCTGCAAATTTAGTGGGTCTCCTATCTAATCTCCAGCCAAAGTGACAGCCATAAACAATAAAAACTTATCCCTGACAACAGGCTGACACTACTGACACATCAGTCAGTTCTGATATGCTGATCACAGGGTTGGCTGGTCAGTTTCAATATCCTGCGAGGAGCTGATGTATTTGCACTAAACCATTCAAATATGTTCCCTTCTCTACATGCAGAACGAATACTTTTAGTCAGCACTTCTCCAGTCCCCCTCCTCCTCAAGAAATATCTGACTTGCAGCAGTGTGCTAGGCCTGTTCTGGTTAAAACTTCTACTTAACATCCTGATGCTAGGGCCATCATCTGGAAGAGTAAGAGGGGCTGCTCTAAGGGATTTCTGGGTCTCGTATTGTCTTGAATTACTAAGGTAAGAATACTCGGTAATGATATTCCTGCGTTTTCTCTGAGCTTATATTATTTCTGGTACCATGAGTAGTGCTGGCTAAGTAAGCATGAACTGCAACATCTGCTTCACTCTCTGGAGGGGTGTAGCACTGAACAGGCTGCCCCTCCACTACAGAGAGCATTAGGAAACCTGGGGTTGCCTGAGATAAGACTCCTCCTGGAGCTACACCGGAGCAATTGCTCCACTTCAGTAACTTTGCTGGTGAGCACTCTTTGGACCTAGCTCATGTCAGTTAAGAAAGCCTCATGGTCTGATAGCACACACCGGAGTAAGTACCTAATATTAGGTGTACAAGTATATAGATTTGAAATGAGACCTTTAAAGGACAATAAACAGCTTGAGCATCCAGATCTGGGCAGCTTGCATAGCCAAGTCCATGTATTTCAGATTACTTTTGATAAGAAGCAGAGAAGATATAACAAAGGGACGAACCATTTTCCAAAATCTTTTTATGAGGACTAAGGAGTGAAGAAGTGTAGTCCATTTGTTAAAAAAAAAAAATTAATTACATGAAGGAACAAACTGGGTAACTTTTAGAAATGCAACTTTGACAAGCATCACATGAAACTACAGAAAACATTCTCATCAAAGATAATGTGCTGTCCTATATGTTATACAGAAGACAAACATGAAGACTTTGAGTTGGCTCCTCTGTTCAGCACAGCACTGGAAAAAAATAAGGTCTGATTCTCTGGGCTCATTTTACATCTCAGTTTGTTCTTTTCCTCACTCCTTCCATTCTCTTCGCCTTATACTTTTATTTTCACCTCAGTTGCCATCCCTCCTTCATACTTCACAATTTCAAATAATCTCTGTTTAACAAGAGTTAAAACTCCTCAATAGACTGATGATTATGTCACAGGCTTTCAGTAGATACTTGCGATGCACCATCCTCTGAAGCACCTAACTCTGGTTTCTAGCAGAAACAAGATACTGGGCATCAAGGGCAGTGGCACAGATTTTTATATTGATTGTGCCCCCTTGCTTTTGTATTGCCCATTCCCCTGAATTCCTGCCTCCCCTGCTCTAATCCAGTCTCCTGTAATTCCTCTCCTTTTTCGACCTCCCCCAACTCAGTTCAGTTTAATTTCTCACTTTCATTTTTCTGTCCTCTGTCCCATTTTTCAAACACACACAATGCTTATACTTTTGCTGCTATGTCCCATAGCCTAATGATGGTCAATTTGGCTCCATCAGAGCCTTTCTCATGTTGTGGAGAGAAGTGAATCCACTTAGGCTCATAATCTCTGTTCATGAACAGAGCAGAGCATTTCAGGAGTCAGTACTTGTCCCAGGAACATATTTCTCCACACATCCATTTCCTGACAGATCCCATTTTTATCAGCTTTCAGAGCATAAGTGTCTCTTCAAGCTCTAACAGCCTGGCATAGCAGTGATAGCATATATTCAAAGTTCAGGATTTCCTTAGTGCTGATGGCATACCTATATCCTGAGTTACCTCTGTGTTTTAGAGGAGAAGTGCTGGTACTTCAGCATTTCTCATCAGACTGCCACTGAATGAGTTAATCTGACCAAATTCAGACTCTTAGAGCATAGCTGTTTATGCCTAAGCATGTCATCCAAGACTCTGTAGCAGACAAGTCATCTCATCCCAAGGTAGACATCTGAATATCCAGATGATTTGCACCCTAAAAGTGTTCTGAGCAGAGATACAAGCAAAAAGAATCCCACCCACTGAAAGAGGGGGACAAGAAATCTGATGCTTTTTTCTAAGGTAGGCATAAAACCCAGGTACTGTCCTTTATAAAGAAAGGTGACCTTCACCCCATATGGAGGCATTCAACTACTACCCAAAATGAAGGGACATGTAAGGCACATGGTGGATGAACTGATTTCTGCCGGTTACGCTTTTGCGTGTTAATGGTAGGAGCCAATGAGGAGTTGTAAGGATGTACAAGACATGGTTTGGGCAGGCACTGAGAGCATGGTCTAAGGGATGGGCATGACGGGGAGATACTTGGGGCTGAATGGTGGATGAGAAAATCTTGGGAATTTGGTCACATTTCTTTCTTGTTCTACCTTTGTTTTTCTAAAGGAAACAGGACTTTGTGCGCTAAATACATGGGCTCTCCTCAAAGAACAGATTAATTCCACCTAGTTTTTCCCCACAAATGGAACATCACCCAGTATTTTGGCTAGCATTTTGAGCCATCGGGGTCGCCACTGAGACGGTGTAGTTCCCTTCAGTACTGATCTTTCACGTCCTGAAGTATTGATGAGCTCTGCTGTTTGTCTAACACCATGGGGA
Source organism: Strigops habroptila (assembly GCF_004027225.2). Taxonomy (NCBI): domain Eukaryota; kingdom Metazoa; phylum Chordata; class Aves; order Psittaciformes; family Psittacidae; genus Strigops; species Strigops habroptila. The sequence goes on from NC_044278.2 coordinate 60,940,019, forward strand.
TGGGTCATCCTTTACTAAAAACTTATTAGCATGTTTACTTTCACTTTGTATGCATTAAATATTTATTAACATTCAGGTATTTTATACTACCAGTGTTCCCTTATATGTGTTCTGCACCAGTTACTGACAAAAAACCGAGTCCTCCTAATGATAATTATTCTGTGGCACAAACTCTATGTTTTATTAGCCTTTATTAGCATTTGGGAAGTTGGAAATCACATTGCTTTTAATAAATGTAGAACATTCAATTTCTTTTGTACTTTGATGTATGTGAAATATCCACAAGTTCTTATGCCTTCCGCTGCCCAAGCTACAATGCAGCTGGACCTGAGGGTCCAGATAGTGGAACGAAACTAACACACGACTGGAAGGAAAATAGCATCAGAAGAAAGCTTTTCAGTTTACTTTTTGTTATGTCCTAGATGTCTCCAGTAAATAGCAGCGACACAGTGGCAGACATCTCAGGCTCACTGGTCAGCTGGGAGTGATATACTGCATAAACCCAGAAATTAATAGGAAACAGTTTATGGAGTGAGGATATTGAGAAAATCACCTTGTGTGTGTAGGAATTGCAGACCCAAGAGAAAGGCAGGTTATAGGCCCCAGACTAATACATGTCAGTTAGTTTACATATGAATGAGTCAAGGCAGAGGGCACAGAGGATGTTCAAGCAGTAGGATGATGTATCTGAGGAGGCGGAGTTGAAAATTGTCTACTGGTAGACCACAGCTGGGAGCAAGGGGAATAACTTGTGAATGATCCGCAGCACACAGGCCCCAGATATGCAGCACTGGCATATAGGGGCACAAGCCAAGACAGATATTTTCAGGGATCCAAATGATGCTCAGACATGACTGAACCTTTCAGAGGAGAAATCTGTACAACACAGAACTACAGGCTCCTACCTGACGTGACTTCCTAGGCTCTATGTGCAGCCAAATGGAGATTTCTCCTGCAAAAGGCAATATAATCTACAAAGGATACTCTGAACTTCTCAATGTCTAGGGAAAACAGGTAAATTTACCTCCCAATGTAGGAGTCTATATAACTATAAGTAGTTTTAACATACTCTATTCCTCATTGGGTGTCATTTGGGGGAGCGTAAGGGCACAACTGCCTGGCGTCTGATTGCCCTAATTTATTTACTGCTTCATAAGCCAGAAGACATTGTCCTGTAGTTGCACCAGTGTCTTCTGGGGTAAGCCAGCACTGTTCTGCTGCTGTTCCACATTACACAGGGCTGTTTGACATCTTTTTCCCCAGAACTTGGCCTGCCTTGTGCCATTTTCCTTCCAGTCTAAAGAATAATATCCAGAGCCAGCCTTTTGTCAGATGGATATATGGGGTGGCTTACTTTCTGCTGGCAAGTTTTATGGGTCTTTTTCAGAAACACACAGAGAAAAAAATGTATGCAGATGTAGTGCAACAAGACATATCAGTGGATTTCAGATTGGGATTTTTCTCCTTTACGAAACAGAGCAAAAACCCACCTCTGTTCTAATATACATATAAGTAAAAGAAGCTCCAAATGGCTGATGATTAGATTTGGTTGCTAAAAAATGTCTAAGCCTGTAACATCTGAAATTTACAATTTCCAAGCATAGTTACACTGCCTAAAGACCTGTGATAGGTTTATTTGTGGCAACATGGAAAATGAAAGAAATAAATAGATGTACAATAATATAGAAAACTCTTACGTGGCTGCACTATCAATTATTTCATAGTATTGTTTGGATACTTCTATGCTTGCAAAAGAGGAGGATCATATAATGTAAGTATTTTTTTGGCTGCAGCCTGTGACTGTAACATGCCCAGCAGTTTGCATTATGCGATGTAAATATACAGTGTATGCTTAAAGAATGTGGGGTCCTAACACGTAAGAATGCTCTTCTTTGGATGAGGAAAAAAAAGATCACCTTAGGATGACCTTACTTACTAAAAACATTTTTGCCCTTCACAGTTCTTACATATTCAGTTTTTTAACTGAAAACTGCAATGCCAAAGTGTATTTTTTTTCTCTAATTATTTTACATGGAAAATTGCATCTTTTTCTCTAATTATTTTACATGGAATTTCTTCTCTCACTGTTCAAGGTCAAGAAAGGCATTCCAGCCAACGACTGAGAAATAATAGGATAGAAATGCACATTGATTTATATTTTCAAAATTGATTAGCAGTTTAAGACTGTGACAGCAATTTATGTGGTGTTTCCAGTTTACTAGAAGCCAAAATTGATTAGCACTTTTTGAAAAGTACCATGTTAATCAAGGTAAATTAAGCAATGAAATGACTTGATTACTAGACAATTTGCCCTTTCAGAGAATCTTTAAATAAAACTAGTTTGGGAAACATTTTCTGACAGCAGATCTGCTAAAACTATTGCTTACACTGGAAGAAGGTAATAATCTTTTTCTTTCATGCTTTTTCTTTTGTATTTTCTCATATCTTCTCAGTAAATAACAATCCTAGCTGCTACTGCTCTACTGGATTTTTATTTTTTCCTTTCTTGCATGTTTCACTTTAAGACTTGATTATATTCATCCTGATAAATAACTCTGTGTGCTACCACCCTGCCTGCTACCCCTGTATGGTGTAGCAGAACAATGCGTAGACTACAATCTGGAGACCTAAGCCTGCTGCCCCAATTAGAAATAGTTCCAGCAGGACAGATAGATATTCTAACAAATCTATCTTCAGACTGCCTTCTGAGTGTTTGTTTTATGTTCTAGATATATGTATATAGTTTTAATGGGAAAGACTCCTGAACATTATTTTCACTTAAGGGTGAAATTCAGATGCACATAAAAAGTGTATTAAGCCAAACTAAATAGATTTTTAAATTATTTCACAAGAAGTGGTGGCGACAAAATCAAATTAACTTCCTTTTCTGTGAGAGTGCTTCAACTCAGTTAACGGTAAGTGAAATCTACCTTAATCACTGGTCCTGTGGCTCCTTCGCCAGCTTTTTCTCCCAACCAGCCCATATTCATTTGGTGAGGGGATCATCGCAGGTCAAGGTACCTCTGAGGACATGCAGCTGCATAGGTTAAGGGATCACCTCTAACGCATTGACACACACTGGAGATGCTGAGCTGAAGTCTGCTTTGTCTTTTGCTCAGTTCTTTGTCCATAGAAAAAAAAAAGTCTGCATAAATAAAAGTAAGTAATGGAGAATTGCACTAACACACTGTATGCCAGGCCAGAGCTCTTTACATGACAACATAAATCCTTGTCTACAGACCATGACACCTCCAAGAATAGAGACCCTATATAGGGTCTCCAAGAATAGAGAACAGTCCCTGCCAAAGCCCTCCCAGCATTGCTGGCACCAGTGCTTTGTGCTGTTTAAGCCAGATGCTTCTTATTTAAGACAGCGATTGGAAACATGCAGCACTAAGAAACTAACATTATCCGTGTTCACATCTGGCCAAGACGTACAGAGCTCCAGGCTGGTTCATTTTAGGAGTGGGCTGGAATTACTGATTTTCTGTGGGAGATCGTATTGTGAACTTAGGGGAGTACAGTTAACTTAGGGGAGGAGGTGTGGCTGCAGGGTTCTTCATCAAGTGAACCTTTTTCAGGGTGATGTAACACTAGAGTGAAAGTCTGCTGCTGGAAGGGAGGAAGGAGAATACACAGGCAGGAGAGAGAATATGTACGCAGAAAAATTGATTGAAGTCCTGAAGTAATTCTGTATTTCTATTTCCCCCTTTGTATATGATCAGATATGCTTCTGCACAACGGTTCAGCTATCACTAAATGTATGTAGATCTATGCAAATCTGCAGACATACAGCTTTTGTTCAGGTGATATTGCCAGGAATGTAGATAGCTTGGTTAAAAAAGTTAAAAATTAATAGCAATAGCTCTGTCTATCCAAGATTCCCACATTTCTGCTTTCCTTTACTCTCCACTCTTGTTTGTGAAAGGCTGCCTTACCTGTCTTCCTCCTGACCCTTTCCATTTCCAGTAAGGAGCTGTCTTGTGTGAGAATCCTACCTCTGCTTTCACATCCTCTCCACCCTCCACAATATTCAGTGGTGCTGATCTGGTTTTGGCAAGATACAAGATTTGTCTATACCTTTTCAATGTTGTTTTCTCCAGACTGTCCCTCTTTCCCTTGAGAAGCCTTCCAACCTAAAAGAATATGTAGGGGTTTTTTTAACAAAACAAAACAAAACAAAACAAAACAAAACAAAACAGAACAAAACACCAAACAACCAAACCTTGAGAATTACAGTTCAGGAAAGTAAAAAATGTGTGCAGAGTGATAACTAAACACGGGCAGCCATGCTGTGTGGCAGAGATTGCAAGCTGAATGCTTTGCTTATGCTCATATTGATTGTAGCTATCTTTCCAGTTTCTCACACAGTTTCTCATAAATTATACACCCTTGCAAACTGTGCCAGTTGGCATTTAAAATTTGCCCCTTTACCACTGGAGAAATGGAACAATTAATGAAGTGGTGACAAGTGGTGCTTCCTCCCTTCCTGGGGAGATGGGAGACAGGGACAAAGCCCACCCAATGTGGATGATATATTCAGTTACTAACGCCACCATGTGAAATTCCTTGGGCTTAGATCTGAAAGCAGAGCAACACATTTTAATACTCCATTTCAAAATGTTTTCACAAAAAAGGAGGAAAAACAGGATGGTGAGGAAGCCATCTCCCTCTCCAGTTCCACTGGGTGACAAGTGTACCCAGGGCTTTTGCTGCTCTCTGTTTTTTTCTGCAGCCACACTCCAGAGCCACATGCTCTGTGCTGCCATAAATACACTGCTTCAAATGTCAGACCCGATTTACTCTATCCCTTGGAAAGAGAACAAAGCAAGTCAGTTTTTTAACCCAATAATGGCAATAAACAGCAGTGGTTGTTTGAAAATGGCCCAGATCAGGAACTAAGTAAAGAGGATGCTCTGTATGCAGTTAACTAACATCCATACTATTCCTACTAGCTTTTACTTGTAGAGTAAGCACTTTTGTTGGCATTAACAGTATCACAGCTTGTCAAAAAGCCAAGTCTTAAAGGACAAAACACTCATGAGTCCTAAATTTCCACTGTAGCAAGAATAAGAAACACACATGGTAAAAACAAACATTAGCTGCTAACTTGGATGTCACATTTTCAAGCTGGTTTTGTTTGGATGCGTTGGTGTGGCATAACATAGGTCTATGTAAAGGTTAGCTTGTACCCTGGAAGCAGCATGGTGCTGTTCAGGAGGTCTCCAGCCCGGTGAACATACCCTCCTAATGCAGCTGTTACTTTCAGCAACTCAATATTGCACCCTATGGGTAAACTTAGAAAGCCATATTTAGAATTTAGTGGCTTTACATATGTAGATGCTAATATAGATGCCTTTCAGAAGTCTGTGTTTAGATTCCTATTTTTTAAAATCTTGTTCACAATAGTCCTTTTGCACCAAATATCTAAACCCAGTCAAACTATCCTATTTAAATATGCTAAACCAGCTTTACTCCTGTAAACATGCAAGACATGCAGCTTGATGTTTTCAAACAGATTACATCCTATTTAAAAGGAGTGACCGTACTCTAAAAAACATGAAGAAACTAATAAGTCAAAGTGAGAGTGAAATATTGTCTTAAATCCTGCTACATGGAGCTGCTTTAGACTTTTGCTTGCTGCATCTCACTCTTGTGTGATTAGTCAAAGTTTGTGCCTTCCCAGCAATGAAAACATCAGCCCTGAAACTGGAAATGTCATGAAAGCAACATTAATGGTTACATCTTCTAAGTTCCCTCTTGCCACCAATGGGATACGTGTTTTCTCACATGGTGTGTACATAATTTCCTAAAATTTCCTAAACAAGGCAGCACAGTTGACAACAGGAACAGACTTGTTCCTGTTAATTGCCAAATCCTCACTTTCAGGGCTGCATAAATCTTCTCAATAAAGGATCACAGCTGATGCTGTCAGGTCAAGAATCTCACAGCATATTTTTGGTGCCAAGTCAAACACAAATTCCCCAGGGCTCACACTGGTAACACCTTCTTATAGTTATTTTTTTGTTCTGGATCTGTAGAATAACAGCTATGAATTCGTTCTGATATGTTGATGTTTGCTGCATGTGTGGGGCAGCCAATTTCTGAATCACTTAGCTTGAGAAATTGTGCTGTGAGTAAAGACCCTCTTTTTGCTTCTGGTCTTGGCTTGCTGCTGCCTGGATGCCAGGCACTGCACACCAAAATGTCACTAGGGACACCATGAGAAAAATACTTTCTGTCTGGTTGGTCTGTCTTTGTTAAATATCAATAGCTCTAACCTTATTCTACTGTTTTTTCATACATTGTTTCTTATGCTTTCTGCAAAAATTCTCTTTCCTTTAGTTCAGAGTTACCCCTGGTTATCTGGCCTAAAGCATGTCTTGGGTTCACTTGCAGTCTGATTGTTCTGAGGAGGCATGATGAGCCAAATCACCTCTATCCTCCATGTTTTTGACCCAAGGACCTTGGGTGCAAACTTTATGTGTGTCTTAGCAGATCTGGTAATGTCACTGGTAACATCTCACATGCTGCTGCTCTGGAGGCATGTCAGCCACCACATGCTAATGCTGTAGCTCTCACCTTATGCTTAATGCAAACCCCAGCCTGTGAAAAGTGATGCCTTGTTTCACCCACACTGCCAAGGCCCATGGGATAAGGTGGGGGGGAGACAGAGGGAACAGTCACCACCTGCTCTGCTCTACAGGGTTGTCTTGGCCACACAGGGTTGCCAGGTGATGTGACTGATCCTGCAAAACGGATCCTGCATATGGAGTAGGACCCCACCACCACCTATGGGAAATACACCATCCTCCAGACCTCCTTAGGGCAACTCAAAAAATGGAAAAACACGAATCAAGTCAAAGAGGTGCAGTTTGATGCTGCCTTCAGCACTCCTCTGGCTCAGATGGATGACTCACAGTGCCTCAGAACTGAAATCTCTTGCCCCATGGCAACTTGTGGTAGCATCACTCACAGCTGGGGCAATCCTTTCCCACTGTAAAGCCTCAGCAAGAGTCTGCTCCTGGCTCTTGGAGTGGGTGTGCTGTCACTCCTACTCAGCCTTTGCAGGTTCTGGCTTCAGCAGCTTCTGGGAGTCTGATGTTTTTTAAAACAATACCAGGGACTTGGCAAGACATTGGGCTGATGATTCAACCACACAAAGCTGATCTCACCTTGCTGTGTGCCAGTCTGCCAAATGGGCAAATGGCACCAAAAGTACTTCATCATTTTTGATTTTTAATATTCAAGATTATCCCCCTGATCTTTTGAATAAGAAAGCAATTGTGGAGCTCTACTGAACTGGCATCATGGAGCCATTAATGGCCTCCTTCCAGGCATGCTCCCAAGGAGTCTGTCTAGAGACAAAGCCCCACACCAAGATCTGTTTTCAAGTAACAGGCATTCCCAGGCTTCCTACAGGTCTGTCAGGATGCTCCAGTGAACCTGTCTGGGCTTCTGCTGCTGGAGAAATCTGCCAAGGGAAAAATGGACCTGAAGAAGCTGCCACTCCTATTTACTGTTCTTTCATTTGAGGTGGGGGGTGAAACGGTGCTTGTGTGCACTTCCTTTTATCTCTGTGGAGCATCTGTTCCTGCAGATGATCTTGGCTAAGGATTTTTTACAGTTATTTTCCAAAGCCTAGCAGATTAGATAGACTTTGGTTCTTTCCCTCTGATAAATTTCATATGAACATGACCCAACTGCCTTTGATAGATTTGCCCCTGAGTTTGTAAATGTCTTTCTGAAGAACATTGTTTTGGTTTGTATTTTTTTGGGGGTGGGGTTGGTTTTACTTGGGTTTTGTTTGTTTGTTTTGGATTTGTTTTGGTTTGGTTTTGTTTTTTCTTTTTTAGTTCAGCATTTCATTTCACTTCAAAATTAGAAGTTTTTTGCTTTCCTATACTGATAGGCAGATCTAACGTTGGCTTCATTGCTTGGACAGATTGGCCTCCATTGAGTTGTGCATAGAGAGTGTCTGGGGATAGCCTCAATACATGAGTTAATGAAAGGGAACACATAGATTTCAACTACTAAAACTAACAGTTATGCAAGCAACAGGGCAGCATCTGTACTCCATGTTCAAATGAATATTGCTGGCACTGCAGATAAAAGCAGCAGGATTTCTCCCTTAAATCCCCTTAAAAATTTCCCCTCCACCTTCCTTTTTTTTTCCCCCTGAGAGTGTAAGGCTCTGATTTGCTTGCCCATGGATCTTTTCCAGTCTGATCTCCCATACTATCATCATCAATGTGTTCATATAATGATATTGTAGCTGGAATATGGGGAATGGACAAAGCTTGTGAGTGTCATACACCAATGTGCCACTCTGGTTCTAAATGTATCCTGCATTAAAAACATTGTTTGTTTTGGAAAGAAAGTGAGAGAATCATTCTGTCACTGAAAATAAATTGAAGGTTCACATACATTGCTGTAGCCCAGGGTCATTTTCTGTCTTGTGCTCACTTTTTTTCCAGCTGGACAATGCTAACCCTTCTTTGTTCATTCGAAGATGAACTTTTTTCTCCAGCCTTCTTCAAACAACCAAAAAGCAACCCAAAGTTTAGCTGAAAATCCAGATGGAAGATTACAGAATCTACATATCTTAAATGAGACAGATGAGTAATGCAGCTTACTTGTCTAAATCACTCAGCAATCCAAATTACATGCCACACTTTACTTCTTAAGCTAGTCAAGAGCTGTTTTCTTTTTTGGTTTTGGTTTTTTTTTTTTTTTTTAATTAATTCAGGCTAAATGCCTTTAATAACTGCAGAGCTGAGAAGAAAGAACTCTGCTGTAAACAGTGTTTTGATTTCATCTGACCCCTGCATTATGAGATCAGATCTTTAGATACGTTGTCTGGAAATGTAATAGTCCTGGATTTTTAACTCAGACACACCTGGTAGTAGGATATTGAACTAGCAAAATGTGCTCAGGAAATTCAAAGGGTATCTGTGGTGAAAGTAAGTCAGTACCTTGCATCTGTATTCCTCTCTGTAGTGCCTTGGAAAGCATAATCCAATAGTGCTTCCCAACAAGCAAAGTGGAATGAATACTTTCCTGCTTTGCATGCCATTCACATGAAGAAATCAATTTTTCGTTTTTAAATATAACATTGCACCTCCTTACAATTTCTAAGGCTATGTACTGCAATTTGCTGGCACAAACAATTGATCCTATAAACTTCGGCAATATCAGGTAACATCTGTGGGGATTTCAATCAATAAATAAGCTCTCCTCTGCTGCTGAGCGATTTCAACACCATCTCACCAACAAATGTCTTTGTTTAATGCTGTGAAAATGGCCAACCATACCGTGTCACCCTAGAGTGAAAGAAATTTGGAATCTGAAAGCATGGGCAGTGGAGAACCATGCACTATAATTAATTCCCTGGAGCACTCTCTATCAGTGGGTTTGTGGATAACCATACAGGTAAGAACTTCTGCCTCCTGGGATCTAATCTCAGAGACACTGAACAGGGATATTTGGAGTCTACAATAGGAAGCAACTTCACACTAGTCCCAAAAAGAGGATCAGAGTGGTAATCTCAACATATGGGGCTGCCAGATTTCCCAACTGTACGGAAGACACGAGTGCCTTTTTCTGTGCCAGAGTTAAGGTGCTTGCTCTGATAATGAGCACTAGGGAGTTGATTAGATCTCTAGAAAGAAGACAGCAGCTTGGAGAAAAAGCTTTTGGGAATTTTCCTCTTCTGTACTAAGTCTTGGCTTGAGTGACATTGTTGATGTCCGGTTGAATGCAGCCAGGGGACAAGAGGGGGTTATGAGATGGGTGGATCTGCCTTTATCAGAAGGCATTTTACAACAATTCCGTTTGAAAGCAATAAAATAAATCTTTCTGCATGTAACTATTTGAGTTTTCTTTTTAAGGCTTTAGACTTCTTCAGAAATTAGGCTTTTAGTTGAGCTAGAGAGGTGGTCAGCTGTGTTCTGTCTTTCTCGGGAAGAGGAACCTAAAAAACAAATACTAAAATTTTGGTGTGGGTTTGGTTCTTTTGAGGTTTATTTTTGGGGGTTTTTTTGACCAATATTTTAGCACTTCTCCCTGTCCTATGCTGGGCTGCTGTAAATTGTATTGTCCCAGCTGCTCTGTACAGGCTCCCTTCCCCATGAAACAACCTTCTACTACTCTGTTTTGTCCCTACAACCAGGTTTAACTCCCCTGGAATGGATGAAGTAAATCAAGGATCAACTCACTAGATGCTTTTGCTTCAGCTTAGAGATGGTTTGTTGCTCTTTAAAGGGGGCAGTGAACACCCTTCAAATTTTGTTAAAATATATTTTAACATAAAATGTACTAAACAAAAAGATTAGAGCAGGCAGTTCTCCAAATTCTGTTCCTGTTTCACTCCATGCACCAACTTCAGCTTGGAACATAGATGCATTACTAGGATGAGATGTTGTTGTTTTGATTGTTTAGTGCTGAATTTTACTAAAGGCGCCAGCTGTCAGTGGTAAGTGGGTTTCTGGTCTGAGAGAAAAGTCTGCAAGAGTATACCTTGTTAGGGCACCTATCAGCTCCCCATGGATTCACCTTATCTAATCAACTGTTTGGAAAAACACTGTAGTCAGTTCCTGTGGAGCTGATATAACTGTCAAAGATATTGGCATATATTAATACAATTGCCATGTCCATTCCCAGACACTGATTCCATAAACGGTATGCTAAATCTCTTCTTTAGACGCTTGTGTGGGGAGATTTTATTATTTATTAAGAGGGTCAAAGTAGAAGATGGGGAAACTGAAACCCTTCGGACCACAGCACCAGTCCTGGAAGGGGTTTGAATCCCGTGGGTGCTCCCAGCATCGTTGGCACCATCCAGCTGGCTGGGGCTGATACTAAGAATATCAGTTAGTGATATGCGGGGAAAATTGTTTTACAGGAGCACCTGCAGGCTGCAGCCAAGAACTGTGCAGATGCTGACTGTGTAAGTATTGTGCACATCCTGAGGCACAGTCTCTGCCCTCAGTATGCAGTATAGGCAAAGGCAACAGACGAAGGGCATATACACAGAGAGGGTGGCAGAAATACTATCTCTCTTTAGCAGATGAGGGACTATACAATCTTAAGGCCAGAACGCTAGCAACTGAACACCAGGGTCAGATTCCCATAAAAGGAATTGTTTATCAATGTTTTTCATTTGTAAGTAGCATCTTCATTCAGGAAGAGAAAGGAATAGTGCTGCATCTGAATGAAAATCCTTAGGTGTTATGGCAATGTATTAAAACATAGCACATCCGAGTGTTTGTCAAATACAATATGCAAGTGGCTAATGCTGCAGTCAAATGCATTTTCCAAGGAATCAGCTGCTTTCTTATTGCATTTATCAAATATATCTCCATGGAATGATATTTTCTAAGACATGAATCAACACAACATATGTTATAGTGCTTCAGCTTTGTTTTCATAATGAAAAGAGCTGCTTTAATAGCATCTGTTGTAGGGCTAGGAACATATCCTGCCACAGTTTCTCAGTAAAAAACCTCCAATTTCAAGCCAAAGAACTTGGATCTGGGTTTAAAGGAATGGGCAGGCTAGTCTGCTCTCCTCTCCTTTCTTTAATTATTTATCAGAGTTAACACAAAAGAATAGCAAAGGAAACACTCAAAAAATTCTGTGTCATTTTGGGATACATATTTTCTTTTTAAACCAGCAAGGAATTTTGGCTACAAAGTCCTATTGAAGTAATTTTTTTTTTATTTTTCACTTAGGGTTGTATCTTGCTAGGCTGCAGTTGTCTTCTCAAATGTACATTGTAGATTATCTTCCTTTGAAAGAAGAGTAAAATGAAAACTTGCTGTATTGGGACTTGGTAAACAGCCTCTAATCTAATTTATATTACGGGGCACCAATTACTGGGGAATTCATATGCTACTAAATGTCAGTTCCACTCTTGTCCTAGCAATGAAAAAAAAAATCCGTAAGTCATTCTAATCATGACAATGCCACACTGAAAAATCTCCTTATTGCTCTTCCACAATTCCCTTGATAACTGGGACCTTTTCAATGTCCTTCTATTCTTACCACTGCCCCGCAGTAGAAGGAGGTAGCAGATGTTTGAGTTTTAATTTCTTTCTCTAGGACCAGTAACAAAAACATAATGGCAGAAGGTTTGACTAGATTTCTTTCCTTTTGACCCACTAAGGTACACGGAGGTACAGAAAAAAAAGCAGTTAGGATCAAGAGATTGCATTGGGTTTTTAGCCGCTCTAAATACTCTAGCTGTGGTTAATATTTCATAGTTCCATGCAGTGTGGTAAACACAAAGGTGTGTGATGAGTGGTACCTGATCCAAACAGCTTCAGTCTAAATCAGACCCATGGGGATTTGACAGGAAAAGGGGAAAGAAGGAAGATGTCTGAAGACAACAGAGAGGGCTTTTAGGGCAATAAATCATGAATTACACTAGCCTCTGCTTCCTCAGTTTGGTTTTACAATTCTTACAAGCAGAACTGTAGTCAAGTTTATTCAAATAAAAGCTAACCCCAGCACAGAGAATACCCTTTGAAATCCCCTATTTATTCAATAGATAAGGGTATGTGAACCCTTATGCTTTGGTGATGGGTATTGAAATGCTCGGATTGATACATTTTCCCATATATAAAAATAGAGAAGGAAAATATAAAACTTTGACGTATAAAAGGATGTTAAACTAGAAACATAATTTAAAAGAACAATGCCAGTGCTTGAGTGTCTGGCAATTTCTGTTTCATGAATTGTAATCTTTGATGGCGGGCAGGGAGGAGAGATCATTTCAAGTCAGTGAAGCAACAGAGAAAATTTCTGATGAAAACCCAGGTTGGCTTGAAGATACTTTTAGATCTTTGTGACTCATGCTGGCAAGGTCTGAAGACTTTTTGTGTCAGCGAGAACTTAGGACCTTGCCTGGTCATCCTCCAGAAATGACTCTTCTGGGGCTGATAGGGTGAATGGAGTAAGCCACTGCCTGGAGACACAGGCTAACTATGTGCTAACACAGTCAGATCAGCCCATAGGCAATATCTCCTACCCACCACCTACTAGGATATCTACTATATGGATGTGTGAGTACGCAGTCACAAGTAAGGCAGTCTTGTCTGTCAGGTGCATATAATCCCTTCTATAGGAAGAGACAAATGGTTCCTGCCTCATCATAGGATGGGAAGAGGCAGATACCTGATACACAGCCCATGATAAACACAGATTTTGCCTCTTCACCAAGACACTTTCCTTGTTCCTTTTTCTTGTGTTAGCTTGCATCATCCTCACAGAGCACAACACTTCCAGCAGGCAGAAAGGTCATGCGTCTGGCCCCAGCTAAACAGTCCCCAGCATTTTTCTACTGCCCTGGTGTTAAGTTTCTTGGAGAACATCCTGCCATGCTGATAGCAAAGATGACAGCAGTGTCTGCTTACTAAAATGGGGATGGTGAAGACTAAATTTGAGCCAAGGATGTGCCACAGAGCTCAATAGAGCTACCTGTTCCTGCCCCTCTTCTCACTGGAATTCTTGTCGTTGAGGTGTTTCTGCTCTTTCATACATCCATGCTGATGAGGAAAGCAAAACAAACTTTAAAAAGGCAGTGTGGGTTGTATTCAAGACTATTCTGGCAGCAAGCTTATGTACTAGATGGACACAAATACAAAAAAATCCCCCAAACACATTTTTTGTTTGTAGTTCTGGTTTTTTGTTTTAAGGGTTTTTTTGTTTGGTTTTGTTGTTTGTTTAGTTTTTTTTCCCTAGAGAATATTATTCTCTATGTTGCTGTGTTGTATTTAATACACTAAGCATCCCAAGTAATGATGCAATTTTGACAACATTTTAATTCACTGATGAAGTAATGTTGCTTCTGAAAACCTGGAACATGTGGCATATTCTCACTTGTAATCTCCATTGCATGAAGCTCTATAAGCTCACTTACCAAACCCCTAGTCATCTGCACCCCTTAGCATTCCCGTATCAATATAATATGAAATGGCTGACCTTCAGACAGCAATACCTATTCTGTGCTTTGCTGTAAATCTGAGGTCTGTTTTATTATTAGCTTATAGAAGTTGTCCCTTAATAAACACTGAAGTCTTCTGAAAGGGGAAAAGATGTCAGTCTGGTCCTTTTGACCTGTAGAAGACATGTAAATTTACTCATACTAACTGGAAAGCAACCACTGCAGACATAAAACCTAATCCCTTGAAATATCATGTTTGCTCAGTAACAAAGAAAATTATGTCTAGGGACACCAAGCATCAGTTTTAATTCACAAGCGTATGTTTTCTAAATATAAGGAGCAGCTTTCTCCCTCATAGTTAAAAATACAACTATGTTACCTATACGATCCAATGGACAGCTGTAGCAAACAGAGGTCTGGACTGTACTGGCAGTAACAGATGAGGCAGTGGCACCATGCCCAGCTACTCAGGCAGCTGGCTTTTCTAGATTGGATTTACCCATCAGGGGAGTAGATGTGGGTTCAGTGAGAAGGCAGTCATTCTGTTAATTCTCTGTACTGCTAGACCATAACCTCTGGCCTGTCCCTGGAGGAACTCTTTCATACTTTTCAAATCAAAATGCGGCCAGGTCCAGGGTACTGGAACTCTTAGATAATGGCAAGATTCCAATCTCTCATTTCAAATACCATTGCTCAGCTGGGGAAAGGAGAGTTGTGACTTGACCTCTCCAATGGCCTCTATCATTTTCTGTTGAGCCCTATGAGCATGATTCAAAGGATCAAGGTAAAAGAAGACTGCCTGTCTAGGAGTGCTTTTTGCTACACACACACGGAAAGGAGCTACCTGGAGAGTGCCACTTATCAGGCAGATGACTAATAAAACATGTGATATAAGCACATTTAACTAGCACAAACATCACCGTCTTGAGCAGTAAATGTGCATCTCCTAGCTTTTCAGACTTTTCCGGAGCATGGTAAATCTATACAGTAAACACCAGAAACATGGACAAGAATATACATGCAAATACGAAGTACACATATCTCCTCTATAGCTTCAGCTGTCACCCTTCTTTTGATAAAAGTTCTACATTTCAAAAGCCATCTTCAGCAGGAAGACAATACTTCGTCTTTCTGAGTCTATTGACATGTTCATCACAGTAAAGGGGGAGAGGAAAACAAGAGGGAAATGATAGGAAGAAACAAAACCAAACCAAACCACTCTTCTTGCAGTTCTGAGAAACATTTACCAGTCTCGCCTTGCATAGAAATATTCTGCTTTGTTTCAGGCACTCCTGACTGTACTTAGCATTGCTTTTGAGCACACAAAACATTCCTTGCAATTGCCTTTGCATCCCAACAATCCACATAAGATCTTACACATTTATTACAGAAAATCTTTGAAATCTAATAGATCTTAAGCTGCATACAGGCTCTGAGTGCCCCCACAGCTCCCTGCCACCTCCCTCCTGCCTTTTGCTGAGTTAATCGGCAGCTCTGCCGGCTAAGGGGACTTACCAAGGGCTTTTCGATGGGAGAATGCAGTTAGACGCTCTCACACACTGGAATAGCTGCTACCCAGTAACAAAGCAGGAACTGAGAAGTCTCACTCTTTCAATAGCTATTCAGGTAGTGCTGCCAGCTTTCTTGAGCTATCTGCATACACACACATGGGGCAGGGAGGGTAAAGGGGTGGGAAGGAGAGGGAGAGACGCAATAAACTCTGGCTATAATTAAGAATGCTCCTTTCTACAAATGACAGCAGCAAGAGATGCCTTAACAGCCTTTTTAGCATGATCTCTTGAAAAAAGGAGACCTTTACAAGAAATGCTGCATCCTTCCTACTCTTTCTCTTTTTTGTTTCTTCTTTTTTTTTTTTTTCCTCCATAAGAAAAATTAAAGCCAGCTCTCTCAGAGATTTAGACATCAATGTATTGTAGGGAGGTTGCTTTGTTTGGAGTTTTGATTTTTTCTTTTTCTTTTTATGATGAAAGTTTTATTATGAAATTCAGTCTAATTTGCAGCCAAGAAAAGACCTGACTTTGTTCTTTATAAGGAGCAGCTTCCCAGGAAAGCAGTTTAGATCAATAATTTCATGCATTTAATGACAGTATTTATGAAAGAAAGCATCAGTGCTAATCAATTCAGTAACTGGGAAGGTAATAGTTCAGTAAATACATATCACTGACTTTTTGTACCTATATATGCCATTAAGGGAAAAAACAACACTACATGTAAATAGGTAGGAGTATATATAATGGAACTCCTGAACTTGGAAACATTTTACAGAGAGCAAATGTATGGTGCCCCAATGTGCTGGTTCCACAAGGAGTGAGTGTCCAGTCTGTCAGTGATGATGGTTACTTGCCCCTAATACACATGAAGTAAAAATTGTCATACAATTTTGGAATATTATTGTATTTGGCAAATGGATTTGAAGGATTTAGTAAAGTTAAATCTCCAGGAAATATCTTTTCTTTAGAATTCTTCAGAATCCTATTGTTTAAAATCCTCATTCTCGGAAGCTTGAAAATTATTTATCCTTTCATTACTTCTGATGTCACCTGTGGTAAAAATCAAATAAAATATGTCCTCTTTCTAACTAAAAGAGGAAAGTGTTGGAAGATTTCCCTCCATCAATCCATCTCTCTTTCTTATATGTGATTACCCATACACCCACCTACACACATTCACAACATGATAGCAAAAGTAACAATGGGGGGAAAAGCAATCAATTTCCTTTAATTTAGTAGTAGCCTTGTTCCCCACACAGCAATGGCTTTGTCCAGATATTGGTATAACCTCAGTAACCAGAGGTTATCTGTAAGACAGATGAAAAAAGAGTGAAAAAATTAAACAGGGCATGTGAATGTTACTCTGCCCCTGGGAGCAATGGACCCACCACCGCAAGAGCCAGCTCTGCAGAGCCTCAGTGTGACAAAGACTTTAAGGACTTTTGCTTGGTACCACCATTCAGAGGCATGAGGAAACTTTGTAATAAGGATGGAAATAGGGAGAAAGGAGGAGAAAACAATTAAGAGAAGCTTATTAAAACAGCAGTCACGACTGAGAGTTGCCTTGTTGACAGCTCTATCTAAGACATGTTAAAGCTCTGCAATGCTCCATGACACTCTTTTTCAGCCTGTTAACCTTTTTGCAGGGGATGTTTTCACACACAGTTGTCCAGTTGTTAATCTCCAAAGCATGTACTTAGTATTTAATTACTCTTCACCAAAGACAAACAATTCTGGGGCCTTGCCAAGTTTATTAGTAAGTGTTAAAACATGAGGTGTTCAGGCAGAGGCTGTTTCAGAGGCTTTGGCTTGTCCCAGTAGCAGAAGAAGCCTTGAAAAGACGGAAATTTCTGTCCTTCATTGCTCCTGCCTCCTTCCTGCTCAGGGTGGATGACACAGCTGGTGGTGGATACAACCTTATGTTTAAACTGCAGACCAGCCCTGCCTGGCACTTCTTATTCCTAAAGAGGGTCCAACAGGGATGGGCTCAGGAGGCATCTGGAGTCATTGGAGGGCATGGAGACTAGCACTTCCCGGTCTTTGTTTTTCCTGGTGTAAAAAGCAGGGAGTATTAGTGGCCTACAGCCTGTAACATCTCTGTTTTAACATCATTTGCTGTGGAACTTCACTCCTGTGAAATATATGTTCAGTCTCTCTACTTCTCCTCTGGATAAGTCAGCCGGGAGACTGATGAGCTGCAATGCTTGAAACGCCAGAGAGCTGCTTCCAAGGTCAGAGCTGCTCAGCACTACTGGGGCTTCCCATCACTACCCCAAATTGAACCCCAGCTCTTCCCCATCACAAGCACCCTTCCTGCAGGGCCATGAGGGTCTTAAATCCCCTCGCTACACTCCCATAGCTGGCATGTCTGTACTACCACAGGAGAGTAGAGCACAGCTTGGAGAAGAGTTGCAGGTATCTGCCACAGGTAAAACATCCCTGCTTTGCAAACTGTACTAGCTGAAGTTGTTATTTTTGAAAAGCTTGTTTCTAGAAATTAAAAGTAGGCAGTAGAAAACTGTCTACATCATGAGGGCAACCTGAATAGCTGACATTTGACATCTTTTTGCATTAAAAACAAACTTTCCAGCCCTCTAGCTACTCTTCCATCTGGGCTTGCTAAAAAAAGGTTTCACCAGAGAAGAAGGGAAACAAAGGGTTCAAAGAATGCTTATTACTTTTAGAATGATAGGAAGGCTTTATTCTTTGGGGATTATATTAATTCAGTCCGATCCATGGGT
Source organism: Strigops habroptila (assembly GCF_004027225.2). Taxonomy (NCBI): domain Eukaryota; kingdom Metazoa; phylum Chordata; class Aves; order Psittaciformes; family Psittacidae; genus Strigops; species Strigops habroptila. The sequence goes on from NC_044278.2 coordinate 60,958,216, forward strand.
TGTCACTTCTGAGAACATGCAACTTATGCTTTAATAAGAAAGATTCTTTTTAGCAGTGCAGGTAAAGAGGCCGAGAGAGCTCTCCCATAAATTACTGCTCTACAACTTGGAAAGAACTAACAAATCATCTGTGACCTGTGAATCTAATTTTACTGTGCAAAGAACTTTTCCTCTAGGGCTCTTTTCCTGATACATGTATCTATTTGCCATTCTTCAATGACATAAACCAATTTCTGTGGTTTGCTTGTCAATAACTGTACTTAACCTTTAATGCGTAGTTAAGGCATTGATCTCCGGTAGAAGCAGATTCTTCAAGAAACAGCTCTCATTTTCCCTAGGATGTGAAACATTTTGCTTTAAATGCACTTCTGACCTAAAATGTGCATTTAATATCTAGATGACAAGGGTGATATATTGGGGGGGGGGTATTTTTTGCATGGATGCCACTCTTCATCATTATCAACTAGGAGTTTTACACACTGGTATCTTGCTTACTGTCTGAAAATTATAAGACTTACCTAATACAGCACATGATACTTTGTGGAATGGGTAGCCGACTGGTGCTAGTATGTCCTAATGATGTTCTGATGTTCTTTCCTCTGCCTCTTCATCTTCTTCCTAATACTCTTCATGCGTGACTGATTGGCCTGAAAGGGAGTAGGTACCAGCGCACCTTTTATAATGATGTCAGAATTATCTCAGTGTCAGTATTAGTCATATAGAAGAATAGGTATTAATTTTACAAGCAAAAGAAATCTGAATGATCTGAGATATGGAAATACACAACTCATTCATGCAAATAACCTCTGCCCTGCAAGTGGCACCACAGACATACTGTCCTAATGAACACAAATCACTCTTTGAGGTGACCGTTTGGATAAAACTGATCTCTGAAGACCCAGCCATTCCCTTCCCCTCCTTTCTCACAAAACTCTGTTCATTTTACAGTGCCAAGATACAGACACAGCCTGTCTTTCAGACAGTGATTTTTATCTGTTCGACTGCTAGAATTAAGCATGTACATGTTGATGTCACAAGTGCAAGATTTTACCCCATTGATGATAATGCTTATATTCTGTTCCCATTTACATTCTGCTAAACCTAATCTCAATGTAGTTACTAATGATTTGCACCCATGCTGATTCTGGTCCACAGCACAAAATTAATCAAGTTACTGTTGTCAAATCTAGGATAGTATGTAAAAAAACCACAGACACTACCTACACATCAAGCTTTCGTACCTATAAATATTGGCTCATGGCATTTTTAAGTCCACATGCCATCAGCAGAAACTTCTGCAGTGTCATTGCAAAGCCCAAATTTCAAGGTCAAGCTGCATCACCCTCAAGGTTTCCAGGCCCCACTTTGTGCTACTGACATTTTGAAGCTGTTATTCTGAACAGGGTGTTTCTCTGTAAGCGGAAGAAGTTCATGGCAAATGACACCTTTTTTTTTAATTGTGTATCAGCATTAATGCACTGCTTGTGTCAGCTGAAGAGAAACATAATTCACCATAATGTTTATTAACTAATTAGAATTACATAAAGTTTTATAATCCAGGAGGAACTGGACAGGGAGAAAACTCTTTATAAAGTATTTGTGTTTGTTTTTTCTGTGTTTAAAAGAAAACAGAGAAATTAATCCTGATGTACTATCAAGAGCTATTGAGTTGAAAAGATGTTACATTGTGGGGGTTTTTGAGGTGTTCATGCTAAGGAATATTCTAGGCAGATCCATTCAGAAGCTCTGTCTGGCTCATGGTCCGGTTGTGGTGGGCTTCTTGCCTTACACTGCCTGAACTAGCAGATTGAAAGACAAATCAAGTCTGACACCAGGCAGGCCTCCAGCACATGTAAAGCTGCCTGTTTCTGCTACAAAGACCCAAAGCTGAGTTAGGGCAACCCAACTGGTTACTGAAAGTAAACCTTAAACTTCCGCTTTCTTATTTGCATTTGGGCAGAACAGTAGTTTGCATCGTAATTGCCATTGAATGGACATATTAAAATACCTGAGAAGTAGAAAAGGAGGACATCAGAAAAGGAAGTACTGAACACCAAAAGCACAGCAGTCCTGGGGAGGTGACAGCTAGCAAAGTGCCTCTGTGAAGCATGCAGAAACAGCAGCACAAACAAGTGAGATGGGTGTAGAAGTGGTTGGATGTTGAGTCCAGTGTTTTTCCAGAAAGCCCTTATCTCCTCACACTTTGGTCTGGCAGGGAGCCACCATGCAGCATGGCTTGCTTTACCACCCATGCATTTTGAATGTATTGGCAAATTTTATTCCTGTCCAATAGTGCACTTGTGCTAGCACCTGGGTTAACTGATATGGCAGTGGGTCTCTTTGGGTTCCACCTCTGTCCCTATCAAGCTGCTATAAGTCCTAGGTGCTCTAAAGGAGATTATTCCCGTCTCCTGATGCTGGATGGCTGTGGTCGTGGCTAAAAAGCACGTGTGCATGTTCCTGCTGTGCTTGCTGGAGAACAGTCATATAAATGTGACAGGAAAAGAAAGTTGCAAACATGGGTTGTTGTACTGTTTGCTTTGGAAGTGCTGACATGTGTGGTTGGGCTGATGCCTTCCAGAATGAAGTGCTGTAACTGTGGGGCAATTGCTAAAATGTCTCAGATGTGCCTAATGGTGCATGGTTTCATGATACGGCATGAGACAAATTATCAACTTGCCTATGCCAAAAGGGACAGTCTGGTTGTTCCATCCCACCTCCTCGTCCTCACTGTGACTTTTGTGCCATATCTTGAATCTGACCTAGGTCTCATCTGAGTGCACATTAAGAGGTTCAACACATCAGATGGCAAAAAATTTGCCCAGCTTATAAAGTGAATGATATGTCTCCGAGTTAGTGATCAGAATAGGTTTACTCCAAGTTCAGCAGAGTGCCAGAGCCAGCACCGGACTGAGTAAGGGAGGGGCTCAGGATGGAAAGGGGTCTGAAAATCCTCCTTTTCAGCAACAGGGAAAAGAAGAATTTTCAGCACAACTCATCATAAAATCATACACAAGCATACCTCTGAGGTAGTGTACTGCATTGCAACTCTCTGCAGTCATGCATGCCTAAAAGATTGTTTTTACCTTAAATATTGCCCTATATAAAGTTTAATCAGCAACGAACAACATACTTCACCATCAGAAAATGGAGTACCTCTACATCAAACCCAATTTGAATCATTCTAGGGCTGTTCCCTTACATTATCAAAGAGGAAGGTGTTGGAGAAAAAAATTAACAACCTTCTAAGTGTTAATTTTTCTGTTTCCTAAAGTAAGTTAAAAACAGGATTTCACTGTTGTTCCTTTTATATGAAGGGCTACTTATTACCCCAGTTCTTATCAAATATGATATGGTTGACAACATGAAGGAACAGAAAAGGGGAATTGAAAAGGGAAAAGAGACAGAAGTCCTCACTTTGGTCTGAGTCTGACTGTAAACTCCAATGGAAACAACACAAAGACATGGATTAAGCACAGAGCAGTGCCCACCATATCATGCAGGTGAAGGTAAGTAAACAAAGGACAGGACGCTAAGTGTAATGCTGGGGGCTGAAGGGTATTTGGCACGTTCATGCAGCGGTTCTGTTTGGAGGCAGATATTATCTACCACTTGGGTAATTTCGCAGCTTTTGTCCATGTGTCTACTTCTGCGCAGACAGTAGGGCATGGAGGAAGAGGAGTCTCACCCTGATGTGGTGTTGGGATGTAGCCTGGATTTGCACCTATGCATTGGAACTCAGTTGTGCTGCCAGACACAGAAGTATATGCAAAACCAATGTAAATGCGATCCAGTTGAAAAAAGGAAATAACATAAACTAAACATAAACTAGGTCGTACCAAACAACAAGTAAAGTTGTTGAAAGTACGGATCTGTACTTTATCTGAAAGTACAGATAAAGTTCCTACAATTAACCAAACATCCCAAGTTGACTTTCTTGGAGGACACAAATTCAGGATGGCATCTGCTAATGTCCTATGACTATCTGCTTCCTTCTCAGACATGTCAAAAGTTGCTGGGCCATAACTGATCCCCTCTGTTGCTTCTGCCACATAACATCACAGCACACTGCAAATTGTTTAGGGGAAGGAATACCAGGAGGATGTGAGTGGTAGTTGAGGGAGTCAGTTTCTCTCAGTACCAATGGAGTTGTAGTTGCGTCTTTCCAAGCCTTGGTAAATTGTTGTCCCAGTGAAAAGAAGCCTTTGACTTCAAAACAAGCCTTCTATTTTTAGCCAGGACACAACCGGTGGTGGCATAAGGCCATGTGATGAGACCTACTGCAAGGGAGAGAGTACAATTAGCAGTGTCCAGAAAGCAGTGTCCAGATAGACATGAAAATCATACTCCGGCTACCATGGATGCTGGATTGCCAGATAAAAGATGAACAGAGCTGTGGAAGCAAGAACTGGGGAAGAAAATGAACATTAGCTATTTTTGTTGGGTTTTTTTGTTTCCCTAAGGGAAAGGGATGAGAAGAAATAATGCCAAAAACACAAGATCAGCTGATAAAGGTTTACTCAGCCTATAAAATCCTACCCTTCAACATTTTTTATTGTATGAAATATAGATGAAGCCATTAGTACTTGAGGGGTTTTGGTTTCTGAATAGGTACAAATTTAAATACATTCTACTCGGTGTCTGAAGACCTATAAAACATGAGAAGGCTTGAGATTATCCTAACTACACAAATAGGGCACTGTAGGAGATGTCCTCCTTTATTGTTTACTCAGTCCTAGGTAAAATAGTGCAAAGTTACCCCTTGTTATGAAGAGAACATACACAACAGTCAAAATATTTGGAGTAGATCTTTAGCTAAAAATGGTAAAAATGGAATTAGTCCAGTTTGTATCAGCTTATATCCAGTTTATATCATAGAGCATCTATGTATCTGAGAAAATTGTCACAGAGGAACAAAATACTGCTAAATCAGTTTGTTCCTTATGTTTTCGGTTAATTCCCCTAACACTGCCTGTGAATGCTCTAGGCATTTTTGTAAAGATTAGGTTTAAATTCACCATGTTGCTATGCACTTAACTATGGGTTTATATTTCCGCTCAAAGAATTTATGTGTAGGACTGTTGTTTTTGTCAGACATGAGTCCACAGAGGAATAAAAGGCATAGAAAGATCAGATAATAAGAGCATTTAGAAAACAATGATAAATCCCCAGCAACATAATTGAATATGTTGTAAATTTTAAATATAATTTATGGTTGATTCTTTCCTCTCTCTTCTCTATATACTTCTATGGTACAGAGGTAGTAATGCCCTCTGCGACTTAGCTGTGAATAAAAAAATTATGGCCAAAATCTTCTGGGTGCTCAGCACCCACGCAGATGCAGCAAGCTTTAATGTGAGGTATGCCAGAAAGCCAAATTTAAATTCCTGAATGCAAAACTTCTTCTTAACATTTTTCACTGTGAGCCCACTGAGGAAAGACAGGGCAAAATTTTGCTTCAGTGTAAGCAGTGGCATAGGCACTGCCAGCAGCAGTAAATGCAGCCTGGACATATCTATGCTGTGTCTCGTGCAGCAAAAGAGCACTCTGGCAAAGACAACCATCCCCTGTGGTAGAGTGCCTGTTCTGCTGCTGTGGGCATGACAGGGAAGGTTGGTATACATAAGCGTCTCCCTTGAGGACATCAGCATTAAATGTGATGATCAGGGTAATCCAACTACATGCAATTTATGAATTCTGGCTGACATGTTGAAGTTGTTGCTTTGAAAAGGCTGCTGTGGAAGGTTGGACTCCTCTCCTTGCTGGGTGGCTGAGGAGAATAGAGGGCTAACCTTCTTAATTTGGGCCAGACAAGCCAGAGGGCTGACTGAAGCCTGGGAAGACTAGCTGGCTTTAAACATCATTACCAGCAAATTCATTTTTCCACGCTACAGACTCTGTGTGTGTGTGTGCGTTATTGACTCCAGGTTTTAAACGCCCCTGGTGATATACCCAGTGGACTGAGAGTGCCCAGGAGTTGAAGATAACATTGAATTTGCAGATGGCGATGGGAAAGGGCTGTGCTGGCCTGAGGCAGGGAACTCGTGAGCTCCGGAATTTCATTTTCCCGAAGAACTAACCAAAAATCAGCCCATGTCTAAAACCCCATGAAACATGAAATCAGTGCACAAGTAATGGGAAATCTGAGAAACTACAAGCTGAGCCGCTTGGGATCCAGTGCAGTAGCATGGAGGGTGTCCATGTAGTAGTCGTGGAGTTGGCCTCTTAAGCCTGTAACATTTTCTTTATAGGTATCAACCAAAATGGGGCTGGATGCTGATGGATGGCACCCAGACCAAGCAACATGTATGTTGCTCTAACGTCAGCAGTGGCTAACATGTTTAGAGGTCTTGCTGAAAAACAGGATGGAGAAGTGTCTGACCTCACCGAAAAGGAGGCATCTTTGAAAGGGCAACCATGGCAAGACATCTTTAAACTGCATGTATGGTTCTCCCATCACCAATATGACTTCTCGTGTACACCCTACTAGTAAAAGAGTAGTCAGCTGTGAGGTGTTGCTATGATTCGTCTTTATATGATCTTCATCTTGGAGATGGAGAAATGTCGGGACCAACTGTTCCCACTTTGTAACACAGATCTCAGTGGATCAAAACACTAACTCCATGAGATAGAGCGGTATTTATCAGATGATACAACATGTAACTTTCTAATCACCACTGTTTAAAGAGATCAAAATCCAGTGCTAGAAAATTATTTCATCTTGCATCTAGTAAATTTTAGTGTATGTACAGAAGTAATTTTCTCAACACAGAATGCTTCATGACTGTATTTCTCCCAGTATTTATTGCTCAACAGAGTAACTGAAGGTGCTTCAAAAGAAAGTAAGCAAAGAGATTTTGAAGAAAAAAAGCACAAAAAAGTGTGACCTAACAGCTATTATTTCCTCTTCACGTATGTAACACACTAGGTTTAGATGCACTTATTTTTGAAGTTATTATACAGCTCTTATGGAAGCATCAAGCTGTTCACCAAGCCAATGCGAAGCAATGTAAAGTGTAAATCTAAAAGAATTGATGTGTGTTTCATGGGGATTCTTTGTTTGTTTGCTTGTATTTTACTCTTAGGAGAAAATCAAAATGAAAACCAGAGACCCATTCCTGTCAACTTTTGCTCAGCTAAACCATCCCATCGATTTCAACAGAACAGTGGAAACGTCTAAGAATTATCCATGTGAGCAAAGCTTAGGAATGCCAGCTATCATGATTGATTGCAATGTTGTCTTCAGTGTGGTGTTGATTATATAAAGAAAATGCTTTGATTTCAAGAAATAAAAAAATCAATTTCAGCTTTATTATTGTGTCTCTTGTACCTAAAGCAGACTGGGCCAGATTCTCTGTTACCTTTTATGCTATATAAGTATTAGAACTCTGTGTACAAATTTTCACCCAGCTTGAATATGACGTCAATGGCCAAGTGAGAAAGACAACCAAGAATATTGCTCTCGCCATTACATCGTGATGATAAAAAATAATGGATAGCTTCATTTTTAGGGATCATCATTCTTTACCTTTTGTGTGACATAGAGGTATTTTTTGGAAACATCGGACTAAAACCATGTGAGATGAGTTCTTTCACAGCAGAAAAATTGGGTTTCCTGAACAGTTGGATAATTAGGTTGCTACAAGTGGTATCCAGATCTGTTCAGATCTTGTGATTAAATTGAGGTAGAGCTCATGTCTTTCTGTACTTTACTGTCCACGTACAAAGGCTGGCCCAACAACAACAAACTGAAGTGTTTAATCCTTCACACACAGTCTTGGGAATCAACCTTGCAATGTAGGACATGAGAAAAACCTATTTTTCCCTTTAAAAAAATTCTAATTGAAAGTAACGGTGACATTTTCCAATGAAGTCAATACTCTCCTTTTTTGTTTATTCTTAAGGGCCTCAAGAGAAGGTTAAGGCAAGATTAGAGAAACCAAGGGAAGTTGTTTCCACCTTCAACAGCTCTACTGAAGTCACACAATGAAAAGACCTTTCCATTTTCAGAAATTATTACCAAGTCAAGTCACTGAGACTGCATGTCTGGCTATTGCTTCACAAGAAGAGCAAGCACACAATTGTTAATGATTGTCATCATCATGTTTACAGTACTGGCAGATCACAGATTAATTAGGCAATGTATAGATGGAAGAGAGAACAAAAAAACAGTGTCTAAAGGATAATGTTTAGTGCAGCTCTTGTGAATTTTTATTTGGTATCTACTAGTTACGCTTAGTGGCCACCTGTACAGCGTTTTCTGAAAGGGGGTTTGGGCCACTCCTGGGGATGATACTGCATGTCAGAAGGGTGAAGCGGGAGAAGGAAGATAGGTCAGTCACATGCAGGGGAGATCCCAGGTCATATATCAGAGCACCTCACATGGTGTAAGAAGCCTGTGTTTAGGCACCTGAATCTCACCTTCAGTGTTTTAGACTAAGAGAAGTACCTCTGGTAAGGCAAATGCCTTCTTACAAAAGAATAAATTCACAGATCAATGACCACGACAATTAAAGTGAGGGACAAACCATTAAACAACTTCTTATCCTCAGGCTTATATCATCTGAGCATACAAGGTTGTATGTCTCTGTTCTGAGATAGGATGAGTCCAGATGGTCTATGAAACCACTGCATGATATGTAGCTGTGCCCAAGCAGTGATAGCCCACTCAGCAAGCACCATCCTTAAGGGCGCAAGGAAAGGATCTATCTCCTTCACTAACATGATGGTGTCATGTATGTGCCTGTGTTTTATCCTAGAGTTAATCCCTTTAATTAAACTGTGCTATGAAAAGCTTTCTTCATAATATGTGTTACATTCCCATAGAAACATTCACATTGATCTTGGTTTTTGCCTTTAGCACACTTAACTTCTGGGTCTGTAGTAATCTGACACACTTTCTTTAACTATGAGAAAAATCTGTCTTTTTTGACTACAGCAGCACTGATTGATTTGGTGCTTACAGATGGATTTTTTTTTTTATGGGCTTTTATTCACTGATGCTTCAGAAACCTATTGGTTAGTTGTATTCCCACAGCTGAAATAAACCGGTGGCAGAGGAGAAAACTGCCACATTTCCTGAAGTGCCACAGGCAAATTGCTCTTCCTTTAGCTAACCTTATCTTTTTTTTTTTTTTTCATGAAATGTGCTACATTTCTAAAGAGACCAATTTGAAGGAAACTGAACACTCTGCATTTATAAAGAAAAATGAGATAGTATGGGGGGTGGGGAGGTAGTAGAAATATTTCTGGTTATTCTGAAAGTTTTTATTCTTTCTGAGCAAAATGTTATTTAAAAAGTATCCAGAGTTCAGTGCTGTTGTGTTTTTCTGAATGACCTGCAGACAAAGCTCATTATTCGGGTGAGTGGTCCAAAGAGGTCAGCAGGCCCATTCTGATGAGTGATGACATTTGCAAACTCTTGCAGGATGAAAAATTAAAACACCAGGTCTGCAAATTGCCCCACGCTGGCACGTGCCCCCGTGTCTGGTGTGTCTTTCAGAATAGGCACAGGATTCATTCAGATGCTGACATTTTGGATAAACGGGTAATTTTTTAAATGCCATAGCATACTGGCTGTGCTTTAAGGTATGTTCATGTGAATGAGGGAAAGAACGGTAAGTTTGAGTGTATATATAAGCCCGTGAAAGACAGTAGCTGTCTAACTTGGGCCCTGTTCATTTGGGGAAAAGGTCCTTACACTTTTGCTCTTTTCAGTTAAATAGCTTTGCTATTATCTGTATCTCTAATTTTCCCCCAGGTTTCCCCTAGGCGCAGAGAAAGGAATGGACACACTAGAGGGATCAGACGACTGTGAGTACAGAATCTGTTGTGCAGGTAGAGATAAATTATTATGGATCTGACGTGGGGCCCAGAATCCACAACCCTTACTTAAGTCAGAATCAGGAGTCCTCTGCATCTCACAGATGCAGGCTATGGCAGAATAAGGACTCATTCAGGCTGTTGCTAACATCAACAGTATTTTTAGACCTAAATTTACAAAAGATTTAGCCTCCCAAACCCCACATTCCCAAAGCACCTTGCCAGCTGTGTAATCCACAGATACCCATATTAATTCATATGCCTACACATCCACCACTGCACACACAATTGTCACTGGTGCTTTCTACAATATCTTGACTTCGGAGCAAGGCTTTTCTTTAACACAACCTCATCAGGAAAATAGCTGTTTTCACAAATGTGAGCTCCACATAAAAGGGATGAGATTTGGTATAAAAGTAAGCTGGAACTCAGCGGCTAGTGAAGAAGATGCAAAACTTGTAATTAAATGGTTAAATAGCCTTAATTTGAGCAGCATTCAGATCTGGTTCAAGTCCACTGCTGCAGATGATGAAGGGTCTGCTCACCTTTTCAAAGTTCATGATGTTCTCATTGGAACAGCAATGCAAACTACAACACAAAAATTTTCTGAGACTTGAGGATTACCTTGGTTTGGTTACACTCTTGGTGAGTGTGGACATTAAAAGTAACACTATGCAAATAATAAGATGACTGTGATATTAACATAATTGGTGGTTCCAGATATAAATAAATTTTCTTCTGCTTATTTCTGTTCCTCAAATTTAAAATCAATGGTCTAGTGTATTATGCTGCCAAATTCATCAGGAGGTGTCAGATATCCAGCATGGTAAGTGGATGATTGCACAGTGTGAGGGAAACAAGGATAGATATCGGTAATAGCAAAGAGAGTTTTGCTGGGATCGTAAGGACACCAACCAGCGTGAGAATAAAAGCTCTAGTTCTGGTTCTACACACATATATGACATGTACTTTCCATTTTCAGAATTACCAACATGAAAACTGCTCTAAACATGAGGTATAACAGCATGTAGGAGGATTTATGTTTTAGTCAGCCCTGTAAAAATGCTGACAGAGGTGAGAGATGGGACTGACGTTAAAGAGGCTCTATGTATAATGTGTCAGGGCATGTCTTATCAGCAGATGGGCAACTAAGCAGTATTGAGTCTTGAAGACAAAGCTGCCTTCAAGCACTAACAAGGAATTTGTATTAGCCTGAAGGAGAAGTGAATTATGCTATGAGGCTGGTGTGGATTTCATCTGAAGCCAAAGGAGGCCTTTCCTCTCAGTAGGAATCTCTCTTACCTATTTCCAAACCAAGATAGTAGTCCTGGAGATTTTATTGTTTCTTCCACTTTCTTCCTCTCATCAGTGACTGTAATGTGAGGTGATGGTTGTAAATAATTATTCCTCCTCCTTCACTTCCTTGTGGAACATCTGCTTTTTACTCTTGTCTGAATTTTTGAAAGATAAATTCGGCAAAATAAAGATTGGCAATGTAATTAACACAATATCACAGGAGTTTAAACCCAGAAAGGACCATTTCTTATTTGCTTCTTTGATTATTGCTCCCAATTGTATCTCTCACACTCTTTTTCTACGAATCTTTTCCCATCTGTAAGTTCGACTTTTTTCCTGTCTTCTTTCTCATGTTTTTTTGTTCTCTTCCCTTTCTTTGTTGCACAGCCCTTGTCCAACTTCCCATACTCTAAATCCTCTTCTGTATTTATTCCCAGATGTCTCTATCTCTCTTCCCCTCTCTCCACCTCCCACTTTTTCCAATGTCCTTTTTCTCTCACCCCCTTAAATTCTCTTTTTGAAGCTTTTGTCTGGCTGTGGCTGCCAAGGTATGAAGGGGAATTGGTGCTCCACCTATTGCACTTCAGGCCCTCACACATCCAACCATGGAACCTCCAGGGTCTCCATGTTTTTTTTCTGCCGGGAACAGAGAGACATGTTCCACCAGCACAGCACATCAATATTTACTGATACAGAAAAGTACTCTGTGAGAACAGCAGCCTGGGAGCCATTCTTCCAGTGATCGACTACTAATAATGAATGATGATCACTTTTAGTTCTGCAGTGAGAGATGTTTTGATGGATACATTTTAATTTGCCACCCTGTTTCTCGTAGTACCTGCTTCATAGAGTCATGGTGATGACTGGTGTAATAAACCAATAATTGGGCTATTTAAACTTAAAGATCGATCTCCTGCCATGATCGTTAGAGAAAAAAATACCATGTTAAGTTCTTTTCCAATTGATTTCTTTTTCTAAACATGTCAATTTACTTCAGTAGGTTTTAAGACAGCATTGATTCGAGCAAGCAAACAGATGCAGAAATATTATTGAAGGCATAATTAGCATGCTTTTCCCCCTTTCTCAAGATTGACTTAAGATACCTCAGTGACAGTAGGTTTTTTCAGTTGACAACCAAACATTGCCTTGGGAGTATGCCCTCTTATGACATTTATCCTATCCCACTTAAACAGAGATGGGTGGTTTTAATGCAATTCATTTCATAGCAGACACACTGTTACTGCTGAACATGGACATATACGAAGTAGGACATTTCCCGGTTGGAGTTGAAAAGCTGTGACAATAATTTCCATGAATCACTTAATTAGGTGTTATCTGTGAAACACTTATGAAAGCAATTGCCTTCTAACAATATATGCTCTTTTTCTACCCCTAGCCCCAACTTAATTTTGTATATCAGTTTGCTTGTAGATACAAAGATTGAGGTCTTGCCATTACTTAAAATGAAATAGATTGATTTATCCCTAACTATTGTAATTAAGCCACAGTAATCACTTTTCCCCACCAATGACCTCCACCTTGGTTCCCAGGCTGGAGTTGTAATTTGGATTCTTTGCCAGCTGAGATCTTCTTTCATCTCAACAGGTTACTCTAACCACTGTCTGCTGGGGGCTTGTAATATTTCTTTTGTTTTCTGGCTGGACTGAAGTAGCAATTGTCTGTAGTATTCACCTAGGACATTATTAAGGATGAAGTTCACAGTTCACCTAAATGAGGGAAGACAACCCTCCCTAAAATTTCCACTCTTCACAGCAAAATACCGTGTCATTTACAATGAGGGAAGTAGTTATGGAATGACAGTTAAATTTATCATGAGTATGTGGAATAGAACATTAACCAGTGCAATTAATTGTGGATAACAGACTTGCTGGAAAAAAAATGGATTTCTATTTGTTAAAAGTTTGACATTGACACAGGGTTTGTGTATACACATATATATGAAGTAATAGCCCAGAAAAAACTTCTCGTTTCCCAAGTAAGCATGCATCTGGTAAAAAGAAGAAACATTTAAGTGTATGACCCTTTCTATAAATGAGGATGCTGTGAGCACACAAATGTTTGCTGTTGACTATGTAGAGGTTCTGTCTTTGTTTTTAGTAATCAACCTTGAGTTACTGCTTTTCTCTTTTTGTTATTTCTGTAATGTTTTTGTTTCTTCCCCAGCTACCTCAGTTTGAAATGTTTTCAATAGTCATTTGCAGTTTAATTTCCACAATATCCATTATTTATTTAATGTCGCTAACAGTACAATGTTTCAGCTGTCAAGAAACCTGATGTCTAGACTTTCTCCCACTTCCTGTGGTTTGAATGACAAATAAGGTGTACCTTCTGAATATATTTCTTAATGCTAAGTAGTAGTTAGCTTACAAACTTTGCAGACCTAACACAAAGGAGCAGCTAAGTTTTGCTGAAGGAAAAACCTCTTTCTGTCAGTGTAAAAAGGGTGTCATGTAGGTATTTTTTTAGGTCCTCAATTCAAGCATTTTTAATTACAAAGTAATAGGAGTATATGAATTGCTCCTTAAATGCAAATTTTGAAAGTGTTAAACTTGACTGGGAAGCACCTACCTTTCCATTTCCTCTTGTCTTTCAGAGCAATGACCTTTAACAGTCCTTCTCCAATGAAGAACCCAGTGAAACCAAGATTAAAGCTGCTACAAACTTCTGCCTCAGCGTCAAGTCTCAGATGAAGCTGTAAATGAATTGAGCAAATAAAAATATGGAAAGATCAGCTCAACTTTCGTAAAGAAATTTTCATAGGTCAAACCTTTCCCTTATAATCAGCCATTATTGCAGAAGACTTTAACATTTAGAGCAACTAAAGCAATCATATTGTTCAACTTACTCACTGCAAGTAGTCTCTATATTCTGTACAAGCCTCTGTTGTTTCATTTTAATTCTGAAAACATCAAGGCTTCTCACCGGCAACCGATCTTCTGCCAGTCATTGTCTACGGACCACTATATTCTGGGTCCCATTTCAAATGAAGCCCACAAGTACCCTGGAGAATGCACAATATAATATCAAAGTACTGTTCTTGCTTCAACTACATTTCAAAATGGCCCAGCTTTTGGAAAAATTTTTATAGGATAGCCTGCAAATACATCACATTTCTCCTTATGGGTTTCAAAAGTAGTTGAGTTCTCAAGGGTGTAATAAAACTGTCCCCTGTTGACTTGGAATCTAAAGAAACTCATCTAATCAAGAGGTCATGAAAACCTCCAAACTGACCAAGCCAGAGAACCCACTATCCAGCGGCTCTTAATTTATTGTACAACACAGGAAGCCTAGACAACAAGAGAGGCCTTCTATGAATGACACAGTTGCAAGTGTTCAATGGTTCTCCTGGGAACTTTACTTAAGCTTGTCTAGACACAAACTCCATATTCCAGGATGATTTTCTTGCTCTGGAAACACCAGAGAACTTCAATGCAAAACTTATCTGCTGACACACTAAAAGACCAGAAAAATATTGCACTGTACCATAGCTCAACCTAATTAAATTGACTCAGATTTTTAAAGTTCTCTTGACAGATTGTGCCAGCTCTTGCTTCTTGTCATCAGTTAAGTTTAGCTACTCAATAAATGTATCTTCCTTCATAAGAAATAACACCAACAGTTTGTTACTTTGCTTGAAATGGCCATTTTCTCTCTCAAAATTTCCATTTAAGGTGGAAGGCGAAATTATAGCTACAAATCTCAAGCTGTGTTTCCTACAGCAAGCCTTTGCAATTATATTTTTATTCCTCTGGAATCTCTTTTTAGAAATGAATGCTTTTAGGCTTAGATCACAAGGAATTTGACAAAAAGAGATCTGGTTAGGGTCTTGAACATATGTGTGAAATTATTACTATATACATACATACATATATATAGAGAGAGAATGAAAGAGACAAAATTTAGGATTCAAAGACAATTCTGTATATGCATATAGATATTACTTGTATGCATTCCTGTTATACCTACAGGCAGAGACGGAACTCAGATGACTAGAAGATGAAATAGTGAATTAACATTTGAATATTGGATATGTTAGCAGAAGTGCTGCTTCCTGTTTGCTTTACATGTTACATAAGTCAATGTTTCAAAGAAAAAGAAAAATAAATATGCAAAAGAAATATGAGACAGCTTGGTGAGAAAGTAGTGGCGGACAGTGAATAAAGTTTAAAGACACACTTATTTGCTGCAACTGCATTGCTCTACATGAAAACATAAAAATTTGCCAATAACATCTTGTTCTGAACATATGGTGATGCAAGCAGTGTTTCTTGGAGGTTTACAATGCCACCTATGAGAATTTGCATGAATTAGATGTTGCACAGAAATGCTAGGAACGCTTTCCCAGAAGACAGTGCAGTGCAGCTGAAATGTGTCAGTCTTTTGTTTTCAGCAATAATATAGAAGATTAAGTAAGATGTGTTTCTTACCATAAAGCTTCACTCACATATGTTCAGTTAAATACTGGGCAACCTCTTTGGTTAACAATTCTGGGTTGTTATCACAATCATTTACTATTCAAATAACATTATTAAGAACATTAGTAAAAACATGATAAATTTTTGTGCATAATTTTGTTCTTAAATGAATTCATTCTCCTTTGGCATCAGTTTGAAACAGTCCGTAGACACAGTTGACGGCATAATCACCTAAAAGAGATGATCATGCCCTGTAAATGCAGAGAGATTCTGTGTATTGCCAAAGTCACAGGTATCAAACCAAAGAAGTTGTGGCAGCAGTCATTAAAAGGTTGCGTGAGTGTTCTGCAAATCATCCTTAGGCAACAAAAATATGCCCATCCTATCACCCACTATATAGTTAATCCAGTTTGGTCACTCAGAAACTGTGATTTGAGTTACAGACAGATGAGGGAATTGACATTAACTATTTCCTTGAACAATTTTAGTTCATAAATTTCTCTGAGACAGTTATTTTTTTCAGAAGCCTTTTCCCCCAAAGGTTTTAATTGCAGCCAAAATGTCTTTTCATCCCATTTTCTCACAGCTTTTATGACTGAAGGAAATATGACAGACTAACTTTTCTGTCAGGATTTGTCTTGATAGTTTCCATATACCCTTTTCATCCAAAAGATTTTTGAAGTTGTCTTAAAATCCAATAAAATTAACCTTACTTACTGATTAGAGCTTGAATGACCAATGCTTGAAAGAATGTCTGAATACTTGCTGTTCTTATGGGACCTAATTAAGGAAATGTAAATTTCTTTCTTCAAGCCCTAATTTCAAAACTATGCTAAATAAAATCATTGCTGACAGTCCCAGACTGTTGGGCTGTGAAATAAGGGCTGTGGTTTGGGTACTGTTGTGTATGTGTATGCATTTGTGTACACACAACTGTACTAAATTTGGAATCTTTGTGTTTGCAAATAATCTTTCCAGATTGAGCTGAGAAATCACAGTCATTCTTGTGGGACTAATTTAGGGTTAAATATTAAAAATATATCCTGTTGCATTTCTTTCTACCATCTCATGCCAATTCCTACCATATATTCAAAAATAGTTTTAGACGTCATTGCAGGAATAAAGCATAAATCAAACTGTAGATTCATTGCTAAGAGAGAAAAGGCCTTTTTCTACCCTTCACTGTCCCAGGCAGACAGCCATCCTTTTTTCCTTCCAGCCTAAACTATCTAGATGCACACTCAAGAGGAAAGTGCTGCTCTCTGACACCATCTGCTCTGAGCCTCTCCTTACTGCAACTGTCAATATTTGAACACATTAAAGACTTCTCTTCTTTTGAAATGTGAGCATTGCCTTGGGATAAGCTGGTCACATCATTTTCTCTCAGTAGATGATGATTTCCCATCCTCTACCTTGTCCTGAGTTGGGATTTGTGGGGAAGAGAAAGGCTTGTCCTATTGCTTTTAAAATCCAGTTTTCTGGGACTTCTGATGTATTTTTTGTCAAAAGGGAAATATGACAAGCCTATCGAATATCATCTAAAATCTCTCTTCTGTCTTTCAAGGACCTCCAACCCACACAGCCTTTCTTCACGTGAAATGCATCTGCTATTCTCAAGCTCATTTTCAACACTCTTTTGACACTTATTTTTCTGCAATCTCCTTATTCCACTATGTAATAATGCTTTATCATTGGCAGGAGACTGTGAAAATGAGCACGCAAGTGTTACGATCTTCCAGATAGCCAAAATCTGACAAGAATTCAAGACACCAAATCAAGGTAGTACTGGAGGCAACAAGAAGGCAGGAGTTCACAGCAGAATCCCCGAGTGATTCTTCTACAGCAGCGTGAATCAGCACACTTCCACCAGGGGATATGGGTGACAATTTGATGCTGTGACAAGATGTGGCCAGATCCTGCAACCCCAGGCATACCTTAATGTTAGAGACATGCTTGAGTCCTTTCCTGTAGCTACCCCCAAAAAATTGGCCTGACCAGCTGTCCAGCATTGCAGAAGCTATATATTAATATGAAGTACTTCTCCTTGTCAGCTTATGAACTTTTTAAACTGATATATAAATTGCATTCAGGAACAATTTCTCCTACCTCTAGTCCAGACAGGGTTTTAAAGAGGTATCTGCTGGAGGGGCCTGCACTGACCTCCTATAAAGGTCAAAGCCATTTTTTTTGGCACAACTTTTGACAGAAAAGAGAGAGAAACAGAGCCCAAGCCTGTGAAGGAGGAGCTGTTGGCTGAAACACATCCAAGAGGTTTCAGGGAACCTCCTCTAAAATGCAGTACCCCAGAGCAAACACACTGTTTGCCCCAAATAGGCACTGGGGTGCAAATGGTAATAAATATCCTTGGGATCCTAAAAGAGTACTGAGAAAAGGGGAACTGGTGTTGCTGCATTCCCTAGTTACTGCTACCTGTAAGTATTTTACCTCTCATCTTTCAATACTATTAGTCAACTAATTTATTGGAAAAAAAGATGGATGACTGTGAGGTTTAATCCGCAGCCTCATTGCTTTGTTATAACTCAGACTATGGAAGGACAAAAATTTGACAGGAACTATTGGCCTTCATGTTGCTCGAACAGTTTCTTTTCTTTGGTCTGCATGTTTTGCAGCCACAGAGGAGAAAAGCAGTAAATCCCGTATTTCTGATCTCAGTGTAGCAGTATGGTAACTGTGTTGCATATATTTGCCTGCCAAGAAAATATGCTGATGTTCTTCATGGAAGGACTGAAGATTTATGTATCTTGTCTTTGCGCTGCGCACATTAATTCCAGCTCATGGCTTCAATAGCTACATCAGTTAGGACCCTTTGAAATGGCCAGCTGGAGGCAGCAGATATTCCCAAGTTCAATCAGAAAGGAGGCAATCAATCACAGACATTTCAGGTGTCCAAAGTCAGCGTGGCTTCCTTAGTCTATGCTGTGCTGCTAAACCAGTGGTGAAGCACTGGAATGGGTTGCCCAGGGAGGTTGTGGATGCTCCATCCCTGGCGGTGTTCAAGGCCAGGTTGGACAGAGCCTTGAGCCACGTGGTTTAGGGCAAGGTGTCCCTGCCCATGGCAGGGGGGTTGGAACTAGATCATCTTAAGGTCCTTTCCAACCCTTACGATTCTATGATTCTGTGATTCTATGAATTGGACATAGCTGGTCCTCTCCAGCTCTACACGAACTATGTTTTTAACCCATTGAGGAAACAGGTGACCCACGTGAAACAGGTAGCTGACTTGTAGGTAGACACCGTCCATGGAGTGATGTAACTGCTGCCATCTAATTCTGATCAAACTGTTCCAATGGAAAGGAGAACAACAGAAAAAAAACCACTAGCCAGCAAAAATTAAGTTATTCACAAAAGACTCCATAGTCTTCATTCCCATTTTTACGCTGATGATTTGATAATTGGGCTTTTTGTTCCAAAACACTTTTTCATGCAAAAACGTACAATCAATCATTTTTGTTTCCACTGCATACTGACATTTATTGGTACCTTTAATATGCAGTTTCCATGAATAGTGTTATAGCCAGACGAAGGGAATAGCTGACTTGAACTTCGAGGTCACTAATTCTTCACAGATTAGCGCTGTCAGCACTGATGGATGAAGTGGGAGATTCTATCAGAATGGATGTGAGGATTTTAGCTCCTGCTTTGTAAATCATGCAGGAAATCCCAGTGTAAACTAAGCCGCTGCCTGTCACAAAAGTTAAAACATCACAAGCAGAGCAGTAACCCCCCAGTTAAATTGGCTTTTTGTTGCTGTTGATCAAATTTCTTATAATCCTTCCCACTTGTTTTGTCTAGTGCTGCATTAGTGATGAAAGGCCTTTGGATTTATTAAAAGAATGCAAAAGCAGATCAAAACAAAATAAAACAACCCAGAAGCTCATGAGCAGGGAAAAGTATATATTATCTTTCTGTGTGATCTTGTCAGTGATCACAATTCCCATGGAAGTCATGTGGGTACAGAGCTGTTCGACACTCACCAGCAGTGACCCTGGCTTTTTTTTTTACTGGACACTTGGAGTTTCTTTCCTGGGAAACAAAAAACCCATGCCCATCAATTTGCAAAAAATCTGTCTAGGTTTCCAATTCTGTAACTTGGGGAAAAAAAGAAAAAGGGGGGGGGGGGGAAGAAAAAGAAAAAGAAAAAGAAAAAGAAAAAGAAAAAGAAAAAGAAAAAGAAAAAGAAAAAGAAAAAGAAAAAGAAAAGAAAAAGAAAAAGAAAAGAAAAAGAAAAAGAAAAAGAAGAAAATCCCTCTCCTTCTTCATTAAAGTAAAAAGTAAAAAAGTAAAAACTTCGTAAGTTTTGTATAGTGACAAAAATCTCATAAAGTGGAATTGAAGTATGTAATCTTTCTCGTCTTTTTCTTTTTTTGTCTTTTTTTTTTTTTTAATGAAGTGATCCCTCTTCAATCCCATAGTTGCAGACTTGCCTCCTTACAGGATTTTCCCCATAGTATTCCTTCAGGGTGGGCCCCTTACATTAGGCAGAGATGCACAGCTCTAGCCTTTAAATTAAAGCTGACATGTATCTTTTCAGACTACCTCTTATAGCTATATATTTTTTACCTGCTATAGGAAGTAGTTTCACCTTCTGAGAGGTTTTCTTCTTCTCATCCCTAAGACAGTAGTGCATTCACATACACTGAAGCAGCTGGGTCAGGCTGAATTCCAGTAACAATTTGTCATTAAAAAAATGTATAGATGCATTAAAAAATAGCCATGAGTTCTCTTTATCCATTAGAGGAAATCACCCAGACTGGGGCCCTTCGTTCAGTAGATTTTAAGCACTGGCAGACACATCCAGATTTTGTTTTAAAGAAACTATCAAATGCTGACTGTTCGCATTTATGCCTTGTAGTTTTAGTAATTTATAGTGAGATTGATAAAGGAAGGCAAAGAATAGGTGACAGAAAGATCTTGGTTGTTTAAGCCAGCCAGGGAAGGCTTGGAAGAGAGACAATTTCCTTCTGTGAATAAGATCTGAGTAAATAAGGGAACACAGAACACTGAATAAGCTTCCCCTTGGGAGGAAGAAAAGCTCTTTAAGCACAATAACTGCCTCTGAATACATTTAGACTGGAAATCATAAGTCTTCCACCACTACGGCAGTGATGTTCTAGAATAAGCTTCCAGCTGGAGCTGAAGGAGTAACTGAGCCAAGTAATTCCTGGGACAGAGCTAGATGATTAATTTCTGAAGGCATTACCTAAAGCATGGCCAGTGGTGATCCAGAGACTGGCTTTAAAGAGAAACCTTCCAGTCCCATGTTCTTAGGAATAGTGCCCTAAGACAAGAGTTGTCTCTACCCACAAGGGCATTTCTCATTTAGTACTTTAAGGACGGAATAGTCCATATCAGGTAATGCTGTTAAGTCTATAACTCTCAGGGTAAAATAACACAGGAGGTGGGCTGCACTTTCTCTTACCAGTACCAATTTTGTGCCAGAGAAATATTACTGATTTTGACAGAATCTTCCTTGTCTGAGTGTGGGTGATTGAAAAAAAATATCCTAAAAGTTACTAGAGCTTTGCCGTTGTCCTAGAAAGTTCTGGAAAGAAGACAATGGGACAAGCAATATCTAAGTTCTCTCATTTTTAATAGCTGTCTCCTATTATAACTTTCCTGAATGACTTCCCAAGTATTTCTGGCTTAGGCTCCTCCTAATTGCCCCTTGGAAATTCAGGGACATGTGGCTAAATTAGGTTTTAAAATATAACCAGTCCTGTGTTATGTGCTTGTAGCTCAAGCTGCCACAAAGGAATGAAATTTCAGAGTGTCTTATGACCGTGTGCGCTATTACGTCTTGTCTTGATGACACATTGATATGGTTTGCTACTGGTTGAATGGTTTATTAAAGCCTTTCAGCCTGTGTTGTATCAGTGCATCACTCATTACAGACACTTAAGGAGCCATCAGCCCTGCAAACAGTCTGAGTAATGAAGACCCTTCTTTTTCTGGTGTGAATACAGAGAAAGAGAAATCGTCATTCAGGGTCTTGTTCCAGTAAGAGGGAGGTGCTTGAACTGCTTATAATCAAGTTTCTGAGACCCATTAGACAAGAAACTTATCACTTAGCTTTGTCTTACAACATGGGTTTCAATGGCTGTGATTAAACTATGGAGCAAAAAGCTCCATGGACATAAAGACATCTGTTCCAATTCTACAGTCATCATCTGATCAAGAGGGTCAATGGAGTACATCATACTTCTGAAAGCCCAGTTTTCCTCCCAAAGAATTCAGAAATGGTGCATACCAAAGTCCTCTGAGGTCGGTGTCAGTCTGGCACCAAGGTGTGTAGCCTCCACATATAGGCTGAAGGGCACAGAATAGTTACTGTGGACCCAACCAGTATCACCATGGAGATCTCACAGTTGTCTCCATGATATTTACTGGTATTTTCAATTCTTCATGAGTGTGAACAAGAATGAAAGACAGGCCTTCTACTTTACAGAAAGTGAAAAAACACTCAGCGCACTTTAAGTTTATTGTTCAAGCAATTATTTTTAAATCTTTACATTAGCTGTATAACAGCTTTTTGTCAAGAAGTAAATCTCCTCTGTTATGTATTTTTGTATCATTTGTTACTGCCCTGTGAGTGTACCTAATAATAAATATAAGCAGGAGTTTTATTCAGGCTTTAGTTATATAACAGAGACAATTGGACTTAAATGTGAGAAAGATGAGTGAGAATTACGGTGAGAGTGATCAGACATTGAGCATGTTGCCCAGAGAGGTAGGGGAGCGGCCGTCCACGGAAATGTCCAAACCCTGACTGGAAATTGCCCTGGGTATGTGGCTCTAGTTGACCATGCTTGATGGGGGGTTGGACTAGAAGATCTCCAGAAGTGCCTTCCAGCCTCAGCAATTCTGTGGTTCTGTGATGTTAAAGCAAATACATAAGAAGCTGTACCACCAGATGCTAATGTACAAAGTACCAGGATTTCTCTTTGCTGACGTGAGCGGGAATTGAACAAGATCATGGGTTCTGTGCAGCCTTGCCAGGAAATCTAAGATGGGCTTTGTTAGATGTGTAGTCTTCATAAAAGCATCCTTTCTGTGAGATCTATTTTTATTTTCAATAACTAAGCAGCACTTCCCACTTTTTCAATTGAATTGCACACATTTTCTCTTACTGCAGTTCTTCATATTTTTCTGTGATACCAATATATACCAATAAATATTGTTCTCCAAGGCAGACCACAGAGAATAACAGCTTACTGTAAGAGAAACAATTTTTATCTCTTAGAAGAGAAGCAAGTGCAAAAGAGAGTGGAACATCATACATGATATGTTGATTTTATAAAATAATTAATAGAAGACTGGAAATATATATTTGTGGCAATATATATGTGGCCGTATTAGAGTTTTACATTTTCCAGTTTTTTTTATTTCTCAGTGGATTTTTTTTACTGCAGCAGCAAATAAAAATAAAAACTGCTTAAATAAATAGCTAATGAAAACATAGCCATCTTAAAAGCAACATTGGTTTGTTGGGGTTTTTTTCCAGAAAGTTGAACTGTAGGACATCTGTTGTTCTACTCTCTGCTACCTAAGAATGAAAACATTTTTATTGTTTACTAGACTGATTTTAGAAATCGTTCACAAAATATGCTTGATAAATGATGATAGCTTCTGGGGAAAAAATTAGATTTGAGGCATTGCTCCTTTTAAAATCACAATGTGTTAGAATAAAGCTGGGATAATTGCTCTGCCAGACTGGTTTCCTTCCATTTTGGAGGTCTCCTAGCGCATTTTAGCTGGTCTTACATTGTTCTTTTTAGAATTCACAGAAAATTTCAAAGATATTTAGATCAAACCCAGGTCATGGCTGTTAGCTTTGTTTTATACCATTCAAACATCATAATAACTAGTATTGGGTAGTTCTTGCACAGGTGGAACTGGGATTTGAGAGATATCTGAACTCCTATGGGTTCCTGTTGAAGTTCTCATATTTTTGATAGGCTGTCCAAGGTCAAAGAATAGGAAAAAAGTTGGGAATGTATTTTAAGTTCTTCTATGAAAAACTAAAACATTAAAACTCAACAGCAGTAAAATATTTTCATATAGATAGATTAATTTATAGCAGTGCTTATGAGTACTGAGATGTTCTGGGCAGAACAGTACAAGAAGGTTCTGCACATAGAGGCTACCATGGATTGATATTTAA
This sequence comes from Strigops habroptila, assembly GCF_004027225.2. NCBI lineage: Eukaryota > Metazoa > Chordata > Aves > Psittaciformes > Psittacidae > Strigops > Strigops habroptila. Next base: position 60,981,952 of record NC_044278.2, read on the forward strand.
TTGTATTATTTCCAGGTTTAAAATCAATTCCAAGTTCCTGTGCACCATCACACTATATTGCAGTCTTTAGCATATCATGCCACTTTACTCCAGCCATGCATATATCTTACATCACCATAGCAACTGTAAGTCAAATTACAGATACTTTGTGTATGACTTCTTTGAGTATGTTATCTTAGTGCTGTGTCAGTGTCTTAAATTTCTTTAGTTTTGCACTGTGACAAATTCATTGTCTGCACCATGTATTTCACACTGTAGGGGCAGTCAGGCCCTGTTTTTTGTAGCTCCAATTGGGTGTTCTCAAGAAGTGGTGGCTATACCTCAGAAGTTTCAATGAGTTGGGAAGGTTTAGATAAACATCCCAATGATTTCTTGAACCATCCGAATCTCCCAAGCCTATGAAACCAGACTAGAAATTTTTCAAGATATAAGTTGATTTGTAAAGTTTGCATAATTTCTCCCTCTTACAAATTCTGCTCACATTTCCTTACCCATAAAACATCTCCCTAAGTCAATGGAATGGCAAAGGTATAAACAAGGAATGATTTTGAAGCACAAACTTGACCCACAATTGCGAGTTCCAATAGGTGATATTTAAATTTTTTGACATTTCAAAAGTTTCTGATGGACTCAGTTCGAGATCGTGCAAAGCTCTCCCCCTCTAAGGTAGTTAATGATTAGACAACAGTGGTGTGCAATATGATAGGGCACCTAAAGAAATGGCTGGATGAAGGACTGAAGAATATCACTTTGTTTCTATCTTTTGACTAGGACAAGACAAAGCAGAATCCAGCTCAGGGTGCAAAACTGACGGGCTCCGGTTTCCCATGCAGATATGAATCACTCTGAGAGCCCAAATACAGCCATGTCTTCAGTTTGTCACTTTTGAAAACACATGTATCAGCAGCTTCCAGATGATTTGCTGAAACTCTAGATCTTGCATGTGTGCAGATATTCTCCCCCTAGAAAACACCAAAGGCCAGTAGTGTACTGCATTTCTGCTTCATCAATGCTTTTGAACACTTCGAGAAAGGAACAAAGTGTTTTGCTTAGACAGACCCCAAGCCAGCACTTTCCAGAAGAAAATCTGCTTACTTGAATTCATACAATGTTTATAAGTTATATGTTGGGTTTGATTTAGTCTGTGACAAAAGCTCCCACTGATATTTCTGCACAGAACTGTAGCATTGCTGTCTTTCCAGAACTATGGACCACAGCCAAGATTAACCAAAAAAATGTCTGTTACATGATTTCCCTAAAGAAAACCACAACAAAACATTAACATTAGAGGTTACCCAGCAATACAAAAGTTTGAAGAATTAAATAGTACTTTGAATGGTGATCGATACAGGGTATATGTAGAAGTTTAGGAAGCTGGGCAACTTCCATTCCAATTTTTTTTTCATTGACATAATTAACCACAGATCAATGTCTTTGGGACTTTTTTTGGTAAATAAATTACATGGTAAAGTACCCAGCTGAACCTGTATTCAAAAAGGTAAGTAAGTAAATTTCACACTCATTACACAAAGCTGTTAATCTCCTGTAAATAGCTTCTTGTAAAATCCTAAAGATGTCACAAAAAAAAAAAAAAATTAGGGAAATACTGTATTTCTTGTTCCCATTCTTTGCATGCAGACTGATACTATGCATTAATTTCACCTTTTTTAGGAGAAAAGCTTATTACCTCCCTTTATAGCCATTATTACTGCATTATGAAAATAATAGCAGGTTAGCTGTTACAGTCAGTTAAAAAGCACCTGCTAGAAAAGCCACAGAATCATAAAATTATAGAATGATTTGGGTTGGAAAGGACCTTAGGGATCATCTAGTTCCAAACCTCCTGCCATGGGCATAGACAAAAAATATAAAGCTATCACAAACCAAAATAAAACCATATAAAGCTATGACAAACATGTAAGAAGAATCTTCAACTTACTTGCAAGGTTCTGATAAAGTTTTACTAAATGCCTAAAAGTGAAGAATTGAAAGTAAAAATTCTAATGTTCTGTACCATGAGCTCATCTCTCTGAGTGATTATGTAGTGATTTCATTCTTTGTTTCATCAGCTGAAAGAGCTACCCAGGGGTCCCTGAATATTGACTCCTTGCAAATTATCCCTTTCCATGGCAGGTGACAGGAGAAATAAAACCACAATCCCCTTTGCCTCATCTTTATTATCGCAACAAGATGATTCTCTTTTTCTCTTCTACAATCACTACAAAGTGCCAATAAGAGAATATTATGATGTCAGCAAAAGGTTCCTAAATGGGGATCTGGTAAAGTACTCAATTTGTTTTCGATTTGTACATAAATAGTGCCTTTTTTCAAGTACCATACAGTGCACTCTGCTTAATAGGGATGCCCTTAATCAGAAAAATCATTTAATGGAACATTGTTCAGGGATCCATTTTAAGCCCAGTGATAATAATAGCAATGAGTTCTGATTAATGGTAACAGTAATTCTACATACTGAAATGCTCTCAAATGATATTGTCTTGGTGATGCCTTTTGTGTCTTACTTTCCTGGTGATTTGTTCAGTTTGCTGCTCTAACAGAAGTTTTCAGTCTCTGCACTGGAAACAGGAGGATCAGTAACCAGCTCACTGCTGCCTGTTCCCAGTACTTGTGGGCACCTTAGAGATAATGTTTTAGATTTCTCACTGCTGGAGCAGGTAACACTGCTAATACCAAGTATGAGGTTGCTTGAAAAAGCATTCTTGCTAAACGATACTTGCTTTTACCTCTTGCTGATTAGTGGTGGTCTAAAGTGATAAGTGAGGTAAGGTTTATTGGGAAAAAAGTTATTTCCATAAGAACAATTTACGTGTCCTGCAATGAGGAAGATACTGAAATTTGGCATTTATGACAAGGACTTAAAACCAGACAAAACTGAGACACATATATCTATCGATTTAATAAAAGGTATCATCTCTCCCTACAAATCCTGCATCACTTTCTTTTTAGTAGGGTTCTGCAAGGAAATAAACAAACCCTGAAGAAACACAGGACAGTTAGGCTGAGCTTCTGTTTGTTCTCTGCTATTCTAGCTGATCACCAGTGATCACTGAAGTATTTTCCAATGTGGCCAAGCCACCCCAGACAACCCAAAAGGCTACCTGCAAAATTCACAATGTGCATAGCCAAACACAGGTGTATGACAGGCGTGATCACATTGACGTGGTAACAAGTTTTATTGGAGCACCCTGGTTTTCTTCCAAAGAAAGTGCTTATAAGGTGGCTTGGGTTTTTTTATAAAATGGTTTTAGCACAACACAGGCTTTGATTTCATTCCACATTTCTACCTGAAAAAAAAAACCCCAAACAAATCCAAATTCACTTATTTAAAGTGAATGTTTGAAATTAACTTATTTTAAAGTACCTTAGTTTAGGTATTACTTACTTGACAAAACTTACGTGTGTGTTGGGCTGCATTCCTCATGTTATTAGCCGAAAGAGGCCCTAAGAGTAATATTTATGCTGATGTGAAGTAAAAGTCTTGGAGGAGGAGGGTGGAATGCTTTATAGTGAGACAGTTGAATAAGGCCAGCCTGCTCTAGAGAAGTGAGGAACCAAGCCATCCCGAACATCTTGGTCTGGGGTCCAGAGGTAATATTCCAGAAAATCTACATTTAGTTCTGCATTGTAATACTTTCTTCAGACATCTAATAAACTAACAGTAACCTACACACGAGTATGGGCTTCAGTGGAGATGCTAGAACTACACTACTGCTTTTGCAAATCTTGTTCCCCTCCCCCAGGAAAACTGATGTGTGCCTGCATTCCCGGTTTCGGTGACTCTTTAAGCATGGTAGCAGAAAGTCATCCGGATTCAATAAGTATCTCCTGAAGAACTCCAAAATGCAGATTCCTGAGAGAGAGAGAATGAGAATACATGTTGATTCTGAAAAATTATTTAGAGAAAATACAAGAAATATTTTTCCTTTAGTTAAGGTGAGTAGTAGGAAAAATTAGTAGCCAGTAAGGGTTTATTAGTGTTGATTTATTGATTTTAGATAAAATGTTGGCTTAGTAAAATGAAAGGAATTTTTGCCATTGACTTCAAGGGAGGCAACAAGCAAGATTTTAAAGAGTTAGAATCACCTTACATAACCGATATTTATGTTTGAGCTAAATTCCCTCTTCTGTTAAGTCACAGAAATAAACATTACTAGGACAAAATCAATCTGAGATTTTTTTTAGATGTCTACCTTTAAAAAGGACTAATTGTATCCTAGAAATGTCCATTTCTTTCCATTTACAAAAAAGGGAGTAGAAACTGCTTGCACATATATAAGCATCTACCTGAAAGCAGGTGAAACCCAGCTCCGGTATGTCTGTCTGAATACATTTCCAGTTTTCTTACTGTGGGTATGCAGAAAAGGAAACTTTAGTTAAATTAACCTCTACATTTTTTTGTTTGGCTATATATATTTTTGGTGTGATATTCTAATTTTGTCGTATTAGTCACAAACAGAATGTGAAAAATATTTTAAATGTTTTATTAATTATGCATAGAAGCTGTATTTTCAATAAACCAACACACTAACACAAAACACCATTAAAAATTGTGAGAATATATGTAAACGCTAAAATATAAATACTAATGTGTTTAGTGGTGTCAGGATGTGCATTCATAGTTACTACATTTTCTATGCAATCACTTGAATGACTGTTTTTACAGACTCAGTTCACCTACTGTTTATTCTGTCAGGAGCTGTATGTGCTCCATGAAATATTTTATGTGGTAAACAACTTTAAAGTACTGCTAAATGTATACTTAATAAAGACTGTACAGATGAACAAAAGAAGAAAGTTTCGCTTTGCTTTGTGATAGATATGAAGTCACGTTAGAGGTGTGCTTGGCTAGCTGAACTATACCTCTGTTTTCTATAGATTTGGTACAGAAATGTTCCACACTTACAGGGAGGACAGCAAAGGAAAAAGGACTGACCTGCTTCTGGAAGAGGTACGTTTTCCTTACTGAGCTGTAAGAGGGGCTTCTAGTTCAATATATTGCATATTACTAATACATCACTTGCATTACTGAGTACAATTGATTTCATCGCCTCTGATGGGTTCCTCTTACATAACACTGACCCTGGTGCATCCTTTCTAATGAATTGGTGGAGTGACTTCTCATTTAAGTTGTCTCCAAACAGAAGCCAATCAGGAATTCTGTTCTTGCTTTCACATGGGAATTTCAATCAAATTCTTTGCAGCAAAAATCCATGTTGCAAAAAACATGTGCAGTTACCTTATTGGCAGTTTCTTTCAGCAATGCCTATCAGTTGTATTATTTTTAGTAGAAGAACAAAAAATCTGTTGTTGGAAGAAAGAGTAGAGAAAGTGCTTGCTCTTTAACATACTTACATTCAGAATTTTGTCATTCTTCAAGTTATTTGTTTGTTTGATTTAAATTCACATGGCCTCACAGCAAGATTTTCCATACAAAAATTACAAGTTTGGAAAGAATTATTTTAATGTCTCTGGTACTTTATGTGACAAACTCTAAATGCAGTGTAAATTCAGATGATTGACAAAGAGAAGAGGGAGCAAAAGAGAAGCACTGCTGTTTTACAGTACTGCCAAAGCCTCTCTCAAATACAAAGGCAAAAGTGTTTTCGAAAAACTCTTTAAAATTCTCTTGGAAGGCTCTTTTGTTTCTGAAAGCTGTCAGGGCTGCTAAAAAGATATTTCTGGAGCAATAACCAAAAAGGAGTTTTTTAAGGTTGGAGCTTTGTAAACTTTTAAAAAACAAGACCTGAAAATTTCCCATTTCAAGTGCTATTTCATTTTAACCACAGTCTTTATATGCAGCCTCATACAGAATGTAGCAGCAGAAAATTGCTGTTCTTGCAGTTGGCTTTGATTGCCCAGTGGAAGAGGAGAGGGTGGGGGAATGCTGGTCACAGAAGGAGAATCATTCAAGGCCAGAAGACAACATCCATGATGACTTCCGTGAGGGTGCCTTGAAGATCGGGCTTGTCTGCTGTGTGTTGGGGAGTATGCAGGTACATAAGGCAGCAGAAGCGCTCCATTGGGAGAGCCAGCAGCCTCAGAACCACCCACAGGTCATCATTTGCTGAGTTTATCACCTTCTGGAGGTCTTGTCTCAGAACAATAGAGGTGAATCATATGAGTTTCTCATGCACCTAGGGACACAGTAAAATATTAAGAGAATTCAATACACCTCTTCTGTACTAGCAAAGGGAGCCTTCCTACCAAGCCAGCCTGAGCAGGACATCTGCCTCTCACCCAGCTGGAGGCACAAGAACACATGGAGGCCTCTTCCTGCCCTTTTAAATGATCTGCACTAGTTTAGTTCTGTCGGGAGCAGAAGCAGGAAAAAAAACAAGCCCTCAGCAATTCAATGGAAGTGGTAGGCCAGACCCCCAGTAATAAAAAAGGTGTGACGACAGATTTTATGCTGTGGCTGAAGCATGTAACGGCGCATCAAAGTTTTATTGGTTATGCTAAAAATAGCAGGGAGGAGTTGATGCATTTGATATTATGCCATTTTGTGGTTACCAGCTGAGTATAGCTCCCTGAGGATCAAATACAATTTTGGTGGGGATTTGGTGGAATTAATAATTCTTTTAATTGTTAACCTTGAAAATGGCAGTGAAATGCTTTGATATTCAGGGATTCAGTTCTGTAAGTCACACCTTAACTACCAAAATGGATCTTTCTAAAGCATGAACTTGGGATTTTTAGTTTGCAGGCATCATTTTTATCCCAGATGAAATGCAAAAGTCCAATTTTGTATTAAGGAGATGTTGATATCTAACAGAGTCTTGCAAAGGGGTAAAAACTCATTGCCCTAGTTATTGCCAAAGCAGTTGGCTCCCCTGGAGCAAGTGAGGCTCTCTGTATCATCTCAGGTAATCAATCTCAGTAACAAGAAGTAGGTACCTTCCTCAGCTCAGCCCTACCCTCGGTTTCCTCTATAAGGCTAATGGTATTACAAATCTGCACCTCCAAAGCAGTCAAGCAGCTGGTAAGCCACTTGGCTACTCTGCTGAGGGAAGATGGCCTCAAGACATCCCTGGATGCATCTAGCACTGCCTGCTCTTCCATGCTGAGGAGCCGCAGAGGTGAGCAGCTAAAGGCCCAGCACCATGCAGATTTTCTTGACTGGAAGGTTTTTATGATAATATAGGACAAGAGGCTTATCAAAGGATGAGTGAGTATTTTACTTGCTTCCCCTTGCAGACAGGGAATATGTTAGTGTGGCAATTTGCCTGTTCCTGTATCTAAACTATTCCATGAAAAATATCGGATTTATTCTCTTCGAGCTTGCTGTAATATACAGCACTCAGCAGAGCTCAAATCTCCCTGGAAACGCTCTGGATTTTCCTGGCTCACAGCCAAAAATAGTGTGTGGAGAGGGGGACAAATTATTATAAGATATTGTAAAAAAAACCCTTCAGAATTACCTGTGTCTGTTTGGAAACATGACAGATACCCCTCCTTTGGTAGCAAAGTAGCATGGGCAGAGTTCAGGAGCAGAGATAAGCAGCAGGAGGGAGAAAGTTACAATGAAGCATCCAATGTGAGTCCCTGTTTTTTTCCAGAAACCTTTTAGATTGCCCCCATGAGATTTAACAAGAGGCTTTTATAATGTTCTTTCTCCCTGCAGCCAGTACTATATATCTCATAATCTGGAAAGTGAAGTTGTCTGAGGTCCCTGGAAAAGCCCAAGCCTCATTTCTCAACTCAATGAGGCCAGTGAAATCTATGTGGGTGTCTTTTTTTACATTTCAAACCATCACACATTTTTTGCAGCTTATTGAGCCTGTAAGGGGCAGAAGATTATATTATTCAGATCTAAGCCGGCTGATGTACAGCTGGTGCTTGTGTCAGGAAAATGTTCATTTTTCACTCCCCTGTTAACCTGTCCAGAAGAAACAGAAGAAAAAAAATATCTTGGCAGAATACGGGGCACCCAGGCCCTGAAAGGGAGAGTCATGCCCTGGCTCAGCCTGTGAACATAACCCAGCCCCATAGAGAGGTAATGATGTTTGGGAGCTCAGCAGACTGTGCATAATGATGCTCTGAGGAGGATTACTGCTTTGTATGAATAATACCATGATGCAGTGGTAAATGCATAGTGTAATGCCTCAAATCTACAGCCCAGGCTGGATGACAGACCCATCCTGGACCACCCTGCTGGCTACACAGATTAGCTGTCCCTGTGGGAAGAATTCCCTGAATTAACCAGTTTCCCATAGAGATCTCACTTGTTCAGGCATGGGTAACAAATGTACTTTTACTCCTTCCAGGATATGGAGAAGTGAAAACTTTCTAGCCAGAGAAATAAGGTTTTGAATGTAAGGCAGAAACACATTGCTTGCACAGCCTGCAACTCAACCTGTACTCAGTCATCCCTTCCAGTTTCTCCCTTCCCAGCTTCTCCTTAGCCAAGAGACCTGCACAATGCTTCTGGGATCCAGAGTAGCTTTCTGCTAAACATGACACACAAACGAGCAGCAGAATAGTGCACAGCCTAGTGCATGCAGGCACAATACACAAAGCCCTACCCCAAAGCATGGGCAGTTATGTTTGAGACTCTTCAGGACTTCCCTAACTCTTCCTGTTCCTTTCCCCCTTCTCAGGGTAATTCAGGAAAGCCTCCTTCAGGCAATAGGTGGATACAGCAGGGATGGAGCTGCAAAGCAAGAGTGAACAAGCAGTAGAAGAGGAGAGGAAAAATCCTTTTGGCATAGGAGTATGAAATGTCAGCTAAGACAGACACAGCTACTCTGTCAGGTATGCAAGAGTAATGGGGAGCAAGGAGAAAGTAACCAACTCCTTCCACTGGTGGGGCTGGATGTAGAAGAATGAATACTGTTTCTTGACAGCCTTAGAAAAGCCAACTAAATCTATATAAACTCATTTAAGGGTGCCCATTTAAATACAATGTAATTATTTATCTGTACACAGGCCTTCGGAAATAATTTTGGTTAAATACATCAGTTAGACTGGAGTTTCAAAGGAGAAAAAAAGGCAAATATATGCCCAAAACATCGTTTTTAAATAGTTTTAAAAAAAAAAATTGTTTTTAATCTCTATTTTTAAATAGAGATTAAAAAGCTCTAGGGTACTTTTGAAAGCCTTCACCTCAGTGCAGCCAGCCCTGGCCAGCTGCCTGATGATCTGCTCCAGCCCTTGGGCAGCAACCTACAAGAAATGTCTCTGCTGGTGGTGTTTGTATAAAATGCTGGCTTAGTTTTCAATAAGTGTGCTTTCAGGGAGAAGTTGTGGGCAAGCTTTCAACTAAAAAAATAGAAATTGCAGCCCTTTGACAGATGAGTTTGGCAATTAAAGGTGGCAGAGGCCTAAAATGGAAGGGTGGGGGCTAAGTGCCAAAATGTAAATAGAAATCTGAATGGCAAAGTGTAGGTGACATATAAGCTTTAATGAATGCTATGCTGAGTAAAGCATCTAGATGGACATCAAGAAAAAACACTTTTTGCTCAGCCAGCATGTATCACATGCCCTATAATAGTCGTAGGTGTCACAGACCACTGACAAAACAAAAAATAACCAATCAACCAAAGAAGAATGTTGTCAATTATTCAGGCTTATCTTGATAAACGTGATAAAAGCTTTAGCTTACAGAGAAAAAGTTTTGCTTCTAAAATGAATAAGAAATAAGAGGAACTATTAGAGTTCTTGGCATGTCTCAGCAAAATCATTAAACCAATAGGTATAGTACCACACATATACTGCATTTTAGATATTTGTTGCAACTACAAGGATTTCAGGATACAGAGCTTCACTGTTGTTTAGGCACTGCTTGGAAGCACAGATTTAGGCCACTTGTGTCTATAAACGTTTTAAATGTAATAGTTTGCATATGCTGCGATGATAGACTGCAGCAACTGCTGGACAAGTATTGGAAAGGTTTTTTTACTCCAAATAATTCTACACTGTGAAAAGGCTCAGAATGAAGTCATTAGTGAAAGAGAGAAATGAGCAGAAATTGTAATTGCCAATGCACATGCATTACAGTCAGCCATTAATGGATGAATAAGTCCCTATGATAGCTAAAGTGGATTTAAGCATAATGATACATTACAGTGGTGATCTGTGGTGAAATCTCTGATGCTTTAAAATTAAAAAGTCAAAAGAAATTAATATGTGCTCCAATTTCTAAAAAAAGAAAAAAAAAATAATCTTGCCTGGTTTATCCTGGCTTGTGTGTGTGAGCAGAAAAAAAAACCCACAAAAATGGTTCTATACAAATACATATTGTAACTGGTACGCCATAAATAATGTGACCAATATTCAAAAGAAAAGAAATGTAAAAACATAGCGACGAAATGGCTTATCACTTCATACTGTATTGGTAATAGAAGTATTGATTCATACTATGACATCAGTCTGTACCTCCCAACAGGGGTTGAAGGATTTCTTTTAAATATGAGACACGGTTCCCTTTATTTTGTTCAGATAAATCACACAAGGGGATTTTGTCAAATACATTTTCAAAGAACCAAAATTAAATTAAACCTGTAAATTTAGAGAGTGTCACTGAACTATGGCTTTCTTCAACATTGAAAAGTGTCTTGGAGAAAAATGAAGACATCCCCACAAAACAGCTATTTTGGAAATAAAGGCTGGAGCCTGGGAGCTGCTGTTGACTCATCCTGTTTCAGTGGTTTTCACAAAAACTGAGCACCTCTGAGGCTTGGGTTCAAAGGCATGGCTGGTCCCTTAGCTTATGATCACAGATCAGAGTGGTAGCTTTCCAGGAGTGTTTGCTTGATACTTGACTTTTCTTTTTCAGATAAAGACTGTGCACTTGCATCTTATCTGCAATAAGCCTTAAAACCCTCTCATAGCAGAAGCTCTAGAGTGAAGGAAGAGCTAAGAGGGAAGAAGGATTTAGATTAAGAGGAAAATCTTTCAGTTATGCAGTGAAGAATTCGGTGTTCTACACCCTCAGTCTATGTAAATCATTGCTGTTCAGCGGTGACGAGGAGATGTCAAATTCAAACTGTTCAGAGTCCAGCCCTTTCTTATTGCAGCATCTTTTATCCCTTAAAAGTGTAATACTGTACCTGGGAGAGCTGCAGGGGTGATGCTCAAGTTTTACTGTTACAATGCACCTACTTTGTGCTACATCCCAGTCAAATTTTCCATATAAAGTCTGTTTGCTTGGCCCAGAAAGATCACCATAATGTAAGTGGAAATTGTGGCAGTTCAGCAGAGCTGAAAGTGGCTGTATTCCTGCCCTTCTGCTCACTGCTGGCATGTGGGGTGGGAAATGGCCAAAGGGAAAGGGCAATGCTTGTACTGGGCATATGCTGCAGCAATCACCAGCCTGTGCTTCTGTAAGCGTAAGGCTACCAGCCAGCAAAGCAAAGCCAAAGCACCTCTTTTTATCACAAGCTCCTGACTTTCAAAGGTGCTCCTCATGCCTGGAGGATTTCTAAAGGAGAACTTCATGCCCACTCCTCTATCACATCCTGTACAGTGTATGTGTGAGGATTTTACTCAAGAGATTCATATGCAGCCACAAGTAGTGTTTTACCAATTAACATGATAGTACTGGGTTTAAATAGCTTCTGTTGTTTACAGATGGGCTGTCAAGACTGTCACTGGTGTATGACTATTTTTAATAGGAGCATAATCAATTAAATTGACTACATGTGTTCAAAACTGCCATGAGAAGCCTATTATACAAACACAGTACATTAGAAAAATCCCTTTACAGGAGTTACTCATTGAGAACCAAAATAAATTACAGAGTACCATGTGCCATGAGGACATTATTCATTCATGACAACATGAATTTGCCTTTGATGAACTCTACACTGTACAAAGGGAGCCACTGAAAAGTTACATGTGGTGGCACAGCAGGGACTGGTGCCAACAGTGAAAATATAGCAACCACTAAAAAGTATCTCAACTGTAACTGCATCTGTCACACACAGCCTTGGTGGGATTGGAGGAAACTCTAGGAGAAAGAAAATACTTTGGCTTTACTAGACCATCTGTGGGAGCCATGTGTTTTGCAATAGCTGATTTTTAGTCAGTCAGAAATCTTTGTCAAGTACAAATGCTAAGGCAGCCAACACAGAGACAAGGCAGCAACTCTGGGATTTGCATTGTTGAGTAACACGGTGCAGCTGGAATATGCTCTGCTGAGATTCCTATTGTCCAGACATGTGAAATGTTTCAGATGGTATTAGGGTCTCTTTCTTCCCCACTATGACCAGGCATTTTAAGGGTTGATTCAGATCCTGCTGCCTTTTTTCCTCCAAACAGGTGGATGGATTAGGATGATTATCTAAAAGAAACCATAAAAACAAATGCACTAGAGAAAGAGATTGTACTAATGTATATTGCAAAGCCTCAATTTAAACCCCGATTAGACAAAACTTCTGTGTTGTCTCACTTACTGTGAAGCAGAAGACAACCAGGGGACTGACTGAAATGTCTGTATCATAATATTCCCTTCCACAGGTAGAGTAGATTTGGGGAGGCGGGATGGAGAAAGAGGAATAGCACACATGAAGATTTTGTCTTTACATGCCACTGAGACTCATTATTCCTTGCAGACCTGAAAGATGGAAAATGCTCCTTGGTCCCAGAGTTTATCAGTATCTAGAGTAAAGCCTATGTTCCACTGCTGTAGAGACCCTCCACTCTACACGCAAGACCCTCTCAGTCAGCACCAAGCCCACTACACTGATGGGGAGACACTGATTTCCCATGTGCCTGACTCTCCTTTGCTCTTCCTAGAGAGCAAGGAGTTTACAATGAGCACATCATTTGTCTATAATTGCTGCTGTGAAGGTACCTTGCAGATACTTCCTCTGCATGATGGAGGCTGCTGAAAGCACACGCTGTGATTTTCCTCGGTAAGCTGTCATTCAAAACCAGCTAAGCAAACTGAGTGAGAGCTCTGTATCTATGGCTGATTTATGAGTAGCTCACATGGAATATTCTAAATCCAACCCCTTTTTATTTCATATATAGGTGTCTACCATGGCTCAGTATTTTCTGGCCCTTGATTGCTGAAGCAGGGCTCTTCCAAGCTTTTCACCTATGCCAGACCTTATTAACATGAAGCCATCTTTTCTTTATTAGGATGCAATGTTCACTTAGAACATGGTGGTTCTGAACTTGCTCCTGTCATTTATTTAAATCACTGGAATATCTAAGAGACATACAAACACTGCCTGCAAAAAAGTGGACATGCCTTGAAAGCTAAATAAATCTTTCAGGGGAAGTGTGTCTCAAGTTTCCCCTCAGATGTGGCTGCAAACATGCTCTCCAAGGTTCAACATTCTCCAGAGTATCACCACATGGATCACTCATCTGCTCCGCTATCCAATAAGCTGTCCCACAAGGGCTATGAGTGAAGCTATAGAGATTAGTCACCAGGGAGATCCCAGGCCCTGTGCTTAGTAAAGAAGACAAAAGTGGTTCTTGCCTCATGTGCTAAAAATGTCCAAAACTTTCCTTTCAGGAAATCGAGCTAAGAGAAGGCATTAATAAAGTATATTGATTCTGTTGTGTATATGCACCTGCCAGTAATCACCACCTCTCTTTTACTTGGGTGTGGCCCAAGACATCTAGCTTTCATTCGAAATATTAGGGTAATGGAATGGAAATTAGGAAAGATCCTTTATTATAGGTTAGAACAATTTTTATAATGTGTTCCTTTGCACCTAAGGTAGGGAGATATAAAATGCCAGAGTAATTGTTTAATTACACAAAAGGAGTCCAGACTTCATTCCAGACAGGATACTAACTAAATCTTGTAGACACATGTGAATGCAGAAAGGAGATTATATGAGTTATGCATATGAGTAATTTAATATGGAACAAAATATGTGAGCAAGCAATTGTGGGGAACATGAAAAGTCACATTGCACAAAAGTGCCCAGCATTACTTTGTGAATTAGCAATGCTGTGTGTCATTCAACTGTCGGAAAGAATCAAGAATGTCACTGTGACAAATTCTTCATATAGTATTACAGAAAGGTCTGCTGTGCTTGAAATTAAATTAAGCTGGCTTCTAGTGAGCATTAGCAATATAGCAGCAAGAGGTTTGTAGGGCCAGACCCATTCAGAAATTTACCTTCAATACGAAATAGCTATTCCAAGGCAGAATCTTGGACATGAATAATACCAAGCCTGCGTCAGTAAGTCTGGATTTGATGACAAAATATTAACATGTTCAGAATTTATACATTTAAAATTCTGTGCTGCCTTTTGGTTTCAATGGTAGTAAAAAACACTATAGCACTATTCAATGGTAGGAAAAAAAAAAACCCAAAAATCAGAACCTCTTACTGCTCACCAGTAGGAGAGAAGCAAATGCATTTTCTTCCTGAGGTTATGAAATGTGTACAATTGGGTATACACATGAAATATGCAAAATTGTTCTCCTGAAGGCTTGCCTTCATATTGTATAAAGAATGAAAACCAAAAGGCTTGCTGTAGTACTACAACAAAGAATATTATTAGAATTCAAAATATATTATTCAAAATGTGCAAACATGGAAAAAACCTCAGTTGCATTCAGCTGTTGACAAAAGATGGAGGGGAATTATCTAGGGTTTTGGTTGGGTTTCTTTCAGCCATTTTAAAGTGTTTTCAGCCATGAATGGAAATAGAAGCTCACAGAAGTCTCCCATAAAAATATCATTAATAAAATTCAGTTTCTATGTGGGGGAGTTCTTTCTGAAATGGAGTAAGCCACATATACTAACAAAGCAAACCTTGACCCAGAAGATTTTAATAACTGTATAAGTGTTCTGGGAAACAAGATATTGGGAACATCAGCTGTTAACATTAAGACATGACTTTTCTCATCGTACTACGTCATTATTCAGTGCCTCTGAGACAGTCCAGAAATGAAAATTATGACAATGATAACGCATTAAAATAAACTGGCAAAGCTATATAAACCAGTGGTAAAAATTTTGCAGCAAATGCACTCTCTTAAAATTGTTCAGCTCAATTTGTCTGTGGTAAATATAAAGGTCCAGAGGCAGTTGAAACACATTTACTGGGAGTATTTTCTGCCATATATAGTCTCACTGCTTATCAAATGTGAATAGAGGTGGTAGATTCCAGCTGAGGTGATGGTCTTTCTCTAAAGTGATTGCCACTGTATCTATTCCCTAATCAATTTTTTAAATGTTAGCGAGTTTTCACCTCAAATTTATTGTTGCCTGTTTAGGCACGAAGACAGAACAATGTATTTATTTTTATTTGATCTGTTACCTAGCTAATGCCTTTATTCACTTCTAAATGCCAGTCATGACCCTTTCTTTCACTGAAGAGACTAATCAAGGATACAGACGCTAATGAAGATGATCTTTTATTATCCAAGCTGTCTGGTTACATTACAGCTCAAAATCTAGTTTTAGAATTTGTGTTGAGGATAAATCAAACAGCAAAACAGCAGCTGTCATTTTGAACTATAGTTTTAAAAGAGGTCTTTATCCAGGCTTTGTTCAAATAGGCATAATAGTTTAAGTCATGGATTTGCCAGTACAGTCAGATACTGCTGAGTCTACAAAAATAGAAACTGGGGGAGTTTACTAATTAGAGAGTGTCTTGCCTTAAACTCTCCAACACAGAATGAGACATTTCCTTAATAACCACCTACATTTTTCATAAAGCTTTTCCTACTGTGTTTAGGGACTCTATCAGGCCTATGTCCACTGATAAAATCCTACCTTAGTTAGAACTAATTTCACTCTAAACTCTCTGAAATGTACCCATCTTAATGAGCACAATATCTTTGGTGAAATACAGAAGGGTGCTAGCAGCTAGGATTTTGCCTACTAATGATTAAAATTATGATCATATGGTGCATCCATATTGTATGTGGAAACAGTATTAATTCCAGAAAATCAGTGTTATGCTCCTGATCACCGTAACTGTAAGGAGAAAATACATACATGCATAAATTTACAGTAGCTGGAGGTAGCAGTTTCCCAGTTGATGGGTAACAGATATAATGTGCCTATTTCAGTATGGGGAAGACACACAGTCCTCTTGCCAATCAAAAGGGAAATCAGGATGTTTCTGTCTACTTGCTAATCTGAATCACAAATCAAGTAGAATTATACCTGATTTCAATATTTCGTGGGAATGGCCAAAATGGCTAACTTTAAAAGTCTCCCTGTTAATTATTACAAAGACAAGCTTTACTGGGTAATAGTGGGTTGAATTGTGTGTTGGTAAGAAACGACCCCGTTTTTGGAGTAGCAACAGGTAAGCACAACCCTTATTCTACCGATGATATGAGGATGGACCCTGCTGGTGGACCCATGAAATTGTAATGCCATTTCACCGACAGGGCTACTGTACATACTAAAGAAGAAAAGACATAGCACTCAACTTTGTGAAACTGCTGTGCATATAGAAGAACCTCAGAAAGTGCCTTTTGACCATCACGGATGGGCATTTGTCTGAAAGAAAGGAATGGTGATGATTTCAGGCAGCTGCTGTGTTATATACCTGAGCCATTGGTATCACGCAGACAGCTCTGCTGAATGCTTAGTGGATTCATTAACATCAGAATGAACCTTTTGTCCCTAAATAGGAGAGTATTTCCTGACAATGCTGCTAGCAACATTATTTTAAGTTGCTGGTACATTCACATCTGCAGGCAGACTTAATGGGGCCAGACACAGAGACAAAAGCTAGCTAATGTTAGAATTAATTTTCCAGTATTTTCCTCTTCTTGTTGCCAGACACAAAGTGTAGAAATTGAGTGGAAAGGAGAGGGAGAGTTTGAAGGGACCATCTGGCTCAGAGTCTTGGCCTCCAAAATTGCTCTTCAGAAGACACTTAATGCAAAACCTCCTGAAGTTTAGTCCATATTCTCCTATTTGTAGCAATTTATTTTAATTTTCCTCTCAAGTGCCTCCTCATTTTTTTTTACATTTTCCTTTTCTGTACATTTAACTATAAAAATATAGTTTTCTTGCTAATGCATTCCTTTTCTATATTTTTCCAGGGAAACTGTATTTCTTCTGTGCTATTTTTTCCCCCCTACTTAGTAAAAAATCAAAGTATTGAACTGCAGACCTAAAGCAATTCTACCCTTTTCCCTCCTTCCCAATGAAAACCTTGAGATTAATTCCCATCAGCCTTACAAACTAAATTCCTCTATTTCTTTACATTTACTGTTAGAAAGTGATATATAATTTTGTCCTAATTTTCTATTATTCAGTTCAAAAAAAACAAAATCTGTCACATTTACTTAATCCGGGTTTATTTTCTATGAGCATTTACTCTATGACTTTTTTGTTGTTTGTTAAATCAAAATCTAAAATAGCATTACTGTTTCACTGACTTCTCATCAAAAAGCTTGCTAAAAATAATATCCCAGATGTCTGGGCGTTATCATTTTTGGTGCTTTGTGTGATTTGGGTTTTTTGTGTTTGTTTTGTTTTGTTGTTTTGGGTTTTTTTTTTTCTTCTTTTCTTTTTTTCTTGTGTATGTGACACAGCATGTATTTGAGAAGATGAAATTTCCTCTAATGCTATGGTTTCCTTGTATGTATGTCTCCCATTGTTAGCTAGATCCATATCCAGCTCTGAAAAGTCTGTAATACTGTTTTTAGCATCCTTCTTAGGGTAACTTTTATTAGAAAATATTTTATTTTATTCTTGCTGCCACAGTGAAATCCATTCTATCAACTACTTAACAAATACCCAGCACAACCACCTCCCTCATTTCTCTTTTCTGAATGTATGAATGCTTTCATTCCACTTAGCCTTACCTTTCCCCCATTTTCTCACTTTTCCTGCAATGTCTTGTTTCACAACCATTCCAAGAATCTCAGTCTCTTTGCAAGCATAAAACAAACCTTTCAGTGGTTTCTACCAAACCAGGCCAGATATACATAGAATATGTGCATTCTTGTGAGTTCCTTTACTCACAGCTAAATCTTTGATATAAAGTCATACAATCACAGCATATAGATTGTTTCAACTGCTTACACCATTTGTACAGGGAGCAGAGATTATCTGAGACTCACTCAACTTTATCAGGCAATTACCTCAACTTAAACAAGGGAGATTTAGGTTAGATGTAAGGAAGAAATTATTTACTGTGAGAGTAGTGAGGCACTGGAACAAGTTGCAAAGAGAAGTTGTGGCTGCCCCATTCCTGGAAGTGTTCAAGGCCAAGTTGGATGGGACTTGGAGCAACCGGGTCTAGTGGGAGGCATCCCTGCCCATGGCAGAGAGGTTGGAACTAGATGATCTTAAGGTACTTTCCAACCCAAACCATTCTATGATTCTGTGATTCTTCACCTATCTCCTATCCTTTTGGAAAAATCACACCAAACACAATCTCCTTTAAGAAAACATAGTGTAATTGTGAATGCTTGAATATACTGTAATCATAGAGAAATCACTGATTGCTCTTCAAACTCTTGAATCCTTTTCGTCTGTCTTTCTGGACAGGAACGATCCCTGCTCCTTTCATTGTTGAACTATTTTTTCTACATCAGATTAAACAGTTTGCTGTCTATGGCAAAAACCTGGCTGGCTTCTCTGATGTGAAGAGCAACCAGTGGCCTTTTTCCCCTTTATATCAGCTTTCTCTTCAGTCCTGAGTCTACCTAATGTGCCCTTGTTCCCTGGTAGACAGCACCTTTTTAATTCTCTTTCATAACATGCCTACTTATTCCTCTCGGTAATGAGGCTCAAGTGATGCACTGACACTAACAAGAGACACATCAATTTCTCTTTGGTATTCTTTCTTCTGCTCATTTTTCTTTCTCTGCTTCATCCTGCCTTTGAACATCTCTGGAGCATTTGCCTATCTCTCCTGAATACTGTATCTAAGTGCTCCTATTGTTTCGTTGTCTGCTCACTGCAGGTTAGTCCTTTTTTCTTACTATCTCCTTACATCATGCTGCTGGCTTTTTTCCTTAACAGAATGAGCCCTGTGCTTGCGTTCTCTTGCACACAGCCAGGTGTTTTCCTCATAGTCACGTGGTGACAGTGGTCTCCTTTCTTTTATATAGATTTTTCTTTTGGTTCCTCTTGTATGCCGGGTATCTGCATATCACCTCAGCTTTCTGTAACACCTATAAAACTCTGAAATCTATTGTTGTCTTCATTTACACCTTCAAGACCTGAAATTTCTCCTTCAGCAGCTCTACCGGGAAATATTTTGTATGAAGAACCAGCTCTAAAATGATGTTAATCTCACAGCTCCAACATCCGGCCGTCTCCATGGCCTGTGCCATACTTGATGTTTTCCTCACTGGTGCTGTAGATGCCATCTCCATCTACCTTAACATTTCCTATTAGAAGAAAGAAACAAATCCCATCTCTCTATATGACACTCCTAACTGACAAGTAAACTGATGGTTGCTGCCCTGTTGACAGATTACTCTGCATGCCTTCTTCTGTTTTAAAGGTCTCTAGTGGAGTCAGTCCTTCCCTTGATTTGGCTGAGCTAGGATGAGCTTCCTACTCATTCAGCCTGTACAAGATAAAAACCAGAAAAACTAGAAATCACTCTCTCCCATGATCATCACCAAAATTTTCTACGAAAGAGAAACTCATATTAAATCAAATGGCAAATTAATTGGCTGCTCCACTAAACAAAATCTTCCCAACAAGATTAGAGTGTCCGCCTTACCTGAAAAAATTTACAGCAACTAGCCATGATTTTATAGAATTAACAAAACAACTGCGTATTCCAGGTTGAAGAGAAAGTATACAGCAGATTAGCTGTTCTTGCAATATGGCACGGAAAGAAAAAACTGATTATGATCTGAGGCTCAGCTCAGATCTAATGGAACAAAGGCAAATTTTTTTTATCCTATAGTTGTGTCAATGCATTATCTTCTACAGTTCTGAGAATGTTATTACTAGATAGACGTTCACAGCAGGAAGAAGGGTTTTTAAGGAGCAAAAGTAAATTATCCAAAATTAGAGGAATTCTTACATAGCAAAATACCTTTAAATACTGAAATACGTACTTCCTTACCCAATGATGATGACCATGAAAGTTGCACAACAGCTGGTGATAAATAAGAAATCTTGGGATAAACTGAAAAGTGTATCCATTTAGTAAGAAGACATTGCCTGTATTTCACTCTGACAGTAGCTACATATTATGGGAAGACCAACACCAAATATAAAAAATAGTAGACTCATATTGATTTAGAGTTTAACAGTATTTCATCAGTGAAACAATAGGAAAATTATTCCTTTAGAGTTGATGATTCAGTAAGATACTGGATATTGTCTTTCAAGATTTAATGGGGAAAATCCACTTTTCCCTTTGGTCAATCATCATGGATGACCTAGTCTTTTTTTTTTTTGTTGAAGTCTTTGAAAATCCATCTGTATAGCTTCCATTACGCTGTTAATACCTTTCAGACTTTATACAGATTGGGGAAAAAAGGAAGGAAGATTTCTTTCAGTTCTCAGTACCATCATATGCACTGTGCTGTTTAGTAATAGCTTAAGAAAATTAATTTGCAGGACTTTATGAATCACAGTCAAATAACATGGCAATAATATAATTTAAAAGTATAATACTAAGTTAAATATTTGTCATCTTGCAATTTTCACAAGATTGTTTTAGAATAATATAGTAGATCTCTCTTAAGAAGATTAGAGCTTTAAATGTTCTTACTACAGTCATCCAAGGAAAGTTAAGATGATGACGCAGCTGGCTTTGTGGGACTCCAATTTATTTTTTTCTCTCTAATACTTGAGACACGGAATTTGTTACCAAATTTTGATCAAAAAAACCCCAAAACCAAAAAAATCCACTCTTAAACCTAAGACTCTTTGCTTTTTTCTAAACAAAAGTACAAGGTCTAGAAACAAGAAGTGGGAAATAATCTTTACGAAATAGTCAACATTTTTGGAACAACTGAAAATAAAAGAGAACTTCAAAAGGAGAAGTCATCACAAATAATTGGACATGACCAGCTCAGTGACATTTTTCAAGCACAAGAAATTGAAAAACATGCACTTTATTGCCTGTGTCTGTATGCAGTTCTGAGAGACTGTGCGTAGCCTCCATGGAAAATTACCTGGTGTGGGCTGTTAGAGGTATTAAAACCTAAGTATATGCTGATGTGTTAGCTAATTAAATTAAAACTAACTCAGATACATCTGGACAAGAGACCAAAAGTCCTCAAGTGATAGTGTTCATATGTCCTAGATTAGGAGATGAAACAAGTGGGATTAATTCAATATTAGGTAAGTGCAATGATATTTGTACATTCCAGCCCTGCTAGTGGAAGTCAGTACACTGACCTGGCAAAACCAGAACCGTATATAAAAGTGTATGTGGAAAATACCAGATCAGACAATGTACCTTAAAAATAATAAGCTGACTAAATGATGGCCATGAAAAGTGTAACTGCCGAAGACCACAGCCTTTAAACCAGATATTAAAACAAAGATGAAAAAAAAAACCCTCAGGAGGAAAAAGTACTTCTTTAATGGTGACTTGGAACAACACTAGCAGCCCCTAACTGCCTTAAGCTCACTCCTTTCCTTCTTTGTTTTCGCAGGGAATTTGTTTATGTGGGAACTAAGCAGGAGCTTGAGTAAAGACCTTGAGATTTGGCCCCTGGAAAAGACCATATCAGTGCTAGCAGACATGAGTGAATTATCCACTGCTAAACAGAGATGAAGGACTTTATCTTCTTATTATGGGCAAGCGCTGATAAATGATTGTGTAATTAAAATGGAAATTGAGTCCTGTGCTGCACTGACTGTGGTGTGAGGAGGCATGCTGAGGTGGTGCGAGTCCTCACACTTCGGTGACAAGTATAAGGTTAGGCAACTGTTCCCAACTCTCAGTATCCAAGACAATCATCTGGTATTCCTCCCGCAATAACTTCCTCCATTACATGCTTCGACACTTATCGACAGTCAAGGAGCAAGCTGTTACCAGCAACAAAAGGTTTTGCCAGGTGGTCTTAAAGTCTGGTAATTCAGTTACACTGGTGGTGTGATCAGATAGCAGCACTAATTCTGGTGAAGCCATTTCAGATTTATCTCAGGAACACAAACAGTCACCCTTTGTGTACTAAAACAAAGAAAAATTGAAGTTTTGGAGGAAACTTATGGTAAAATAAAATTATTCATGTGAAGTAAGTGCCTGATATAAATAAAGTATAGTAATAATGTTGTTACAACAGTGACATTCTAAGCATATAAGCCGTACTAGGTTTACAGAGAGAGGTAATAGCTTTTACTGTACTAGTGAGGTCATTGTGAAAAAAAAGCAGAGAAGCTTTCAAGCACACAGTCTTCTTCATTTCAGAGTTTGGTAATAGGCATGCAAACTGAACCACTGCAAAAATAATTAAAAGAGTTTTGCTTGGGAAATTGGCCTCATCAATCATTAACAAGAGTTGCCAAAAATATGCACTTTTCATAGGCAGCGAGAAGGGAAGCTGCAGAAATCATCTATCACTTGCTAGAAGCTGCTCATACACTCCAGAAATCCTTAATAATGAAATTGATTTAAATCCCAAATTCAGCCCAGCTGAAAGCCCAGTTTTTGAAGCTTGATAATACTACAAATGCTTCTACATCTTTTTCTAAAGTTTCCAAGTGTGTGAATTAGTCATTTTCTGTAGCATGTAGAATATCAACAGGTTACTGCTTTACCCAGTTCCCAGTTAGGCATCAGCTTTTTATAACTCTCAATTGGACCAAAGTTAATTACTAATACTGAGAAACAGTTGGCCTTCATCTGGTTGGCAACTGAATGCCAGAACCTAAAAACAGAGCTAGTAGGGATGCTAAAATGTAGGATGTGGAACACAAACTGGGGGAGAGGTGAGTAATTGAGAAACTCTTCATGGATGAAATAAAATGGACCGGTGGGAGAAGATGAAGAAAGTGACTGGAAATGTGGATTGAGGATCATTAAGAGACTATCTGCCCTGTATGGTGAACTACCATGCTGAGACCTACCACAGATCAGAGCACCTGGATCCGTGCAGCGCACAGAAACACAGTGTACATAGTTCCGACAGTGCTCTAGGTGGCTATGTAAGACCATGGTTCCCAGGTTAATAAACTCTGCCAGTAAGCTCATCACTGCGTGCTCCTGAGACACTGTGGTCTCCAGTATCCAAAATGTTACAGTGTGGCATTCCAATACAGGCATCCTTTAAAGATATTTATCTATAAGTGAATATTCTACAGTTAAGGAGGGAGGAAGGATTGATTTGGAAATACAGACCGTTCTGAAGTAGTCTTTATCCTGTACCCCATATGGTCTGTACAATGTCTGTAACTTCATCTTCTTTCTTTTCCATGTTCTTCCCTCTTTTTTCCCCTACGTGACCAAGATGTCTGTGGCAAACTTTCTGTTGGGCAACTTTATGCATGCTGATGTGTTTAGTGCTTACTACTTATGCTGTCCCTTTTCAGGGAGGAGGATGGAACAATCCTGAGCTGCAGATGAAACTGAACATGATAGAGATACATCACTGGAAACAGCAGAGCAATTCGATTGATTTGAATAGTCCATTTGCTGGAGGCAGTGGGGAGGAGAGAGGGCAGAAATCAATAGAATATGGATAGCTAATAAGGTAAAAGGCTGGTCTTTCTCTGGAGTCCTGTGGTTCAAAGTTCATCCTGATGACCCTTGCATATGAGTTTAAGAGTTTTACCTTAATTCCCAGTAAACAAACATCTATTTCATGAAGCCACTTTTCAGTTTGAGCTTAACTGAGAAGGTCAGCAACGTTCAGTGATAGCTAGTAGCAGAAATGTTGTAGATCAGGTTCTTTATAAAACCTGTGGAAAAAAAAGTTCATAGTCACTCTTGTGCACTAAGCCTGGATCTTACCACTACTGGATGAAGCACATTAGGAATAACAGTCAGGAGGGTATGAAAGAACTCACTGGGATATTTGTCTACAATATACACTGGTAATGAAACTGGAGTCAGCCCCAGTGAAATCAGTGCTGCCGAACCTGAGATTTGAGGCAACTTTCAGCATGGTTCATGGATCTAGTGAACTTGCACATCAGTATCTCATTTAAAGATATTCAAGCCTTGGCCATGAGTCAGCTGGGTTTGTATATAGAAAACCAATGATGCATTCCTGACTTTTGCTGGATTCCTCAGACCTGCTGTGGCATTTCACTGCACCATGCAGGAACATGGCAAAATTTCTCCTTGTACAATCTCTTTATGGACAAGCACAGTGAGATGAAAACAACACGGAAATAGTCTAAGAGAGGTTCAAAGTCAGGTGCTCTATGCTTCTGTTTTATAAGCTATGGAGTTGCTGAGCACTTACATGGTAGAGACTGCATGCAAAGAAACTCAAATTTCTCTCCTGAACTGGCAAAGTACTTCTTATGATCAAAGCGAGGGAAAAAAAGTGGTGGCGCAGCGGTGTTAATTTTTGGCAAAATAGCAATAACTAACAAAGATCCACTTCAATGTCATTTGCTTGTTTTAATCTGTGTACTAAAAGCATTTTCTTGACTTACCTCAGTGGAACTAAGGGAAGACCTGTTTGATTCTTTTTTTCAGTCATTTCCAGTATCACTGCAGCTCAACATTACTATTTTCCTGGATCTTATCAGTCAGTAGGGTGATATTTTGGCTAACAAAACTCTGTGCAACCTGAAATTTAAGCCTTTATGTTAACACTGAAACTGTCCTAAATTTTGGGGAGTAGGCGTTGCTTAAAGAAGAGTGAATTTTGGAGTCCAATAATGTTTTGTCACAGTAGCAATATTCATACAATTCTGAAAGATGTCAGCATTAGTGTCATGCACATCCATGGGAAACCAAAAATTTGCATAATATTATTATGAAGTGGTAAACTGGCAGGAGAGGTTCATAGCCTCATTTAGAATATTTTTACATTTCCTCACCTAAAAATGGATTTTTGAAAATTAAAAAATTCCAAAAATTACTTGCCAAACATTGCACTAGGATCTAATTTGTCTGTTGTACTATATACTAGTAAGCCACACAGAGTAACAACAGTATGATGCAAAATTATTCTAATGAAATGCCTCTAAGACTTTGAGATGTTTGGTATGACTTTCATCTTGCAGAAGCAACAGACAATGGTGTCTACAAACTATTTTCTCATACATTTTTATTGCTACTGTGTCTGGAAATGAGTGAATATTTTTTAACAACTTTCATTTAATCTGAACTATTTTACCTATATCAAATGTGCAAAATGCCATAACTATAAGAAATGCCTGAGGCAGAGGATTGAGATGTATGGACTAGGGCCTTTTGTTGTGTAAATGACCTGTAAAGGATATAACTCTTACCAGAAGGCTTATAGATTAGCTTCAGATTAGTTTTCCAATAATGAATGAAAAATAAATATCAGAAAATAAATGAGTAAATGGGAAAGCCTTTACTTATTCTGCACTCATACAATACGTGTCTGAGTACAAACGTTCCCCAAAACACACTGAAGAAGCAGGGGTGAGGGAAAGAGGGGGAAACAAATACCTATGAGTTTTCTCAGGTTGCAAATACAGGGTGTTTATACAGTACTGGTCGATCTTTAGCTGCTATAAAGAGGATTAGTTCCACAAAAGTTACTGCCCTCCTGAAGGCAGTGAAGTTATGCTGATGTCCTCCAAACACATGGCCAAACAGGGAACAGGACCAATTCATCCTTAAAAACATGTGGTAATCCATGTGCAGTAGTGGCAAAACAGAAAAATCTCCTGGGAAATTAACCCTATGACGAGCCACTGGCATTTGCACTGTGCATGGTACCTATTTACTGCCACCACTGTTGGAGATATTAGAAAAGGTTTTCAGGATTTTCTTACAATCATCATTCTGAAATTGGCCCTCAGTCACAGTTTAGCCATTAGCTTCTTCCCTGACACCACCATTCTTTCCTCTGCTGGTGCCTCAAGTCCTTCCAGTGACCCACACAGATAAGTCTACTTCTCTGGCTTCTCCAGTATTATGTCTAATGACACCATCTATCTCCTTTTCCACCCAGGGAACATGTGAGGTTCTTCAGTAGCACTGCTTCTCCAGTCTTTTGGTCAGCACCACTGCATGCTGATGACTTGTAATCAAGCTTTTTGGTGGGAAAAGCGAAATATTTCCCTGACCTCTTGACTGTGCCAGGCTGTGGCTGGCTGTGGGTTCCAAGCACTGTTCAAGCAGCCATGCCTTGGAAAGATGAGCACTCAGGAAAGGCACCAGAATTCCCAGGGAAAGAAGAGAGATTTGAAGACAGAAGGGTTCAGTCACAGACTGCAGGAGAGGTGGACACCACCTGGAAGGAAAACAACTGTCCAGTACACATAATGCTCCTTCTCAGAAGTGCTACTGTGGCAAATTAAAGTGAGCAGATGCAGCTCACTAGCTGAGGAGGAGGACTGGGTTTTTTGCTTTTAAAGTTCTTACAAAGACCGAGGTCTTCAGACACTTCCATGCATGCCTTCAGGCAATCTGACAGATAAAATCCTCCAGTAACTAAAGTTGTAATCTCTTCTGAATGTGCTTTTATATTTCAAACCAAGTCCATGACAAGAACAGGATATTTAAGTCCATGCCCAATTTAGCCTCACATTTCTGTCACTGTCACTTCTTTGATAGTGGTTATACTTTTATCAGGTTATTTTATCTTTCATCTTCTCACCCACTATGAAATTTCAGTCGAAATAGCTGAAATCACTCACATGATTCTGAACTGACAAACAAATTCTTTAAAAAGAGGGGGGAAATCTTAACTGTCATATGTTTCCATGTATCCGTCATTTCTTTGCATAAAAAGCATAATGCAAAATTTGACTTTTTGCCCAATGTAGGTTTTTCCCCAGTTTTAGATTTAATATGTGACCCCTGTATTTAAGGACTTTTGTATTTATCTTCCTTGGTATTTGTAATAGCAAAAGTTCTACAGCACCTCTAAATTGTTTTTCAGTTTTGTCCTTGTGTGGTGTCAGTTCTTTGTTGTTAAAACAGATTTACAGAGACTGTGACAGTAACAGCAGCAGCCTGTAATCTGTCAAGTCTGTCTGAAGTGTCCTTCAGTTGCCTTTGTAAATTTAGTGCATCTGTATGAAGCCCCTTGTTGTGTAAAATATATGCTCTGGTTTTGATCAAGTCCTCCATATGCTCACAGAAAATTTTGAGACACTTCTTATAGTTGTATGTAGATGTGGAGACAGATTCTAGGCTCTCTGATACATCTCTTTGTGCCTTTTTGCTACTACAATAATTTTTTCACATTTCTCATTTTTGTGCTATATTGATGATAATATTGACACAGGAAAAGGTTGTAACTTTTCTGGTTTCTACTTTTCAGGCTCTTTTTGTGGCGTAATTGCCAACTGGTCCTTTCCAGTTTGTTTGTTGGAAGCTTGTTCTATATTCAGTTTTTAGTTGTAGAGCTGAACATCAGCTTTTCTTAAATGAAGCTGCTATAAATAAAACAATGGAAAACTTGGATCAGGGATTTAAATGAGCAGATAAAATAATAGTTCAAAAATGTCTGTCTGTGGCTTTAATTGCTTCCATATCCTACTCTTCTATTTCAAACATTTGAGAAAATGACACCAGGGAATTATCCAGGTTTTGGCTCTTTTTGAAAGCAATGACCACCGTTTTCCATAAAGCTAAGAAAATTAAGCCTACTGCCCACAGTCCATTAAACAAAATAAGATGACTTGCAGCAAAGTACCTTACTCTTTGCTGGGGTTGTCCATCCTCCTGATATCTGATAGATTCGTTATACATCAAGGTAGTACACTTAGTGGGTTGCTAAATGAGAAGCCACCACATAGATAAACATAGATATACAGGACAAAGCCCATCTCCTTGTCTTCAGGATTCATCTCTTTAAGCTGGAGTTAGACACAAAACCCACTTATTTTTTATGAAACGCAGCTGGGCAATGTAACAGTGACATTTCCTTCTTGTACCCCTCTCCTGAGGAGTTAAGAACATTCCTCTTGTATGAACCTGAGACAGGTTACGCACCTCTGCCTTTGGAAAGTGCAGCTGACAGCCGGTGACTTCCAGCTGCCAAGAGAGTGCTCCACTGCCAAGTAAAGGACAGGCTTGCATGGGCATTCCTTTTTTTTTTTTTTTGTTCAGTTAAAATTGTTCCATTTGTTATAATATAGTGAAACATTCACAGTAGCCTGAGGGCCTGGGGTCTCTGGTGGGAGTTCCAAGTCCTAGCTTCACCTGTGTTTTAAGTTCCTGTCTGATAGTTGTGCTCCCTAAACCCCTACAGTGACTCACATCTGGTTACATATGGAAACTGCAGGAGTTAAGTAGCTTTTGAATTCCAGCAGGTTTGAAAAGTTTTGTGGAAACACGACTTGTGGAAAGCAGTGGCAAAACTCACCCTTTATCAATGTCTCAGGGGAGATACAACAAGCTCCACTGTCCACTGTTCTCAAGGATAGAAAGTTACCTTAGGTTGAACCAGGCACTTTGCTTCCCCATGCTCTCCAGGCTGACAACTCAGGGTCCCCTTGTTAGTGAGTGCTTAAGAGTGCATAGGTTTCTGTTAGCAGAAATTAGCGCACCCTGAATTTCTGATGTCTCCAGGAATAGGCAGCATCTGAACAGGGTATGTCGAAGTTCTCTGTTTGTGGGAGCATGTAGTTGGCCTGACATGTAAATAAGCTATCTATCTAGATCAATTTTTTTTCATGTATTCTGAGTTTTTGACCTCTGCTTCAATTTCAAGCATACAAGAAAGAAATGCATTTCCTGATTCTTAGTAAGTAATGAATATTAAGCATGCATGTGTGGTATTTCTCACTGATCACTGATTACAGCAAAAAGTGCTACAATCAGGCATGAATCCAACATTGGAAACTAACAATAAGATAACCTATCATGTTTATACTACATTGAAGCACCATATGTTTACTTATGCACTGAAATACGCAGAGCAGTTATGGTGTCCAGTGAGTCCAGCCAGTTTGTACACTCTTCATTTTTCCCTCAGAGATCTACCAAGAAATCCACCAGTCTCTTCTTATTTCCAGGTTTTCAGGATGGCTAAGGTTTTGGCATCAAAATCGTTAAGCATCCCTTATTTACTTCCATAAATGTGGAGAGTACCATTCATCTCCCCAGAAAAGTAAACCCGAAGCTCAATATCGTACTAAACCTTTTCAATAAAACCACAATTCTTTTTGTAATCTTATTGATAGACAATGAAGAAAAATACAAATATCATGGAAGCATACATTAAAAATGGAAAGGACATACCAGATCAATTAGCTAACCTCCTTGCAAATGAGGTGCTATTCCTCCCTCTAAAATACAATTTATGTTTTCTAATTCGTATTTACCACAACCATTCAGGTGTACAGAAGAAACTAACACTTTAATGACTGAGAAGCCTTTGCGAATGATTGAACTTTGGGGAAAATTAAATAGTATGAAATCTGCAGAAAACAGAGCTGTCAAAACTGCGCTGGGTGCCCACGTGGTGATCAGATGTTTCTATACCAGACATCTTTGAAAGATGCAGGTCTGAAATGGGCACATTGGGGTCTGAAATGCAAATTCCCCAGGTTTTATATGTAAGACATTTAAGCTGAAAAGCTCAGAGCAAACTGTGCTCCCCTGTGGATACTGAAGGGTTACAAGTGTACGTAAGTCAAAACACAGGCTTACATTGAGGCTGAAATTACAGTAGCTTAGTAACAAGAGAAATATTCTGATGATGGAATGAACCCAGAAATAACTGATGTTAAATTAGCCTGGTAAATGGGCAATTAGCATGGATGTGGTGCATACAAATATGCCTCAGGTATTACCATGCTAATTACTCAGAGGATACGTTGTTCAGACCTTCACTGCCATTTGTCTTTTTCCTTCAGTTTGTGGGTACATGCCATATTGCAGCTAAGTTTTGTTGTGGAAAAAGAAAGAGTACAGCAGATCTCCTTGATAACCATTGTGTGCTGTCCTCAGCTTGTTTAGCATTGACCTTCCCTTGATGCAGTGTATGCGGCCAGCTAATGCTTTTGATCTACGCAGGCAAGAGCTCTGTTGAGGTGGGGGAGCACCAAGAACAGATCAGGTGAGTATATAACCCTGGTAAAAAACAGCAAAAAAAAAGAAAAAAAAAAATCTGGCTGATTAAGATACATCTTCTATTCATTGATATCTATTTATTGCAGGAACTATAATGAAGACTGAAAAAAAAAATCAAAAACCCAGAAAAAAGATGTCTGATCTGTCAGGACCATTAGACTTCGGAGAGATTTTCTGAAGCTGAGATGGATCATTAATGAGTGGTTTCAAACCACTACAGTAATTTTGTCTTTATGGATTTCCATTATTCGAGCAGTGGTAGAAATATATTAATTAATTTTTCACTGATGCATCTAAGTAGCCTTTACACACAGCAGACAAATAAAATCAACACAGAAATCATGGTTTAATTATTTACCTAGCAACAACTTAGAATCAATACAACATCTCTTACTGACTGTGAGAACTTAATCTCCTTTCTGTTCCTTTTATGTGGCTATCATGCAATCAGGAGACAGAAGACGACGGGATTTTGCTCGTATAATTATAGCTCATCAAAACTGCCTTCATGAACAATTCATTTGTTGGATTTGACCCATTTTCTTCTGCAGAATTATCTGTGAACTGATCATGGCTTTTATTATTTGGTTGATGAAGAGCTTTTTCCAAACATGTGAGTCTGACTATAGCAAGTACTTCTTCAAGTGTTTGTTATTTAGAGTTCTCTGGTTGGATCCTGCCAGCTCCCTCATGCAATATAATCTTTTTTTACTCTTTGATTAAATAGACCTTCTTTACAAAGTGGAGACATGCCAAAGAAAATACTAGAGTGCTGAAACTTTCTCAGGGAGAAATGCGAATATTCTACGGAGACTTACCAGGAAATCTTAAGGCCTGAAGTGACAAAGTGTAGGTATGATGCAAAATAGGGATAACAACTTACCTCTCCATTTAACCATTTTATTTCTGTCTCAATATATCTCTTTATTAAAACAGGGTCCAGCCTTCCTAAATTTCAGGACTTTTTAGAAATTATTTAACATTAAATCTCAAGTGTTATAGGTAACACCTGCTAACAGGATCTGGTTATTTTGAGTCAGTGTCAGAAAGAAACTCTCTCATAGTTCCCTAGAAAAAAATAATGCTCAGAGAAAATATTGTAAATGGTGTAACACACTGTAAATATCACTACAAGTAACTTTCAAAGGAATCTTAGAATGCAGACTTACTTATGCTACTCCTACAGATTTCCCTACTCCTGCCATGCTTAGGTCCGCTGCAGATTTCTGGTTAAATAGAGAGTGTCAGCTTTTATGCTCTCATACATGTGCACCCGTTTAACTTCGTCCTCCAGTTTCTCCAAGATGACTTCTCAGTCATTACAGAATGGTGATATTAAGCGCTGTGGTCTACCTGGGATTTTGACACCTTCCAAGAAACAGG
This sequence comes from Strigops habroptila, assembly GCF_004027225.2. Taxonomy (NCBI): domain Eukaryota; kingdom Metazoa; phylum Chordata; class Aves; order Psittaciformes; family Psittacidae; genus Strigops; species Strigops habroptila. The sequence continues at coordinate 61,013,404 of NC_044278.2, forward strand.
CAGTTCCCTCCCTCCTCTCTGCCCACACACAAACCCCCACTACTCACTTATCATAAGAAATATTTTCTGTCTCATTCAATAAAATAAGTAACACTGAACTAAAATCCCTTACAAGAAGTTTTCCCAGCAAATAAAGCTGAAATTATATTCTCATCCCTAGTCAAAGCACTGCAAATTTGGGGAACCTGCTCTCACATATAGCGCACTCTCATGTATTATGTGTTATGCCAGTCAGCCACCAAGCCTCTAACTTTTAAATTTGCATTGTCCCCACTCAACTGTCAATGTGCTCTGATTAACTTGTCTCTCTAACAGAAATGTGTGTGAAGCCTGAAAATCTTTTCCTCAAATGCAATCTTCCAACACACTTGCGTAAGCACTTACAAAGTAACGACTATCCTTTGCACTGGCCTTTCTGAGGTTTCATCTCACCACACTCTTGTCGAGACAAATAATACTCAAGATAAAGTGCATGTCACATCCCATCGCTCCTTTCCTGCTCTGTTGCATCAAACAAAATCAAACTGGTGCAATCTAATGTGGACAAGTGACACAGATTGAATGATTCATTTCAAATCCAGGGAAACAAAACAAGAAAGAAAGAAAAGTGCTCTGAGAAAGAAAAGCGCCATGAGAACAAGATGTGTGTTCTCCTCCATAATAAAACACTATGTCCTCAGCATTGATTTTTATCTGAAGAAACACTATGCCCTTTGAGCACTGGATCCACAGAAGCCTCCTCTCATTCAGATTGATTTCTGAGGCTGGGCTGGGGGTTCTAGTGGGAACTTCTCTGCATCAGACAGTGATAAAGAATTATAGAATCATAGAATAGTTTTGGTTAGAAGAAACCTTAATGATCAAGTAGTTCCAATGTCCTTGCCATAGCAGGGACCCCTTCCACTAGACCAGATTGCTCAAAGCCCCATCCAACCCAGTCTTGAACAATGCGAGGGATGGGGTATCCGCAGCTTTCCAGGGCAATCTATCGCCCTCATAGTGAAGAATTTATTCTAATATCTAATTTAAATCTACCCTCTTTCAGTTTAAAACCATTATCCCTTATCCTATCACTAGACTCCCTGATAAATAGCCCCTACCTATCTTTCCTGTAAGCCCACTTTTGGTACTGAAAGCTTTCTCGTCTGCAGGATAAACAACCTCAACCCTACCACCTGGTGTTCATAGGAGAGGTTCATACAGTCTCGTTCAATAACTTACAGATTCTCCCCTGCCTGAGGGACTAGATAGAATCATAGAATCATAGAATAGTTAGGGTTGGAAAGGACCTTAAGATCATCTAGTTCCAACCCCCCTGCCATGGGCAGGGACACCACACACTAAACCATGTCACCCAAAACTCTGTCCAACCTGGCCTTAAACACTGCCAGGGATGGAGCATCCACGACTTCCTTGGGCAACCTGTTCCAGTGCCTCAGCACCCTCACTGTAAAGAACTTCTTCCTTATGTCTCACCTGAACTTCCCCTGTTAAAGTCTGAACCCATTACTCCTTGTCCTGCCACTACAGTCCCTAATGAAGAATCCCTCCCCAGCATCCTTATAGGCCCCCTTCAGATACTGGAAGGCTGCTCTGAGGTCTCCACGCAGCCTTCTCTTCTTCAGGCTGAACAGCCCCAACTTTCTCAGCCTGTCCTCATATGGGAGGTGCTCCAGCCCTCTTATCATCCTCGTGGCCCTCCTCTGGACTTGGTCCAACAGCTCCATGTCCTTTTTATGATGAGAACACCAGAACTGTACACAATACTCCAAGTGAGGTCTCATGAGAGCAGAGTAGAGGGGCCGTATCACCTCCTTTGACCTGCTGGTCACGCTTCTTTTGATGCAGCCCAGGATACGGTTGGCTTTCTGGCTGCAAGCGCACACTGCTGGCTAATGTTAAGCTTCTCATCAACCAACACCCCCAAGTCCTTCTCTGCAGGGCTGCTCTGAATCTCTTCTCTGCCCAACCTGTAGCTGTGCCTGGGATCGCCCTGACCGAGGTGTAGGACCTTGCACTATGCTTGGTTAAACTTCATAAGGTTGGCAGTGGTCCACCTCATAAGCGTGTCAAGGTCCCTCTGGATGGCATCCCTTCCCTCCAGTGTATCAACCAAATCACACAGCTTGGTGTCGTTGTCAAACTTGCTGAGGGCGCACTCAATCCCACTGTCCATGTCGCTGACAAAGATGTTGAACAAGACAGGTCCCAACACTGATCCCTGAGGGACACCACTCGTTACTATTTTCCAACTGGACATTGAACCATTTACAACTCTTTGCATGCGGCCATCGAGCCAGTTCTTTATCCACTGAGTGGTCCATCTGTCAAATTGATGTCTCTCCAATTTAGAGACAAGGATGTCATGCGGGACAGTGTCAAACTCTTCACACAAGTCCAGGTAGATGACGTCAACTGCTCTGCAAAAATGACACACATCTAGTCCCTTTCCTTGCTCAGGACATCTCAAAGACATCTCTCCTCAACCCTGCAGTTAAACTTCATGAAAGACAGAAGAATCTAAAACCTTTGCGGGTTTTTTTTTCTTCCTCCACTCTTTCACTGACATCAGCCATGAAGTTCAACAGTTACAGAGGAGGTGAAGGTAAACAAAAATGGGCTCACACAGCCAGCATGAGGGCAGAGGTATCCTTTCCTTAGAAAATCAGGTGAGGATAAATGGTTGGGTTCTGTCACAACAAGAGATAAATCACAGATCTCAGATGGGCAACTGCTCAAGCAGCTGTAGGAAAGTTCTTGTGGAGTGGTAGGATAGTGAGAAGAAGATGGAGGAGAAATGTTATTTGGGAAGAAGCAAAACTGGGAGAACTGAGCACTGCAGCAATGATCTTTCCACCTGCTCTCTTGTGCTTCCCATACCTTTTCTAACTCCCTTCAGGGAGCACTTTACATCTCCTACGCCTTTCCCTTTGCTACCTCCAGATATTTTCCACATCCAACTCTAACTTGACTAACTCTGCTGCCCACTAGCCAGGGTTACGTGGGCAGACTAGAGAAGCAATGAGTGCTCTCCATCCTTCCTCAGTGAGAGAATTAGTAAGTGTCTCTCCTCTAAGCAACCCCTAACCTTGATCAGCTTTGCAGGAAAGTATCATGTCTGAGACAGCTATCTACCTCTGTGAAATTTGATTGAAATGGACTAATGGATTTGAAAGAAAGGCTGTGAACACACGCGCTTGAGGAACATGTATGTGTTTCCTTAGGAAATCAGACTAAAAAAAGTACAAGACTCAGAAACTCACCTTTGACATGAGACATATATACTCAATCCAACAGATGTGACAGCCTACAGCTCTGGTAAATCATAATTGTAATGACCATGTGAGCAGGAGATTTTTTTTTTTTTTTTAATTATCATTGTGATATTTTTTACCCAGCATATTTTATTCAAGAATAAAAACTGAGATTAGGAGCTGAGATGTCAGTGAATTGCTTAAACACTGTGAAAAGATACAAGAGACATCTAATAACTTACTTGAAAGCTGCAGAGTTATGATAATACACTTTCCTGTTGAGAGAGAGCATGGACACACACAGAGTCCCTCTAACAGTTTGCATTTGGGTATTTAAAACAAACCTAAAGCTCTGCTGGTGTGCATGCATATAATTACATGTATTTAGAGGTTGGGTTTGTTGGTTTGTTTTTTTTGGGGGGGAGGGGGATGTAGGGGTGATCTCCTGTTTGCTGACCTCTTATTTTCTCTTATTATACATCCCTCTTGCATTGGAAAACAAAGACAGAAGAGTACAGCTCCCAGACACCACTTTCAGGCAGGACAAAAACCTAAAACGTGATCTCAATGATACTGAGTTTCTATCTGCTCTTTTTATCTGAATTTTTTTCTAAGATCGTTATGCTTACGTTTACATCAATACCTCACTGTTGCCTTATCGGTCCCCCACACAATTGTCAGTGCAGACCAAACAACTCATTTCAAACGCCAGCGCAAAGAACATGAGCCTAATTTGTGTTTCAGGATAGTAAAGGTCATACAAATTTAATATTCATATTTTGTCAGTTCTAAATACAAGGTCAGAAAAACACAGCACATCAGTACAAGTGTAGGAATGAGGCATGAAGTTATAAATAATATTTAATAATTTATATTACCTGTTCAGATACCCAGACCAGGATGATAACATAAGATGAACAAGCAAATTAATTGTTTAGCATAAGACGTGCTCTATATTAACTTAAAAGTCAAGTCTGGCTGTTTTGCCACTTGAGCAGTATATTTATTTTGATGTGTTGTATTATAATTTCATCCAACCTTGCACTGCAAGTAATTGTGAAAAGGCAGGTGAAGGAAGAGTAAAAACAGAAAAGGGATGTGAAATATGCCATGTGTAAGGGACGCAAATTTCTGCACATTCTGATCAGTCAGTGGTTAAGCACTCTCTGAACAGACATATCTGTCCAGACAAAGTAGAGAACAGGCAGGAACTGGCTCTAATAAAAACCAAAGTATACCACACAGAGGAATGGTGGCTATTTTGCTCTGAACCCTTTTCTCCTCAATGTGTCAGAAAAAGTCTGCAGTCAGCTTGGGGCAGATGGCTGTTTACAAAGTCAGCGGAGCATCAGAAAATAGTGCTTCTGAAGCACAGTGCTCACTGGGTTTTGCTCCATTGATGATTTCTGGAAGTTAGGAAAGGTATAGGTCCCAACTTTATAGAAATTTAGTCAACTGCTTTGTGTACAAAATGTGTAAAACTGGGGCAGGGGAGGAGGGTGTCTTCTTCATGCAAAAACATCTGAGCATCAGCATTTCCAGCTCACACTGAGGTTTAAGAAAAAGTTCAAAGCAAAAACAAAAGTCAAGGATCAAGGAGCACAACTCCTACCACCCCCCTCAGGATTAAAAACATGGAGTAAAATAAAGCGCTTTCAAACCTCAGGCAGTTAATCGCAGGCCCTTCCTAACCCTTCAGAGGGTTGAAAACTCCTTTCATCCGTCATCAGGCACCAGTAAGAGGTAGTATTTGCCTCCTTTTGGCCCTTCTGCTTTTGTTGCTGATGCTTACAGCCCATCACTGGCACTTCCTACTGCCACACAGCACTGGCACGACCCAAGTCTGGGGGATTGCTTCATTGTGATCCACATTTGGGGATGATTCTCTGTGGTAAAAATTGGCTGCCTTCTTATCCCAACTAAATGCTGGTCCTGGGCAGCAGAAGGAGCTGAGAAGGAATAGAAAAACCCAACCAAACATGCAGCAAAACACTCCATGTTCTCCAGGGAGCCCTTGATGGGGATGGCCAGATTTGGCCCTGTATGCTGTGTGCATTGCTGTGCTAAAAAGGCATGGTTTTATATGGCTTTAGAGAAGCTTTCATGAATTTCCATTGGTCAGCAAAGACTTTTTTTCCCTTCAGTGGCTGTGTCTCAAACCTGTGACAGTCTGGACAGTTTCCTCTGGAGAGCAAACTTTCTTCAAAGAAAGGCTTCTAGGGTTGCAAATCCAGTAAGAAGAGATTAGTTAGGGTCAACTGAGAAACCTCCAGGAAGAATGTGAAGACTGTCTTCTGGATCCACACAAATTCCTTGTCTCTCGCTGGCTGAATCACTGCCATATTCCTAGATAAAATGCTTGAATCAGAAGCTGGCGGCTGGCCAGCATGTCTTTCATCCCATCCTAAAGGTGAAAGACAGGGAATTTGTGAGCTTTTCAGAGCAAGCCAATGATGGGTTTGCTCAGCAGAGCTGGTAAACAGCTTGACACAGCTTTTGTCTGCCAATGCTATCATTTTGTCTATCCGTCCTTTATCCCTCCTGATTTCCACCAGCGCTAATGCGAAATGACGGGCTTGCCCATTTAACTCTGCAGGCTAAACTTCAACTTCATTACTATGTATGAGATCTATTTTCACCCCAATTTAACATTAATAGAGTAATTTGCAGAGTTCTTAACTGAACCACAAATCTCTTAAATTACTATTTTACTTCCTTTGTATGAATCCAGCTTAATATTTACAATTTTTTCTAATTTAGTGTTTATGCAAATGTTGGACTTTCACTCGTGCTGTTGGATCCTTACTCAGAGGGCATCACAGTCATATAGATTTACTGCTGCCTGCTCCCATTAGATTGATCTGAGGAATTAGCTGTGACTACAGTTTAATGCTGTTGGACCAGGTTACAGCCTTGGAAAATGAACTTTTAAGTAATAATCCCTTAGAGTAACTTCTTTAGTGTCTGCAGATTCATGGTCCAATAGCTCTTTTATCATCCTGACTCTGAAGACATTGCCCTTTCCTTCAAGGATGCTACACTTTCTATCCCTAACCTGTGACTAGGCTTTCAAGAAGCAATGTGAGCATAAGGACTCTATGGCCAGGTGCTTTCAGCCTACACCTGCACTCAGGTTGAAAGAGTTTATGTTGTATTTAGGAACAGCCCAGTTTAAGAAATCTGCTGGTTTTGTCAAACAACGCATTCAGGCCTGCCCTTTTTAAGTTGTTGAGAGAAATTTCAGGTCTGTCACTTACGAGGATTCTGGGTCTTGAACTGAAGCAGTCTCCTGACACACGCTTGTGAGTTCATAACATGGAGCAGGCTGGCAAGTCTGGTTTTGAGAAGGAGCTCTGAGGAGGGTGGTACACAGATGTCCTATACCCTTAATTTATCAGTGAGTCTTTCTTCATTTATTTGTATCTGTATAGCTTTATTAGAAAAAATAACTCTTTCTGTTCCTGAACCCTTCAACAGCTGAAATACTGCTAAGGCTTAAATGCTTTTTGTGGTTTTTTTTTTTTTTTTTTGGACTTGGTTTTGTTCGGGGTTTTTGCATGTGCAGGTGTGCCTTTTTTCTGACAATTTTATTAACATGATTTTAATGGTAACAATGCAATGTCTCATGGCTTTCATCAAAACTGGTTCCCCCTTGCTTTTGTCAAGAGAGAGATCACAATTCAACCCCTACATGGCAACACTTCGTGTTTTGACAAGCTAGAAGCCATGGTGAAGATTTACAGGGACACCCAGCCCTGTAATCCTGGTCTTCTCTCAAGCACCCCATCCACTGCTGGATGGTACATACATACAATTTCATTCAAAGCATCCAGTAATGGCAACAGACATTACCTTGAAAAGAAGTTTAAAATGCCTGAGAGCTTTCTTACACTTTTAAGAAAATAACTCAGCATACTATTTTAAAAGTACAATAGATAAGAGACAGCTGCCACAATCAAAACCTTTTTATGGCAGTTTAGGGGCTTTGTGGTGAATGTTCCATTTTATTTTTGTCTTTCTGGGTGGAAGAGCCTTAGGATTCAATGGCTGCTGCCAGTCAGTTCGTGAAATTACATTTCATATGACAGGAAAGGGGCTTTAAAAAAAAACTGAGCAAAAGGACATAAAGGGAACAAAAATCTGTTAGAAGGTAAAATAATTTCAGAAGAATTAAATTTCACACATTTGCAGCTGGAACCTACTCTCACAGCGCCTGTTGCTGATGAACTTTGATACCACAAAGCACAACACCCTTCCTTCTGGCTATTTTTGAAAATGTCAACCATCCCAAATTCCTAAAGGTAAGGAATAGTGATCCTGGAGTGTATTGTAGTAATAAAACCCACTGCTGTCATTTAGAGCTTGTAAATCAGTTTGCTATAGTTTTTCCCTCTAAAGTCCTTCCTGCTATGCAGAGAAAAGGCAGGATAGAGGATCTCATAAAATACTGCCAGAGCCCTGTGACAGAACTATACATCTTCTTATCCTTTCAGTCAGTATTGGTACTGTTCACTTTAGTGGATCTTGTTCTTTAGAAAATGAAGCACTGTTCATTTATTCTTTTATATCACAAATGTAAGGAACCTTATTCATATCCTCTTGTACTGGTGGTACAAAGAACTGTTTTCATATTCTTTAGACAATGGACTATCTGCTTTTTATGTGTTTCCAAAGCAGAGTGGTGTTGTACCTGTAAGCTTCATCCAGAACGAAAAAAATTTAAGTTCATACAGTCCCAGGAACCAGCTTCAAGATGAGTGCTGTCATTGAAAGGAAGCAGTTTTCTTAGTAGGGAAGAGAATCACAGACTCATATTGCAGCTCAGTTTGGAAAAGAACTTGAAACGTCATTCGGTTCAAACCATTCAAGGTAGGTCCAACTTAGATCAGAACATTGCCCTCCCTCGAACACTGACAGGTTCATCACCCAAAACTGTTTTATCTTTACCTTTACCTTTACCTTCACTGGACAATGCTTAGAGAGAGCTCAGATTTTTAAAGGAAATATGTGATTCCTTGAGAATAGGCAAGAAGCAAATGTCTGACACTTTTCAAGGGCTCAACACTGCAAGCAAAATTGGAATATTGAAGAATGAAAGAGATGATAAACTGCATTAGAGACAGTAATTTTATTAATCTGGAAGCTGAGTCACATTAAGAATCTGTCACACTCTGACAGGAGCTTAAGTACTGCTAAAATCTGCTAATTAGAAGACGAATTCTCCTATCTAGAAAGCTAAGAAGGAGAGAAACCTGAGATGCTATTTTTGCCAACTTGATACACTCTCAAAGTAACAGCACCAACTATGTACAACCTTTTATAAAATGAGCTCAGCAAAAAACATGGGAAGCAATCACATCACTGTCTGAAGTACTCCAGCTAGTGGTTTGACTCAATGTACAAAGAACACATTTTCTAAACAGAATTAAACTGTTCTGGCAGTTCTGATCTCTAGATAGTCCTCGCTTTTGAAGGAAAATTGAAGTGATGTTTTAAGTTTGGGAAGAAGTGTCTTCTGTGCCTACAACACTGTACTTGTGGTCAAGAGACCACATGTTGATTCCCCAACATGTCTGGCCTCAGTCTGCAAGAAAAGAGAGGCTGAAGCAACCATCAGTTTAAAGACTAGGGAAAAGGAGCAGAAGGAGGTAAAATAGGGAGTGCCGAACACAGCTTCTAAAATCTGGGCGTATTTCTTCTCATTCTTGTGTCTCAGACTTTCCAGTCACAAAATAGTATTAAACCCACTTTTTGAAAAAGCACACAGGGATAGGGGAGGAAATGTCTAGTGCAATTTTTCAGAAGTCAGTAATGTCAAAGTGCTTTTCTTGATGTGTTCAAGACAGGTATACTTAATGTGGTGGAACCGAGTTGTCTTTTTAAGCTAGTATGCTTCAGGGCACAGGATTTCCTTTCTAATCTTTGTTCACAATTCTGTGAGTACAATGACAATGTGAACAGTCAAAACTTGAGGATGGCAATGTTTCCTGGACAGTTAGGAGTAAAACGGCAGGTATTTAGAAACCTGCAATTATTTAGAGAGGGGAGAAAATAATCTTTTTTGAATAACAGAGAAACATCAACTACCTTCCATTTTTAAATCAATTATGTTTGTTAGCCAAAGGTAAAATAAGCCAGACTTACTAAAAAACAATTGCCATTGAGAGGGGTGGGAGACATACATTTATTCCCCTTTTCTGTAATAAGATAGCATATGAGTAAATAACATTGGGAATCTAGTGTATGCACACTGTGAAAGGGACATGGAAATAGGCAAGATAATGGGGTCCCTCAGGCATCCACCATCGGGTGGTCTCCAAATCCCATCAGCACTTCTGGCCCTCAAGTGTGTCATTGTCTCATTTGCTTCAGCAGGACAACTCCACTGCTTTATAAGCAAGAATTTGAGCATTTTTCTAGATGGAACTTAACTCTGTCCCAGCACCGGTTGAAGGTTACTAAGAGGGTGAAGTTGGAGCTAGGTGGGAGCAGTGCCAGGACCAGGAGGAATAGAAGTGGTTGTGCAGAGGGGGACTGAAGTAGAAAGAGGAGGGATGAGGAGATGTAGTGAAAGAGAAGGAAGAGTTATTGTTACACCAAATCCCACTGTTAATTAAAATGTGAGTGTGCTTTGAGTTATGGGGCTGGCACTCCATTTTGGAATACCTGTGTCTCTCTTAACTGCTTAAGACTCATTTTCAAAGTTTATGATGTCCCCACAAGCCTTTGATAAAATTGTAGCTCTGTAATTTGCAGTGCTTGTTAAATTATTATATAGAGAACCGTATGTATTATGAATGAAAGCCTGTAATAGGTTTTTGGGCCAGCTGACTACACTGAAAAAATATTAATCACATAATTTATTTGATCTGTTTTGCCATTAATCTTTAATTAAATTATTCAGTGAATAGTAATTGAACAGGTAGAGAGATGGTCAAAACCCACCAGAAATATTTGCACAATATACTACAATGTTTAATAAAAACAGCAACAGCAAAAAATGATGAACAGTGTATTTTAGCTTTTCATTGAGGTACATAAAAGTGTATGTTTGCTTCTTCAGTATGTTTCAGTGTAAGTAATCTCATGGATTAGTGTATTTCTCAATATTTCTTCACATTTCAAAAGTTATTTTGTTTTCTGAGACCGTTCTGAGTGTAGAGCTGAAACCTTTCAAGTTGTTTTTCAGTATGCAAGTGATTTGGAAAGACATGTTTACACTTAGCCATTGCTGACAATAGAGTATTGTTACACTTCAATATTATGCTATTCAAACCAGAGTCCTCTTCAGCAAAGGAGTTCGTACCCCCCTATACTCTGCTACAAAAGTATTCACGTACCAGGGGTTTTTTTAAGCTTGGGGACACATATGAGGAAATGTATAATCTCTTCAGAGAAGGGAAATGACCATTGTTGGACACTTCTCTTTGAATGAAGACTGATACTACAAATTACTCCTATGGTAACCCAGGGAGTGCTCAAAACAGTAAGGAAATTGAAGCAAAGGCACACAGAAGTTTGTTATTTTAATTGACCTTTAAGTCTCTCGCTTATCTAAATTGAAGAACATGTTAGAAATCATTACAGATTCTCTGTATTACATGATTTAAATCCTTCTTGATAGGATAGGTATAAAATAGAGGAGGAAGCAGTAAAAGAAGGATGCTTTTAATCTTGGGGAGTCTCCAGGTGTTGCGGATGAAGCTGGGAGCTAAAAAAGGAGGAGTTTATGATCTCAGCTCCATTCAGGGGTGATAACTAAAGGAAAAGTGCTAGAGGACCCCAAGAAGACCTTGGCCCCAGTTAAGGGAATTTACAATCACGTTTCACACTCTTCAGGGCCCAAACCCAGCAGATCGGTGAATATCAATAGGTAAGCATGAGCAAGACTGACCACTGCAGTAAGAAGTCATGCCAGGAGAAACAAGTAACGTTGAATCCAGCCCTCATATTCTTCCTCTGTGTTTGGTTGATCTATTCAGTAGTAAATTATGTCTGTGGAAGATTTACTTGCTTAACACTTCAATTTAAATACTTAGCATTTAATTGTTTATCCTAAGAGTGGGGATATATTCGGTCCTCTTCCTTGCAGAACACCCATGAACATTAATCAGAGTTACCTTATAAAATGATCAAACTAGCAGCTTTTATTACAGACTGTAACTTCCTGCTAGCTGAGAGAAAAATAGATTTTTGAAGCAAGCAAGAGAGAGAGAGAGAGACACATGTAAAAGGTTGTAGAACAAAAAAAAAGGGAGTGGTCAAATTTATCAAGGGGGAGAGGAAAAGACACAGACTATGGTTAACATTAAACCTTAATGATGTACTAAGTTATATTTCTTTCTGGGTTTCTGATAACCTGACCAAGCACCTTAACAAAGAGTGCTGATGACACATTAATCCATGTAATATGATATCTCTGGATTTTGGATGTGCAGGCAGATGAGCTAGTAGATGTCAGAGTAATGATCAATATATTGCATTCAGAATGGGTTTGTCACTGAAGTGTCTAAGAATCACTCAACTGCAATTACGATTAGACTCAAGCTGCAATGTGAATGTGGGGATGTAAACTTATTTATTGTATATGTACGTGTGTGCATGTTAATTTGACAATCATTGCCAAAAAGCATGATGATATTCAGTCTCCGCATGGTACAGAATTAAATAACTGTAGTTGTCCAGACTAATTGACACCACCTGAAGAACTGAGCCCTGGCATCTGTTTCCATGGGGTTTATTTCCTGTATTCAAAATCAGGATATTTAATCTTTACTTACTTATTTGATTTATTTTACAGCATGTCACAATAATTATCCAGAATTATGATTCTCCAGACATAATACTCAATATAATACTTGATTCTTGGCTTCTCACAGAAGCAAAAAAGCAAAAACTATTTCTTGAAGTAACTTTTTTAAGTTTCTAACCTGTATTCTTACAGTTGAAATATAGAAAGCAAGAATTAAACCCACAGGGTATATTAAAAGAATTACACTGGTGCACTGGAATGACATAAATTATTAAGGACAAAGCCTGTGAGTTAGATTTACGCAGCTAAGAGAAGAAAACCTGGAAAGAGCATGTCTCACGATATTCAATATTCCCTAAAGTGTAAATTAAAAAAAAAAATTAATATTAAGACTACACCATAGAAAATATTGCTTTCAATAGTAATTGCAGTATCAGAATAAAAAGGAGCTGAAGCATGATAATGCCTTTGTACTATGCAGGATTTATTTGCACAGACCCACTATTAATATCAGTAGAAAGCCTTTGGCTAAACTGCTAAGAACTGTGCTGGAAATGTATGTTAGAAAGAGTAGCACTGCAAGATACCTAGGCTCCAACCCTTGGAATACCTCGAATGCCACATAATCACTGGACATTGTTCAAAACCCAAATAATTGCTGAGGACCCAGTTAATATATTCCCATTCTTTCTCGTTAGCTTTCTATGAGCCTGAATCTTCCCAATATAAAACAAACGAGAATACTTTGGTGAAAGCAAGTAGTTCTTTACTTGCTGCCAAAAGGGTCATGACCTAGCCCTCATCTAGGGCTGTTACTACAAGAAAAACCGTAAAGTTATATCTTACACAATGGCATTTATTCTAGATATCTCTCCGTTGTCTGAGCCATCAGCTCTCATGAATATTTGTGAAAGCCTCATGTCCAAATCAAGGCACTATGCTGCCCAAATTGGATGATGTTATAATAGTTGTTTTGACATGATGGCTGTTCTTTATTGCACTAGAGATACATAGTAGCTGTCATGGGCTGATAAATATTTCACAAATAATGGCCCAACACACAAAGTCCTTACTCAATTATTATTCAGGCAAAATTATTTTGTTCTCATAAGTAAAGCTGGATTTGGCCCCAAAGCACTTACTCTACAGAACTGTTATTAGAAAACAATCACTGCAAACACAATTATTTTCAGGACAACACAGCAAAGAATGCCCTATTCCCAAAACAGAGATCAAACCCAATAATTAGAAAAAAAAAAACCAAAAAACCACTCCAGAATGATTTGGTGAGTAATCACAAGTAACAGAAAACACGATTTATGCCAGTGTATATTATTCCACTTCAAACGCAACAGCAAAATGAAATACAAAAGCAAAAACAAGCCAGGCAGGGACACATAAGTTGTGTCTTATTGTCAGTATGTATAAGAAATCACTGGTAAAAGGCAGAATACGTAAATACATATCTTTGAAAAGCTGAAAGAATGAAAGGAGAAATGTCATCGCATTCCATGGGTTGTTTCTATCAGCATGCAATTTTCATAAAGACATGTTTTCATGTAATCTGTTCTTTTGGAAATTTTCTTTTTCTAATTTTGGCTGTGATAATGCTTCAATCAGTTTATATCAAGACACAAGGACTCTGTCCACAACCTGTTCTTACTGGAGATCCCTCCATCATAAGTACTTGTTCTTAAAACCATTTAATTATTGCAGTAGTCTCCACTGTAATCTCCCTACTAGTTCATTAAAGGCCAGCCTTAAAAAGTTGTTACCATAAAGTTACCATAAACACCTACTTTAAGTATCAGGCACAGAAAATGGCTAATGACTCAGATACCACTCTGTGTGTGTGAACACCTCAAAAAGCAGCCTGTAACACTGAGACCTGGCCATACAAACAATGTTTGGTATTTGCTGGAAACCTCCTTCTTTTTCTTCTGGTTCTAGTCCCAGCTGAACACCTGGGAGGGTGGATAACCTTTAAAGCTAATGGGCAATGTTGGCAGAGGAACAAATTAGACAACAACAAAGCTAGGGCAAAAGGAGAAGCAAAAAAGTGCCCCTTAGGAAGATACTGTTCTGGAATAACCTACTCTGCCTGGCGTAGCTGTCAGGTTTGGGTAGCAGGAGCTGCCCACGCCTGTGTGAGAGGAGGCTGGGGACTGCACATATTTTGTCCTGACAGCAGCAACACCATTGTGAGATATGCCAGGGCAAGGACACCCCCGAAGGACTGCAGCCAGTGGTGACCTGCAACAAAGCAGAGGAAAGCCATTAAGAAACATAAGCATGGAGCAGCAGGCAGAAACCATCACACACACAACCCCAAACCTACTGTGCTGCCTGCCTCCTCGTAGAGGAATTAGGAAAGTCTGAGTCTAACCACGGCAAAAATAAGGGAATTTGACATGAGGATGGGAGTGAAGAAGTGTCTAACTAAAGCTGAGCCTGCAAAACTCTACTTAACTGTTTGACTGCATTCTCTTGTCTTTTTTTTTCTTTTCCAATACTAGAGCCAGTTCATATTGAAGTTTGTGTTAAAGACAATAATTAATTGTGTCAAAAAGACTAAATTTAGTAAAAATTGTCCAAGGCAAGGCTCTTTGCCTGCAATAGCTGCCAATAGCAGCAGCAGGACCAGAAAACACGTGTTAGTGCTTAGTATTGGAACCAGGCACACATCTACAGTGTGAAAGCTCATAGGGAAGGTACCTGATGTCACCTGCTGAGCTGAGTCTGCTCTGCAGGGTAAGCAAATGTATATGTAACTATTTAAGAATGAGGGACTTGGACAAGCACAAGGCTGGGTCTTGATGTGCTAGTAAGGAAGTCACTAGGAGGAAAGGCTTGCTGCCTTTGCCCCTGGTGGGTAATGAAAAGAGTTAAGGTACAACCTCTGCTTCTGCAAGATGATACTGTAACAGAGCCAAATATTTTAACTCCATTTCTTGATGGCAGCAAGTGTACTGGAAATGAGTCTGGCTTTCTAAGCCGCTGACATTGGTAAAACCATCAGTGGGACTGTGCCACTTTTGCTCCACTGCACAACTGTCTTTCAATGATATGGTTTTCTGGAATAGCAAGGCAGCAGACTTGGTGATGGAGGATCTCACTTCTAATTCCAATTGCTCTATTCCTGTGGACAGATAACTTTCACTAGCAACTATTCATTCCTCCTGTAGTGGTATTATCCCTGATTAAGAATTGAGTAATTGGACAGAAATCTGCTTCAGGATGAATCTTTCTTAAGAACTGCCTGTATCTAATGAAGCAAAGTCATCCAGAATAATGTATATTGCTGCTCCTTGAAATGCATGGGGAGTAGCCACTGTTTTGAAGCTGGAGTTTGCTGTATTCCTGTGTTTTCATGTGCTTAGCAAAGTCCCATGGTAATGCCCACAAAGAAAATCCTTCTCAGTGCAAATATAAAACAAGTGTCAGCCTCTGAGGGAGCAGGCAGCGTGCAGGAAGCTGACTGACCTCAATGGCAGGGTAGTGTGGTAGTGATAAAGATGGGAATAACTGAATTAATATTTAAAGACACTTTACATGGTATCACCTAACTTTCTCTGAATGGGAGGTACAAACTTTGCCTGATCTCCCAGGGAAGAGGTAATACTTTCATCATTTTGCCCAAAGGTTTAGTAGGCCCATGAAAATCACCTTAGTCTCATCCCAAAAAAAAAAAAAACCTAGCCAGCTGTCATACAAGGCTGGACACTGAAAAAGTCAAGTCCAAATGAGCTGTAGGCACAAGGGAGCAATGTTGGAAACCAGGAGCTCATTTTACTGCATCCGAAAGGTGAGTATGAGTGGAAGTATTTGCCATTTCTGCAAAAGTGAGGTTTCACATGTGGAACACAGGCCTACTGCTCTGAACTTTGACTGCAGTTTGGATGCCAAAACATATCTTCGGATACCTGAGTATCTTGGACATTGGATGTTTTTCGGAGCACTTTTTTCCCTGCAAGCCCTAGTCTCACTGCACTATTCTTACTGACAGACTCAAAATCCAAGGGGAGAATATGGGAAGTGTTAACAGAAAGAACTGGGATTGGTCCTATAGTGGTGTGAAGAGCTAGACTGCTGGCTTTCACCTGCTTCTCTGTATATCTGCCAGATAATTATGTCTCTCTCTCTCATAGCATTCTTTCATCAGCCTGCCTGATTCTTAAACTGCTATATGACTTCCCATTGTACCAGCATATCTGAATTATCACCCTGCATTTCTAGCTGCCACTCTAGGATTGCAAGAACAACCTAAGGGACTGGCTTCCCATATGAAAACATGCAGTGCAGTGTTCCTTACAAGAAGTAAATAATTGGGTTTTAGGTTTTAGTGCTGAATACAAGGAGATATTGATATAATCTATTATGACAGAGCTTTAATTTTCACTACTATCAATTAAAAGCATCACTTCTAATAAATCAGGGATGAAGAGTCTTAATAAACACTAAGATAAAATTGACTTATCATGTCCTTCATTTTAATGTATGTACTTAATATTCTCTTTCATCACTGTAAGAAGATAGTGATCTTGCCAGAAGCTAGAGCAGAGAGAGGGAGTAGGACTGATAAACAGCCACTGCTCTGCAGCTAACTGTGAAGTTTCTTTAGCTGCAAGATGTTATGAAAACTTACCTTCAGCTTCTAAAAAAATGTAATCTAGGTGCCTTTTGGGAACAGGCAGGCAAACATTGAGCAGTGGGCTGTCATTCTCTTCTGTAACTCCCACAGCATAAAATAACTAAAACTTATTAGATCTTTCATGCAAAATGTCAGCAGTGACTGCTGCGTGATGGGCTCTGTGGCTGGCTTGGCAATGCTGTTTGGATGGTGAGAACCTGGCAGTGGTTTATCTTGAAGAAAAAACTAGTAATTTTCATCCTGAAGATATCCTTGGGGAATGAAAGACTAAAAAGACTGGATGAGGTTGCTGGCTGAAGTCTGACCTACTTTGATAATGACCATGCCTCCTATCTGGATGTTTCATATGATCTATTAGGTTCATATTGTTTCCAAACTACTATGCAATTTGAAAGTAAACGGAGAAACTCAGAACATTTGATTGGTTTGATCTTCATAACAGAAGCTCTGATTCTTCAGCTCAACAGTTTTCTTCAATTAATTGGCTCAAATGAGGTCATTTATAATAGGATTTATGTAACAATTGCTCTCATTGTGATTATAACTTCACAGTACTTACTCTATAATTGTGATCGAAAATGCACTTTCAAATCCCTAACTTCAAATACTTCTGTCATGAGGAAAAAAAACACCCAATCTTGTAAAATGAAATTTCATTGTTATTTACCACTTTTTAAATACCACAGCTTGACCAACATGCTGTCAGGGAGTAGTGAGGGCTTGCTGCTCCCTAAGGAGTAGGGACCTGAGACTGACAACACAGCTAGCATGGTGGGAGCCTACTGCAGTACCCAAGGCAGGTGAGTAGGGCAGGTCCAGAGACAGCAGACAGCTTCGACCGAGAGTCTGGATCATCAGGAAAGTTGTGGTGATGAGGTAGGTACATGGTCAAGCTGGGAAGTCAATCAAAAGGTTGGTATTGAGTCTGAAGAGAGTAAAAAGAAACAGACACAGCCCAGTCATCTCCCAGGCAAGCCCATAGTGACAAAGGATATATCAGATATCATTCCATGGGTCAGAGTCCGGGTCAGAGTCCAGGTCAGAGGGTCCCATGGCCAAGCAGAGTCATGGCTGTGGCTAAGCTGGAAACCAGCACTCCTCCAACAAAGTGATCAGAGAATGGTTGCCCAGGGTTGAACTAAACAGGGTTCCTGGCCTGAAAAATGGATGAAAGCCCCAGATGAGGCTGGTTGGGGCCCAGTATGGCATATTAGTGTCCGCAGGACCCTGACAAGACTTTTAATCTTGCCTTTAAACAAACAACAAGATGAACATTACAAACATTGTCTTACACATTTGTATTTTGGCAACATATGTCATAACAACAAAAATAATCTCCTTAAAAAGCCTATTTCCCATACAAAGAATTTTTCTACCTGACACTCATGCATCTAGCTTAATGTGTTTTGCTATTATTTATTTACTCTCTAATGTCCTTTATCTATTAACTAATACTGTCAGTGCATCAGAGCACAGATCATCTTCTATTATAATACTTTGATTCCCATGGATAACTATCTAAAACAAGTAGCACCAATAAAGATATATACACCCAGCAATTCAGCTACTGCACATCAGTGCACATCTGCACTGATCTGAATGGGAAACTTCAAATTGGGCATCACAGCAGTAGTAGTGATGATAGCAAGTCTGCAAGCAAACTAGTTGTCTTAGTATGCTATAGTTCTGCTAATTCCAATTGTAGTCTGAAGATCTCTACATCACCATAGAGCCATATTCCACTGAGTCCTGCTTAGACTGAAAACTAGAAAGAGGGTTTTTTTGCTTTATTTTGTTTTGTTCTGTTTTGTTTTGAATACTAAGTTTGTTTACCCATTTTAAAACCATCTAAAATTCAATGTTTTTCCAATCAACAGCTTTGGTTACTATGAATTTAAAATTAAGCTGTTGTTCATAAGTCTATGAAGGACTGTGTCAGAACTTTACCTCAGCTATCTATGCTATATTTTCTGTAAAAAATCTGTCATCCAGACAGAGCCTGCGGAGGCTTGTATTTTATATATAGTGATTGCAAGTACAGAAATCCAAACATTTTAACGTAGCAGTCTTTAATGCCTAGGAGGCAGGGCATTGTATCCAATACCATCTCCAAGGTTAAAAAATATCACTTAATTTTTGTGAAACAGGAAGAAATGAAAAATCTATTTTAGCTGAACTTTAGCAATGATAAATCTTGGCCTTCAGGGCACAACTAAGGTTTTATCTTTCTGCCTCTGCTTGAGGCAAGATGACTGGTTAAATCACAGCACTAGGAAGGATGTGTTTGGGATTTGTGGGAATGTTTGATGGGGACTTTTCTCTGCCTAATGAAATAGTGTTCCTCTTTTTAACTGTGGCATGTGCAACCAGGTGTTCTGATAAACCTGTTGTCATAAGCTTAGATATAAATATCTTAAAAATTGAACAGCTGAAAAGTAAAATTTAAAGGCACAGAAGTTAACGCTGTGCAATGATAGGAAGTGTTCATATGCATAAAAGGGTTTGCGTTACAGCTGTTGGAGAAAACATAGCTCTAAACCTCACACTGAGACAGGAGTATTTACTGATTGATTTTAGTTTCGATTGCAGTGTAAATTTCTCATGAAAGAGAAAATGTAATACATCAGAGGTGAGCAACAGCACAAATAGTTTCTTTGACACTATGTTCTTCCAGTTTTACACCAGGATAATTCCATTTCTTGACAGCGTATTTCTTACTGAGAAAAATGGTTACAAGCCATAAATAATAATCGCCTGGTATTTTTTTTAAGAAGACATTCTTGGGACATTTTCTGGAGAAACTGCTACTGCTGGCATTAGGCAGACCTTTCAAAACCAGCAAGAAGCCTCTGTGCTCAGGAAACACCCTGTGAAATTCTTTTCAAATTAAGCTGGTGCATAATATTTAAAAAAAAAAAAAAAAAACACAAAAAAACCAAAAACCTGTCTTGTTTGCGTTGTGAACTCAACTCAAGGCAAAGAGTAGCTGAATATAAATGTTCCAGCCTGACTCAGGGTCCACAAAGCCACCAAAGAAATGCTGTCAGGTGAAGCAACACAGCACAGAAGCATGCTGTCTGGGAAAAGGCGGTTCAGCAGCTTGCCATGGTGCAGGGTGGTGGTTCCTCTTTTGGTTAGTCTTCATATCAGGTGGCAGCAGCTTATTCGGGAAATTCAAGCTCAGATGATGATATGTGCTGATGTGTTCCTAGGCTTTCTATTACCTTCTACTAAAACAACGGAGGGAATTATACTAGCTCCAAAACCTCACAGTGTAAGAACTCTTCAGCATAAGTTGCCAAATCAAAAACGTGGAAATCAGCAAATGCCAAATGTAGGTTTTCATGCTGCTTTTACATTTTCTGTATCTATGCTAGAGTCTTAATTGCTCTGTAGCATCCCATGTTTCCAAAGACACCTGCTTTATTCAAAACACATACCAGATGCTACTGAGGGAATTCATATGTAATTGTGCAGTGAATGTATCTATTAGGAGGTTTGCTGAGATCAAGGTAAAGGACTTGAAAAGTAGGGAAAGACATTGATGTTAGAGCAGGTGAACTTGATATTAAAATGATCAGTATTTTCTCCATGTCTTTTCCATTGGCAAACTTTTGGAAATCATAAAACAAATCACAGCAAATACATGAACAGCCAGAAAAAGCTCTGGTTGTTCCTCTGTGGTTGGACTCAGCTCCAGATCACTGGGAGTGCCTGGGAACAGAGCTGACCATTACCTATTGCAGCTCACATTTACGAAGTGGCTGCTCAGGACCTCTGACAGAAGGCCAGTGCAGACTAGATGCAGAAGCACAGATCTGGGAACTGGAAGGCTCTGTAATCATTCCATAAGAGCAATGGTTATTCTGAGGGACAGGTACACTCTGTAGGGCACCTTACAGCCTGGTTCTCCACTTGTGTACTGAGAGGGTTTGAAGAATACCATGGCTCATTTCAAGCTTGCACAATTGTTTACACCGGGTACTGAATGGTAGTAAGTGGAAAAGATTATATGCACCTGAACCTCATCCAATGGTGGAGCCAAACCTTAGCTAAGGCAGACACCACAAGCCATGAGCTGGGAACATTCCCAAACCACAGGAGGTAGTCGCCAGCTGAGTGATTGAAAATAAGAGCCTTTAATCTTTGTTTCCTCATTTGTAAGTGTGGATTTTTATTAGCACAATTTATGCTCATGAAAGTAGTCCAGGTCCATGAGTGGACCCTCAAAGGGCACGTGGAACAGACAGGGTTTTGAAAGAGGCAAGTCATGCCTGTGTGGAAAAGGGCAGAGTGCACCAAGACGATGAATTGAGGTTGCAGGTAGTACATCAGTCTGCACTACTTTTCCACATTGGCCTTGAGGTTACATAGGGAGAGAGAACATAAGTAGGAAACATTGAGAGACAAAAGGAAAACAGAGCAGGTGAAGCAACTGTCACACTGATGAAGAGTGGAATAGGAAGAAGATGATGTAAAAGTGGCAGAGAATAGGTCTGCTTTCCCTTCTATTTCCCTTCCGCTAACCAAAAGCAAAAGCCATAGCACTGCTAGATTACTATAGGGAAATGTCAAACTGGGGACAAAGCAATGTCAAAGACCCACTTGATGGATTCTTGTAGTATTAGAATAAATCCATACCCTTGCTGGTGAGTATTTAGGCTGAGTGATCCCACTGGATTATCTGTGTAAATGAATGTTCGTCATTGCCCAAAAAATTTTACAGCTGAGTAGATGTTCAAAACCCGTAAAATGTACACAGTACCCTACGAATAGGAGAGCAGGAAAGAAAGACCCAAAACCCCAACAACACCCCTCCCCCAAAAAAAATCTAAATAAAAACTCCTAAACCTGTATTTCTAGTGTAAATGTATATAACTCCACACAGACTTCGCTTCTTAACTGTTTTCATTTGCATTAGTTACAGATCAGCCTGAGATCTTTCTAACTAAAGTTTACAGATGAAAAATCTTATTCTGCATGTCTTGCATTTCTGAAATTCACATTGAATAAAGAATTTATGGAAGGAAAACTTAAAGCCTAAATTAAACCATTAATTCTCGTTTGTGCTAACAGATCATAACAGATTAGGGTGGAAGGAAGCAAGAAAAGGAACAGAAGGAATTAAATTATCTTTGACTGTACACTCCTTGGGGGGTGGGACAGGCCATCATTGATTGTTTCTTAAATTCATTGGGTGTGAAGTCCTGGAACAGAGATTAATGGTAAAAACTCTGCAGTTTTTCTCTTATTAAATCATCAGTAATATGTAACTTGAAGAGCAGCTCTGAGAAAGAACCAGTGTTGTGACCAAGGTGATAGTTTGCAGGGCCATGGCCATATAACGTCACTGTGGAAGGAAAGGCCACATACCACATTTATCTGTAGTCAGTGCAGACTGATGATGCAGCTGTGGCTCTGTCCAGTGGCCCAAGACGGATACTAGTAGCAAACCCACTACTTTTCCAACACCATCCTTCAGCCCCTACATACACTTGCCACTCATTTTAAACAGCTACAGCAGAGATGTTTATAGCCAAGCATCAGGTGACATGTGTTTGTAGTAAAAAGAAAGAAAGATGTACTACTAGCACACAACTCATTGTGAGCTATTTTAGACACCTGTAGTGCGGTGAGTCATACCTTGAAAGTGTCTACTCTTTCTTTTTTGCCTCTAAAGGAAATCCAGTTTGGTGAAAGGTTTCTATGTTTGGTGAGGTGAAGCTAACCTTTTCAGCCCTCCTTCTTAGTCATTTGGAATCAAATATATCAGATATGTTCCCTTCTTTAAGTGAAGGAGTAGCCCCATATTGATTTGTTTCAGTCACAGGTTGTACCTCCTCAACTTAATCATATGAGACAGCCCAGTCATTTTGATTATGCACTTTACCTGACTGAAATGGGTAAGACTTGTTTGCATATCACCAAGAGCTCTGCAGCTGGAGCCAACAGTTCAACAGATATTACACAGATGCCTGTATCTGTTACTAAAAGAAAACTTTCAATCATTTAAACAATGTGGTTAAAGTCATGGCTGAAAAAGTATTGCTTAATCACTCTGCATAAGTGTACCGCTCATCTACTCAGAGCTCAACTCAAGTACACAATGGAAGACTATTAATGAGCAATTTTTTAAAAATGGAACAGAACATTTATGGCTTGATAAATAGTCAGATTTTATTGGGCACTCTGTTTAAATGCACTGTTTGAATATAGATAAAAAAGCAGAGCCAGTTGACTTGCAGATGTTGCTTTCATTAATGTGATGTGTAATAGATTATAGTAATTGCCATTAAATCAAACTTCAATAGATTAGCTGGCATATTTAACAAACTTAGTCATTTTCTATGTAATGATGACAAGATGAGTCATCAGTATGGCACTTTATAGACAGAAGTAGCATTTTTGTGCACTGGAAGACAGTTGACTCCTTTATCACCTCTACAGCTCAACTTTACTTTGAGGGCTGCTGATTAATGATATTTTGTCTTGGTTACTGTAAAAGGGTGAGCAGAGGATACAAGACGAGGAGAATGTGGCTTTAGAAGCCTTCTCTTTGTGAGATTCTCTCCACACTAACCTCAGAGACAACCACCTCTGTCTTGCTCTAGGTGAAACCACTTGTACCTCGTCAGAGAAATGTAGCTCAAGGACAAATTCAACACATGACTGTTTAAATCTTTATTACTGTCATCAGTACAACGTAACAGCAGGAGGCCCAATAATCTTTTCTCTTAAGAATTTGGTGCTAAAATACAGACATAAAAAGTAACTTTGAAAAAACTAGAAGAGGTGATGTGCTTTTAAAAAGCTGTTTGTACTGGTTTTCTGCAGTTTATTTTTCTTAAATGGTTCAGTGCTCTTTTTCCTCCACTTGCCTTGAAATTTCGGTATGTAAGCTAGGAAATACTATATGATTTTCAATATAATATTGCGTTGTGTATTGACTACAGGGAAAACATAGAAAAGTATATACCATAGGGTTGTTCAAACAGTAGGCGTCCTTGAAGAAACATTTCAGTCTTAATGGAACTATACTGATGAGATAAGCTGCATTATAAATAAATATTCATATGTGATAAGACCTTGGAGATAGTTCCAGTATGTCCTAGATACAGTCTAATTCACTATTTTAAAGGACAAATCTCCTAAGGTTCATGGTAGGCATCCTCTGTTATCATCCAAAACTGCATCTCATCACTGCAGCTCTGCAAAGATTCTTACTTACTGCACAGCATTAATAAGAGCAAATGTGCCCGTATTGTGAAAAACACAAACTAGCTTTATTTTACATTATAAAAAACTACCAGTGAGGACCCTTTTATAAGAAGATCTGAGATACAGTCATTTAGACAAAAGATACATTTTAAAGGGGTGTAAGAGCCTTAACCCTTTCCTTGTAGCAGTTTATGCAATATCGTCAAAAGGAGAAACTATGTCTTAAGAGAACCTTGAAGTTTCACACATGAATTTGCAAAAGAGAGGAGACAGTAAAACTATGGCAATTTTGGACAGTCATAGACCTCTATGAGTTAATTTCATTTTAATCTCAGACTACTTACACTAGGTGCCTGCACATATGTTTATCCAACTGTGTTATGAATGTGCTCGGGCATTTATAATTAAGTTCCTTATTGTGCCCTGTTCAGCTTCCACAAGTATATGCATGGGTGCAAATGCAGCATGTACAAAGCAGCTTTTACCAGGTGACATATAACATACCACCCAGCATCCCTACGTGGGCATGGGTAATAGCTGTCCTTCCTAACCACCTTCTCTCAAAGCAAATTTACATCTCCTATTTGTCATCCACTTCACTAAAAGGAGGTTCACAAGAAACGCTGAGTGCTGCTGCAAATCCTGGCCAGAGAAAAAGGTTGTATTGTGACATCTCAAAGTGAGGGTCAGTGGTGACTGCAAATTAATCTGGCTAGGTTTATAACTGCTGGTTTAGTGTCCTTGTAGATCCATTTTTAAAAACAGAATCTTACAGTTTATTTCATTTGTTCAGAAAAATCTAAATGTGACAATGTCATCTCTGAGACTTTCCTTATTCTGTGGAGACAGCATTCTCCATTTCATCCTGTTAATATCCTCATCAATATGCTTTATGTTCATCAAAGTGTGCCAGCGGACAGGAAACATGTAGCAAATGGCTTGGTAAGCCTCATGTCCTTCACCCCACGCTTGTTGAGACGTTAAATCTTCTTCATATCCCTAGTGCATCAACCATTATTTTGGAGGCAGATTTTAAAGCTTTTATTCACAGAGGCTTAAATCCTGATCAAAAATTGTCTGAAATCATCAAGGCATATGCTGTCTGCTTAGCCCCTTCAGAAGATACGCTTGTCAGCACAGTCTGACTCATCAGTCTATTCTCATGCTGATAGTTTATTATAGAATCATAGAATCATAGAATCGTAAGGGTTGGAAAGGACCTTAAGATCATCTAGTTCCAACCCCCCTGCCATGGGCAGGGACACCACACACTAAACCACGTGGCTCAAGGCTCTGTCCAACCTGGCCTTGAACACCGCCAGGGATGGAGCATCCACAACCTCCCTGGGCAACCCATTCCAGTGCTTCACCACCCTCACTGTAAAGAACTTCTTCCTTATATCTAGTCTAAACTTTCCCTGTTTAAGTTTGAACCCATTACCCCTTGTCCTACCACTACAGTCCCTAAGGAAGAGTCCCTCCCCAGCATCCTTGTAGACCCCCTTCAGATACTGGAAGGCTGCTATGAGGTCACCACACAGCCTTCTCTTCTCCAGGCTGAACAGCCCCAACTCTCTCAGCCTGTCCTCATATGGGAGGTGCTCCAGCCCTCTTATCATCCTCGTGGCCCTCCTCTGGAGTTGGTCCAACAGCTCCATGTCCTTTTTATGTTGAGGGCACCAGAACTGTACGCAGTACTCCAAGTGGGGTCTCACAAGAGCAGAGTAGAGGGGCAGGATCACCTCCTTCAACCTGCTGGTCACGCTTCTTTTGATGCAGCCCAGGATGCGGTTGGCTTTCTGGGCTGCAAGCGCACACTGCCGGCTCATGTTAAGCTTCTCGTCAACCAACACCCCCAAGTCCTTTTCTACAGGGCTGCTCTGAATCTCTTCTCTGCCCAGCCTGTAGCAGTGCCTGGGGTTGCCCCGACCCAGGTGTAGGACCTTGCACTTGGCTCAGTTAAACTTCAGAAGGTTGGCATCGGCCCACCTCACAAGCGTGTCAAGGTCCCTCTGGATGGCATCCCTTCCCTCCAGCGTATCAACCGAACCACACAGCTTGGTGTCGTCGGCAAACTTGCTGAGGGTGCACTCAATCCCACTGTCCATGTCACCGACAAAGATGTTGAACAGGACCGGTCCCAACACCGATCCCTGAGGGACACCACTCGTTACAGGTTTCCAACTGGACATCGAGCCATTTACCACAACTCTTTGCGTGCGGCCATCGAGCCAGTTTTTTATCCACCGAGTGGTCCATCTATCAAATTGATGTCTCTCCAATTTAGAGACAAGGATGTCATGTGGGACAGTGTCGAATGCTTTGCACAAGTCCAGGTAGATGACATCAACTGCTCTGCCGCTGTCCATCAGTTCCGTGACTCCATCATAGAAGGCCACCAAATTGGTCAGGCAGGATTTCCCCTTAGTGAAGCCATGTTGGCTGTCACCAACCACCTCATTGTTTTTCATGTGCCTTAGCATGCTTTCCAGGAGAAACTGTTCCAAGATTTTGCCAGGCACAGAGGTGAGGCTGACTGGTCTGTAGTTCCCCAGGTCTTCCACCTTCCCCTTCTTGAAAATGGGGGTTATATTACCCTTCTTCCAGTCATCGGGAACTTCACCTGACTGCCAGGATTTTTCAAATATGATGGACAGTGGCTTAGCAACTTCATTCGCCAGCTCCTTCAGGACCCACAGATGGATTTCATCAGGTCCCATGGACTTGTGCACGTTCAGGTTCTTAAGATGGTCTCGAACCTGATTCTCTCCTACAGTGGGCCTAAGGTCTTCGTTCTCACAGTCCCTGCATTTGCTTTCCAAGACTTGGGTTGTGTGGTCAGAGCATTTGCTGGTGAAGACTGAGGGAAAGAAGTCATTAAGAACCTCAGCCTTCTCCAAATCCATGGTAGCCAGTTCTCCTGATAGCTTCTGGAGAGGGCCTACATTGTCCCTAGTCCGTCTTTTATTTGCTACATACCTGTAGAATCCTTTCCTGTTATCTTTTACATCCCTTGCCAAACTTAATTCTAGCTGGGCCTTAGCTTTCCTAACCTGGTCCCTAGCTTCTTGGGCAATGCTCCTGTATTCTTCCCAGGCCGCCTGTCCTTGCTTCCACCTTCTATAAGCTTCTTTTTTCCCTCTAAGTTTCCTCAGCAGCTCCTTGTCCATCCATGGAGGTCTCCTGGCCCTCCTGCTGCACTTTCTTCTAGTCAGGATGCAACACTCTTGAGCACGTAGCAGGTGATCCTTGAATACCGACCAGCAGTCTTGGCCCCCCCTGCCCTCTAGGACTGTATCCCATGAAACCTTACTAAGGAGGTTCCTGTAGAGGCCAAAGTCTGCTTTCTTGAAGTCCAGGGCAGTGAGCTTGCTGCACGCTCTTCTCACCGTCCTGAGGATCTCAAACTCAACCATCTCGTGATCACTAGAGCCAAGGCTGCCCTGGAGCGTTACGTTTCCAACCAGTCCCTCCCTGTTGGTGAGCACAAGGTCCAGCATGGCACCTCTCCTCGTCGGCTCCTCTACTGCTTGAAAGAGGAAGTTGTCTTCCACACAATCGAGGAACCTCCTGGATTGCTTGTGCCGGGCCGTACCGTCCCTCCAACAGATGTCAGGATAGTTGAAGTCCCCCATGAGGATCAGGGCCTGCGAGCGTGAGGCTGCTCCTATCTGTCTGTAGAGCGCTTCATCCACAGAGTCCTCTTGATCAGGCGACCTGTAACAGATCCCCACCGTAATGTCCCCTGTTGCTGTTTTCCCTTTGATCCTGACCCACAAACACTCTGTTACCTCATCACCCGTCCCCAGACAGAGTTCCATACTCTCTAGCCTATCACTGACATAGATAGCAACACCCCCTCCCCGTCTGCCTGGCCTGTCTTTTCTAAACAGCCTGTAACCTTCCATTCCGACATTCCAGTCATAGGAGCCATCCCACCATGTTTCTGTGATACCAATGACATCATATTCCCGTAGCCTTGCACACATCTCTAATTCCTCTTGCTTGTTCCCCATACTACGGGCGTTTGTATAGAGGCACCTTAGCCGAGCTCCAAATGAAGCCGACTCAATGGCTGGGGCAGCTGGAACATCTCTACATCGCTCCAAGCACTTATTACAGGTGCTGGCAACTGACCAGGAATGTTGGGATGGATCAATGCTCCCCTCCCCCAACACATCTAGTTTAAAGCTTTCCTGACCAGCCTGGCAAGCCTCCTACCAAAACAGCTCTTCCCCTTCTTTGTCAGACCAGCTCCACCAGCCTCCAGTAGATCTGGCCTCCCAAATGGAGCCCCATGTTCTAAATAGCCAAACCCCTGACTGTGGGGTTTGACTATATTAGAATGAAATAGATAAAGGAGCCAAGCAATGAAATGGGCCCGGCAAGTCAAGATTTTATATCCAGCATGTGTTCTGCATGTAATACTCATGGAAATTAGACAAGAATTCCCTCCTTCCTTTTTTCCAGGTAAAATAGAATTTCTCTGTTTTAATTCTGCCTCTCTTTCCAGTCTCCAGGGTGGCATCTGGTGGCATAGATTACCGGAGGGGCCTTGAGGCAGGAGGTCAGCCAGGGGCACTGCCAGGGACTTCAGCAGCATAAAGCAGCTGCAAAATTCCCTTTGCTGGCAAACCCTCAGCTGGCTAGACCTTCACAAAGAATGAACTGTACACTGAGTGGTGGTGTTGAAAGGATGGACAGGAGATGTGCTGATTATTCTCTCAGCAGCATCCACTTAGCACATCTTTTATGATGAGCTTGGAAGAGGTTGCATGTGCTTCGCTAAGTCACCCTATCT
This sequence comes from Strigops habroptila, assembly GCF_004027225.2. Lineage (NCBI taxonomy): Eukaryota > Metazoa > Chordata > Aves > Psittaciformes > Psittacidae > Strigops > Strigops habroptila. The sequence continues at coordinate 61,042,080 of NC_044278.2, forward strand.
TACACAGTCTAAAGGAAGCCAAGATCTAAATGAGGCTTTACCTACCCTTTCATCTCCACAAGCAGCCTCCAAGTAGTAGCATTTGGAGGCATGCCCTGGATGAGGCCAGACTCATTTCACAGAAGTTGTGTTTATCCTCTAGCTCAGTCAATAATTTTTTTCCAGTTGGGTGAAATCCATAGGGTGTTACAGCACTTAAAGTACGTAAAATCACCTAATAAAAATTATTATTTACTTATGTTACACATGTTAATAACAAATACATCAACAGCATTGCTATGTAACAGACCTTTGTTGTCCAAAGGGATTTTACACACTGAGCTTTAGCAGAAGAGCCCACAGTGCATAGGTGAAGTTAGCACACCGTTGTTGAAAGAGAGATCCAAGAGCAGGAGGGGCAAAGGAGAACACATTCCCACAGTCCAGACTTGGGACAACTACAGTTACACCACATAAGAAAAAAACTGTGAGATCTGACTGGAAAACTTTACTGTTATCCAGTTTCTAACATACACCAAGTTCTTTCCCTAAAAGACACACATAAAAAAAAAAAAAAAAAAAAAAAATCCACCACAAAAACCCAATAGTGACGAATACAGATTTTTAAAAGGTTGAACCAAAAAGATTTATTACAGCCAAGATTTCTTTCTTAAATTTTTCGTGTAGAGGATTGTGCATCACGAACAATGAACAAGGCACTGTGCCTTCATACCTCTTAACCCTTGGGAAGAAGCAGGTAAACAATTACAGAATAGTCCACTAAAAATGAAACCACAAAGTAAAGACATGGTTTCCTTAGAAAAGTGGGCACTTTTCAATGAAAATATGCTTTTGGAAGGGCAATTTATACATCAAAACCCACTTAAACTGCCTATGTGTCCTTATGCAGAAGACTGTCAACATGTTATAAAAGCTGGATTAGGTACTTGTGGTACAATGAAGTACATAGAAGGGATGCAGTTGCTGCCTTGATGATTTTCTGATCCTTAGGTAATGTTCTCTGCTTATAACAGGATACTCTTCCTATTTTTGACGCATTAAATTTTCCAGAGAACAAGTACCATTTTGTATGAGACTCTCTGTATCATTCTTCTTTGGTAGAGGCTTGTTATGACTTATGCAGGTTTTTGTTTTCTTGAAGAGAAAGGGTATAACAGCATATAGTGTAGCACATAAGATCCAGATTTGATTATAAAGGAATTTCTTTTTGTTTGGATACCTGCTGCCAAACCCTACAGATGTCTGCATGCACTTTTCCACTGCTAGCAACCATTACAACAAAGGAGTGAAACACAATATCAGGACACATTGTCATACTATATGAGGACACTGCATATCAGTGCACATTGTGACACCTGGTTTGGGTTAGCAAAATATTCTAGGTAAATGTTAAGCAGCTATATTACTCCATGGCAGTTGGCTGATGTTAATCAGACCTGTGTTATGGCTCTTTCTATTCCACCAGCTGTTTATGTTAAGCTTGTGGCAGTCATAGCAATTAGCATGAGTAATATGGATCATCCTCACAACTCACATCACCACAGACTCTGGCAACCACTCATGCAAATGACCTGAAAGAGAAAGCCTGCCTCGGATGTTTTACAAACCAAAAGCCTGTTCTTCCAGCTGAACCCACATCAATCATAATCTCACCAGAAATTCTCTTAACTCAGTTTTAGGAAAAGCAGTTTCGTTAATCATGGAATCATAGAATGGTTTGGGTTGGAAGAGACCTTTAAAGGTCATCTAGTCCAACCCCCCTGCAATGAACAAGGACATCTTCAAATAGATCAGGTTGCTCAGAGACCCGTGCAAACTCATTGTTAAAAAATTCTTCCTTATATCTAGTCTAAATATATCCTCTTTTAGTTTAAAACCATTACCCCTTGTCTTATCACTACAGGCCCTGCTAAAAAGTCTGGTCATGCTCCTCCTGATGCAGTCCAAGACGATCAGTTTTCTGGGCTGCAAGCCCACATTGCCAGTACCCCTAAGTTGTTCTCTGCAGGGCTGCTTTCATGCTCTTCATCCCCCAGCCTGTATTGGCACTGCACTTGGCCTCAGTGACCCTCATGAGCTTCACATGGGCCCACTTGATACATGAGAAACAGGACAACTATTGATAAACAGGAATATAAGAGGATCTAATCATTGGATGGTCTAATCTCAAAGGTAAAATATCAAGTCAAAACAAAAAAAAGCCAACCCAAAAAACCCCAAAAGAACAAACAAACAAGGTGAAAAAAACCAAGAAAACCCCACCAAAACAAAAACCAACCAATCAAACCACTCAAACACAAACCCAGGAAGAATAGGCTGGCCACCTGCCTAACTATTCTCCTCTGGCAGTTTTCTCTGCCAGAGAAGGAGCCATGAGAATAAATTTGGGTTTTATTGTTGGTAGGACAGAATCCTTCTGCAGGAAAAATTGAAAAGACAAAGTAAAGAGTAATAGGAGTAATATAAGGAGTAATATAAGTGATCTAGAGCTAAGGAAGTAATGGAGCCCTTTAATGAATCGGGAAGGGTTTTTTTTCTTTATTTAAAGAAAATTTCAATTCACCCATATTCTGCATACCAAATAATATTCCCACCTGACATGCACAGTGCTGCAGAGCTCCTGTGCACTGCTACAAATGTGAAGATAAACAGATCATCTTCTCAAAGGCACACTGAACAGCTGTGTATCGAGACTATCCATTAAATAGATATCTACAACAGAATTACTTTTTCTTCATTATAGTTTCATAATAGGCAAAGTCTGTGCTTTTCATGCTGACTCTAGTTTTATGCTATTGGAGCTTTTAAACTATACTACATTGCCTCAGCACTCCATTTTACCTCAGAGTGATTGTATTTCTCATGTGGTTCTATAACTCCTCCAAAAAATCATCCCATAGTAACATAACAAATAGGCTTCATGGATTTATTTTTCCCCAAAGTAAGCAAAAAAACCCCAAAACAAAACAAAAAAACCCCTGAGATTTCAAAAGCAGCTAGCTTTTGAAAGATTTTGTGTGTATGTGCTCCCCACTGGCCCCCTCTACCTTGCCACAGAGGAAAAATAAGCAAAAATTTCTTCTAAGCAAAGACTGATCAACCAGCAGGTTTTGCCCTGAGGTGAAAGTACACATCTGATCACATCATGAACATGGTTTTAGTAGCCAAAGTCTTGCATCTGTGGAGACTTCCACATTTTGCTTTAAAGAGATCCTGTAAGATTATTTTAATACTGGTTTATTTTGAGTTTTAAAGCACCTGTTGATTGTCTGCATTTGCTGTGGAGGACCTTCAGGGATATTCCTGTTCACGTGCTAGGAAGAACATTTGGGTCTTGCAATGTCCTCTAGTGTTATTCAACAAAGATGTTTAGAGTATCCTGTGCTTGGAAAACTCTGTAAAAGCCATTACACAGCCCAAACAGCAGTACAGCATAGCCCATAAATGCTCCTTTTCCACACCAGTGCACATGCCTGCTCATGTTTGGCACATGTCTTTAAAAAGTCTCTGTTTATGTCATGTACCTCATGATGCATTCATCCCAGTGACCTTGTCTACCGCCTGGGCTTACACCTGTGCCCTGTGGTGCTCCTCAGGTGCATGTGTCTCAGTCCTCAGTCAGCATTTAGAAAAAAATCCTATTGGCAAAGAGACAGTTAGTGGCAGGAGGCCCCCAAATACTGTGTCGATAGAGACTTCTTTGTTACTCCCCCATGGGAGGGGGCCTGGCTGTCCCATTAGAGCTTCACTTTCAAGGTAGATTCAGGATTTCACCTGACTTCTACAGAGGACAAAAAGACAAGACCTCAGCTGGGCTTCACACATGACCTGTGGCTCAAGAAAACCAAAGATGTCTTTGTTCTCGGCAACAGCCACTATTTCTTGTGCTTGCTGGGAGACAAATATGTATCTATGATGTCATATTGTCTCCTGCTGTACCCCAGGAAAGGACAATAATTCCCAGATTCCCACCATCTGAGCAACAAATTAGGAATTAGGGTCTTAATTCCCCCTTCCTGCATTTTCTTCCCCTGCACTTTAAGTGTGCTGTTTGAGCCTCTGGCATGCCCAAAGGAGTCTTCATAGGGGGACTGGGGACATTCGTATGGTGTGGGGCCAGTTGGGCAGATCAAGCCTATGGGGGTGTGTCCAGATTTCCAGCCCTGCTTAAGCTGCCTAGTTGATACTGGCAAGTCTGGTGAACAGAGGAAAATGCTGCTAAGACCCAGGTCTGGCTTTAACCCAGGTAATTATTTTTATTCTGTTAGCCCACACACTCTTTTTGATGCAAAGCATTGTCAACAGGAAGTTGGCAATGCCTCCTACACAAAGCTGCATGGCAGTGGTCATGGGATATAGCTTACACAGGTGAGAGAAGGTGATATGAAAGCATTTGCAGCTGCTCCAGGCATGTATAAAGATTGCATGCCACAGGTACATCCTGGGGCACCCTGGTGCCCAGCAGCAGCAGGGTGGTAAGCAATGCAATTACAGCAGGATATTCAGCACTGAGGAAGTTTCATAGAGTCAGTCTTTGGGGGAATCTTAAGCTGGTGTGGACATAGACTCTTGGAGACTGTTCAGTGCATGCTGTGATAAGGAGGAGAGTGCAATTATGCTTGCAGGACCACAAGCAGCTGGCATAGATTTTATGGCATAGGCCCTAGTAAAAGGAATGGGGCGCCTCCCTTCATTATGCTAACTGCCAGTGTTCACCTGCTTCTGGGAGCACGGCACAGAAGCCCTTGCAAAACCCTTGCAGATCTGCCCAGTTACAGCGCCCAGATTCGTGGTCCCAGCCCAAAAGCAGTTAAGATGTAGAGGGTTAAGATAAGAGGGTTGGACCATAAGATCAAACTACTGTTCAATGTGAACAGTTTCATAGCTCAGTCACTCAAGTCAGTCACTCGGCTTCTCCTATTGATTTGTTTTTCTTGAATGGATATAGCAAGCATGAGTCTAAAAGTTTTCTATAGAATTACTCAATTTGGAAACAGCTGCAGTAAGATCTTGGCTGACATAGATGCACACACTCTTGCTAACAATTTTTCTTTAGAGCCCCATTGTAGAAAGCAAAAGGATAATTAAACGTAGTTAGGGACCAAAAACTATCATTTTAGAAAGCAACATGTAATGAGAGATCAGACAGTTCAGTGATTAAATTGCCTTTGGAAAGAGCCAGTCTGCCCTCAGACCTCAGTCTTCTGTGTTCAACATATTTGTCAACACCCTATCAGCACTTTCTACATGGCATTTAGTGCCTCTTGGAGCTGGGTGTAAGGGCCATATATATGATGATATATTGCATTTATCAAGGCAAATTACTCTTCCAGTAAACTTACAATTATATTGTACTGTGCAAACTCTGTGGCATACATATTCCCCTGACATCAATATATTTAACAGTTCTCTATGTACCTTGCTGTGCTGGATAGTCTTGTCTGGTTGCAGAAATTCATTTTCAAAGGTATTTCAGCTTACATATGTGGAGCAGCGTCTGGTGTCACAATAGTTAAAAATTCCATCCATTTAAAAATAAGAGGGGGAGAAAGGATTGTATTTCTAATTGTCTTCTGCTGTTCAGACCATGAATGAAAGACACCAAAACACTTCGGGGAGTGCTTTATTTGCAACTTTCTTCTTAGATTATGTCAGGTAACCTTGCAGCTGAGCTCAGAAATTTGACTTGAGAGTTTCATGTAAGACATCTTGGTTTGTTTGTTTAGATCAAACCAGTCTCAAAAATAATCTAAGTATTTTTCCTGAGATTCTTATAAACCTCCATATTTTCAGTAATGGTAAGTCTCCTTTGCCAGTAGGGAAAGTTGCCATGATACTTAGATATGCCTGCATAATCAGAATTTTTATCTTTCAGTACACACATTTTATCCCTCATGTAGAGGGTGTGTATGGTGAGACAAAGGGGCCTGTCTATAGTACACATAAGATAGCTCCTCATGAAAGATGAGCAGCAGGACAACATGAAGGAGGCAATGGAAATCAATAAAACACTTTCTACAACTAATGTTCAGGAACAATTACTAATAATCCTTGATTATGCTGCAGGAAAGTTCAAGGTGAAGTGATGGGTCACTGTTGCAAAACTGAAGAAGCCAGGGAGAGCAAGCAGATTTATGTACTTTTAGTCAGCTGAATTAGCTAAAGGAATTAAATGCAAAGATGGATTTTTCTTGCCTCCCTGTATTTATAATATTGAATAGAAAAAGAACTGGCAGTTACTTCTTGCTACTCTACTTACAATGTTTTTGTCTGCTTCAATATATATTTATGCATCTGATCCAATATAGTTTATAATATATAGTTTTTTATAGTTTTTATATATTTTTATATAACTATATTGATCGGGGTGTATAAATATAAAGCCCAACAAGTAAGCAACACTCCCTTGTTTCTACCTCATACACTCCTTGCATAGCTCCTCCTCTGGGCTGCTGACTTTTCACCTTAAAGTGAGAGCACACACATGAATAAAGGCAGGGGATATTAAAACCTGTTAACTTAATGTGGCCATGATCAGTATTCAAGACTATCAAGAATGTTCTCTGAAAATGTCGATGAGATGTAAACACATCAATAAGAGAGCAAGTTCTCATCTGCCTGTCCTCCAGTCCACAGGCTCTGCAGAAGGAAGAAGGTGGTTACTGCAACTGTATGAGATATGCAGGGAGATTCTCCCTTCCCAGGTGAATTTATGTGTTTGTTTATTCAACTGTTCCACAGCATCAGGGAAGAGAGGAAAGGTGAGAACAATAAATTAAATCTTTGTCTTGAATAAACATGAATGGTACCTATATAGTTAAAGGAAAGGAAATCAGAGTGAGGATCCACTGCACAATTAAGCATATCCAGGTGCCCGCATCCAGGGTGACTCACGTCTTTATCCCATTTCTACACACAGATGTAATAATCTGTAAAATGCAGTCACTTATGTCAGAATTGTCAGATTCCTGGCTTAAACATGTGACTTTTAGTTCTGCATAGCTCTTGGAAAGGTCCATTCCCCTCTCTAAGTGTAGCAGATAAAAGTGGGTGTAGCTTTCATGACAGCAAGAAAGTGGGAGGATGTCTAAGAGGAAAATGATGTAATGAAAAGATGAGGGGCCAACTTAAATGTGCAAATGCCCATAGCATGAGAAATAAACAAAAGAAGTTAGGGACATAAGCATGCCTGCAGGGCTATGATCTTATAAGCATCATAGAGACATGGTGGGATGGCTCCAATGACTGAAGTGTTGGAATGGAAGGACACAGGCTCTTCAGGAAGGACAGGCAGAGGACATGAGGAGGTGGTGTCACCCTCCATGTCAATGACCAACTGGAGTGCAATGAGCTCCTCCTGGGGTTGGATGAGGGGCCAGCTGTGAGTTCTTTACCGTGAGGGTGGTGAGACATTGGAACAGGTTGCTCACAGAAGTTGTGGCTGCTCCATCCCTGGCAGTGTTCAAGACCAGGTTGGACTTGTGACAGTAGAAGGTGTCCCTGCCCATGGCAGGGGGGCTGGAATCAGATGATCTTTAAGATCCCTTCCAACCCAAACCATTCTATAAATCGATGATTCTACGAACAATAAAAAGGAGACAACCTACTTTAAAGTACACTTTCTTGAATTCACCAGTCAAAGGATGAACTCCCTTCTGCTCTCTGGTATGATTTATTGCTCTCTTATTCCTGCTTCCTGATCCTATAATATCTTCAAACTGGGTCAAATTCTGATTTCAGCAGTTCAGTTGAAAATTTAAAGCCCCCTGAAGTATTCCTCCAAAGAGTAATGCATTTCTTGTGGATGCATAGGGTTGTAAACTGAATATAATTCTGGTCAATAGCCTATACTCGACATCCATCTGTAGGATTTCAGACTACAAGTCCTGCTCTCTAGCATCCATCCAGACTCTTCATCATCATCATTATTGTTGTTGTTGTTATTATTATTATTATCATTATCTTTGTTATTGCATTAGGACCCAAAATATTCTGGGTGCTTTTCAGACCAGGAGAAGAAATAGTGTTTCTCCTGCAGATTGCACAGTGTAAAGTAAAAGAGACAAAGGATGAGGGAAACAGGCATAATACGTAACCCAAGGGAGCTCTATAGTAAACAGAGTTCCATCAGAAATGCATTTGCCTGTTTTAATTATCATTTTTTAGCTTATTTTCCTAAGGAATTGAGGCACAACAGACTATTAACTTAGTGATCAGTTATGCAAGGACAGTGTGGAGAATTTTTTTGATTTAGTTGTTATCTCACTAGGCACGAGGGACTCCAGTCAAGTAGTGACCCCTGTGCAGGTTCACCAGGGTCTTAAAAGGGTTGAGTTCATGTTGCAGCCTTGGTATAATTTAATTAAAAATCCAATCAACCGTGAGACATATGCCCATTGGAAAGCAGGCTTCATTAATCCTGTGAACACTGAAACTGATATTCATAAACAAATTCATTTTCCCTCTCTGGTTTTCTCTCCATGGGTCAGTTTGCACATCCTTCTGACCACCCACACCGATAAACCAGCTTTACATCCAGTAACCTCCTGCATTTAACAGATTTGAGCTAGAGCCTTAGTTTCAAAAACGCTTTTGGATCTGGTTAGTTAAGTGTCAAAACTTAGGGCTTGAGCACTGTAGAGAGAAACTCTGTCTCAGCAGCTCTCCTATTGCAATCCTGACTTTAGATCCACAGTGTTGGTGCAGAACAGATATGCACTGGGGCAGTTTATCCTCTCATTTTGCAGAATGAAGGTCATGCCTTGCCTTAGCATTATGAATAGCTATACTTGTGCAAATTTCCTTATGATAGCTAGGCCTTAAAGATCAAGACATGCAATCTCTGGACATCATTCCAAACCTCTTGGGAAATGGCTGAGTCCACTGTGCTGGACTGTTCTGTGTCCAGCATAGGGACTTTCTTGATTACATGTCATTACTGTTTTACAATGAGTTTATGCTGCAGCCAAAGATGTGACCTCAGCATAGGCTTAAGCATATTCACATTTAGCTTATAATAGCAAAGTTGTCTATGCAGTGAGGACTTCTGCAGCAGTTTGTGGATTAGTGCAGGCTGTAAATCAGCTTGGGACCTGAGGAAAGCACTTGGAAAGCTAATATTACTATTCAGCATTTGGTAAAGCTGGCTTAGGTGTTTACAAAGCCTTCCATCATGTCTTTGACTGCAACATAGACAGATTTCAGAGCTAAAGTCGCTGAGCAGAACAGTACTCATGGAGTCTCCACACAGTAAATGTAAAGCATGTTTGAGTAATTCTGTTGTTCTAATGTTGATTAAATAGTCTTAGCAGAAGCAATTCCAGGGTATATCCCTTCTTCCTATGGAAACATTTATTTCCAGTTCTCAGCCATTAAGATATAAAAGTTTGAGGGGATTTTGACCAGAATAATGCATCACAAACTAAATTAAATGTGAATAGTGCTATTGATCCTCTCTCAAGCAGCACTTAGCATATCTGTGTTCCAGTCCCAATCTTCTGACTGTTTTCAGATATTAAAATTTTCTTGGCACAGCAGCCGTCCATAAACTGCATCTCTCTGTGGAACATAGTTTTAAATTGGCTAATATTTCATTCAAGCCTTCTTAAGGTAATAGTTACCACTTGTACACTAAATGAGGATCCAATATAAAATGCTGAACCCTTCCCTCAAAAAGGAAACAGTCCACTCTGTATGACATTAAAATGCATAATTAAGATACTGCTTCTTCTATTGCTCCAGAATGACTCATTGCTCTCCTCCATTTTGTTCATGTACATGTCTGGGTGACATTCATTGCTATCTGCTTCACCTGCAGCCAGATATTAGTTCAGTGACAGTCTTTTCCTGCCTTATTTTCCTATTATATATACCTCTGGGAAAAAAAGGCACAATTTCTTTTGTTTATAAAAACCCCTGTCATTCAAGTTTTTTCTTCATGCTCCTTAGGACCAGGCTATTATCAGCCATCTTGAAGGGAATGCAGGGATAATGTCACCTGGAGATGGTGAGAAGGCAATAAAGTTGTGGTACAGTCAAAGACAAAGTTGCAGCAATTTGGAGCAAAACCTATCTTCTTGGCTTCTCTGAGGAAAGTATGTTGCTTTCTCTTGGCACTTCAAGCACTGGAATACATCACAGGGAAGGAAAGGGAGCCCTGAATCCTTGAGTTTATGTCTGAGCAGTGTTCTTAATATAGCCTTCCTCTCACTGCCATAAATGCCTAGCTAAGAGTTCAGAGCAGAGCAAGAGCTTGCGCTGGTCCACTTTGCAAGTAAGTATAGGAATTGAGAGAGAGGTGCTGGTGCATGGACTGAAGCAAAGACACACCAGCTGGAGCAAAGATTTATTTTGCTCTCGAGGCCTGCTGAGCAATTGCATAGGGAAAATTAGTTAAGGCCCTCCAGATAAGAGGTTTAAATAAAAAGAGGAGTAGGTGAAATGAAAGTTTTGTAAGAAGGAACAGATTTATATTGGCTGATTTATACTGGCTGGCCTGTGTTTGGGGAATAGAAACCTTCCCTCTTTCTGGCCATTTGAAGAAGAATGATGGGAATGTGGAAGAGGTGCCTGGGATGGTGAGCGATCAGTGCTGAGGTGGTCAGATGTCAGATGCTGTTAGAAGACCATGTTTTCCCAGCAACTACATCTAAAAATTGTAAGCATTAATAATTACTTTCTGTGCCTCAAAGAACTGCAGTGGGTTAATGGTGGCTGGCTGACAGTTGCCCACCAAACTGTTCTCTCACTCCCTCTTCTCAGCAGGACAGGGAGAGAACATACGATGGAAAAAACTCATGCGTCGAGATACTGACAGGGATATCACTCACCAATTACCATCACTGGCAAAACAGACTTGGGGAAAATTAATTTAAGTTATTGCCAATTAATAACAGAGTAGGATAGAGAGAAATAAAAAACAAAACTAAAAACATTTTTCCACCACCTCCTTTTCTTTCCAGCCTCAACTTCAGTCCTGATTCTTCTGCCTCCTCCCCTGAGCAGCACAGAAGGATGGGGAATAGGGGCTGTGGTTAGTTCATAACGCTTTGTATCTGCCACTCCTTCCTTACACTGTTCTCCTGCTCCAGCATGGGTTTCCTCCCACTGTATATGGTTCTTCATAACTTTCTCTAATGTGGGTCCCTTTCCACAGGGTGCATTCCTTTAGGAATTATCCGCTCCAGCACTGGCGTACTTGGGCCACCAGTCCTGCCAGGAGCCTGCTTCGGTGTGGGCTATCCACAGGCTGCAGCTTCCTTCAAGGTATCTCCAGCTGTTGCAGAGTGGGGTCCTATAGGGCTGCAGGTGGATGTCTGTTCCAACGTGGTCCTCCATGGGCTGCAGGCAGGTGACCTGCTTCACCAGCATCTTGTCCACAGGCCGCAGGGGAATCTCTGCTCTGGCACATAAAGAACTTCCTGCCCTCCTTCTCTGCCTTAATGTCTGCAGGTCTGTTTCTTTCACAGTTTCCTCACTCTTCTTTCTCGTCTACTGCATAGAGGTTTTTATCTTTCTTTAGATATGTAACCACAAAGTCACCACCAACACCACTGATGGGCTTAGCTTTGGGTAGTGGCTGGTCTGTCTCGGAGCTGCGTGACATGGGGCAGCTCCTGATGTCTTCTCACAGAAACCACCCATGCAGCCCACCCACTACCAAAACCTTGCCAGTATAAAAGGACAGCATTTCTGGTCCTTCTGAATGAATTTAAGGGATCTGTAAAAATTTCTTCAGCTGTACTTGTGACAGGGTGCAAATGCTTTCATCTGCTTGAGAAAGATTGAGGATCAATCCATTCTGCTGCACTGCCCTTGCAAGAAGAAAGATCAAAGAGGGAAAGCTCCATCCTGCTGCAGGCTGATGAGAAGATGTAGAGGGGGTCTTCAGCCTTAACTCAGAGAGGTGCTTCTGTGATGGGGCCAAAGGGCTGACTGACAGGCAGCTTGAAGAGGGCTAGCTTCTGCCTGAAAGCTGATGACTGCATCTGTCAAAGGAGACAAATGACCAAACCTCTTCCACCTTTAGCATATGAGAGGAGATCTCAGAGTGGTCTGCCAGCAGCCTGGGAGTGGTCCCAGTCACTGCTGTAATGTGTGCATCCTCCTGAAGAGTGTGGGTGCAGGACCTCTTGCAGTGTGTTTTAAACACACGTACACACATACACGGATATATATGCATACACACATGAATGCATATATATACACATATACTTGCATCCTGAGACAGAAATATTCTAGCCCTCACATACTAATTCATGTCCCAACAGACCTGTGCTGGCAAGCTGTCAACTTTCCTGTTCCTGAAGGTAACTGGATTACTACTCAATGAAGGGACTGATGGAAAAGGCAATTAGAAGAGATGACTCAGAGAAAATAGCTGTTTCTTGCCATCAACAGCAATGAGAGTAACACCTGAAAAGTCATACATTATCCCATAAAAACAGATGGAATCAAACAGTGCACACATAGCCAGATTTCTTGGGCTCACCTGTGAACGCTCAGGTAACTTGAGGAAAAAATTAAAAGCTGAAGTCTCAACAATAAGTCACACTGCTTTGCAGGGTGAGTCACTCTGCAGAAAGCAATTATCAGCTGATTTTAAGTAAGCGTCTGCTGCTTTTTAAATGACCTACTCTATGAAAGGATTTTATACAAGGGTGCAATCCACACATCAAGGAAAGTTGATTTATTTGTTTCAGGACAGGATAAAATGACAAATATATGCATCCTATCAACAGTAGTGAGTGCAGAAAAATTGCGTTTTAGCTATAAGGGCTGGCATGTAATGTTTTTAAAGAATAACAGAAAAATTATACCTCACAGTTCGTACTATGTGAGTGTTGTACTCCTGAAGCTTAGCTTTACTGGATAAAATGAAACAGATTGCTTTGAACTGTACTGCTGTCTTGAAGTAAGCTTTTTGAATGTTATTTAAAAAGTATGGGCTCATGTAACATGTCAAAAGATTATCAAAGCCACTATGAGATCCAGGAAACAGCATGTTTTGAAAGGCAAATTGGCCTCTTCTCTTGGTTTCAGGTGGACATGCACCTTCTGCAGCATACAGGTACTCCCCAAGCAGAATTTCTTGTTTCAAGCAAAGTCCTGTATATGCTAAGCTTCGATTTAAGTGTACCTATAAAATACTGCTGTCAGAAATTTCTACTTCAAGTTCCCCTTTGATTTCATATTTAAAAGAAACAAAAAACACAGGCTTTCAACTGCATGTTGTAGTTGCAAAGCCACACACACTCCTGAGAAGGACTTAAACAACCCAAATGTGATGTAAGATCTGCAACACATAATCTAGAATCAAACATAAGTCAAGTGAATTGATAAGACTATTTTTATTCTGTGCTTTTTATTTTTTTTTCAGTCTGGTTAAACAATGATGCAGTCACTTAAACAGCATGACAAATGCTTTTTTGAATGAACTTATTCAAAGATAACAACAATACATATTCTTGCACCAAGAATATGCAACATTAATGCAGAGGAAAGAAAAAAAAATCAACCAAAATGCTATTCAGTTGGTCCAGTGACTGCTTTTTAGAAGCATCTACTTCTTCACACAGGTGAGTTGAATGTACTCGATTCAACCATCCATTTCTATTGATTCAAAAGACACATTTCCAGTTAGATAGTAATTTGCAATGCTAGCACTGGCAGATTAGTAGCTAAAGATCGAGGGGGAGGGGATGTCTTTTAATTAAGATCTCTGTGAGATTAACAGCCAAAATTTTATTTATAATAAAAGCTTGTGGATGAACAGCATTCAAGAAGTGGCTAGGATCTCTAGAGCAGCAGCAAAAGTTTTAAGAAAATCAGTGAGCATGCAAGAATATGGGCAACTGACAGAAAAGCCTTTTTCACTGTGTGTATTATGAAATACTGAATGGGGTTTAGACTGTTGATACTTATATAAGGTGCTTATTGTTTCTCTCCATACCGAGTTCCAGACATCAGTGTCAAGGTTGCCTTGGTAATTTGTTTGTTGAGCTGGTTGCCTCTAAAATCTGCCTGCAACAGATTTCTCTAAAAGCTGCAGGGAAGGAGGAAAAAAATTGTATATCTAGGTAATAGATTAAAATCTGTTATCTCTTTCAGTTATCTTTCAACTGTAGTATCTAATTAGAAATACCTGTATTTTTTTTTTTTTTTCACTTTTTCCAGTAACTATGAGTTTAAAAATGTGATTATGTCAAATTTTAGTAGCTGTTTGGTACAAAAGGAATAAATTAACTCAATACCAAATCTCTCAGGTTTTTTTATATGTCTCTTTTCACACTATGTCTTCTGTATATGCATGGCTGAGCCCAAATTTTATGATTAAATACTCCTAGTAAAAGGGTCTTTGCAAGGCACCTTCTATGAATTATGTCGGGCCTCAGATTCAGCAAAGCAAATGGAAAATCTCAAGAAAATCCATTTTTTCTCTATTCTACTTTAAGGTATTCCAACCTGACTGCTGGGGATAGGTGGTGGGAAGATGAAAATACAGATTACAAAAGAGAAACTGGTAGGTTAAAAAGACATCTGCAAAGCTTCAAGACCAACTCACTATCAGAAGATCTGCCTTAATCCCCCAACAGATTAAATAGGGCATGATTTGCAGGTGTTAGCCTGCTTAATGTTATTTCATCTGCAGAAAATATCCAGAGGGATGAATAAGATCAAGCAGTAAGCTCTCAATTGTCTACAGGCTCTAGTCTCATAGCTACTGCTATGCATTATAAAGCTCAATCTGTCCTCACCTGCTACAGCAAGCACTGGCCTTCCACTGATCTGCCTTGCCAGCTCACCTCCCACTCACTCTTGCTGACTTTGAGACTCTCACCAAATAAAGCCCTGACGGCATGACTGAACAGTCCAGCATAAATCCTAGTCTTTGCAAAAAACTGCTAACATTCTTCTCCTGTGCTCCTCTTGCCAATGGGAATAAAGAATACACCCATGCTTCATGGGTGTCAGCACATCAGCTCTTTGTGGTTTGAAGAATTTTGGTTTTAGCAGAAGGTAGGGGAGGAATATTACAGTAGTCTTAAAATTTGCCCTAAAAAGAGGGTCTTTGGTGGTAAGTTATACCAAACTGTTGCACTTCAGCTTGCATTTATATTTGGCTCAAACACCAATGGTGCCACCTTGGTGATGTGTTTCTTTGCTTATTGTCATTCAAAACTGACTCTCAAAGACTTTTTTTTCCTTTTTTTTTTTTTTTTTTTTAATGAAATGAGGCATTCCACTCTTCTCATTCAACCCTGTGGTAGCAGTTGCTCTGGCAGCTGAAGCTACTTCATCCAGTTTGCTTCCTACTGATACAGTCGGACTTTCCTTTGGATAGGGACTTTAACAATACATTCTCTCATAGTCTTCTCCAGGTCTATCTGCTGTTACACAGAGAATACTTTATGCCACCGAAGTGCCAGGAAAGTATAGGCATTCGGATTTGTTTCACACCTGAAAAATATTGGTGTACCTGAATGCTTCTTTGTCCTTTTTCTAACTATGTCAAATTGTCTATATCAACTTGCATTTCTAACTATGTCAAAAGTTTTCTTGCCATCTTTATCATGATAAAGCCTGAATTTAATTAGAGTCCCCACTATAACAGGTTTTTTTCTTGCAGAAATATTACTTTTCTGCTGGGATTTCACATGATCAGGGGTGAAGATCAAATATTATCAGAAAGACAACATTTCTGGCAGTTGAGAACTCCCTCCTACTGTTCTTGGACACCTCTCTGATTTCTGATTTAAAGTGCAGAGTAGCTGATCACCTTGTTTTCACTGCAAGGGTTGAACTGCCCCAGTCTAGTGTAGCTAATGAAATACTCATGGACAGAAGCCAAAGCAGGCTTCAAAGATGCAGATGTGGAAATTACTGTTTGTGTATCACTGCTTTGCATAATGATATATAGCAAAAGCACACACAGATGTCTCTATAATAATATAGGTAAAGCTCAAGTGTGGTGGTGTGGTAATGCATTCAGTAGGTTGTGAAGAGTTCAATCCTACATACTTACCACAATAATTCTAAGAAATAAGGCAGGATTGGTGGCTATGAGATTATTTTTCTTTCCTAAATGAGCCTTATCTAGATAATTCAGTAGCAGCAATTTATATGAGGCTTGATCTATCTCTCAGAAGCTGGTCTTAGTAGACCTAAGAGTTACTTAAATTTACACCAAAGAGTTAAGGGAATCTGCTGAGTAGCCATATGGAAATTGTGACATTTTCTATCATGGAAAGCTTCTTGAAATTCAGAGTCTTTTCTTTAAGTCGAGCAGCACTTTCTTAAGATAAAGCCTTAAGGAATTACATAGAAATTGGTTTCAAGTCTATGAAACTCAATTAATATTGTGGGATTTCTTTCAGATTTCTTACACAAAATTAAATTCTTACAAAACACGATTCTAATAAATGTCATAGGAGTCTATAAAATTAGTAGAATGGATTACAATTAGCAGGAAACATCACTGCTGGAAGGCTCATACTTCTCCTAACCTCTTGAGGTGATGTTAGGGGCTCTGATCCTATTGCTTGAGAATATATACAAACGCCAGCAGGAAAGCAGAGATGGACTCCCAAAAATGTCGTTTGATTGTTTTCAAAACCTATTGTAGCTCAGAGTAAGCACTAGTCTCAAGTTCATTGTCTGGTGGGGCGGTGCTGCAAGAGATTAGTGTAGGAATGAAAGACATTACTGTCTGTCTCTCAGAGGTTCAATATATTGTGAATGTCAATGTAATAAATTATTCTATGACTTTACCCCAAAAAATGTAATTCCCATTTCACAGGTTAACTTCCAACATTTTTTATACTTTGTTTCATACTCATCAGCAGGGTAAAAATGAGAGCAAGGGCTTTCGTTGACTGGCTAAAATGCAAATCTGTGTCTTTGGCTACAAAAGGGGATGCTCACAGGCCCTACACCACTTTGATTCCATTTAGAATATTTGGGAGATGACTGAAATAAATGGTCTTCTGGTACTTATCATATAGGTGAGAGTGACTCCTGCAATAATAGAAAATAATTGCCAATATTAATATCTTGGTGATGACGTGCTGAGAATTCATTACAAAGCTCTAGTACGAAAGTAATTTTTTCTACTTTGTCTGCAAAGGGGACTTTGGGATATCTACCTCATGCATAATACATTGGAAGCAACCAAGGTCACATCCATGAAGGAACATGGTCAATAGAGATGCTGTCTAGTGAAATTAAGGATCATCAGATGAACAGCTATCACTTATGACAATACCATTCAGATCTTTATTGCTACTGACATCTCTTTAGCAAATCCATTAGCTCCTCCAGCATAAGCTGTAGCAGTAGCCAAAAGGAATTATTTTAAACACACGAGTATACTTATCAAATGTTTATGGAAGTGAGCTACTTCAACTCCACTCTCCATGACAACCACCAAACTTTAGACTCCAACTCTCCTGCTGTTTTCCTAGGCTTTCTTCAGGTCTCCACGCCCATAGACCAGGTCCAGAAAGCTAGAGAGGTTTGGGGGCTATGAGAGGAGCCTGAATCTCCTCCCACCTTCTGTCTCTTTTCTTGGCTTTGCCTAGGAACAAACCTGTGAAGTCCAATACAGGTAACATCTGACAATTGACCTGCCATGGTGAGGTCAATGTCATTTGTAGCACTCGTGTCTTTAACATAACCCCCACAAAGGCTGGTTTTTTCAAAGCATATCACCATCTTTTTTATCTCATGAGAAAAGAAGCAAGTACTTTTCCAGCACTCATAATCTGAAAAGTATGCAGACAAAAGGAATGGAAACCTGTGGAAATCTCCTTGGACTGTCAGTTGACTCCTCTATCATCCCTGAGTGCTTCCCAGTCCCAAGCTGGAACTATTCTTGGCTTATTCTTGTTAGGCAGAGCAGCCCAGGTCAAAGCGGGACTAACTGAAAACTGGAAACTCTCTGAGCTGAGCCTACAATAAAAAAAAGAAAAAAAAGCACATAAAGAAATACAAATTTCCAGCAAATTCTTCATTACATTTGTTTCTCTCCTTAATATTTCCTTATGGACTCACTCACAGCCCAGGCAAGCCTCACCTGTAAATTAACTAGATTTTTTTTTTCTTTTCCTCATATAATTTTGGAAGGTTGCTTTGAAACTGCTCTGCCTTGAAGTCTAAAAGTCTTTTAGATTCCAGCCTCTGCCTATTCACAGTCAATTCATATCCATCTGTTCCTGAGTCTTTCAGTGTCAAACGTTCAATTGTTGTGCTTCAGTTTATAGTACTTTCTTCCAGTTTCAGTAATAAAGATTGTCTAATATTAGTTTCTGCTGACTTCAGACAGCTTATTAAAGCAGTGCCTGCCCTTGGGACAAGCACCTCTGAGCCAACTGAGAGTAACCTTCCCCCACCCTTGACTTGGAAGTGCAACACAAGGGCATTTTAAGCCAGTGCTGGCAGTCAGCTGGTGTTTAAAAGAAGCAGCGCTTTCACTGCATCTCTTCCCAATGCCCCTGCTTCCCTCTACCAGAAGATGAGTTCATTTTCCTGAAAGCATGGTTAGACTACTTATTGGCCAAGCTTGTATATCAGTTCAAAAATCTTTGCACTACTTTTGTCAACATAATCTGAGTGTCACTTCAGTTTGCTTGTGATGACTTCTATTTTCCTGTACTCATTCTGCCTGTTCTGTCTCCAAAGGACATTGGCTGTGCATCCCTGCTCTCTACTGTGGCATACGTTATCAAGGGTAAACCAGAACATTTGTATTTTCCACGTATCCATAGTTCATTATTGTCACATTTCTCTTCGTGTTCTCACTATCCGATAACTGCATCTTGTTTTTATATAATAAACTAATCCTAAGTTGTCTCCAGCAAGGTAAATTCTTGCTGCATCAATATACTACCTGATTCCAGCTTTCTTTCACTCTGTACAGACTTAACCTGCAATTTGTTTGTGGATCCCTATCCTCCAGTGATTCAGATCAAATATTTCCCATAGCTTGCTTCTTCATAATAATCAGAGGGTGTTTGGCGTACCAAGAGATGGGATTTGGAATATATCAGAAGCATACACCCAGACCAAGGAACTTGGAAGTAGTCCCAGGAAAGTAATATAGTCATAGCCTGAGCTGATCTAGCTTTTTTCACTCCTTCCAAACCCTCTGCTTCTTCCTAATACTTCTCTTGGGAAGGAGGGGAGATTACTAATGCAAGGAAGCCTGCAGCTTGCTTGTCCTGCACATTCCTGACAGTTTATAGTAATTTTGATCTGAATAAATCCAAAGTCACTTTCACTTCAGCATTCAAGTCCCTGATTTCTCAGGTAATTTGAATTTCCTAATCAGTATTCCTAATTTACCAAAGTTTGGTCTCTTTGGAAAAGCTGTTGTCACTTAATTCAAGACTATCCTGCATGACTATCTATGACTTTCTTATGACTCTTGAAAACCACATCTAAAATAACCCTGCCTCAGCTCTTCCAGTGATTGGTGAATAAATGCATCAGATATTGGACTCAGGAATGTGTTTCTTCCTTCAGTTTTGAGTAGTAGTTGGCCCCGTGTACACATCTGTCTAAGGAACAGAGGTCTTTTGTGCCACTGCTAGTTCCAGTGCAGGTTTTGGTTCATAAATACAGAGGCTCTCTCTTTGCTCCCCTCAGAAAGCCAGCGTGGGTGTGCAGAAGTGTTGCTATTCTGAGTGAATGTTTTGAGTGGATTCTAGATGATGCTGCAGCAGCCCCAGCTGACTATGACTATGACTAATATGAGCTGCTTTTACTAATCAAGGATAGCCTGTCTGGCAATCACTTATCCCTGTGGACATAAAGACCAAGCTAATCCTAACAAGAATGATATTTATTCAGAGCTCAAGCAAAATAAAGGAATAATCTCAGAAGTCTCCTGTGAAAAAGGGGTGGGTTTCTATTTAAAAAGAAAAGCCAAATCAAACCAAACCAAACTTTTTCCAGAACTTTTTTATTCCTCCAGTGTGACAAATAGCTTGTTTAACTCAGCTGTATCTGTGGCCTGGCTGACTGACCTACTCTTCTGTCAATTTACTTCTTTTTTTAAAGAAAGTAGCTTTCTCATACTTCAAATTATGACTATGCTTGCACTCGATCACAATTAAGTAGATTATCCCCCACTATTAGTCCAGTTCCTTCACGCAAATACTCTTGTCCCTGTTGCCTTTACAATTGAAGTGGACTGCAAGATTCACCCATTCAGGAGTCAGGCCTGTCTGAGGAGGTGTCCCAAGTCAGGTCTCATTCCAGGGAGTCCTGGGTGGCAAGAGGCACAAGTATCTCTTCCTCCACAAGCCTTTAGTGTGTTTACTGTTTGGAAGGGAGAGCAATAGATGGTTCTTAGCATGGAATAAGAGTTACCTGCCCTCATCACTGAGATAATGTTTCTTACAAAAGAAGTTTGTAGCCAACAGAAGAGATTAGGGACCTCTTGTAAACTGCTTAGTTTGAGCATTTTGCTCAAAGAGAGGAATCTGTTCTCTACAGAGAAGGCAGGGGAAGGGGAGATAAATTAAGTAAAGAGCTTTAGATGGAAAGTCTGTGGACAAGGCAGAGACACCATGGTGTTTGAGGAATGTGTATTGCATTACACTTACATGCAGATGCATTTCACGTGTCACTTCCTTCCTCAGAGGCTGTTGTTGCTTAAGCTATCCCTCAAATCTTCCTAAGGCTAGGTGGACCACCTGGCCTACCTTCAGCCACATCAGTCACTAGCAGCTTGTGAAATGTGCAGCAGGCCGTGGTGATGATGTTGCTCTTCATTCTGCCAACAAACCAATCTCACAGACAGTGATGTGAGCTACCCAGACACATAGCTGATGAACTCTTGGCACAGATCCATGGATCAGACACCATCTGTTGCTGCATAAGGAATAAATGCTGCCACCAAGCTTAGAGCATCATCACACCCTCCACACCAGTCTTGTGCACAAGAATAGGGTGATATTTTGAGGAAGATTCCAGATTTCTGAAATAAATTTCCCACTACGTTTAGCAGGGCTTTGGCCCTTCACAGTTATAACAGTTGTGGCCTTCTACTCCCTATCCTTCTCCCTGATATCAGGGTCATTTTCTCCTACAAACATCCTAACAGACCTGAACAGGATGCTCTTCCTAAATGATGTCCAGAGTGTTGTGGAACACATTTGGGCAGACATGGCATATCATGTTGTGCACCTCATAGCAGTGGGACACGGTGTTGATTCACCAAAAATAAACCACTGGGCACATGCTAGAAAGAATTGAGCCTGGCCAGCCTCTTGAGAAACTTATTCATCCAATACTGGACCAGGTAAAGGCCCAGAAATAAACATATTGCTGCTTCACAGTCAGTGCTAGGTCTTGCAGTAACTCCTCCAGAGTCTCAGAGCTTACTTCACAACATTATGTAGCTGGAGCACAGCTCAGCTCAGGATGGAGTTGCTGATTTTGTTTGTTCAATATCAGCATGATGTGGTAGGCTTTCGCTAGTCATCCATATCTCTGCTGCATTTGTACTACCCTGCAAAACAGGTTTGTATAAGGACTGTGGAAACTGAGATAAGGTAGTCACTCATCCAACCCCTTGCTGCTTCTTCTTGCTCTACAGTTCTGAAATTTTCAATTTCTCTCTTGCCAACTTTATGTCAACCAAATTGCAACATCCTGCCCCAGCAGAAGGGCAGCAGAAAGCTCTGCTCCTTAAATGTATGAAAGGTGCTTGAGAACTGGGATACATGGTGTTAGCAGCTAGTTGCATCCAAGTTAAAGAATAGATTGCTCAAATTTTCACTAATTTATTATGCTTGAAGTCTTTTTATAGGCAAAATGTACACATCATACATGCAAAGCCAAGAATTTATTGTTCTTCTAATTAGTCTTCACAGTCTAGTCAAAGAATTATCGGTCTGGTTATGATCAAACATTAACAGTTCAAATTACATAGCATTAAACAATATACACACAAATTTCTAATATCTACTCCTTTCTGGTACCCACCCTCCCACTGCCCCCAAAGGCTCTGATGTCGCTGGCTTCTGGGCGTCTGCAAGCAAGTCCTTCTGCAGTTGGAGTGCAACACTGGTCATTTCTTCCTTCTCAACCTTGGACCCATTTGAGGCCATTTTTGCATGTTTGCCAACAACCTTTAACCCATTCTCTTTTTCTATTGGTCTCCAAGTCCACGTTACATCTGAATTTGCTATCTATACAACAATTTAAAAATGTCAGATAGAAGTTACTTCTAAAACCATTTTACCTAGCTCTCAAAGTTTTACTTTTCTGATGACTAGTAATTGACCACTAGTGAGCTACTTCTAGCCCTAGGACCACATCCTTTGCCTATGCTCAAGGCCTCTGCTATCATCCCATGCCTGTAATCCTCCAAGTCATATTTCTTTCTAGGATCAAATATTCTGCATGGAAGAACTATTACTACTACTAGATGGTATTATAAATACATATATAGCATTAAGTGTTACTCCAGAGAGCTGTACCATGCTAAGCAAAAGCCAAAACAAATTAGGTTATTTAAATAATAGCTGTTATTACCTAAAATGAATATCCTGGGAGGCCAAGCAAATTTCAGACAAAGCCTGAGAAGTCACAGGACCTATGATGTTAGTTAGTAGGAAGACTGTGCCCTGTTCCAGGTAATGGAATGCCATGTTTACTGGGTTAATATGCTGTAATAGACTTTCCCAGGGTATCTCCAGAACAGCAAACTGTAGAGGATTGTCCTATAATGCAGGTGAGAAATGAGTGCTTAACTGTGAGAGAGCTGCCTAACAAGATCTGTATAGGCTTTTAGTTCAAAGAAGTAGGCATTAATATACAGCTTAAGATATGGTTCAGTTCCCAGCTCAGCCACAGCTTCTTGTGAATTTTCTAAAACAGTGCTTTATACAGGCATTGTCTCAGTATCATACTGATAAATGAAAGGAGTGGAAAGTAGTGGTTGTCTCAATTACTAACAGTGAGAAACTAAGGGAGCAGGCAGAAGGGTATGAATTCTTACTGTGTTAAATACATTTATGTGAAATTGTTGAATCTCACAGCCTACATAGGAAGGAAATATTTCTTCCCTTACCTGACAACTCTATTTTAAAATGTTATTTCTTCTTCTTATTCTGCAGCTGAACTGATTTGTTATCACTGTCAACTGCCTCCAACTGGCATAAAACTAAGTGGTATTTTGATGAGGATGTTTACACACCATTTAGACAGGGATTCTTAAAGATGAACTATTTTTCCCATGTACACCCTCACTCACCATAGGAAAGACAGGGACAACATAGGAACAAGAAGCTCCATTACCCACTGTGGCGTGGCAGTCACAATTCCTGCTATCTGGTCAGAGGGTCACAGTTGAGTGCCAAGCTCAGGGCTGGCTGAGCAAATATTCTAACGGTGACAGGGATGTCGTCGCGCATGCTGCAGATGAGGAAATTATTTCCTGGGAACATCGTCTGTGTTTGCTTAATGCAGAAAGAGGTTTCAAATTTAAATTGAGCATTCACCAAATCATCAGCCTGTATTTATGTATTCATTCACCATATCAGTATTATTTAAAATATCATCCTGTATCCCTAGAGAGAGCTTCAGTATGAAGGTTAAAAGAATGCCTTGAACTATAGACTATTTATTTTTAATTTAGATGCCTGTACTAGTCTTTTAATACTACCGAGATGAGAGAGGGAATGGAGGTTCAGTAATTAATGAGCACTGCTCTTTTTAGCTACTTCTTGTAGCCTGTTACCTTTGGGCTTCAGATCTCATTCTGTTTGGTGAATTTTACCAATAGCCTCAAAACTAGAAGTCTCCAGTCCTTATCTTGTCTTCTGTATTAACATACATTCCAAAGTCACAATTCGTTCCAGTACAAATAATTGTAGTCTAGATTAAGTGGGGAGAAATCAAGACAAACAACTGATAAATATGGACAGCTCTATTGGTAGTCTCACTGGAAAGAGATTGAGGAGTGAGCAGCCGGATGTCATTACCGAACAGGAAAAACCTCAGTGCAGGTGATTTGAGAATACAAACGTGTCTCAGCAAGAGGTGGGAGTGCATAAGCTTTCTTTGTAGAGAAAGAAAAGAAAAAAATTGTAAAGCTTGATCTCTAGTCAGCAGCATCTTTGGGCCTTGAAAGAAAATGAAACAAGAAGCCCAATTGCACTAATACATATCCAGCTCCTGTCACAACAGTCTTGAAGGAAATCCATCTAAGAATGCCAGTCCTCTGCAGAGATGCATTGTTGGGATTAGGGAGAGAGACAGAGCTGGCAGGGGAGTAGAGTTCAGGCTTAAATGCATTGCAGTGTCCTCTTCAATGAATTTTCTAGCCCATTAACTGAACTACCTAGAGCAATGGATCTGTGGGAACACACACCTTCTGCAGTCCACTGGCTACATAGTAAATGCTCATTTACTGCGTTGCCAGGCATTTCAAAATACTGCACCTTAACTTTAGTATTGTTCATGAGCTGAAGTGAGTCTTCAGATCTAAGCCACCATAATTCAAGGGGAAATTTCAGTGCTGAGAAGAAATTTCCATCTTCTTCTACCTATGTGTTTCCTGTGTAGGAAAGTACTGGAACAGCCTTCAAAAATAAACCCATTCCCTCAACATCTGAAGTCAAATTGCCTCAGACTTAGGTCTCTAATTCTCTTTCCATCTCCCCCGATAGGTTAGTATTTTCCACAGCATGTTAACAGTCTGGCTCTTGAAACAAGTAGGATATTTACTACTTACTACAGTGCGAGCATTGTTAGGCCAATAATTAAACATCTTCAAAAATTTCACTGGTACTTTCTTTTTTACTATTCTGAATTTTGTATTTCTCCATCATGATTATCTCCTCCAAATTTCCCACTGACATTTATTTTAATCTTTGTTTTCCCTGGTGTACCCATAAGCAGGAGATATACCGTGATATATCAAAACTATTGCCTATGTTCATTAAAAGAAAAATAAGAGCTGTTGATATGAACAATAACTACGCACCTACTAGTCATGGTGGCTGTGTCTCAATTAGTCTGTATCTTGTAGACAGAGCTATGCAGCATGATACTGGGGAGCTGATGAGAATGCCATATTGGTAGTTCTTTTGCATTGTATTATTTTATTCTTGCTTCCTTCAAAATCTGGAGCTGTCAAAAATGTATTTTCAAAACATTTCTTGATAATGATTTTGCACAAGTATCTGTGGAGAAATTAAAAAAGAAAATGTCTTGACATTTTTATTTTGGAAAGTTTACAGATTTCAAAATTCTAAATGTTAATTTTCAATGTTATGATATAAAGCTGTTTTGACTTGTCTATTTTTATATCCTTTTGTGGTGTCATTGATTTTCCATTTTGCATTTTTCATAATGCATTTTGCATTACATATTACAAACTCTGACCTGGAGAACATCATAAATCCAAAAAAACCCAAAAACCAAAAAAAACCAAAACCCACCAAGACAACTCCTCCCCCCTCTCCCTCCACCCCCTCCCCCTCCACCCAAAACATTGCTTTAATCTTTAAGATCAGCAGCTACTTAAGTATTGTCTGGCACTCTAAGTGGGATTCATCTCAGGTGTTAGGTGGGTAGAGTAGATGAAAGATTCCCGCACTGCTGAAGCGTAGTTTATTTGGCTTAGACCTCAGACTTAGGACAAGAATCAATGCAGTCCAGGAGGACTTCAGTCAATGAATAGGCACCTTTTGTCAACAGAGGTAAGCAAGGGTATCTAGAATATCCATATGGACATCTGTTTCCCTCTGGAGTGGCAGGTCAGGTGGAACAGTCTGGCTATCTCAGATAGCATTGGACTACTGCAATGAATCCAAGCTATCTAATAGATTTTGTTTAGTAGAAAAGAATTTTAACAGTCTGGCTATCTCAGATAGCATTGGACTACTGCAATGAATCCAAGCTATCTAATAGATTTTGTTTAGTAGAAAAGAATTTTAAGAAGTGCCATGTGAGACATCTTAGGCATCCCACTAATCCTTCAGTTGTCCTTCCACTGTGGCCTGAGCTACCTGTGTGCCTATTGTTGTATCTGCTTGCACCATGAGGTTGTCTTTGATATGGCAGAACAGCTCATATGGCACAATGTGCCTAAAGTTAGGCATCAGGATCCTGCCCTTTGGGTGGGATTTGTTTCCAGATTAAGTCACCTAAATTTAAGTTTCTGTATGTGCATCAAATGTCCAAGCAGTCAACAGAGCCTGGAAAGCAATTCCAACTGGCTAAATGTAGCATTTATAGTTACTTAGGATGCCCTGGGATCTCACAGGCGGCCTGAGTTCCTACTTCGCAACAGCCCACCTTTCCCCTAGGTGTTGTGTCCTCACTGCCTGCCCCGTGCAGATTACTCAGATACCCCAGGGGACTTAAAATGGAACCAGACTCCTCAGTGTGGGCAGTGCCTGGAGCTCCACAGTGTACACACTGACACTGCTGACCCTACATGTAGCTATTGTAATGTGGAACTGATACCCACCTCTATAGCTGGTGAAATAAAACACGTACTTTGGCCAAGCTACCCATTACTGAGCAGGTAAGATCTTTAGATCTAGCAAAAAAACCCCAAAAATAGAGTAAAAGAGATGTTAATCAATCACAGCTCTCCTCAATTGTTGGAAAAAAAGGAAAAAAAAAAAATCCTGTAACTTGAATAATATAGGGGCTGTAGTAAAAAGACATCGGATGAAGCAAAACCCCAACAATTTCAAAATGTCATTTTACTCTGTGAGAAACTCTGAAAATTCTTTTTTTCCGCTTTTGCAAAGGGAAATTCTGAAACTTGCATTCAGCCCAGCATCTGAAGATCTGGTTTCAGACCAGTCTGCTCTGGAGGGCCTGCCCTCTACCTTCACAACTGCACACACTTTCTGAGAGAGACCATAATACACCGCACACAACAGCATCCTTCCTAACCTATGTCATTGGAGACATCTTCATAAAAATCCAGACTATTTAACTTCAAAAAAGTACTTCTCAACTACTTCTACACAGTCAGAGGCACCAGATCTTGCTTAGAATTTGCTGAATCAAGCAGGCTCTGTGTTTATACGCTGTAATTTTGGAGATACACTTGCCCTTCAAATTTTTTTTCATTTTTTTCAAAAAGACTGCAGTTCTCCTGATGTTTTATTTCAAGCTACAGCTCCTAAGAAATAACTTGGCTGACTTCCTCTGTAACTTTTTTTTAAGGTATGGTCTGCTAGAAAAATGTGTGTGTGAAGTTTTGGACAGATTGGTTGGTTTGGGGGAAAACCAGCAAAGGAGAAATTGATCTTAGTTATACAAATGTTACTATGGAGAAACCCCTGTCTCTGAAACAGCCACAAGAAATGGTAGTTTGAGATTCTGAAAGAACTACTGAAGAAGGAGAAGCTAATGAAAAGTGGATTTGGAACATTTACTCATTCTAAACCTGCTGGCAAGAAAACGAGAGGAAAGAACCTGCCTTTTATGCAACCAATTGGAAACATCACTCTCCTGCAAGGGAAAAGCTTTATGGATCAGGCAATGTATATTCACAGAACCATGGCTATCCAGAAAAAATATGAGCAGTTTTTTATTTTATGTATCTCATAACTGGAGCTCTGAGGAAATTTTGGGACAAAATGAGAAAAACCCATGTAAAATTAATGGAAAAATGAAGATTTGTTAAGTCTTCTTAACCTGCTCATTGCCAATATGTGGCTCATACCAAAGACTTTCTGATGACTTTGGCCTCCAGTCTGGAAAATAACAAGTCAAAGAACTTCGATTATCTGCACATTATTCCAGAAAGTAAAAATAAAAGAAAAAAAGCTCACTTACCATTTTACGTTCCGAATGTCTAATCTGTTTTTTCCATTTCTTAGCTCTATTTGCCTTCTTCAGGCTTCTACTTCATTTAAGTAGTTGCCATTTATTGCTCTTCTTTCCCTCTTTTTATTTTCCCTGTTTTTCCATTGCTTCACTAATCGATATGCCTCAGACATTCATATATCCAGTCTCGTAACCTGTGTTGCTGCTTCCTAAAACTTGTTGGTATCCTTCTCTCAGGATGCATGAGGCGGGCATGATATCTTGAAGGCACTGCATTGAGAGCACAAAGCCAGTTGTATCCCATGCTATGTACCAAGCATTTGCATATAGAGCATCAATTTGTACTGGCCTTTTCAGCTGCGGGATCACATTTCAAATGCATGCATGCTGTTTTCTGTCATCTTGCTGTACCTTTCAGCATTATTGCCTCTCAGTTTTTGTTTCTTTTCATCCTGAATGTATGTTAGGGTAGTAGGGGTAGTCTTCAGTTTATCTGGCTTTCAAATCTCTCTAAATCCCTTTTGTTCTATCTCAAAGATTTATGGTAGTAAGCTAGTACTTGATCTGGTTACAGCAGTACAAATCTCTGTGTAGTATAACCTGCAGGCTTTCAATAATGTGTTGTTTACTTGCTTATTAATAAAGTGCTCATTTTAACAGAAACTTACATCAGTAGTGTACAAATACAGTGCTCCTAAAACTCATCCTGGCATTTAAAATTTTTTCCAAGTTTTTCATCCAGATGGTATCTTCTATCCAGTCAATATAAACTTTTTTCCCAGATAACACCTTGTGAAACGGGATGCTTAGTACTAAAGAAAATCTACAAAAATCTGTATTCCCTATGTTAATTTTAGCGCTTTTAACATAACAAGTTTTCTGGCCAGTATTTGTTCTTCGGCAGTTCATGTATTGTTTAGCATGGGGATCACTGAAACCATATTTTGATTCAGTTGCTGACTATGCAACATGTTTTATTCCACAAATTTGCAGAGTGAAAAGCAAGATCAATTAGAAAATGGAGATCTACTCATGAAAAAAAGGTGGAAGAATCCAGCCCTGTGAGCTATTCCTTACATGATATTTGTTCCCTTCCCTTAATTCCTAAAAAGTTGTTTTTCAAGGAGTATTTCCAAAGGATATTCCTTCTTTGCCTGAAGGTCACTATAGTATTTACTTTAATCCAGTTGCTGAGTAAATTACTTTTATCTTAGTTTTACCTTGGCTTTTTGTACTTCCCAACTTACACCAACATTTTAGCTTACCTGAGACAAATTGTGAATCTATTGTCAAAGTGAAATATGCCACTCTTAAACTGGAATAGGAGCAGCTGCTTTTTTGCTTTAGTTTCTGTAAATTGGTTTTATGTTGTTAGTGAAAGTAATAGAAATTACTTAGTTGAGAGCACGCAGAGTCAGTTACCGTGGCTCAGCTGGCATGCAGTAACTTGCTTACCTGCAATAATTCAATCATGCTCAATTATGGGGCCACATCATCAATTTTGTTGCTGTAACTTTCAAGTGTAGGTGAAGCCTACAGCTTATATAACTCTGGGAGGTAATTGCCCTAAGATATGATCAAGACCAGCTGGATTGTATGCATTCATATTTTCCAAGGTATAGTAGTTTTTCTCTGTTCCTAATATTTCAACCTTTTTGATGTATATTCTTGGTGATGACAGGGTTGTTTCCACTGTAAGTTATCTCAGTCACTTTTGAAACATTATTAATTTCATGTCTTCCTTATTTATGAGTAGACCTGCTTTCTTCTTTCTGGTAAGCTTCCAAAAGGTCTTGTATTGCTCTCATATCTCTGACACATATTAACTCATTTTGCTGCTTTGCTCCCCAATATCAGTTTTCACTGCAAACTTCCAAAATTTATCAGCATTCCACTGAAAAGTTAATAAAATTTTCAAGAGAAGCAAGATCTAGTTTTCAGTGACACAGCTCCCATAGGATGTAATTTTATCAAAATATAAACAACAAACAGTTATGTTTAGTAGTAAAAATCCAATTTCTTCCCTGAGGTCAGGAGAGTTACTAATTTGGCCTGATAAGTTCTGATGAAGCCTTTCATTTCCACCTGTTTTCTATGCAAAAGTAAGCAATGGTGTTGATTTTTCTCGTAGAATATCTTAAGTTAAAAGGGACCGATAAAGATCACCAAGTCTAACTCCCTGCTCCTCACAGGACTAAGCTTCTCCTGTATTTGTTTCAGGAGAGCTCAAACCCTAGTCTTAAAATAAAGACTCAAAAGGGAAAGTTTACCTGAAGAACAGACTGAAATGAATTCTCTCCTACCTGAAATGGTGGTTCCTGCAAAGCTGTACTCATCTTTTTAAGGGTTATATGTTCTCAGACATATCTCTTGACATGTGTTGATAATGAACATCATCTTATGTGACTCCATGCAGATGTTCAAGGATTTCAGGGGATCTTGGTGCCATCTTGGCCATCCAGAAGGAGTGGACAGGCTTCAAAATTTCTCTCGGGCTCCCTCTGAAAATTTTAGGGAGTCCCTGTCCCACAGATAGAGGAATATATGTCATTTGGGTACTGCTAACTTTCTCTTGAGTCACTGATATATCCTTCATCACTTTTTTCTGCCAGGAGAGAATCTTATCAACTCTGCTGTTGTTACAGGTACCAGGAAGGAGCTGGAAAGTTTGGAAATAACAGGAACAAGCACAGGCATGAGTATTTTCCAAAACGTATTTATGGGGACTCAAAGCTACAGCCAGACCTCCTCTGTAGGCCTAGCCTTCAGGTGATGGTTGCAGAAAATATTCACCACCACAGGTGCTGGTACTCTCCAGTTGACTTCTTAAACAGCACCTCGGGAGAGAAGGGCAAATGAGGGTGACTTTCTTCCACCTGTATGCAGCCATGTGACTTATTGGTTTAGACACTCAACCAATGCTAAATAGTTTAGAGCCCATCTTCTGCCTTGATGTTGCTTGTCAATACAAGTACATTGATGCTGAGGCACAAAAGAACAGATTACATTCTATGGCTTTAGTCTGCTTTTTGTGCTGAGAACTGATTTTTGGGTTTCTTTTTTTGTTTGTTTGTGTTTTGTTTGTTTGAGGTTTTTTTCTTTCAGGGGAAATGCGAACCGTTTTTTTCTATTTACTTCCCCTGTAGATTGTAATTAGGGTGATCAATGTTCTCAGACGAAAAAAAGCAAGGAGATAACTGCATTATCATACTTTGACTAGGGAGTTTCCATTCTGTTTGAATTCATGTACTGAAGATTATTGTAATATAATTACTGTGGGTTTTGAGTCTCAAGAGAGCTTTGCAAGTACCTTTTAAAATGAAAATTGATCAAGACTAGGAACAGGAATAAAAAGTTCAACTGTGAAAAGCATTTAAAGTCTTTTTGAGATACTGAGGTGAGCTGTATGTATATATTGCCCGTGTTGTCAGTTTACTGAGGACCCAAAGGCTT
Organism: Strigops habroptila; assembly: GCF_004027225.2. Classification (NCBI taxonomy): domain Eukaryota; kingdom Metazoa; phylum Chordata; class Aves; order Psittaciformes; family Psittacidae; genus Strigops; species Strigops habroptila. The sequence goes on from NC_044278.2 coordinate 61,073,340, forward strand.
GCTGTGTTCCAGGGTGGAAGCTACTTATCATAGAATCATAGAATGGTTTGGGTTGGAAGGGACCATTGGAAGGGACCTTCAAAGCTCATCTAGTCCAACCCGCTGCAATGAGCAGGGACATCTTCAATAGATCAAGTTGCTCAGAACCACATCCAGCCTGACCTTGAATGTCTCCAGGGATGGGGCATCCACCACATCTCTGAGCAACCTGTGCCAGTGTTTTTCCTCACAACCAGCCTGAATCTCCCCTCTTTTGGTTTAAAACCATTATTCCTAGTCCTACTGCAAGTCTCTCCCCACTTTCTCTCTACTTCAGATGAGAACCTTAGAGAGAGACCCTAGACTGGCTTCCCTTTTTTTTTTTTTTTTTTAAGTTGAATTTTGGAAGATAATGTTAGACTTTTTCCTTTGCATTCTTCATACAAAAATTTTTTGCCATTAGTTACGTAATTTTACATTAAGAGCTTCACTGGTAGGAAAATACAGACCTCACTTGCAGACAGGGCAACCCCCAGGCAGTTCGCTCAGTGAAGCCAGTCGTGGTGTCTCCTAGGCTCCCACATGCTCTATAAGGGCCTGCAGAATTATGGAGTCTTGCCCCTCTATGTTATCTGTTACAAATGCCTAAAGAAGCTCAGCTATTGCCAGAGTATATCATTAACAGCAGAGTTGGCTGTGTCAGGAAGCTTTCCTACCCTAGCTGCCAGTCTCCCCCATCCTACACTGAATCTTCAGTGAGGTGTGAGCCAGGTATGTCCAGGGAGCTGAAAACAATGGCTACACTCTAGGGCTCTAAGATGGGAGTCCTGTGGGAGGTATAATCCTACTGCAAGAATGTCACTGGCTTTCTGGTACATGGTCCAACTTCATTTCAAACATCTGTATGTGTTTATGGCTGTCTTGGATCTAGAAGACAACGTTTGTTGTCCTACCATCAAGTATGGTAGAACCCCAAAACCACTTCTCACAAGAGGATAGACTGAAGTGAATTAAAGCATAACCAAAATAATAGTTTACCTACCAGATGATATATCTATAGCTCATGTCAGTCCCTCTGTCTTTCAGACAGGGAAGTTTATAGCTTTTGGTGCAAAAGAATCAATTCAGGTACATCACCAAACTAGAAAGTTTTGGGGTTTTTTTGTTTACCCATGAAGTGAAGGCAATACCATGAAACATGGCAAACCATCAAAAGGGGAAGAATTCTATTGTGATCATTTCCTGTAAGAACATCAGCATCATCACACTAATTTCTTCACAACCTATCCTCTCAACGTTTCAGCAGTCCATCCAGAAGCCTCCTTGGTATGCATACCTTTAAGTATACAAAATCTCACAACTCATTCTCTTTTACAGGTAACTTCAGGTATTTTGGTCTTCATTTCCAGGTTAGAATGAGAAGTAATATCTGAGCACCTCAGTGCTACAAAACCTTTTTCAGCTTAATTCTGATATTAATAATTTGAGGGTGATTGATAATTTTTTTGAGGGGTTCTTAGAAAACAGCATAGATAGCATATATATAGGCCTGTATTACCATCAGATCCCTTTGTAGTCAATAAAGAGAAATAGACACTTTTGGCTTATGATTCATCTGACCTTTTCCAGCTGTCCATTTAGGAGGACATGGCTTGTGTTCTGTGTCTATTTCTCTCTGCTGAGAAGGCACAAAATCTAGGTGCCTGTCACAGACTTTAATATACCTATTGTAGGCATCCATGGAGAAGGCTGATGAATGCCAAAGGATTAGCTAAGTTTCTTAGCAGCTAACTCTGCTAAGTTTCTGCAGGACATCTTTTCATGGAAGCATGTCTGTCCTGGAAAAAGTAATGGCCTGGTATAAAACTGCTTTATTTTTTCATCAAGCCCTCATTGAATCAATCTTCTTCAAAGAAAGTAGACTAGACTTCCATGTGTTTGCCCTTTGTAGTCAGTTTCTTATGTATGTATTCTTTGTTGGAGGAAAACTTCCAGTTATTTTCTAAGAAGATTTGACATACTTCTTGGCTTATTACACCTAAAACATGTCTTTCTTCTAAACGCCAATCCTATCTATCACAATATGAAGAGATCCCCAGGCACACTCATGCAACTGAATTATATCAGCTTGCTTTCTCATGACGTCTGTCAAACTCGTAAACCAACAAGTAGAAGTCCATTGCTTGTATGTCCTACTGGCAACCTCAATACATTCAAATTGTTCTCCTTTCACCTATTCTTTGTTGTACTTTTCCTCCATGCTGTCCCTTTCAGCTAGGGTCCAAACCATCACACTATTGCAACTGCTGCCCGCCACGACCAGCATTAGTGTGGTCCATTGTCCTAATATACACCTGATGCCTATTCCATCTATCAGAAAGACACATTTTACCCAACCCACGCCATTTACAAAGCTGCAGCTTCCTAGCCTGATCCCTGTCTTTTCACCCAAACTTTTGGCCATGACTGAGATACAGAGAAATGAAACACCAGATCATTGTAAGTCTGATTAGCCTAATAAATATAATTTCCTTTAGCCAGAATATCACTGAGAAGGGTACATGATTTTAGGAAAACAAGTGCCACATGTATATCAGTAGATATAGTGAAAATTGGTAGCAGTGAAGGCTTGGTCAGCATCCTTTTCAGCACAGCATGAGGCATGCCTCATTAAAAAAAACAGTTAAGGTAGCTGAGTCAGTTTTGATTCATTCTTCTCATTTCTTTCTTTTTTCTTGTCAGTTTAGCCAAGACTGAACGCATCCATTTCTGTCTTTCTATTATCTTAGAGTTACTGCTTTCTACTGCCGCCCCCCACCTGATGTATTTCAGTGTGAAAAGGCAACACAATCTCTCTTTGACATGGAAATTGTTCTCATAGTTATTTTTATTGATTAACCAAGCAGAAAAGAACATGGAGCCCACATATGCCCATTGCTTGGCAATCTGATATTATTTCAGTACCAGAAAACAGTAGCTATCTTAGATATAATCGTGCCAATTACATTCTCTCCCTCCAAGATACACCAGAAGAAGAATACTTCTCACATAAAACCTAGCATTGGTCTGGAAAGAGTTTTTTCCTCTCCATTAGTCACTGTGCACTACTGTGGAGTGCAATGTGTAACGTGATTATGGTGCTCCAGCGTTACAAGGAATGCTTTCTTTGTACAACAGAAGTAACTTGTGCATAACTTTCAACACATAGGTAACCTCTCAGGGATCCTACAGTGAGTTTTCTTGCCTCATATAGGTATTTGAATGAGTGCTTGGAATAGACAGGTATTCCAAGTCACTATTCCCAGAAGTGCTTTCACATTTCTGTGTTCAAAAGTCAGTGGCACAAGTGCCACAGCTCTCTGGTAAAAGGAATAGCAATTCCTCCCACCACCTGCAGGCTAAAGAGTCAGACTATGTCTTCCTCAGGCTGTCAGGCCCTGTCTATGGTCCAGTCTTGGTTTTGGGATGACTATGACACCCTCAGAAGGTGTGAGCATAGTGCCCATATTCGTGGGCTCAGAATGGGGATGTTCCACCTCCTGGGCATATGCCTCAGGCCACCGTACAAAAGGCAGCTGCTAAACCGATCCTGAGACAAGTGCCTCATCCATATAGAAAGGTGTTTTGGAGCATGTGATTCACATTGACCACAGTACGTACATCAGGATAAGCCAATATGCCAGCTGGACCAACAGGGAGTTACTAACTGATGTGAGGCTCCTCAATGGCATGTAAGAGCAGGGGACATCATGGACAGTCTGCTCAGGCTCAGAGAGAGAATGTTAAAATCGTAATTTTTTAGCAGAATTTAGCTCAGAATTTAAATTACTTTTAAAGCTTGTAGTAATTTCCTGTGTACCATGACTGTTATGTTGCACCCCATTTCCCTTATATCCTGCCTACCAGCCAAAGCATATATTGCATAGTAACCTGCCCTTTCACTTGAAAATAAGACTGCAGTTCCAGTCTCTGGTTAGGACTTTGATCCAGTGACCAGGCACCCTTACTTTCAAGAAACTGTGTCTCATTTCCAGTGTAAATTCATCTGCCTTTCACTCCCAACACCAATTCTCGCTAAGTCTTTTGTCTGCTGTACTAAAGACCCTTTTGGTATTTTCTCTCCATGGGGGTGCTCATATTCAAACCACCCCTCAGTCTTCTTTTTCATAAGCTAAACAGACTGAGCTCTTTAAGTCTCATTAGTTACATTCCCAGAAAAAGCGTATTTTCCAAAGCACGTTTGTCACTCTCATATGGCACTCTCACATGGCACTCTCACTTCTAAGCAGGATAGTCCATGCATAAAACTGTGAAAGCAGTATCTTCAGAATACTTTGGGCAGTCATTTGCTTTTGTTTCTCTGTCTTCTTTTAAAACAGCCAGGAAAATAAGTGAACATTATAAACTAAAAGGTATTTCAATGTCTCTGTGTCTTCTGGCAGGCAGAAGGGAAACTCGTCCTTTGGCTTTGGGCGTTTTTTAAATTGTCTTACACCTTTAACAGTCGTTTCTACTTAAATGCAATAAAAATAAAGTGTTTCAAATTCTGATCTGCATCCATGCTGCATTCATCTGTGAGATATTGCTGATGCAACGGTAGAAAATGAGGCTTTCCGTTTAATCCACCCTGTTCATTTTAGCATACATTGCAAGAATTTGACAGGCTGTCTCCTGAAACCAGAATCCTTAAAATAGAGCCAAGATTAGGTCACTTAAGAGCTTCTGACATTTCAGGACCTTTTCCAGGTTTCTCTTTCTATTGACATATGTGTGTTTCCTATTTGGATTTTTGTTTTGGTTTGGGTTTTTATCCTTTAGTATATTAGTCAGCACATTTTGGGGGGTTAAGGTTCCTCTTACTTTATGCCTACATCTCCAGCATCTGTTTTGGGTTGATCTCAAGTTCCTCTATTCAATATTTTCCAGTTCTTTATCTCACAGCATAATGTATTGTGGTTTACCCTTTTCCCTAAATAATAAAAACTGATCGCTACTGATGGTAAATGATAGTGATATACTTTCTGTAAAGCTCCACTGCCAATCCCAGTTAAAAGAGATGTTAATTTAAACTGAGTAAAAGTTAATGCAAATACAAATTTGCAGGCAGTTTCATTTCTATTTCTACTTCAAACTTTCTGACAGACCATAAGTTTTGGTAATATGTAGTCAAAGAGTTTAAAGAACAGCCCTATCTGCTGAGACACTGAGACAGTGAAAAAATTAACATCCATCAGGAGTCAAGGAGAAGGTGAAACAAAATGATTCTTGTTAAAGTGTGTCTGAATGCAAAAGAAATCCTGGAGTATAACTCTACCACATGGTAAGCCTGAGCTGTAGGTTGGGTTTGTATGCCCTGCCCACATGGTCAAATACTCAAATCTGACCTAGAATTCTCTCTAGCCCAGTTTTCTGGTCATCAAAAGTTCTCAGAAACTGAAAATATTGCCAATACAGTAAAAAGAAACCATATTCTTTCATTCTTGTCCTATGAGGGTAACAACAGTTAGTCTGTTTTACCATTGTTTCCATCAGTGACAATAAAAACTTCTTTTATTGTTTTTCAGCTCATTCAGCACAAAGTCCCCCACTGGGGAGCTAAATAATAACATCCTATCCTGGGTCAGGGGCTCAATTGGAAATGACTGAGCAAGATTCCCTTGATGTGGCTTAACATTAGAAAGCTGTAGATGACAACCCTAAAAGGAAAGAGTTTTAAAATACTAGTAACATTGTCCACAGAAAGATGTCATCCATTATCCAATTTGAAGCTTCATCCTGTAAGGGCATGTGTTTCTGTAGATTACAGGAAAAGAAAGTGCTTCTGTCTGGTTTATGAAAATGGTTGGTGTTTCAATGATTTTATTTTTTCTTTTTACAGCTGGGATAGCCACCTGAATTCCCTCTGTGTGTTGCATGAGAGTCGGATGTCTCTGGGGATTGACCATAGGCAGTGAAAATATTGTGTCAGTGGTGTATTACTGCAGAGTTTTTAAATGAGCAACATTTTCTGGTTAAAAATAGATGAAACATGCTGTCGTCTTTCCTGTAGTCTAGATGTAAAAGAACCTCTTAATTAAGCTAATTAAGATAAGTAAATCCCTAGGCCATGAAAGTGCTTTCAGTACAGTTCCTTGGGAAACTGCAAAGGTTAACATGGTCGCTATTTGGCATAATGCTGTGGAAAAGCCAGAACACTGGAAAACCCTCTCAGGACAGTATCTCACATGAATTGGACTGGGATTATTTCAAGAAAAACTCCCTTGTGATGTTCAAATAGGGTTGTTTTGTACTTACGCTTTCTTCTTGTGCTTTCACATTAGTGTCTTTTCTATTACTGCTTTGCTTTGATTTCTGTCACATCTTTTATTGTATGATGATTGCTCTTTCAACAAACCTGATCTGCATGAAGGTCTGAAGCTACCAGAGCACTTATGAAAGCCCACATGCTACTAGGCAAACAACAGTCTACAACAAAATATCCCCAAACTCCAGGTAGCAGTTTGCTGCTACTTTGCGCTGAACTTGGGCAAAGAACTTTACCTTCTCCTCTCCTCCCCACTTCCATGCCTGCTGCTTAGAGCCCTTGGCTTCCTGGATTATGTTACTCCATACAGCTTCTGTAAATGAGACGAAGTTTGTAGAAAAAGGAACTGCATGCAGATCCACAATTACATTACTTTAACAGCACAGCTTGATGTATTCAGCAAATAAAATATAGTCTTCACTGGTGGTAGAAGACAAAACTTAGCTTCTACCAGAATACCCTAATTTGCCCTAATGTTCTTTCATCTCGATCTTCCTAGTGATTAGTAGACTAGCTGCCAAGGATCCACGCTGTGCTGCAAGGAAGCATACAGAGTTCAAAGCACTTCAGCCTTAATCCAAAGCCTTCATTAAGAAACATGAAATGCAGTATTTGATATTGCAAAGTTAGGAGCAACACAAAAAGTGAATGCAATAGCTATGAAAAACACCACAGTCAAAAAAACCCCTTGTCCTTCCAAGGGACAAATCCTACTTGTTGCCTCCAAGAAAGATCCCAAATTTTGGTAAAAAAGGTCTACTGGGCTGGTACTTGCTTCTTGGGTACAAAAAATAAGGGCCAGGATGGATATTTTTCTTAAGGCCAGATTTTGTTGCGTTTGCACGGACAGGGTTGCATCATAGTCTCTATTCAATCTTACAGATTCCTCTGGGAAAACTTCAGGAGTGGAAGGTAACTGATGGAAGAGAAGTACAGTTTATCAGCAAGGTCTGATTAAAACCACAAACAAACAAACATGCAAGAATTGACTAGTGACACTTGTATGAGACATTGTAGTTGGTTTTCATTTTGCCTCTTGTCCTTTGCCTGCTGGAAGCTTCAATAGAACATATAAGGTGCTACAACCTGTTTCATTTCAGTATCATGCTTAATCTCTTGGTAAAGTATTTATGCTAATTTAATGAAGCATAGAAAAGACAGGCAATGATAAATATGAACCTATGTCAAGTGGGTCTTGGATGTGTAAATTTCCCCCCCAATCTCATCATTAATAACTGCCCTTAGTTATCCCTCTGGTAATAGTACCCTTGAGTCTGATGAGCTATTGTGGCAAACGACAATCATTTAGCTCCATTTCATCTTCCTGAAAACAGTCCCTTTGAATTTAATTCACTGAAGAATTACTCCAAAGATATTTATTATCCCCAAAATGCACACATTAGATGAATGGCTTCATATAACTTTTCTTTAACTTGGCAAAATTAGAAAATGTATTCCCAGGACTGCACAGTGGCCTACATCTGACTGTTTCCTTGGAGATTTTTTTTTTTTTTTTTTAAAGCTTGAAGATATTTTTCATCAAAAAAACAAAACCAAAAAAACCACGTACACAAAAACAACAAACAAAAAACCACCAAACAACATGTAGGATGATGGATGGATTGTTTTTGATTCATTTGTTTGTTGCTTTGGTTTCTTCTTTTCCTTTTTTGAGCATATCTACATACCCACCAATCTCTCATTAAACTAACAGAATTAACACATACCTACAGAAAGGGCACAGCACAAGTTAAGGGAAGGCTTTACATCATTTCTCCAGATATCCAAACATTTAATTCAGCTGCAATGAAACATTGTTAAACCTCAGGTCATTTGAATGTTGAAGCAAAATATTCCCTTTAGAAATTTCACAGCTATTAGCCTTGAGTTACCAGTGATGAATGTTTCTGGAGCTGTAAAATTTCTTCAGACCCAAGAGCACATTTTACTGTAGTTTATTGTAGTCTTTCTGTCTCCTTGAAGAGGGGCCATCATTACTGATTAGCTGTGCTAATGCAGTGCAGTGCAATAACTACATATACCAGTGTCCACTTTGCTCAAATTAGAATTTGAAAAATGCTGGATCCTGAATGGAAATAAGTCTTGTGAGACTAGCCCGGAGAAAACAGGCTTTCAAAAGCAAATACAAGCTTGCCCCCTCTATTATGCTTTTATCTTTCAACTTGTTCATGATATGGATGAACATACTTGGTGCATGGATATGTTTCTCTTGCTCACAGACTGCTAATCATTTTTGACTACCTAGGATTACATTAAACCTTCCAGCTGGGTTCACACAATAGATTAATTCCTTCACACATTGTCACAGACATTATTAACTGGCTGGAGAAATGTCCTTTTTGTCTTAGAAATATGTTCTTGTTTGGGCACAATATTACAGTATTTCTCATGAGGTTTATGTTCTGATGTCTCAGGCTCTGTTCTAACATGCTTGATCTGTCCCATCTTTCATGTCCTGTACATCTCCTTACTCTCGCTCATGGCTATTTAGACCACTTCCAGCCCCAGACATTTTCTCCTCTACAGCATTTAGTAGATTATTTCCCCACCTATTGGGGAAAAAAAAAAAAAAATCACATTCATTTCCCTTCCTCACAAGCATATCAGCTATACTCTTGCTTTGCAGAGCTTAACTTCTGGTAGCTCTTTATCCCCATATTGTTCAAGTGAACATACTGAGTGACAAGGTGACTACTGTTCCATACCTTACCTAGCTTCTTCTAATTCCTAATAACTTTATCCATATTTCATCTACAATCTCTGCTGCAAGCACTGGAGTAATGGGTTATCCATGTGTCTTCCTTAGCACTCTAAATCATAATTAAAAACATAATAGGAAAGGAAGTTTTCCAACTGTAATTGATTTCCATTACAATATTTACATGACCAAAACGCAGGATGTGGTGCAAGCTTACTTAAAAATTATGACAGAGGTAGAATAGTGGACATAAGCACAGATCAACAAGTGCCATTGCTAAGAACATCTGACACCTCTGCTTCAGGAACTGACACTTCTTATGGGGAGATAAGGCAGTAGCCCTCCATATGTAATAGCAGTTATTTTCATATCTGTGCAGACATACATTAGATGTACACAGGTAACAGAGAGGTACCAGCTACTTTTTCCTTTCTTTATGTGGAAAAGTAAATCTAGGCTGGTTCTCTGATTTATGTATTATTATTTTTCTGTTGTTGCTTTATTACAGCATTTTGGCTGTGCTATGACATCACTCAGAGAATATGACATGATGCAGAGAATAAATGAACATGAAGAAACCTTTTCAGCTCTCATCTGGCAGACAGAGGGAGCCTGGAAAAAATTAATACATTATTCAATAGCAAGTGGTGGAATCACAGAGCTAGCAGATGTAAAAGATTCATTGTACAAGATATTCAGCTCCAAAACTGAGTATATGGCATGCTCTTGAAACCCATTAAAAACATTAGTATGCAAAAATGGTGATAAAAATCTAAACAAAACGGTGTTTAAAATAAACTTGATTTGGGATTATACCTTTCCATGCAGATTTTATTTGCTTATTTGGTTTAGTAGCACTTAAATACTTTTAGTACATTTAAATTAGATTTATTAAGATATTTAATTCATATAAAATAAATAATTTATAATTGAGAACATGTTTCTTCCGGAATTATAAAACAGCAAAAAAAAAACCCAACTGGTTTTTTTTTGGGGTTGGGTTTTTTTTTTTTTTTTTTTTTTGTTTTATATAACAAAATATAGTCTGCTAAAGTGAAAAATTTCTAAAGTGAGATTATTTAATTATAGCATTTAAGATACACCTGTTAAATCACAGGGGGACTGCTTTCACATACAGGCTTTAAATTTGCTTATGGAGCCATGCATAGCCAAAAGTATGTGTGGTCAAATTTGCACCTACAGATTGTTTAGTTAACCCTCGGATTAGCCACCTTCTACAGACAAAAGCAAGCAGCTTGCTCTAATTCACTAGCTGTATGACTGTTCCCTTGAAAATTTGGCCAAGTAGCCATCAAATCATATTTGTCAGGCCTTAATTCATATTTGCCAACTGTTATCTCATTAACAATTGACAAATATTTACTAAATGCAAATTATATTGTAACTCATATTACAGACTGAAAAAAGTAGTTTAATTTTGATGGTTGAGAAAGTTTGCTGTCTAACAAGCAGCTGGGAAGTGTAGAGGCATTTTAGAGAGAAGCTTCACCTCTCCAAGCCACTTGGAGCACTTTCTGACTGGCCAGCTGCAGCTCCAAAGAGCCACCCCAACTTGTGCCTTGACTTCCTGTGGGCACACAATCACCAAGCACCACCAAGTGATTTCATGTCAGTAAGTTACGAAGCCATCTCCATGGATCCCATCAGAAGGATCCTTTGCTTTCCAGGCTGAGCCCTGTCACTCAGCACTGCATAGAGCTATCACTGTCCCAAAGATTAATCTTATTTCTTCTGGAGTTCATTTGTTCCTTGGCTCCTCTGCTATCTCCAGAGGGCCAGATGTCAGGACAGATATTTCCAGACTGAAAAAGGAGGAAGAATCACCTGCAGAGCCCAGCATGAGGCACCAATTCACATCCCCATGCTGGTCTGAGGTAGGGTGAAGGAGGGACTAGACATAAGAATCAACAGAAAGTATATACAAGAGCTTTGCAGCCTGATGAATAAAGCACACCAGTGGCAGAGGGCAAACCTCTTTCCTTCTTCTGAGAGTTATTTCTAGGTTTTATCAATTATCCTACCCCATACAGAGGACATAACAATGCAGGGAGCCAGAACCAGGCCTTCAAAAACAAACTAGGAAAGAGAGGGAACAGGTATTCAAATCACTTCACGAAGACATTACTTAAATTGACATTGTCATTCATGTTGATGAAGGCAATAATGATTGGCCTGTGAGCTCCCCTTTCCCTGCCGTGCTTCTCTGAAGCTGGTGACAAACCTGTCCCCAGTCTGCAGAGTCTAACCTTCTCTGTCCTGTCAGACTGCTTAGTGTCTTCACCATTGTTATACACAACATTGGAACCTAATAGCAGAGCAAGGACCTGGGCTAGGGATTGTTAATTTTGCATCTCTTCTACCAGTGTAAATAAATGCTGAGAAATTGTTCTCAATTTGTATTTTCCTCTCAAATTTGCTGCTTTTCTTTCATACCAGAAAAGGTCTCATGTGCCCAAAAGCTGGTGTAATTTTTCCTACAATAGGTGGCCTAATGACAGACATTATATCATCTTAAAAAAAATCTTGCCCTGTCTTTTTCTGCCTTTGTACCACTACAGTGAAACACTATTGTATCTTAACTAGTAGCTATAGGTCAATATAATTTAAGGATGAGAGGCAATATAATTTAAGGATGCAATTCAGATGACCTAGTTTACACAATGATGTTATCAAGTGCCCTCTGGTAAGCATAATTTCTCTCCATTAGCTATAGAGGAGGTCTATAGTGACTAGCTCTGATGTAGAAGCCTACATTGGATCAGATGAATCCCAAACCTACTCTATAGACCTGTTGCACCTAAAAATAAATTATAAGCATGTTGCAAAATCACTGTAGTAAATATTTTAGCCACTCTTCTTAACAAGGGGTGTTAAGTCATATTCTCTTTTGTACATCCCCATTTAAGCACATTACCGCTAATTTTCAGCTACCTGCTACTATTTAATTTAGGACTCTACAGAGAGTTCTTTCTATTATTTTGAGAGCAGTCATTTAGCATCATGTGAGGTAGCAGATGAGTACTCATGAATGTGAGAAGCAAATGTTGTCCAGGAGTATGTAAGAAATGAAGGCATGGGAAGCATTGTTTATAAATGGAAAGCTGGGAAGTGGAGATAATTCAGAACAAAAAGTAGCACATAACAGCACAGAGAGTAAGTGTCTTTCAAAATGATCACCCTTACAGTAGCACGAGAATACTGCATGCAGTGGACCTCATCTTCTTGTTGCCAACCCTAAGGTAGCAGAGGGTTTTGAAGTGCTGGGTTTTACTTCCTCCTCTATCTACAGATGAAGGTTCACACAGGGATAGCTGTAGCACGATCCAACACCTTTTTACTGTTCCAGTACTCTCCAACATTCTGCTGAGCCACTTCAGCAAAATAAATGATTTTTTGAGATAGATAGTTTTCTGCTGGATTAGCACATATGAATGGCTCTCTAAATGACCAAACAGGAACAGAATCAACAGTGCAAGAAGAGAGATTGTAGAGCTGATAGTTGAATAGATGGAAATCACACTACAATCTAATTTAATTTCACAGCTTCCACCTGAAAAGGTGTTTCTGCCCTATCCCATTTCAAGTCACACAATCCCAGCACTTCAGCTATGTGAACATGAGCTACTTGCTGCAGGGCTAAAGACTAACCCAATAGCATCAGCGAAAAATTCATTTCTAGCCAGCCTAGCATCGTGGTGGACATTAGCTTGGAATTTCTTGCTTGGAAAAGCTTGCAGCATTTCTCTCCCTACTGTCGGTGTTAAATGCTAAGAAGGTGGCAAGGTGACGTTGCCATAGGTTCAATCTACAGTGGTGAAAGCAGCCCTTTCAGTAGCAACACAACAGTCTAAACTACTCTAATCACTAAAAAAAAAAAAACAAACTCAAAACCAAAACAAAACATTAGGGTCAGAAAAGCCAGAGATCAAGCTTAGGACTATAGTCATTGAAATGAACAGCTGACCCAGTTCAAGGCCCTGGCCCAGATACAAAAGCATTCTGGACCCCAGGGAGCTGCAAGACAAAGCCTTCAGACTGTGCTGCCAATTTATGCACAGTAAAGGTACGGGTGTGCATGATTCACCCTTTGAGAATAGCTGTCTAAAACAGATTTTGCACTTAATCTATAATAACCTGCCTGTTAGAGTATCAATCAACAGAACAGATGTTTTGCATCTCAGTCATTTGTTCCATCTTTCAGTTTTAGCTAAACAGCCTGCATATACATGTATATCATCCACTGACCTCCAGCCATAGCGAAGCAAATCACTGACTAGTGTCAACTGGATGCAGAATTTAATTTCCATGTGAAATTCCAATACTCCTTTTTTTTTTTTAATCGCATATTGGGATATGAAGTCATAAATTACTCCTGACATTAGCAAAAACCACCCCAAATAAAATGAAAATACTCAGAGTTACTGCATCAAATGTTCTTTTTCAGTTTTGTCAAGCCAACTAGGAATGATTCATGACTTACAACAAAATCTAAACTTCAGGCAGTTTAGCTTACGAAAAGGAGCCTGAGGGACAATGTAATAACAATTCTCAAATATGGAAAAGGTTACTGAAAGAGTAAAGAACAACCATGACCACAGTAGGCAAGACCAGAAGTAATGGACTAAACCAGCAGAAAGACCGAAGTAATGTCATAGGAACATGTCTCATTTCTAGGAATGGGTTAAAAATGAACTGAGCTGTTTGGGGAAGCTTGAGGTTCTCTAAGAACGTAAGAGGCAAACACCTGCCAATAAGTATCACTAACATGCCTTATGGCAGCGGGTTGCTCTAGCAGAGCCAGTAAAGTCTCTTCTGGACATATGAATTTGTTCAGCACTGAACTAAACACATCTGAGCTGTGTGGTGCCCAGCAGCAGTTAGTGCCCTGTGTGGTGGTGGCCCTCTGGCCAGCGTCCCTGGTTTCCTAGCAGTGCCATCCACATGATGGAAATCCTTTGAGGGAAGGAAGCATTGGGGTAGGCAGCAGAAAGGTGTGATGCATCCCAAGTGGCATAATTCAATGAAATTGCCATCTTCATTCAAAACCAAACATTCTCTGACAGTGAGTTCTCACCTACCATGCACCACCCTGAAAATCTGAACTCTATGTCATGCACTACTTTGAAAATCTAGCTTTTCAGCCCAAGGTGCTAGTAGTTGGGCTTTATTTTTTTTTTTTTTTTGCTACAAGGTCCAAATGTTAAACCATTTACTTTTGAATATACTGGTATCCCACAATGGCATCGATGAATGCTGAGACAAGTGCTTTGTTCTAGCAGAAAGGCAGATAGCAGCACACAGCCTGCTACAATGCAAGGACACACACTCTGCTACTGGTGCTGGTGCTCAAAACATTCGGTTTTGGGAGGCGAATAGGAGTGCAGTCTTGTTTAAAGAAGTCTTTCCAACCGAGAGATTATGTCATTCTTGTGAAAGATAGTGTGTTGCTTGGACAACATATACTTTCAGCAAGAGAGCTCATCACAGCCTCTTATCTCTGCAGAGGTGTCAATGCAGTTCAAGAACAGCTTGAGTAGTTCGGTTTCTCCTGCTGTTCCCAAGGGAAGGACTCATAGCTACAGCAACAGCTATATAAAAGAGCAGAAAAAATCATTGTGACTTTACGCTCTTCAAGGAGAAGGACTCTCCAAATTTGTCACCTAACAGATTATCTGGTCTGTTGATTTAACTGATACAATGCAGCAATTGAGATTACCATTTTGCATCGGCATGTCAATGTGATGAACCTGAGGCATGTGTTACCTTGGGGTTTCTCTGGGAGAGAGACTTGAAAGCTTTCTGCTCCTGGGAGTGCTGTGGGCTGGCTGAAAAAGACACCAAAAGCCATTTCCCTACACTTCATATTTCCATGACTGTGAGGTTGAGGTGAAGGGATATCTCCTTCTGTTTTCCACCACTAAGTTTAACTAGCTCATACAAATTAACCACTTTCTGCGATCCTTTCACTTGGAATAGGCCCCCGACTAACTTCAACCTCCACGTGTACTGTCTTTCAAGGAAGATGCTTTCCTTTGAAAGGAGATGCATTTCTTTCCTGCAGTTTGAGGTCAAATAGTGGACCAATAGCCTTTCAGCTGAAAGGCTCCTGAGAAGAGAAGTGCCCTTGAACTGACAGGTAGGAATGTTCTATTCTTCAGAAGATGCAAGTTTATGTTGTTCTTTTGCAGTGTACTTTTCCTTTTTTTTTTCACACCACACTTTTGTTAGCTACCAATAACACTGTGTGTCTAATTGTGCTGGTGCATGTCCAGCTCCACTAAGATTAGGAGGAATATATTTCTCTATTATTTTGCTTCACTGTCTCTGGCTCAGTAGGCATTCTCACTTCTTCTTTCAGCATTCTTTATGTCTATTAGAAAATTCTTCCCATGCAGAATACAGGATCACTGAGCTTAATTGAGGGTTACGGGTGTTTTGGTCAGTGACTAATTCCTGAAAGCCTACTAGCAGTAAAAGTTGGCCTCATTAACTAACATGAGGATTGAAGGTAGGAGCATCTATTTATGTTTGGGAAAGACAGGTCTAAATCCAAATCCTCCTGGGAGCTTTCCAAAGTTTATATAAGTTGTGTGCAGAAAAAAAAGGAAATTGATGGCTTAGCCAGAAGTGTTCAGGAAATATGGTGACCTTTGTTGCCTTATTTGTTGACCTTTTCAGGAAGACCACTGATCTAGAAGACTTTCCCTTTCCTGAAGCAGTGTTACTTTTCAGCAGACTGACTTTCTATCACTGTCATGTTCTCTGTCCTAGAATCCCTAGGATTACCTTCAGATATATTTCTAAGGAGGCAGGCCTCTTGTGTGGCAACCAGATTTAATGAGGTGTCATGTTTGGGAGAATAGGCAAGTAGTTCCAATTTTATAGAATCAGAGAATTGTTTAGGTTGGAAAAGACCTTTAAGATCACTGAGTGCAACCATTAACCTAACACTGCCAAGTCCACCACTAAACCATGTCCCTATAGGAAGCAATTACTTTATTCAGGGAGCATTCTTTTTCCTTTTTTTTTTCTGTTCTGCAACTTTCTTAGTGGCATAAGCAATGCAGATATAAAAAACCAAAGATGCATTGATTATAATTATACCTATTCCAAAAAACCAGATTAAAATCACCTGTTCTTGTACATTGTTGCAAACATTGTGCAGATCTCATATCAAAATACTAATTGTATTTGCCCATTCCTGAAAACCCATGAATTGCATATAAACACGAATGAAAATATCCACAAATAAGATATGTTCCACTCACTCATTGAGTGCATTGTTTTATTTTGAACAATATTGTAAGTGAAGGTGGCGCTTATGAAAATGAAGTATTAACAATACTAGCTCAAGCCAGGCCTAGTGCCAGCATGTTGTGGAAGAGTTATAGGGGAAAGCTTGCTTAAGGCCTAATAGCCTGATTTCCAACCCCTTTCTGTTTCAGTCATGGTTCTCTTTTGACCAAATAGTGCCCAGTTAATCAATTCTGATCACATTTATGGTGATCTGGTAACAAAAATAAATTACAATCGGGATGAGGCCACCATAATCAAACTCAGATATCAGAAGGGTTTTTAATGATTCTTAAATTGCTATCGAATTTTAAAGAAAATTATTAGGAAATTAAACACAGTGTCACCAATCTTAACAAATAAATACCATCAGAGTGTCTTCTTTCTTTCCTCAGTTGGAAATCACATGGCAGTGGCTGAAAGCTATGAAAAAGTGTCCTCCTTTCACAGCATCTGGCCTCTTGGCAGACTTCACTGGCTGGTTTCATTGGCTATTTCTGCATTGCCTGCAAATCTCTCACACTGTGTTTGGCTGTTTGGTTTACTTTGTACTCCTCAAAAATGTTTTGTTTAATTCCACTTGAATTTTGAAAATTTCTGGACACTAATTTTTGTTGAGAAAAATCATGCAGTGCATGAATCTCTCATCCTTGACTGCCAAGCTTCCCTTAGAGTGCTAAAGAATGAATGTGATGTGCATTAAGCTCAATTTAAGTAGAGAGGATAGGTTAAGATGAAAAAACCTTTCCCTTCTCCATCATCATCTGATGTGTGATTTTGGGCTTATTTTGTTATGGCTCTTTTATTCATCTTGGTCTAACCTACACATTCAGAAAAAAATAATTCCTGAATTCAGTCACTAAGGCAAGGCCTGCCTTTTACTATGCCTTCTGGTAGCACAAAGCACTTCCCTTACAATCTGTAGCAGAGCTTCTGAGAATAATTTTCCTTGAAAATATTAAAATACTTTATTCTTTTTATTAGTATTTTATTTCTTTTTAGTCTCCTTGTAAGTAGTATGAACTAATAGTTGCATTTAGATTCAGAGTAAAAAGAATGAATTCATGTTTCTTAGCTAATTAAAAAAACATCCATATTAAATCTTCTGTTCACAAATAAAAACACCCTTCTACAGTTATTTGCTGTACTGGGTTTGCATGGCAAGGACTTGGTAGCAGGGGGGCTACAGCAGAAGCTGTCCTACTGGAAGCTTCCCCTGTGTCTGACTGATAGAACCAATGCCAGCTGGCTCCAAGATGGACCCACCACTGGCCAAGGCCAAGCCTATCAGTGATGGTGGTGCCTCTGGGATAACGTGTTTAAAAAAGGGAACACAGTTACTGCACAACTGCAGCCAGAGAGAAGAATGAGAATATGTAAGAGCAACAGCTCTGCAGACACCAGGTCAGTGCAGAAGGAGGGCAGGAGGTGCTCCAGGTGCCAGAGCAGAGATTACCCTGCAGCCTGTGGAGGACCCCACACCCGAGAGAGGGATGGCTAAAGGAGGTCGTGACCCCGTGATGGCCTCCGCGGTGAATAGCTCCCTGTTAAAATGTGAATGCTAACCAGAACTGAAAAATGACACAATGTACTGCCCTTTCAAAAGATGTTTGAAACTTACCTATTATGAAAGGAAATAAACTAGAGTAAGTGCAGAATAATTGCTGAGTTATTTCTCACCGCCCTTATCTTGACCCACGAGCCTTTCATTATGTTTTCTCTCCCCTGTCGAGCTGAGGAGGGGAGTGATAGAGCAGCTTTGGTGGGTAGCTGGTGTCCAGCCAGGGTCAACTCACCACATTTTCCAGTCCTCTGATTTACTCTAAGGCTTTTGACCTGTTCTGTGGCGAACAATAATCAAGTTAAAACAAAATGTTTGAGCACAGGCATCAAACTCTTACATTCAGGCACTGAAAGCTGGAGTTACTTTTAAACATGCTGAACCTATGTTACTGATAAAAGGGAGATAAAAATCTTCAGTAAATATGTCAGTTAAGTGTAGATATACAGAAAACACAGAATACTTTTAGGCATTACAGTGCAAAATACCAACCTTACTTTTCATTTGCTTTGGAATGTTGTGATTGGAATTGGACAGATTTAAACATTCAGAAAATGCATCTCTTTCCCTCCATCCTGACACTTTGGAGCAACTAATGTGATGTGTGCGTGCATACACATATACAAAATTTCTCAGTCAACAGAAACAGTCTAACATTTGTATATCTGTCATGATATTGCATTTCCAAATAAAGTCATATTGTATTTCCAAATATGAAACATGATCCCCATAATCCAATAGCTGCTGAGAAGTCTGGTGAGATTCTGGTGGCTTTTGGTATCGCTGTGGAATGGTGAGAAGCCGTGAAACTTACATGAGCTCCATCACCTTCAGTCCAGGGGTAAAAATCCATTTCAGCCAGGTCATCCCAGGACAAAGCCTGCCTCATGGTTACCAAAGTGCCAGGTGGTGGTACCAGTTGTCTCACTGGACTGTCTGATATGCAGGGCTACTAATCTCTGCACATGTAGCATATGTAATTCCTTATGCTTAGAAGTCTCTGCTCCAAAGCATGAGACTGCAGGAGTCAAGCAGCCTAAACTGCCTCAGAAATTCCAAAGCCTTAGCTTCCCAAACTGGAGGTTGATGTAGGCTGCAGAATTTGGAAACCATTGTCCTCCAGTGGCAGAATCAATGAAACTAATTAACTCGTGTCCTGCAAGCCCACAGAGCCATCACTACAACAAGAACGTTCCCCACATCCCACCTGTGACATCTCCAGTGTCCACCAGAACTCCTTGTACCCCTACCCTCCCACAACTCCACCTTTTCTGCCTTGTTTCCCCTTTAACTATAAAATAAATAGTGTCTGTCATGACCAGTTTGATGCTGTATGGACAACTGGACAACAGGAGCTCATCACTTTCAAGCTCCTGGTGGAATATTTCCATCTGTGACACATTATTTTAGGACTCTCACTCCTTCATACAACCACTTTCCATGATAGTGTGTCAGATTTAACCATCTTTGAGACATCTTAGTGAAGGGTAATTGAAATTATGTCAGCAAATTTGAAAGATATTATGAGGGGATAAGCAGATGGATGGAGAAAATGATTGCCTAAGCCTTGATTCTTAAGAAAATTAGGCTAAAACTAGGCTCTTTCTTTTCTCTAATTTAGCAGGAGGAAGTTATTTTAATGTCAATAAGTACTTCAGAAAAACTTGGCAAACCCTGAAATGTCCATGCAGACTTATCTGCACGTGATAGTGTTTAAAATCGTGACTACTGTCTATGTAAGGATTATCTCAGTGTGTGTAAAAGTTGCCATGGCAACAGCACTTTGCAAATAATTATATAAATAATTAATGATTTTATGTGCATTCATTAAAGCTGCAGTTCTCACTTAGACTTCTTTTCCTACACAAATTGAAGAAAAGGGTCACACGGAGTTTTTCTTGGTGCATGTATTTATTTGCCTTGCTCAAGGAAGTAAAACATTTGCTTTAGGAGGTGAGCACTAAAAATTAGTAATCCAGAAGACAAATATTGGCCAAACCCCAGCTGAGGGATAATAAATTTTATGTTTCTTAAAGCTGGAGGTCAGAAGCGCAGGTTCCGAGCCTCTCCCAAAATCATGAAGCAAATTAAAGCTGCCTTAACAAGGCCCCGGGGATTCCACCTGTACAGACACATTCCCAGCAGGCACAGAACCACCAGATAACTGCTCTAATGTCTTTCTTTACACCTCAGACAGAGGCTGTGACCATGGAAAATGTACATAAGTATTGTATCTGGCCTCCTTGCATCTCTGGCTATCTTAATCCAGCACATGCTGGCTGGAGCTAGTATAAATTAACCTGCTCCCTACCCTTTGCTAGTCTTTCTCTAAGTACACGCCTCGGCTTTTACAAGAAGGAATCTGAGTAATCATATATATATATTTCACATGATCTCAGGGCCATGTCCTGTAGCGATTCTCTGTACAGAGCTCTAGTTGAACACATGCAGAGCTGTCTACACAAAGCACTGGGGAAGTTGAATATTTTCATTAGAAGGTACTGAAGTATCTTCATTTGAACTGTTTTGTGTGTAGGAGTGCTCTTTAAAACTGAGAAATTGAATTAGTGCTTTAGCAGGAGGAGCAGGGGTAAAACTATTGTTCATCACTTAAAACTAGTCAGGAAGAAAATGTGCGTATGATGTTTATTGGGTGGGTTCATCGGTGATAACTGCTATTTTCAGCAGTCTTGGTGAATCAGGAGGAATTATTTAAATGTGCAGCCTATTTGACTAACTTTGTTCTGTATTTTCCTCAGTATTTTGGATTAATGAAGAGGTAAACATGATGTTTGACTCAGCAGTTCAACATTTCAGGAATTTTGAACTATGCTTTCCCTAATTGTTTCTTTAGGTCTACTTAGAATTACTATAAATCCTGCTATATTAAGTAGGTGGAGCATGTCTGTGTGTGTACATATATGTTTATGTATACATATATTTACGTATCTATAATGTCTATATAGAAAATACATGAAATGAACAGTTAATAGAAACAAAGAAAGACTAATCCAGCCAGGCCCAGTTTTGAACCTCAAATCATCTTCTGCTAACATTTTGTGACTTTTCAGACTCCTCCAAGTACAAATAAAGATCCACTTTTCAACGTGGTTTTAAGGTCTAAAAACATGCTTTTTTTGGACTAAAGCTGAAAGTGAGTTCAAAGCCAGGATTTTCATAAGCATTGTCCTGAAACCAGCTCCCTCTTTTTTAAGGCAGAAGACCAACAGATTAAATACCTCCATAAAACAAAGTTGGCTATCTGTCAGATAAGCAAATCTCAAAATCTTTAGTGCTGGAAGCCTGAATCCAGCAATGTGTCTAGTTTAAACACATGGGTAATCTCACCGACCTTATATTGCTAGTCTAAACAAACTTATGACAGTCCTTCCAAAAATGAGGAGACCAGTTCAGACTACAAAGTATTGCCCTGATAACCCTACTGAGAAAATGGTAGATCAATTGCTTATTTAGTTCAGGCTTTTGAATTAAGAACTTTAAGTCCAAGACAGAAAATCATACTTGACAGTAGTAAAGTCTGTGTTTTAAACAAACATGTGTGGTCAAATATAGCATCTGAACCCTGCTCTTGGTAAGCAGCATCCAAAAGTGGGAACCCTTTCAAGTTCATCACCTTTCCATTTCTTGTGGATGATTCTCAACATGGATTAACATGATCTTCAATATGGATCAACATGATCCAGATGTCCCCCAAACCAAAAGACATCAAACTCTCCCTGATCTCACATAACAGTCTTCAGCCCTTTAGTACAATGACTGGAATTTCACAAAATAAGTGCCTGTAGGAAGAGAGAACTTAAAATTAGAGGACTCTAGTGACATTTCTTGAGTGAAAATGACCAGTTGATCCTAAGAAGTGGACTATGCACCACATTACAGAAGGCAAAAAACCCCACAAATCAAAAGTCCCAGGTGGTATAATGGGGGAAAAACTCCTTCCTGTGTCCAATCACGCTATTGGTTTAATCCTGAATGCATAAGCAAGACACACCAGTGTCTATAAGACAGTTTACTATCACTAGGAGTAGATGCCCATGAAATACCCTTTTGCTAGCTGTGGCTGGTTTTCAGTCTTCCAAAGGAAGTAAACCACTATATTCCTCCCCATTCTTCATCAAAGCCAAGTTACATATATGCAGTAAAAAAGACCCAAACCTCTTCCTGTCCCCTGCAGGTAGTCAAGAACCCTAAAACATAGTATCAGTTAAAAGCGCTAGCAATATGTGCAACAAGCATACATGACTAAGTATCTTGCATCTGCCAAAAAAAGTCAGCATTGGAAATCTTAATCGCAGGCTTAAATTACAGGTTCCAGGATTGCTCACACCTTGTCATAGAAATACTATCAGCAAGCAATCAAGTTTTACCACGAAAAAAAATTTCATTTCAGATTTTGGCCCCCTTCTAAATGGAAGCCTGTCCTGGAAGTGTGCTCCTTAGATGTTTAGAAAACTTTCTTCGTCTTTGCCTGTCCTTCCTTAACAAGGCTCTCCTAGGTCCACAGGATCTGCTGCTGATCAGTGTGTAGCAAGGCACAAGGTAAACACATTAAGTCTTGACTGAACAGTGATTTGTGTGTTATTGTACCATTCTGGACTGGGTTTTGGAAAGTTACTGCAACATGCTGTTTCCCCAGCTAAGCGTGCTGGGCTGGCCTGGTTTGCCGTTGAGACCACAATACATAGCAAAAGAATTTGCAGATTCTACTAGTGCATTCCCTAAAAACCCCACACTGAGGGCAGAAATATGTAAACTTCAGAATGAAAAGCCATTTTTTGCACTGTCATGGATACTGCACATTTCTAATGCAGTATTTGAAAACAAACCATCTTATTTTCTAAAGTCAAGCCAGGCTTATTGCCATCACTTTCAGTATTTATAGGTTTGATTTCAAATCATGTAACCATATCCATTAGAGAGTGTGAACATTTTGAGGATACTTCTGCTAGAACAGCTATTCAGCGCTTGGGCAGCAGCAGCCAGTTTTGTCAGGGCTAATGCCAAAAGAGGAGTCTTTCAAAAAATATGTAATGCTTACAGTCATTTTGGATATTTACCTTATTGATATCATATCGTTCAATAACCAATGTGACACACCCTATATTTTCCCATGAAGACCTTACTAAGGCTGGCTCCCTTTCAAGGCTCACCAGACATACTGCATTGTTGCATCACTTCTGCAACCTGGATTCCTGTAGAAGTCATGCATCTGCCTCCATCATCACACTTCAGCTTGTTTGCAAACACACTGCGCCTGAGGGAAAGGCGCATAAAATTGGTCTTCTGGAAGAGCAACTAGTATTTGCTTAGGAAGAAATCCCTGCATATACAGATCATGACTGGACGATCCAGCCCTTTTGGGAATCACCAGACCCCTTGTGAACTTTCCATCCAGCTACCTTGTGGAGGCTTTCAAAACGTGTTAGAGGCAGCGTGCAGCTGCCCATTCTTGGTAGATCCATTAATTCTCCCCTAATCTGTCCAAATCTTCTGCCTTTGAGGAGAATAACTGTTTACTACAGCCAGTTTCCCAAAAGTACTGGACTTTGCGTCTGCGCATACAGAACGTGTGCACCATAGTTCCAGCTGGGCTCCATGTTGTAGTCATATCCAGAATAGAGATGTCAAGTAGATTGGTGACAGACATTCAACTTATAACATCTACCAGACTTTGGGAAAATCTGAACCAAAATACAGAATCTTTAAAGTCCTCTAGGACCTCTAATAGGATGAAGAGGAGATGCCACGTGAAAAACATGAAATGTTGATGTTTCACTGAAAGTCTTAAGTTTTTCTTACACTGAGACTGGAGAAATACTGCTGAAGGAGCAGAGCTTCTATCCTTCACAGAGATAAAGCCATAGGGAAACTCATAAATACAGCTTCTTGGGAGGTGAAGCGAGTCACTGCTTCATCGGTCAGCTGCAGGTATCATGACTGTAGGCAGATGTGTGCTCTTCAGTGACTTGCTAACAGCCTGCTTCTCTCTGTAGTTACAAGTTTTGCATGTAGTTGCTGTCCTGGCCTTTTCAATACTAGAGAAATTTCACCAGAGGAACTGATGAGATAATTAAAGCAGACTTATGCCTGAAAACTTTGAGAGCTTGGGAGAGTGGTTTGCTTAAAATTCATTTTATTCTATACCTTTTAAAATCTGAGTTTCAATTTTAAATATCCCCGTCCAAAGAGCCTCCAAATCTGACATGTAAGTGAAAAATACTGGAACACTTTTCAGTAGACCCTGAGACTTTTCAATGAAAACTGTGAATGCTGTGAAAGACAGAGTTTCAGAAACAAGTATCTGAAATGTGTGTTCTTATATGAAAGTTATGCGAGCTGAGAGACAATTGAGATTTTAAGAATTACTTTATGAGGACAGATGGGTAATATTCTAAGGTGCTGTTTCTCCAAATTTTTAATAATCTCACCTATCCAGCTTCTCCTGCAGAGTCCTCACTGAGCTCAGAGGTTTACCAGTGTCTTCTACTTCATTACTTGCCTTGTTATGATTCTTAAATACAAAAGGGCATAATTTGTAAACCTTAGACAATTTATAAGGATTATTTTGGAGTTTGATTTATTCAATTTGAATTCATTCCTTGCATGTGAAAGTAAAAATCACTACTCTTAGAAAAAAAAACCCAAACTAAAAGAATAGCAAATAATTTTAAAACTAAAAAAACAGGTTTGCAGTCTTTAATTCATTCTTGACTATCCCAAATCACAAATAACACAGTTATGTAGAGCAGGATCTTTGGGCAGTAGTAATCAGTGAAACTGATTACTGGTGAATTACCAGTGAAACTGTTGATCTGGCTGATAGTCTTTAGACAAATAAATTAGGTGTAAAGACAAAAGAGCCCTAAGCTACATTTCATCCTTATGTACCTGTGAAGTCCTAAATCAAGGAATCCATGTTTTTTTTGAGCAGCTGGTGACAGATAATAAACCAGTGCATGAAAACACAGGAACAAAGATGAAATCTCATTAAAAAAAAAAAAAAAAAAAAAAGAAAAAAGCAAAGCGAAAAGGAAAGGAAAGGAAAGGAAAGGAAAGAAAAGAAAAGAAAAGAAAAGAAAAGAAAAGAAAAGAAAAGAAAAGAAAGAAAAGAAAAGAAAAGAAAGAAAAGAAAAGAAAAGAAAAGAAAAGAAAAGAAAAGAAAAGAAAAGAAAAGAAAAGAAAAGAAAAGAAAAGAAAAGAAAAGAAAAGAAAAGAAAAGAAAAGAAAAGAAAAGAGAAAAGAAAAAGAAAAGAAAAAGAAAAGATGTCTGTGGAGAATTTCCTAAATTGTGTGATATTATAGACTGAACTCTGCTCTTGTAGTATTACATTTTGGAAGAGAAAATCCAAAGGTAGAAAAATCTCATTCTTTATAATAATTTCTAACCCCTTCTGAGGGTAGCTAAATGTGTCTTTTTCTGCACCTTCAGACCACTATGCATTATTTTCAATTTTGATGCTGCTGACTGTGGTAAGGGAAATATAGAATAGTGAATGTCAAGTGTAAAAGATGGAAAAGGATCCTCCAGCTGTGTACTTATTATTTTATACTTGTTGGAACTACAAACACTGAGCAAATTACCACCACTTGCACACCATCCACAGGAAAATCAATAGACTTTCCTAAATGTGGCAGATCACTCTGGCAGCTGGTAAGCTGCTGCAGAGTGGAAGTCACCCAAAAATCTGACTGGTGAGCTCTTCCCAGGGGCAAGCAGAGCTGGAGGCAGCCCCTCATCAGAGCCTTCTGCAGAGAGGCAGCTCCCAGCCTTGTACTGGGGCAATGCAATGCCATTCCCCTTCTGTGATGATGGCACCCAAGTAAATCAGCTTTGGGACCCTGCACAGCTGATGTTTGTGTCCTGTTTGAGGCCAAAATCTGAGCCATGCTGGTTTGGATTTGTTATAAATTATCTGCAAATCTCCTTTTAACACACATCTCTTTTTCTTCTTCTCTCTACAACTCAGCCTCTGAGGCTTCCAGGGCACCGAAGCGACATACATGAGAGATGCTACTTTGTGTTCTCAAAACAGCCCCTGGAATCATGAGCTGATTAAACAGCTGAAAAAAAAATATACTCAGTGTCAAAGGAAATTAATTTGCATGGGCTGTATCAGCTAGATAACGAAGGCTGTCCTGTTTTGGAGTATTTGTGCAGGCAGAACACACTTTCCGAAAGTCATAAGTATTCTGGAAACCAGCTGAAGAGCCAGGGATGAGCCTCACTCTGAAAATCAGGCTTTATTTAAACCTTCATCCTGCATTTAGTGCCTGTTTCTGATCTACCCCTCATCTTTACAACCAAAATGATAGTGCATGTAATCTACAGATAGATTCTAAATTAGCTTCTGTCATAGCACAGAAGGCGATTTACTTGAATAAGTCAGCATGTGTTTGAAAGTCTACAATGCACAGAGCCCATATCTTTTATTTTTTAGACTTCCATGTTTTGTCTGTGCTGAGAGTGATGCAGGTGTCTGACTTGAATAATACCGAGAGATAATAGGCACATCTCTGGCCTGAGTTAAACAGCTACCTGAAGAACTTCTCATCATGGCACTTAAAAACTGTCTCTAAGCAAAGAGTCACAACACACACATGCAGCAACACCATGAAGGGCTACACATTGTCAGCAGGAATCCACAAATACCCCACAGTTAGAGAGCAAAGAGTTCCCCAGAGGTATGTTATGTAGCTGCTGCTCCATTCTTACCACTGCTGTTCTGCAAGGGGCCGCAGATCGGATGGAAACCTTCAATCAAGGCTTCCCTCATGGCGCCCTGCTGTCAGGCTGTGCGGTAAGTAAAGGTGCTAAGGCTGCTATTAGGCTGGAGCTGCCCTTCCTTTCTTTCTCTGTGGCTGGAAGGGGACTCCCTACTCTCTGTGCCACAGGGTACTCACAGTGGGATGCTTGCCAAAGCACAGACACATTGACTTACCTCGAGGCAGCTCAAGAAAGCTGAGATAATTTGTACCAAAAGAGGATCTGAACATATATTCACAACTGATGCAATTCCAGTCATAGTCATGTTAATAAGGCAGGCAGGAAGCTGAAGGACGGCAATATTTCTTACCTGTGCTCCTGAAGTATTATTTCTGTGAGTTATGCCAAAGGCAGCACAGAAGCTGAATAACTGATTGAAAATATATGTAAGCCAATTTGTACCCAAAAGCCCCAAAATAAAAAGCACTCCCGTATGCTTCTCCATTGCAATAAAATGAGAGCTGGGGTTCACTACTATTTAGGGCAAAGAAGGTGATTTATCTGTGCAGCCTTAGATTGGGTTTTCTCTATTGACAGGAGTGGCAGCTAGCAGCAGCATTTGGGTGCTGGTGAAGGAGAAGGGAATGCAGGTTCAGGCCCCTACTTTCCTGCCAAAGAAAACATCTTTTCAAGATTTACTGACGCTGCCTGTCTTGAACCGTAACCCAAATGTGAAAACTGGTGTTATTGTTAAAAACACAACTCCTGTCACTAGCAGATATCCTTGAGCAAACATACGTTCTGATCAGAGCAGTTGCTGCTCTTTCCCCAGAGTTGACCATTCGTTCAGGTTTTCCTGCCCTGTAAGGGCAGGTCAAATGAAAAAAGAAAATCTTCATTTGCTTGTCAATGTATAAGGACTTTTCCTGCATGTTTCCTGACTGGTTCTTTGCCAGATCATCCTGAGAGCTGGGGCCCAACTCTGCAACAGGAAGCCTGGCAACTTCAAAGTCCCCAGCAACCTGGGAAGAATATCAAGGCAGGTAAAGGCTTCCAGATGCTGAGCTTCTTAGTAGCTCTGCAGCCAGACAGCTGGAAAATCCAAGAAGATCAAGGAATCTTGTCAATTATGGTTAGGATTTTTTTGACAGGTTACAGCGTTTTGATGGCCTGAGACAAACTATGAATCTCTTCCCATGCAATAGGAAATTCCATTCTGCTGGATGCTGTTCTGATGTAAAATTTTTTGGAGAGGGAGGGGAGGGACAGAACTTTCTAGAGCACAGGGATTCTGTGCTTTACCTTTCTTTAGGAGACAAGCACCTAAACTTTGCTGCCTAAGACACTTTTCAGATTCCTGAAAATTCTGCTACTCGTTTAATGTGTCTTTGAGCACTAAAATACATTAGGGCTCTAGTTCTAGTGACCAAACTGACTTTCCTTCAGTTCATCTCTCCTTCACGTTCCTTTGTGAGTAAACACTTGGCAGCTATTTTAGAAGCCTCAGATACAACAAGCAGAAGCTCTTTAACATAAACTGTACTTAGGTGCTAAGGCCATGATTTTAAAAGTGTGAGTATCTGCTCATGAAGACTAGGAGTATTTCCCCTTCAAACCAATGAAAAATATGCCTTCAAAAGTTTAAGCCTAAATTCCTACACTTAGACTATTCTCAGTGCTATATTGTGCTGTTGGAATGAATCCATTTTTCCTCTCCTTGAAAATGCATAGCTCCATGCTGACTTGCATATTGTTTAGACAAGCCTAATACTCTACCCCTCATCTGGTCTATTTAAAGAAAATCAAACAGCATTCCTCTGATGAACTTCATGGGCACTGGTGTTAGGAACTCGCTTAGACTTGCCTGCTTAATGGAATACTTCTTATTCCAAGCATCTTTTTTTTTAAGTAATAATGAGACAGCTATGAGTTTACCAAAAAGGGGTCATAGGTGAATGGCAATTATTGGGCAGAAACAAAATCCTTCTTATGAAGTCACTGATTGCAGGTAGGAATTCCTTTCAAGGCTGAGCAAATTGCCTTAAGCACCTACACTTGTAGACACAGTGGATTAGCAATACACCAGGTAGAGAAAAGGAAACAGATGTTGAAAAAAATCAAGGAAAAGAGGAGAGGAGAAGAGAGGAGAGGAGAGGCAGGCAAAAAAAGCTGCCAAAACAATGAGCATCACTCTGAGATGTTAGGGAAATGACTGGGTTAAAAGCAATTTTTATTTAACCTTTAGAACATATGCTAAGCTACACGTCTCGTAGCTTCCATCCCCCCAGCTTTTTGTCCATCTGTCCACCCTTTGATTGCAACTTCTGTGGGTGAGAAATCTACCTTTTTACCTGTCTGCAAATTGCCTTGATTTAATTTAATCTCTAAAACCTGTCAAGTCTGGACAAAATGCATCTATGCAGATAACTTGGGGTCTCAGACCTTTTGAACAAAGAAACCTGTTTCTTGTAAATTGGCTCATTGAAACAAAACAGTGAAGTGGCAATATGCCTCTGCCTGGTTAGGAATGTTTGGTGGCACGTACAGTGTGGAATGTGCTGTATATGATGCTATCCACGCATTTCAGCCTTTACTATAACACTATCTGGTAATTGCATGAATTTCCAAAAGAGAAACATTTCTGCTTTGAAGTCCGAGGGTATTTATTTTACCTCTATCTTTCCTTTCCTTCCACTTCTTTTCAACTGGAAAAAAAAAAGCCTTTGGGCAAACCCACACCCACTGGCATCAAAAGAATGAATACTGGTTAATTTCTGTAATAATGTTTCTATGTTCCCTTAAGCAGTTCACTCTGCATTTCTGGTGGGTTTTTAAAATCCTTTCGTTATTCCAGCCACGTTCATACTTGTCACTTGTGCTAGAACCAGCAGGTGAAAGAAATCGTCTGGGGGCAGCATTTGAGCAATCATGTACTGTGAGCCATTGCACTCCGCTGGGAAGAAGGATGGCAACAGAGCCAGCCAGCCAGCACAGCTCAGCTGTAGCCAGGAACTAGGACCGATCTCTCCACAACATTGGGGGTGAAGGTAAATCATAGAATTCTAGGTTGGAAGGGACCTCAAGGATCATCTGGTCCAACTTTTTTTGACAAAGCATGACCTAGACTAGATGGCCCAGCACTCTGTCCAGACAAATCTTAAAAGTGTCCAAAGCTGGGGAATCCAACACAGAGTGTCCACTTCCCCACTCAGTTTAGCATCACAGTCAGACTTCATCAGGGTACACTTGTTCCGTCTTCCGGATGACTTATGAAGATATTAAACAGCACTGAGCCCAGTATCAGTCCCTGAGAGACCCCACTAGTGGCAAGTTGCCAGTTGGAAAAGGGAAAAAAAAATCTTCAGGGACAGAGCCATACAGCCTTCTCACAGACCCATGGACATTGTATTCACAAACACTATGTGAAAGAGTTTCTAATACATGAGTGAAAAGCTTCTTAACTCTAATGCCCATGTCTCCTATGCATTGCAGGTTGCTGCAGTCATGATATTAACTAAGCCATCAATAAATGAAAAGACTACTTTCTCAACTATCTCTCTTTCCTAGTTGATCCTCATAGTCTTTGCCTTTGGGGAAGAAATGACAATAAAATTGTGATTTTGCTTTTAAGCTGAAAATCAAGGAAAGGAAATAAATATTAAGAGAGCTGCTGTTTGAAAAGGCTATGAATCTCTGAAATACTGTTAGGCCAGTAAATGACAGCCCACAAAAAGACAAAAGAGTTTGTCACCGTTCGCTGAGTCACCTGTTAAACACCAGGAAACAGGGAATGTAGTGATCATCTGAGGAGTTTTAACTGATTTTCTTTGGGCTGTTACTGGCTGATTTCATCTACATGAACTGAAAATGGAAGAGTCACAATGTGCTAAGTTTCATTAAGAGCAGAAGTCCAATGGTGAGAAGTCTAGTATTTCGTTGCTTCAGAATATTCCTGTCATCTAGCTGCAATATGTTTGCTTGGAAAAACACATTGCTCTGTGTTGAGTTAGACAAATATACAGCATGAGAAGGATGTACAGACAAGAACTGCTGAGAGAGGTCAATCAAATCACCTGGAGTAGGACTGGGAGAAAGAGGTTGAAGGGGGGAGTACTGTAGGAGGAGAAATTGAAAACAGAAAAAAATTAAAGTGGGTATGTAAAATGAAAACTGTGGGAGAAAAGGATGAAAAAGGTGTATACAAGGAAAAGGGTAAGAAAGCTGTGTGTACGGATCACCTCCATCCTGCCCTCAGCAACCAACCATTCTTGATCAATATTCTGTGCCTGCCAGCAGATGAGGGCAAGGGCTTTAAGCCAAGGTGAAAGCCATCTGTAATGAACTGTTGCGCTGTGATACGACTAATGGGAAGTTTCTTCTTCACTTCAGGGATCTATTTGCCTACGTATGGCTTGTTTTCCTTATAAATTTGATCTTAACAAGTGTAACTAAATGATATTCATCTTGCTCACCTATCTGCATCTAATCATTTTTAGCCTTCTCCAAAGTCTCCTTCAGTGATATCTGTCATGGGGTTACAGGGCTGAATTATGTATTCTGGTTTAAGGTGTTCGTTTGTAAATGTTTCCTTTTCCAATTGATTTTTGTTTTTTTCTTTTCAGCTCCTGCATCCAACCTGCATCTTCCCATTTATTTTAGATAACAGTTTAATATCACCTTATTGCATTTCCTCTCAAGGCTAGTCATAACAGTAGCTATCCAGAAAAAAACAAAAACAAAAACCCACAAAAAAACAACCAAACAAAAAAAAAAAAACAACCCACAGACAGTATCTGTTAAAATATCTAAAATAATACAATTTATTGTAAAATTTTTCTTTAGCTCTCATGCTAACATCACATAGAAAACTTTCATGTCAACAATCACTTCATTACTCTATTTGGACTATGATTTTACTTTTTAGTGACAGGGATGACCAAACCAGCACAAACTATTTCCAAACCGTGATATATGCAGCGTCTTCTAATTATCAAGTTTTATATTACTTCACTGCATGGGGCTGATGTTTTCCTAATATTTAAAGACATACTTTTCCCTCTCTATTTCAATGGTAAATTAAAAAAAGAAAAAACAACAAACAAACAAACAAACCCACAATTGATGAAAATTTTAATATTTCCTTTCCATATGAGTTACCTTCTACTCCATCTTGCTTTTGTCACTACTCCTGCTACTTATCTAACCCTGGTAGGTGCTTCTAAATTTCATCTGAAACTTCTGGTTTTGGCCATTAGTAACACTGACAACACTGTCTCCCAATGGTTAATTACAATCAAGGGAGGAAGATGACATCTGGTTTAGCAGAGTGAATATAACAGTGTTTATTTTAATTAAGAAGGGAGCAGCAAGACTATATCTTTTACAAAAGAAAGGAGAAGATGTATTCTGGAGAAAAATATTAAATCAGTGGAATCTGAAATGAAGATTAGCTATGAAAGCAAATATATCCTATCGGGAAGTACTTTTCTCTGTGGCGGATGCAATCTGAGACAGAAAAAATGCAGAAAGACAAAATCTCTGAGCAGGTAGCCTTAGGAATGTCTACAGCAAATCAGCCAGCAGAGGGGTGATAGAAAGCCCTTGGATTAAACTAAATTGAGTAAGCATGTTCTTTCTTTCATTTCTTGACCCATGTCTTTTATAAACATCGGCAGCTGTGTTGTCAATTCTGTTTAAGTAAATCCACTCTTTCCACTCACTCCCCACCATTTTACCTTAACTTGGCTTGAATTAAGAGCAATTTTGGCTGACAGCAAAGTATTCCTTCCCTGGGGGTTTGCACAAATTTACAAACCAGGGTAGTGGGACACCTTAACCAGATACATCACCTCCCTCTCCCATGTGCATTTCCCAGCCTACCTCGTGGGTCAGGGGCCCCCCAAACCATAAGCCAGGACGTGACATGGTCTCATTGGGTCAAAAGAAGGGGCAGAGACTAACAAGAGCAAGCCAAGAGGCATGCAGTGAGGCACTAAAGAATATGCCAGAACCAAGCCGACTCTGTGTAATACCTCTGTAAACCTGAAGTGGGACATCCAGTGCCAACATCAGTTCCTTAAATTCCTATTTAAGTGCTTGAAAGAATATACTTCAATGCCAGAGTATCCAAATTCAGAATAGAGCACTCCCTATATGTGTTTCTTTGTGAAATTATCCAGGATGAAATCCCAGATATGTGCAGAAGCGACTATAGTCTTTCTTCTTACCAAAAGCACCCACAAATATTCAATGGAAGTACACACGGCTGTAAAGAAATAGCACAAGACAGAGTTGTGTTTCATATCTGTGGAAGGGACTGTGTGCCCAAAATGTATTTGTGTTGCCCAGCCTTGTTCACTGATCTAATCAAAGCTATTACATCTGCCTGCAACCCTGCACTCGCACGTATCCCAAGACAATCACAGCTATTGAACAGACCGACCAGGAATTTATATGTTTAGACTCGAGCAGAGAATAACTCAATTTTTAGGAGGAAATGTATATTTTCTTTTGATTCTAATTTGAACAAAACCCTGCTGTTTAGAGAACAAAAAATACCTAGGAGGAGAAATTACTGTTCCCCATGTAGCTCTGGGACCCACATCTCACTTGGCTGGCCTCCTTTGAGTCCTCTTCAGGCCATGGGCACTGACATCTAGGGCTGTCCAATGTCCAGGCACCCATCTCTCCTCTGAGGCAGAGAAAACCCATCTGGTAGCTGTAAGGCAGCTGGCAGCTGGCATGCTTCTGGTCAAATCCAGCTACGGGTTTGGTAAATCATTGTCAAAACTGGACAGACTGCCACTTGTGGGTTTCGACAATCTTCCATTGGAATTAAAAAGAAAGAAATCAAAGAAATCTTTCTTCTTTTTCTTTTTAATTTTATTTTTTATTTTTTATTTGTTATTTTGTCTGAGCAGGTTGTATCATATAGGCTGGATAAACATAAATCTTTGCAATATGTCGGCTTGAATAATGCTCTGAAGCCAAACATCTGGAAATGCATATTTTATCAGTGTAGCCTGTGTCAGACAAGTTGATACTTTAACTGTTCCTACCCTTATTTCCAGGACCTGGATCATGTTATGGGAATTGCAGTGCTCATGGCAAAATGACTGATATGAAACTGCAGGAATTTTAAGCCCTTGGAGGGTAATGGTATGCTTTAGTAATCTGATGCAGAACTGAACTTCATGCTGATTAAGCAGAGTGGCCATCTTAAAATGATTTCCAGAAAACATTTAACTTCTAAAATGCTTTTTGTTACAAGAACTGTGTGAAGGGAGCACAGACTCCCCTTCTGGCATGAATTAATAGTGAATTGGTTGGTGTGTTAACAAAGGCACCCTCGTCCTTTTTGTCCCTCCCTTTGGGCATCCCTAATACAAATGCATCACTAGCTAGGCTGCTCTTTCTGACAACATAAAGAGGTTCTAACTTGAAATTATTTTGCTTCACAATGCTACCCTCCCTTCTCTCCTGTTTTTCAGGGTAGACAGATTATCACCAATATTACAGCTTGACACACAGAAGGGTAGAATATAGAATGTTTTTTACCATTTCTATTCAAGGTAGAGGACTGGATCTTCCGTTGGGTGATGAGGGACCAGACACCTCTCTTGACAGCAGCTTATTCAAATGTCCTAGGCACGTCTCCTACCACACTGTACATGTACATCCTGCAGTTCAGTGAATACAGAGGCAAATGAGAATTTCAGTAAGTCCCATAGGTTACAAGTTAAATGACCCAATCAGTACATACCAGCCTTGTAGATAGGAAGATACACTTTCTCCTCTAATGAACATTCCATTAATGTCTCCACTAAGCAGAACATGATTTTCTACTACTAATCCAATGGCCTACTCCTAGAGAACATTTTATGACTGTTTTCCAAATCTTGATCAGTGGGGAAGCCCAAGTCTTGACACTAACATAAACAGTGACAATAAATTGACACAAGCAGAATGTAATTTTTCAGGATCCCAGGCTCTATCTAAATTTACTGTCTGTTTGCTGAGGCTTTGTGACTAATGGTAACATAAAATATTTTAGTCAACTGGCAAAGTGAGGACTCAGAATGATTGAGAAGTACTGTAACCGGCTGCTCTGATTAACAGTGGGTAAATTGCTGTTAATGCTGATAATAAATGCCATTAGCAGTAACTCACTGAATAGCAGCTCTATAGGCTCTGTTCATGTCAAAGTTTAGCTAGAAACAATGACTGACTAATCTTGGCAAGTGCCAGACTTTGCCATGCTTCCTGATGGCTGCTTGAAGACATTGCAGATCACAGCAGGCTGTGCACAGTCATACCTTGAGAAGGATTGGAATAGCTTTTTTATCAACTATTACTCTTTTCTTCAGTAGGAATGACACATGCAGTATATTTATGTTTGAAAGCAAGCAATGTTCCTCCAGTGAGGTGTGTCGTGCAGGACCTGGGGATCCAGCGCTACAGCAGCTTCAGTGATGTATTGTGAGTTTGACCCTCCAGGGGAAAAACAGCGTGGAGTATGCTGGAATGTTTTGGACCCCTGAAAAGGTTACCTTCTCTTCTCCTGCTCCCTGCCCCCTGTGAGGTATCTTCGTCACATAACAATGTAGTAGTAGTAGTAACAATATAGTCATGTAACTCTCTGCTAACTGAGCACACCAGACTCTGGTAGTGAATGGATTATCCTATTGTTCTATCTAATATGCCCTTGTGTGAAGCACAAATTTAATGGTATTATGTTTTATTGTAAAGAGGAAGAGTCATTGTTCCCATAAGTTATGGAGAGGGATATTATGCCAGAAAGTTGCATCTTTAATTATTATATTTATAAATCCATAAGTGACACAGGCTATTACAGAGGTTACTACACAGCATCTTCATTGGAACCTCAAGTGTCCATTTCAAATAATTCCATCATTCTCTCTCACAGCCCCATGATAAAAAGCTATTACCTTCTCATATGCATACAAATTTGGAGTGAATTTCGCAATACTGTCTTGCTTCGGCCCAGCATGTCTGGCACTGAGCTTCAGTTACAAAATGTTGCCTCACTGGTCTCCTGGTCTTGGGCATTTCTAGCACATATTCTGCTATGTGATTTGATGCAGCTCTGTTTTCTGGTGCTTTGATACGCATGTGGACCAACCATGCTATACTTGACTCATTGACTTGTCCAGCTTATTTCAGCCTCATTGAGTGTGCACACAAAGGTTGTGCAACTTTTTTGTAAGGGAACAAAGCTGGGTCCAACACAAGGAAGTGGTCAAATGCATTTTCCCCACAAGAAATGAGGTAATCATTTGCTCAAGTCAACCTAATGAACCTCTGGCTGTTCATAGTCACACACGGCCAGACACTTCCGCTAATGTGGCTTTGGTCAAGCAGCACATGAAACATCAGGCATTTGAGCAAGTCATTTCTGGAAACGGCAGAATACTGGTCTTTCAGAATATTCAGATATTGAATTATAGTGAGCTGCCAGTTAAAGCTTCAGGAAAACAGTAATGAGGAGACTGCCTGGGAGAGGGGGAAGAGTTGTTTCACAGATATGAGATGGAAGGATACTGTCAGCACTTCTTGCATAAACGGTGGAACAAGAGAAAGGGGAGTACTTAACAAAGCACATGTGACACTGGAAAAATAACAGAGTCATTATTTGAACCTATTAGACATACATTCCAACAAAAGTAATATGGCTTTTTATTCCCAGACTGGTAGCAATGTAGTCATTCATGCACATCATATTTCTTATTTTCATTAGAGGAGAACCATTCTGCATGCAAGTCATTACAAGTAAAACTTCAGGCTCCTAAAATATGTTTATCTCACAAGAAGCTCCTGTTAGATAGTTTAATCCAAGTATGCTATATGTGAAATAAATACAATACGTCTTAATTTGATAGTGTGCTATGTGATGCATTTTTAATAGTGCATTTTCATTAAATTTTATGTTTCAGCTATCTGAAATAAGTGTGCAGATAGGAGACATCTGATCTCCTCCTCAGAGCTGAAGGACAAAAAACACTTAAACAGGTTATTTTGTTTATAAACTTTGAAAAGATATTTTGAAAAGGTAGGTGATGCTCCAGCTTGCTCCTCTCTCAAAAACTCATTCTTCAGAGGAACATTCACATCTCTTATTTACACATCCTCTTGCCTGTTTCACTTATCCATCCTCAAACCCTTAATGACCTTTCCTTCTCCCCAGACATCCTCATAGTAAGTCTGCCCCACATTGCTTCACATGTCCCACAAAGGCTTTTTGTGTGAGTAGCCATATCTCTTCGTCCCTGTTCCCAGACAATTTGGAAAGCACATTTGGACTCACTGGGATTAAATCATAGTTTGTCATGCTCTTGAGCCTAACCTCAGAAAAGTATCTTATATGTGTCATGCTAATATTCACTGTTTTACAGGTGCATGACATATGATTTTACAGAAGAAAAGCTGCACTTTCATACTGCGTAAGCCCACCTCACTATTTAAACAAATTACATCTTATTTCAATGCTCAGTTGTAGCAGCAAACTCCCAGCTATCGTTTCTCATTCTAGTTGCAAAAGAGACAGAGTGGTAGTGTGCGTTGGGTTTTGGGTTGCTTTGGGTTGGTTGGTTGTTGGGGTTTTTTTGGGGTGGGGATGACTATGTTGTTTAAAAACCCTTTTTCTTTACTGTAAAGCTGTAGTGAAGCATAAAAGAAATAATTACTAAGAAATGACAGTTCCACAAAAAAAAAAACCCCAAACTCTTACAACAAAGGTTTTACTGGAATAAGACTTCCTGCTGTAAGGGTTGCTTCTAGGTCTCTGACATACCTTTAGCAAATGTGAGGCAAAATTTTTGTACAGTGAGAATGGAGTTGTCACAAAATTACCAAACCAGCATCTCACGGCCCAAGCAGTGTTCTGGCATGTGAGGTCATTAGGTAGACCCTCCTCCACCCTCTTCCGAAGGGCAGAGGAGGCTAGAGCCTTGCCTACTTCAGTTGCCAGAAAGCAATACATTGTATAAGCCCAACAGAAACCCTATTTTGGGTTGCTTCAGCTGTTGTTTATGTTTATCCTTTGGTTTATAGACTGTCTCTCTGCCTCACAAAAGTAACTAACATTTTGTGCTTGTAACTGTAAGTGGATCTAGTTTGGGTCCCTTAGATATACAGATTATAAAACTGTGTTATGACTATGAGGTGGATTTCTGGGGCGTTTTAAAAAAATAGGACCAGATCTTTTTTCAGGAGGATATTCTGTTGGTACCTAGTTAAAAAGTTTAGTGTGATATTGCTTGATCTCTTTTGTAAATGGATTTTTAATGGAAGAAAAAAGAAGAACAGCTGAATGGAAGGCATAAAGTTTACAGCTCCTCCTTTCATGGACTTCCATTTAGGAGCATGCTAATATGGTTATTAAAATAAGCTGCTAAATGGGTCAGTAAAATTTTATAATGCATCATTTAAGAAAAACCTTTTTTTCCAGGATTTTTCTCCAGGAAAGAATCAAAGGGAAATGAACATTTACATAGCGTGACTTTTGTATGTAAGAAAATTAAAGAATTAGCATCTTCACTTTTAAGGTCTTCTCAGTAATTATATTCAATACAACTTGGAAGACAAGATTTCAGAAGCATTTGTTTAAAATTCAAGGGAAAATAGATTTTTGGATTTATGCATTCTTATGCTGCTCTGTTCTGCTAATGTATGAGAACAAAACTAATTGCAAAATTAATAGGCTCAGAAATGGATTGCTTGGATGTAAAGTCCTAGATGAATGAAGGTAAAATTAGGGCTTTCATTCTTCTTTTCTGTCATTGCCATGAGTATTGTGTGTTCAGTTACCCTTAAACCAAGTGGGTGTAAAATGTCACTGTTGTCAATGCGTATTCTGATTGGTTATACAAATGATAAATTAATTTGAGGTAGTTGCAGGCATCAAAGGATGCTTTGTGCTCAGATCCTGTTAACACGTATATGTATGTTTATTTGACGCCTATTACCTAAAACACTACCACGCCCTCTTGTGTAAAGTACTTGCAGGAAGTGGGCTGAGCTGAAGAGGTAACGGGAGCTCAGGCACAGCTATTTCCAAAATCAGAAGCCAGAAGTGTTGTAAACGATGCGATGTCCTGTAATACCTTGCCTTTTCTCTCTTGAAAGCACCGACTTTGAAAAGAAATACTTTCTAGTCTGTTTGCCTGAAAAGCAAAGCTATAAAGAAATTAGCAGGAGTAAAGTAATCCTTTAACATGCTTCTCTCACTGTGCCTAAAAATGCAGGTGACAATCTCACCCCTCAGACAAGGTCCACAGTAATGTAAATACGAAAGCTACCCCCAAAAAGAGAGGTGAAGCATGAATATGTGAATGCTCCTACTTATCTCTCATATACAGCTACCATGGCCTTTTATTTCATGCTCAGCTAATACAAATCTGCATTTCAAAGAAACTAATAAAACTTGATGAAACACAGAATTTGCTTTATTTAAAATCAACTCAGTTGCCTTTTTATAGTTTCAGCTAAATGTATTAAAAATCACACAAACTGACCTCTTACAAAGAGAGCAATTACTTGAAAAAGTAACTTACCATGACAATATATGGCTGTACACACTCTCGAAAAGTGTCACTTTTTCTAGCAAAAAGCATTAATCATATCAAAACAGCTATTATAAAATAATCCGTGATGGACTTCTCAACATAGAAAGGGAGATGATAGAAACCTTCCCACTCGCTTTTTGGCAACAACTGGTTTGCAGGGGATAGTGTGGCTTCCCAGCCCTTAGTGTGAATATTCTTCTTTCCTTTTTGCAAAAGCCTGCTTAGGCAATCTCACCAGCAAAAATGGCATTCATAAGAATAAAGTGCTACATTTGCACAATGTGTATCTCCTTCTTTGGAAATCTAAGCCTTTAACCTGTTCGTATAATATCCCAGGAGGCAGACTGATAAAGAGAGAAATAAATGAGCAACACCACTTTACACTGAAATCTAAGTCTCACCCTCCTTGATTCCTCACTCTGTTCTTCACTGAGCTATGTAGTCACCTGCATGCATCCTAAGTGGGAGTGAAATACTGCTAAATTGAACTTCCCCATTCATTTCCACTACTTGCAGCTTCTTTCTGTATCTACTTTATGAAAGCAGAGTTGACTGCACAAGAGGCGCTTTGTACTGACATGTCACTGGTAATTTCTGGGCTGTCTGGGGCTTCCATGAGTTTCTATATTTGCCTGCTGGACCTAGTCATAGCCCCTCCTCCAGAAAAAGAGGCTGTTGGTGAAGGTAGCTGCCCCTTCCCAGTCACTTCACATTGCCTCAGATGTTTTGCAGTCTCCTCACTGAAGAAAGGGGCACAACACTTTCAACGGCCATGTGGGATGGACTTAGTGCCTGCTCTGAGTACTGCTTTGCAGAACTGAGGATAAACTACATGAGCATTATGTGGCAGGCACTTTATGTACCGCTTGTTTAAATCTAAAGTAAATTTTCCACTCTGTTTTTCCGTCCTTACACAGTGCTCTGTGGATGGTAATTTTGGGGGAACATCAGTGCTCCTACCTGAATGAGGAAGAAGCACTGCTGCTCAAGGATCTTCTAAGCACTCATCTGGAAGCTGGTGATGGCTGCTCCCTCACTGAGATGATTCACCAGGAAAACAAGCTTGCTTCCAGGGTGACAGCAAGTGGTAGACATCAGTAACATGTTCAGGGCCATCTTAAAGGGTGATCCTGCAGGACTGAGGTCTTGGACCACCTGCTGTTCCAAAGCAGCACTAAGAAGATACCACTCTTGCTGCAACAGGATTGCTGTGTAGGATCACAGCTGGTATATGTCTGACACAGAGGACTCAACAGCACATGTGCAGCAACATCAGACCTACTGTCCATGTTTGTGCACTGTGCCACAGGCCTCCCTGTGACATCCCTGCCACTGCTTGAACGAGACCAACATACACTGATACGCCTTGCTGCAACAACAGCTGTGCATATACAAGCATTTTTTGCTAAAGAAAAATTGAGACAGAATAGGGAACATGCCTTACTACTTGTGAATTTCTACTTCAGTCCATGCATATATGCACGGTAATAAATAGATGCAATCAAAGAAATTCTGCCTGTAACATCCTATCCATTTTTGTCAGATCCATTAGAGTTTTATGACTAACTGCTGGATTCCTGAATATGCATGGGTAGCTGTCGAATATTTGGTAAAGGTTGGACTTTTCCCTGGGTTTCCAATTGGCTGTACAAATCTTCTTAAGTTTATATTACCCAACTTCAGTTTGCTACACTGTGGTAGAGGAGGTGTTAAATCTTCCATATGACCAGTGTCAAATTCCTTGTTATTGAATCTGCTATGCTCTCTGCAAAGACTTTAGTACTAAAGCCATAGCCTTGTACTGTCAATTTACTGGCAAGAAGCAAGCCTATTTGCATTTAGTATTTGAAGGACTGAGACTGAAAACCAGCAGATATCAAGCCAGTTGTGATGTGGTCGGGATCAGGTTAGTCTACAATC
Source organism: Strigops habroptila (assembly GCF_004027225.2). NCBI lineage: Eukaryota > Metazoa > Chordata > Aves > Psittaciformes > Psittacidae > Strigops > Strigops habroptila. Next base: position 61,114,446 of record NC_044278.2, read on the forward strand.
TGTCTACCATTTGCTGCTTTTGTTCCACCTGATTAATATCAGGCTAAGCCATTCGAAGGAGGGAAGCTTTCACTTGAGTCCACAAGAAATATTATATAATATCATAGCACCAGTGTTTGTTCAAATAGATTTCTTTTCAAACTGAAAATATGAAAGATTCAAGAAAATTCAAGTTTCCTGGTACAGAAAACAGCTTCTTTAACCACTAGATTGATTTTCCATTTAACGTGGAATAACTTATGTCACTTGATGGTCTTTAGGGACCTTTTCACAATAATCCACTTGACAAGTGAGGCACGTAAGTTTTGCACGATTTATAATTGATCACTGGTGCTATTGTGGACATGATGGAAATGCCATACATAACGTGAATACTTTTTAGTGAAAAATATTATTGCTTCATAATCAGGTGTAGGTGTTAGTCTCTGATTTGGCATCGCTTTGACATAATGAGGCTTGGTTCTGCATATACTGAATATAAACATAACGATGTTTTCATAAGGGTTCCAGACGTCTTGCCTGTATATGAAATGTAAATACTGCCTTCAATCTCTAGCCCTTGAAATCGGGTGTGAAGGAGAGATTCTGTTTGGGCCTAAATACAGGCAAGCTTTATTTGGGGGCTATATTCCTATAGAAGTGCAGCTGTTCAAACGCTCTTAACACCCAACAAAGACAGCATTGTTCTGTGGAAACGTGTTTGCCGGAGTTGGTGGGTATCTGGCCAGCTGTAGGTGGGATGATGGCAAGAGCAAGAGCCTATTACTCACCAGTGCATTGAATAATGCCTGGTGGCTTTTAACAGTGATGATGGACTGCATCTGGCCAGGGGAAGGAACAACAGGGAAACAAAGACCTTGCTCAGATATAGTGTGTGGTGTGGATGTGCACTTGCACTCCTGCAGCTGGCAGAGGAAAGCTTGTAATGATTCTAGCTAGCATAGGTGGCCGGTGTGGCCTTTGAGACTCCACCAACATCACTTTAGCAGTAATGCTGTTATTTTAATTATTGATTCAAGGCAACGAACAAAATTCCTGAGCAACTGGACTTAGATGTCCATAAAAAAATACCAACACTCACACTTACACTGACCATTATTCAGACACCGTTCTCTCAGATACTTCTGACATGATCTTCACCTGGTTACAAAATGGCAGAATCTGGGGACAATACCTTGATTTAGAAAGAAAGAAAAGTCAGTGGCGTGGAGCACAAGGTATAGTACCTCTTGCTCTTTTTGTATTCATACCTGAATTCTATACAACAAACCATAGGGAGGAAAACCTGTTGTAGAAGTCTCAAGCTAGCTGGCAATTGCTGGTCCCTGGGAAGCTGTTCTGTATGGAGAGTTGCCTACAGCCACAGATAAAGAAAAGAAGGCAGACAGAAAACTTTGTCTGTTGCATGTCATTGCACCATAAAATTTGTAACCATGCAGCATTTTCTGAAATATTAAAATCTTTGTAAAATATTAGGAAGAACTTAAAAGAGGCTGCGCAACAATACTATCTGCTGTCACTGATGTAACAGTTGGATATTTCACTAGAGAATTATAAATCCTCCTATTCTGAGGTATAGGTATAATACTAATCAAGACGAATGAATAGGTTATTACAAAATAGTAACAAGGATTTCCTGTCCATTTATTGGAAATAGTCTTCATTTTTCTGAGAAATAATATCAGGCTAGATGGATCACTAATACAATCGGTGGTAGTAACAGTCATGTACCTGCACAAAAACTGAAGCTTTGTTTGAGGATAATATCTGGTTGCCAAGGAGGTCTTCCTTTGTATTCATTTTTATAGTTACTGAGTCTGCACCAGGAGGATGTCAAGATTAAGAGAGTTTTCCTGTAGCTCAGCTAAGGCTATATAGAACACAGTCATCACTAGTCTGTAAGAACGCTAATTGAGAGGTTTTATTTGTTTATATTCCAGAGACACTGTGAGGGTGGTGAGGCACTGGAACAGGTTGCCCAAAGAAGTGGTAAATGCTCCATTCCTGACAGTGTTCAAGGCCAGGTTGGACAGAGCCCTGAGTGACATGGTCTAGGGTGAGGAGCCCCTGCCCATGGCAGAGGGGGTTGGAACTAAATGATCTTAAGGTCCTTCCCAACCTTAACCTTTCTGTGATTCTGTGATTCTATAATACTAACACAGTCCCTCTGTCTTTCTTCCAGCAGAGGTTAGACTTCACCTGGAGTTTTGATTCTGCAATTACCTTTGAAGCAATGAATTTGTCCTGCGAATTCAGTTGGCTCAGACTCTCACCTTGAGGTCCTGGGTGCAGCCCCTGTTTGCAGCCCAGCCAAACCTGCCATCACATTTGCAACAGAAGAAAAAAAAAAAAGCATATTAGGAGACAAGGAGAGGAGAGTTGCAGCAATGGGTGGAGTGTACATCTCCCCTTCTTGCTGCTGCTATCACCATATCATATCGAGAGGCTAAGCTGTATGACTCAGCTCCCTCCCACACATTTCTGTTTCTCTCTTTCTCATCATCCTTTCATTACATAAAATGAAAAGGGAACACTGTAAGGTCAGTCCTCCCTGCTGACGTTAGCTGCAACACCTGCAGGGATGGAAATACAGAATAAAGTCTCTGTTGTCTTCAGTTTTCTGTATCTTCTACTAGTTTCAGTCAAGATCAGCCATAACACCTTTAAGAATATCAAGGTACAAAGTTGAAATTACATGCAGATGTTTTCAAACATATCTTATTTTCCTAGTTTATATAGACTGCCTGTGGTTTTGCAAATTGCCTTAGTTCTTTTGGTTGATAAACCTGGAGATGAACCAACTGGTCTTAAACTAGTCCTCTGCTAGGAATGCCTCATGTTCCACTGTAAGCAACATGATCAGCCTTGTGAAACTCACAATATATATCTCATTTTTTAGAACTGAAAGTAAATATAGTGGCTTCAAAATTGCGAGTTTGAAACAATATGGTCTATGAGAAAATTAAATTAAATATATGGGAAATAAGATTACTTACATGCACACACAAATTGACAGAAATAAATTTCGACAGGGTTATGAATAAGCATTATTCCCTGAGTTTCTTGAAGTTTCATTGCAGCAGCTACTTTCTTCAGCACAAAGACCACCTCTGATTATCTGCTTCATACCCTGAATGTATTTCATATTGGGTTAAATCAACCTCTATTGATTTATATAGTATTTTCATTCTCTTCCCAAAAGACATCTAAGAGACATCCTGTCCCTGCTGCAATCAGTGGGGCTTTTGTTTTTATTTCTAGAAGTCTCAATTATTTATGTATACCCAAACTGTATCAGTTGAGTTGGCATCAGCAGGGAAACAGTTTGCTTGAGAGAAGCACCTACCTGGAACTTCCACAGAGGTCCTTGCTGAAAGCAGTGTCACAGGGCTGGGGCATGCTTGTGGTGCAAGATAGAGAAAACAGTGACTTCTCAATGCTCCTTAGTGGCTGTTTCTGCTGAGACAATCCAGGGCACCTGTTACCTTCATGAGCTCTTTTGGACAGTATCAGACAGCTGAGTAGTCAAATGAAGTGCTTTCCTCCCTCCCTGCTGACTGCCCTCAACCTCTCCCTCCCTTCTGCAACAACAAAGCAGGGCACCAGGATAAGAGATCTGCTCTGGGTGAAAATAACCAGGCTTTTTAGCTCTGTGAATTTTAATCCAGAGCTGTCTGGCTGCTCTGGTTTGCTTTGAAACCAACACAACCACACAGCTGGGGAAACATAAGAGGAGAAAGAAGTGGGCTTGGGAGACTGTGGAGCAAGAGAACTGTGCTCTTTCCTGCAGCACATCCCTCATGACACCTACAAACATGCAATGACAGTGGGAAGCACTCACTGCTGCTTCATGCAACATCTGAAATGTCTCACCTGAGCGAGACAGACTGATTCCCACCTTTTATTATTTTACAGCAGAGTGTTTTATTTAGGAAAGGAATATATAATTATGTATTTTTTAAAGTAACCTTCCTACCACATCTTTATGCAAGCCAACAACAATTATCTTGTTTTAACCTTAAGGTTTTGTTCCTCAGACTTCCTAGATAATGTACATCAATTATCAGATGAAGATTTAGGTATTTGTCATTCAGGAATGTGCCACAAGAAACCCAGGGCCACAGTGTAGCTACATTGCCATGACCCCAGTTCTTCAAACAGACACGGGTGCAGTTCTGTGTGAGAGCTTACCCAAGTGGAACTGATTGCAAAGTTAACACCTAAATTTACCCATTGGAGTGTATAGCAGTGGCAAGGTCTTGATGAAGAGACTTTAGCCAAACACCCCTTTTCTCCGAATTTTCTGATTAAATAAGAATGGTTTGGCTTTTTGTCGATTGTACAATTTATTGCAAAAATAATTTTCCTCTCATGAAAAGTCAAGATTATATTGATGACGTATGACCAAGAATTGGTCTTCCAATTAGTTCTTTGAGGCTTTCAAGGGCTTTTGTTTTTACAAAGACCTAAATCTCTGGAGAGTGGGTAGTTTGTCACCTTTGGGTGAGCAGGGAGAAGTGCCTTTAGGCTCTTGGAGAGGCTGATGTTCCCTCACCACTTGTTGCACGCACCAGATCTCATACGGATCCCTCCTGTCTGGCGGTATTTTGGTCTAACAGCTTTTAGGTTTTAAGAATTTGAATAAAAATACCTTTCTGACAAGGAGAGTGGAGTACCGAAGGCCTGCAATGAATGTGCTTAGGATGAGAAGTCGTCGTTGTGGCTAAAGGGTAGAGTTAGTAGTACAAAGTGAGACAGGGCAAGAGGGAGGCAGCTTGTCTTTTGGCATCCAAACAACTTTCTGCAGACGGTTCCTCTACAAATAAAGAAGTATTGCAAAGAGGTAGATTCTCCAAACAAACAGAAGCTGAAGTAGTTTTCGGATGGACAACATCGGAGAGAGTGTTTTACTGAAGCAGCAGAGAGCACTACTGTGAGACCATCTGCAAGTTCTCCCCACACCACAGCAAAGGGGTGGGTACATGATGGCAAAGGGAATGAATCAGCCCAACCTGCAGAGATGCTGGAATGTGCAGTGTCCGGGCCAAATCTGGGCTCCTGCCCTGCATTCAAGACACAGCAACTGTGACCACAGTGAACAGTAGTGCAGTCTCCTTTCCAATGGATGAGGATAAAGTTTCACACTGCCCTGCCACATCCTATATGTGTTGGATATAATAAGGGGATTGTTGTTTGATAAGTGAACAATATCATTGATTATCGTTGGCTGTCCAGATTAATTTCATGTTCCCTTCCATTCTTCAGCTCCAATAATGTTTTCTTTGTTTTATAGACTTGGTGCTTTTACAGTTTAAACTTGGTGTTTGCTAGGAGGAAGTATTACATGACAAAAGTGTTTATTTTCCCAGGGATCTGGATGAAAAATCAATCTAATACGCTTCAGTATTTATACAAGAAAGAATCCCTAGAAAATTAAATAGGCCCTTTTTCTTGCCAGTAGCACCTAAAAAAAGTCACAATAGGGTTCTTCTCATTCATATTCCAATGGAAAGATACTTCATTATTGCTTTTGGTACTGTAGTTATCAGCATGCAATCTGAATAATTACAACAATATACTTCAGCAAACTACAAATGAGGAAAAGAATTAAGTGTAAAAATATCTCGATAGCATTTTTTTTCCTTTCAATAATGTACTTTTCCAAACCAGTTGCTCATAGTATACTAAAAAAGCTTGAGAAGTTGATTCACAAATACTTTTGTTAGGCAATATCTAACAGAAATAAAAGACAAAACAAACCACACTTATTCACCCAAGTATCATAAAATAAGCCAATCATAAAATGACCAGACTGCATGAAGTTCATTATCCAATCCACTGACTTTTTCATGAGAATCAGCTTATTTATAGTATAGTGCAGCATATCAGCTACCGAGAGCATACATATAGTAGTATTAAACTCTATAGAAAAAAGACCAACATTTTGTAGCACATTAGTGAGATTCCATTTGTGTGTGTTCCTGAGAAATGGCTCCCCTGCAGTTGTCTCAGCATTTCCTTTCCAGACAAGACCCATTTACTGCTTCATTTATTGATATGCAATGGAAGTTGTAGAATAAGTATCATATCAGTGAATCTAAAACAGTAATTTATGCAATTCTTAGAGACATAATGTCTGGAGAGTCTAAAACAAAACTAAATACAGGAGATGTTTATGAGTATTATGAATGAAGGGGGGGAGGGGAAACCCAACCAAAAAAAACAACACCCAAGAGCGATAACTTGATGATGGGATTTTAATTTAATTTGAAGTAATGCAACCAAACTGCATGAGGGAAAGTAATGGAGGGAACAATCAAGTCTCTTAACCAACACTATTTTATCCTGCCATTAAATTGTTATAATTACTCAGTATTTGACCAGATGGTAAGTAATTTCTAAAGTCAGACCAGGTGTTCAAGATGCAGAGATAATCACAAAGCTGATGACTGTGGTGAAACTAATTAAAAAGTGTGTTGCAGTAGCACAGTGGTGCTGTGGAGAGAGAATGACCAAAAATAACAGGATAGAAAAGATCTGATGTACTACAACAATGTGATTTGGAAAATAGTAAGCAAAACCAAATAGAATTTAATTAATTTAGATGATCAAGTTCAGAGGAGCACTCTAATAAACTATTAGATAATGCAATCTATTGTAGGCTTTCTGGAGTTTTGTTTCTGTTTTCTAACACAAAGGGGAAGACAGAAGTGAAAGGCAGAACTAATAAAGCTGAAAACTGTCAACCCAATCAGAAGGGCAAAATATGGGCACAGATGCACATCAAAATGAAATATGGGCACAAAAAGTCCTTTTCATGCAGATGAACGCTGATTACATGGCCACAGCTGGAAATTACAGACAGCTTTATTCATTAAAGTCTAACTATCTTCAATTAGGCTTTGCTTTCATGATGAAACAACAGAGTAGCAAAGAAATGAATTGCCATGCTGTGCCTGCAGCTCTCCCGAACACGCTGCCCCACTGCCTGCAGCGAGCACACTTCTGCTTAATAGACACCTTCACCTTTCTGGGACCAAAAATCTATTCAGACATGAGGGAAAACACATTTAACTGAGGGGGGGAAGAGAACTTTAAAAACAACCCCAGCAAGTAAACACCCCACTATACAATAAGAGAAATCAAAGTATCTTATTGCCAGCTCAGTGTACGTTGGTCCAGCCTGCCGGCTCAGTACTTTGTGATCGTATCTGGCTGTCTGCTTTAAAAATGTAAGTGCGAACGCTCATGCTGTGCCCATGGCCCCGAGGAGATCACTAATTGGCTCCGTGCTATGCCCAAACACGAAGCCTGATGCTAAAGGGTCCTGGACACAAGTAAGAGCTGAGACCTATTAAAGACAGCTCTCCATGAGGTTTTTCAGCCAACAAGGGGAGGTGTTCCTGGTTGCCCAGCTGGTCATCTCCAGCAGAAGGGGTGCTCCTCTATGCCCTTGCAGCCTGCTCCAGAGCCTGAGGACACCCACAAGGGATAGGTGTTGTAACATGCACAGGCTGAAGAGAGCCTAAAAGTCTTCCCCTTCAGTAAGTATTCTTGCCATTACAAAATGATGAAAATTATGTGCACCCCTGCACCCTGTGCTGCCACATTTTGCTGGTGATGTATTTTGGGACAGTTGCATGGGGAGCTTTTGCTAGCAATAGCAACTAGGAATCAGTCACCCTGCTGCTTGGCTTTTATCTCTGAGAGAGTTTTCAGCTGTGTGAGCTGGCCACACTTTGTGCTACTAAGGTTTGCAGTTTCATCCAGCCCTCCAACATTTGGGAGAGTTTCTCCTTGTGCAGGTGTCTTTGCCTGCAGAAAAGCTGGAGAGTTCTTGGTGCAGAGGTGCTACAATTTGAAATAGGGATGGGTAGCAGATGGAGTGGATAAATCAGTTGATAGTCCAATTAATTCTGCCAGTAAGAATTTCGCATTCACATTAGTACTAGTAGTAACATCTTGCTAGCCTCTCCCTTGATTGGGGCTACAGACTGCAGGAACCCTGCTGCTGCAATCAAATGTTTCTTCATCCCTTCTCCAGAAAGCAAAAGGGGTCAATATGATAATGGCTGTGAACAATGGATGTCTGTTGTACCTTACTTAGTCATTGATGTCCAGAGTAGAATGAGCTGAAAAATATAGTCTGTTAAAACATTATTTCCGTATTCTTTTTATCAGTTCTCTAGCTGGCTCAAAAATGGAAGATTAATTAAGATTAATTTTTAACATTTTTAATCTATTCCTTGTTTTTTCCTTTTTTTCTTTTTCCCCCCTTTTCTTTTCTCTCTTTTTTTTTTTTTTTTCCCAACCCCAGATTTTGGAACTTTTCAGTCAACTCTCTTTGTGACATTGACATTGGGAACACATTTCCCTCACTAAAGGAATAAAATACAGAGCCATAATTGGAAACAGGAATGCAGACCACAGATAATGGTGCAAGTCTATGGAAAACAGTTTTTCACCCAGTTGAATATACAGCTGCATTCATTCCAGCAGTGCTTCCTCACCACAGAACATACACTGCAGGGTATGTAGCTTTCCAAGCATTTTTAGCCTATTAGGCAACTAATATTCTGGTAAAAATGTCTCAAGGCATTTCGTATTCCATGCTTTGCAGTTTCTAATGGATATTTTTCTAGGGATGATTATAAGTAAGTAGCCCAAGGACTACAGCTTCCCTGGAAGCTAGTGCAAGCACAATGTCTGCACTAGGCAGGATGATATTTTCGACAAGTTCATAATTTCCTGCACCAGCTCTGGTTTCTATGTTGTCTTCCTGCTGTCATATGTGCCCTTTGTATAAAATAGAAGGGGGTTTGCCATTTATTGGGCACAGGCAAATAAAGATAGCTTTTAGGATATGGAAACAAAAGCTTTTATATGAATTCACTAAGGACACCACAGGCTTGAAGTAAGCACACTGCTAAGTGAAGGAAGAAAAAAATTTCATGTTAATCTACGCATTTTTAATTAAAAGTTAAAGCCTACATACTCAGCCCTCTATTCAAGTCTACAGTAACCTGCAGAGGTCTTTCAGACTCATGCAATCAATTTTTAGTGTTCAACAGCCTTGCCACCAGCTCACATTTGCACGCAGAAGTGAGGGAAAGGCCCTTTTCCCCTCCGGCTCTGCCATACTATGGCGTGTGCTGCTTATTGGCAGGCAATATTTTGCAGAAAGGAGGGAGACTACATCAAAGTCTGCTGTCTTCCTTGCACAGGAGAAAGCAGGTATGAATGTAGGTTTCCCCAAATCGAGTGTGTGCCTTGGCTGTTAAACATAAAGAGGAAAGAAAGTAAAGAAAGCAAATAAGGGAAGATAAAAGGAAGGACAAGAAAGTGTTTCTTCGTTCCTTTTTCATAACCGACCATTACATTATACTAGGAATACACAAAAATATGTTACAGCTATAGCCTGATGCATGATATACCTGTAGGAACTCTTCTTGTTGCCTTTCATGGCCAGATTCAGCCCCACATATGGTTTAAGATAACAGTCTGGGATTAATTTAAATCATTTGTCTCAGTATGTGCTTTGGATTTCCCCTTTCAAAATAAACAGTTAAACAAAATTCATATTCTGAACAATACAGTTTGAGGTAACTTTTTTCTCCCCATCAGGAAACTTAGAGACTCCATGCTGACCCCATGCTGCTTTCACAAAAATGCAGCCCCAGTAGCACTGTGAATGGCATCAGTCCTGAAAACCTGCTCAGTTGTGACAATTATGTGCTATTTAAAATCTAATGCATGCTGAAGCACCTCAAAAATCAGGCCCCACATCAGATTAAGCTCTGTCCAAGTAGATGTAACCTACTGTCATATTTACATATGTTAATTCTGCCACAGAATTAACTCATTATTAGCTCATGCTAATAAAACCAAGGTGTCTAGAGAGAATAATTAGTTTATGACCTTGCTGCTTCACAATGAATGACCTTGTAAGATTGGAGAGTAGAAGTGGTTGAAAATGCTCTGGTAGAATGTTTTTCCATTAGAGAATGATTCCAGAACTGGTACATTTTACAGGAACATGTGTATTGTCCTGAAGACTTTGACACAAAATTATTGACATTGGTTGTTTGAATAATTCTGCAGCTTGCAGATTAATGTGATCACAAAGCTCTGTTTGAACTACTGCATCAGGATTTGAAATGCATAAGCTACAATATAAAGTTCAAAGCAACAAACTAAGAATGGAGACTTTCAATAAAGTCGTGTCAATGTTTCTCATACTTTTTAACTCGCTCTGTGAAAATTTTTTACTTTTACTCTCAACATGAAAAAGGAATTAAAGGTAGAATGTTTTTCATTTTTTAACTAGAGGTACTTAAAGGAGTGTATTACCAACACAAAAGACAGACCATCATTGCCTAGATAGGAAAAAATGTGTCAATTTAATGATTTTGGACTTCTTTTTAATTTATATAATTAAGTCCTGACATCATAGCAGTCTTCTCATGGTTTGGGAAGAAATACCTGCATTCTCTGCAGAGAAAACAGATGTTTTATCAAACTCTGAAGATAATCAGCATATTTACATACACACTTTTATGTTTAACTGCCAATTTCTGTTTCCCAATTAAAGTGGTTTATTTGACTGTTATCTTTAGGTAATTAGTACTTATTTTAGGGAATGAATACAGAGTGGGTTTCATGGGAAAGTAAACTCATTGGCTCCAAGTAGGGAGAATAACTTGATGGCTGAAAGAGAATTGCCCCAGATAATGAATTCCTACGTGTTTTCTAATGTAACCTAATGCCTCATGCAGCTACCAAACTCCCAGATGGCCCAGCAGAGGCACATACTCATCAGGTGACATATTAGCCAATTTAAAAGATAATTAGTAAGCACCACCCTTTCTGTATTCTTTAAGCATTAGGAAGATTCACATTCAACTCTTTTGTGTACTGGCCTCCAATTCAAAACATATGGAGCAATTCATTTATTTTTTCTAGAGGTGCTAGTCTCCTGCTGCTCTCACTGACTTCAGCACATACTTATTTGCTAAAGGTGCTCCTGTGCATTTTTGCTCATGCAGCTTTGCTTTTCCAAGCATCTTCACTTCCTAAGGTAGTCACACTGTCAGCGTATCTGCTCTTGCCAATGCCTCTTCCAGGTTTCAGAGCAATGTATGATTATTGCAATTTCAGGGCAATCTATTATTATCTTTCTTATATCAACAGTCCTGATGTTTTACATCACCAAGACAGCTAAGGTTCAATTATTGGAGGATGTCAGTGCCGTGTGTGTGTTGGCATTAAGACAACTCAAAAGTTTGGTAAAGTAATTCACCAAAACCAGGAGTCAGATGAGTAATGTGCAGGAAATGAATCTAGAGTCAAGGTTAATTCTGAAACACAGAACAGATCTGGCTCTGCCGGGTTCCCGTCTTCTCAGACAAGCAGATTAAAACTATTAGCCCCAACAAACTGAGTATATAACTGTGTATATATCTGAGTCTAGCTTTCCCTTAGGATTCAGGCTGGGCAGACTCTGAAACAAAGAGCCCAGCTGCTCTGTTCTGATGATAAGTAGATCACTAGATTCCTTTCCCCAACACATAGCAGCCTGATTTCCTTCCCCAAGCAGCAAGCGATTAAAGGTGTGAAGTACTGGGCCACATCTATTGGAAGAATATGCGGGGATGTGACACTTCTGGATTTCAGACAGTTTAGCCTGGATCTGCTTTGTGTGCCTCAGGTGCCCAGCCTTACAGTTAATTTTGCCATAGAATATCCATATCCATTCCAGCAACTGCTTATGACTTGGAGGGGTTTTAAGTATATATAGGTCAACATACATAGGTTAGATCATAGAATCTTAGAATTGTTTTTGTTGGAAGGAAGGGACCATAAAGATCAGCTAGTTCCAATGCCCCTGCCATGGGCAGGGACACCTTCCACTAGACCAGGTTTCTCAAAGCCCTGTCCTGGCCTTGAGCATTCAGCTGTCTGTCAAAAAACCTGTTAGGTCTTTTGATCACAGCTGTTCTTTCCTCTGCTTTTTTTATCCAATTGTTTTTCAATCATAAACTTCACTTTTTTTCCTGATTGCTCATACCTCAGTCTGAATTTCCTACCATTAAAATCTTGACAGTACAATTATATAGGTATTGTAAATAGGAAATTCCACTTTAATACATTATCATCCACCTATCAGTCTCATATTAGTGCTGAAGCATCAGTGTTTAGAGCAAAATCCTAAGCCCACCTCTGGATCTGTAATTATTTTATGTTAATCCTTTATATGCAATTGGGGCAGACCCACAACCATCTCCTGTCACTTGCTCTGTAGCATGTGGTTCCTGCTGAGTTCAGTGACATACAGGGGAAGCAGGTGGCAATCCTACTCCTCTTCCCAGATTCAGAACTTGGGGCTTTGCAAGATGTTTGCATTTCTGGCTGGTTTGGCCTTCACCCTGTGCAAAGAGTGACAGGGGTGTTATTTTCCCAGGCTGTGACAGGGATGGTATCCAGCTGATCAGCTGGGGTGCTTCCATGCTTTGCAATTGCTTCTCTCCTTTGTTATACGTACATACTTTCATATACAACAGTTTATTTCTCAGCTTTCAAGGCTGCTCTTCTCCACCAGCCAGTAACTGTCTGTCATGGAGCTGTTTATAGCTGTGCAGCCTCTGTTTACAACCTGTGCTCCAACTTTCAAGTCCTTCGCTGTTATCCCACATTTAAACTGCACGTCAGATCCAGGGACATCTGGTGCCAAACGCCGGTTCACACAGCAAACTCCCACACCGAGCTGGTAACAAGCCTAGCAGGGCAGGTTGGCCTAGATGACCTTGAAGGCCCCTTCCAACTCAAGCTATTCTATGATTCTATGACAGGAGAAGGGCCTGGCAGTGTGAGGCAGAGTTAGAAAAAAGCCTGTGGCTGCCCTTACTGGGCTTGCTACCTCTCATAAATGTTTATAAGGAGTAAGGAGTATTTTCTGTCACAGTGAGGTACCAATTACATACCTCCCAGTCATCATAAGGCAGGGATTCACAGACTCTGCCCTTTCCAAACTCTGTATTCAGCGGCTACTCTTTGCACATGCTGCTGATGTACTGCAGCTCTTTTTCCCCAGCAGGGAAAAGTAGGAAAAATGGTAGAAAGTTCTCTTCCCCACTTCAGAAGTACCAAACTTAGTTCAGCCCTGGTAAATTTCAGTGCACTGGCAGGGAGCTGCCACTGAAATTTCTGTCTCTGTTCCTTCTCTTGGAATAAGTCCCATCTGTAATCACCTACATGTCTGCTGTGGATTTCAAAAATGTGGGGAAATATCTGCATTTCATATGCTGCTACTTCTGCAGTCCTTCAAATTAAGGATAACTGTATAGATTTCTATGAATCGTTGGTGGGAAAAAAACCTCTAAGACTTAGAGGTGAAATTAGTCACAGCTGTGAATGTATATACAGCCAAGTGTTAAAACCCTGAAAAGGAGATTAAATGTGTAAATGAGAGGCATTTCAAAGAGACAGCAACAGAAGTCTGCACAGTAAAAATTAGGAACACTATGTAAAAGGTGTTATTCTGAAAGAGGGAACTTACAGGTTCCTGTGAATGGAGCAAAGTTTAAACCATAATTAGTCTTACTGATGGACTCACAACTTTGCCTATTAAAAGCACATTGTTGATAAGCATTGTTTGTAGAAACTGGTTTATACTAGGAGTGTTTTGTCTATAAACTCTAATGATCACAGAGTCAATGGTTAAAACATTAGAAGATGATAAAATTTTAGCTGTGTGTTGGAGAGCACATACTAATGGTTGGACTTTCAATTTACAATGAAATTATGAAACAGGTTTGATCTCAGATATCTGTTACATTAAAGAGGAAGAGTCTCATAGAAGTTTTGCTGTCCTTAATATCTTCAGGGATCTGCCAGAGGTTTTGAATTATACTGTGCTTACTAACGTAAGCAGCTTTTGGTCCTGAATTTTGGAGACATTGGTTCATTAACAGAAACAACACCGTTAAGCTGACTTCCACCAGCTGAGAATCTGTCTCCTCAAGTTATAATACAAAAAAAGTATACATCAAGGTCAAACCAAGGTGGTGGAGTAGCAATGGGTCTAAGCCTGGCATCATTGCTCAGGAATGGCTCTGGCAAGTGCCCAGTGGATGCTCTCCTTTGGTAGGACTTGCAGTGTTTACTTCAAAGAGCAAAGCCAGCTCTCCCTGAAATCAATGGACACCCGCACTGACCTCAGTGAGAGCTGCATCAGACACCAGTAACCAGCTCTAAGCTTCAAAGACATTTCATCAATTTTCAGCTAGAGAAGGGGTGCTCAGCAGGACACAGGTCAGGCCTCAGGAGTAAATGCATTTACACCTTGTATGTGAATAATTCTATATAATGTATATTTTGCACTACAATATTTATGATTATCTGTGGTAGAAACCTAAAAAGTGTGTAGTAATGTGGTACCCAGAAGAATAAAGTAATTTTCGATGCATCTCAAATAAAGTAACTTGAGAGAAGTTTAAGGAGGTTTAGTGGTAATACTCTGAAAAATCTGTACAGACTACTCTTTCAACATGGCAAGCATTATGTATAAGATATAGGGAATAATTATGTTCATTAAATTAATGGATGAAAACGTATATATTGCAGGAGTGTCCTCCTACTCAGCATTCCTATAAATTATAAATAACATTCAATTTAGTGTGACTCCATAGAGAAGACAGTGCCCTTAATCTTCAGATGGATTTCAAGCTTATGCCTTCATTAATCAGAAGAAAAAGAGTACTCTTCAACATGTTTTAAATTTTTGCAGGAAAAAGAAAAGAAAACCTACACATTTTAGATAGAGAGTAAATGTGAGATTTCTTCCCCAGAACCCCTACAATAAAGAAACAGAGGTTTTGCACATTCCTATATAACAAAACTATTTACAAAGAAAAATAAACCTACATTTTGCATCCTGGTTCTAATTTAAAATTCAGAGGTTATAGCTGCTTTCAATAAAGGGCAGCCCAAGAGCTTTATTAGTTTTGGTTTTGAGCAAACTTGTAGAAAATTGTAAATTCAAATCTGAGAGGAAGGCAAGATGGGGCTTGATTCTGCTGTGTAGTGACAAAACATACCATTTCTTTCAGTTCTTCTGATGTTCTTTTATGGCTACAACTAGTGGTGTATGTCATGTAAGACTACCTGAGTTTCAATACAAGACTGTGCCAAACTGAGACTGAGTTTGAAAGAAGGATCCTTAGGCAAAATTGTCTGCATCTGTGCAAGGCAACAAGGCCCTCCATGTTCCAGAAATGACCTGTAATTATAACTGTAGGTTCAGATTCAAGTCAAATGATTCAGTATGAAGCATTTAAAAATTTGAAAAGATTATACATTGAGGTTCCATTACTCAATCTGTCTTCCCTCTTCCCCTCCCCTACACAGGAGTGCTTTACAACTTTTTTATTATTATTTTCCATTATATATGGTGTTTTTCTGGTCTCCTTTCCCTTTTTCCTCTCATAACCCCTGAATGTATTACTTTGTTCAGATGTTAAAAAGCTGCAAGTATTATAATAAAATTGCTGAAAATCATTGGAAAGAAGCACTGGAGCAGGACTTTGCATTCCAGATCGTAAAACCAACACAAATAATTTAGTTCACGTTGGGAGGACTGTAACTCACTGTTCACCAGAGGGGCCTGCTGCTGATCCATATTTTATGGAACGTACATTTTTAATGAAGAAGGAACAGCTTTCCATTTCAAAATGGAATGAAATACTGATTGTTCTGTAATTTTTAAAAAAGAAAAAAGAAATCTCTTGCTGCTTTTGAATGCAATGACACACTTGATTGCTCATTTCCCTTGCAGGTCAGTTTTATCATCTCATTTCCCATCTTTCAAAAAGAGTGCTAAGCACCCCAGCATTTTTCCCTCCTCCCGCTTACTCCCCCCTCTCTGGATCCCTTTTCCACAGGTATCATCCCAGGACTATTGCTCCTTCCCCCTGACCTACCCAGAGGTGCCCACAGCACTCCGCAATAGGGTGTTGCCTCCGCGTTTGGGGGTGGTGGAACACATTTTCCACATCGACACTTGTCTCAGCCATCTGTGCTGGAAACCTCCACACTTCCACTCCCCGAACAGGGGTGTTATTCAGAAACCAGGACCCCCCTCCATAACTCCATGTGCTCTTCTTTGCCTGGACCCTTTTGGGCAGGGCGGTCTAAAGAGACAATGGCTGGAACGAGTGGGGTTTGTGCTGTGAGCTTCATCTATCATTATGGGTTTATTTTGATTTAAGGTAGCTGCTCTACTGTTCTCAGATTGCCTTTTGCCCTTATAAAGGGTGGTGTAGATTGATGGCATTGGCAAAACAACACAAAGAAAGGCAAACTGCAGATGCCAGCTCCCTGCCTGCCCTGAAGAGAAACTTTCTCCTTTCATAGGCACTACACAAATGCCCAGTCATCCATTCCCTAGCAGGAATAAGGGAGAAATTATCCCAGCACCTGGCACGTTGACAGCGTACCAAAAGGGTTTATACACTATACACAGCAGCACTGCATTTTGTATATTTTGACTCTCAAGCGTTTCTGCAAGAGCTGCCGCTGGGTCTTTTCAATAGGCCACGGGCCCTTGCAGAGGGGAAGGAGAGGATTTAGAAAGCCGGTTAGCAAGAAGCCTTCCCGCAGAAGAAAACCTTTCCGGGGCTAAAATCAGGTGAAACCGGACTCTGCCTTGCCTAAGCGCCAGCCGGAGGGGTGGGGTTGGGGAGAGAACCGGGTTGCGCCCCTGAACGCTGCTCCTCTGCCTCCCTCTAGCGAAGCCGCGGCGCAGGCAGAGCCTGGGACCCGCAGCGCCTTTCACTCGCTGACCCCCCATTTGCTGCATCTTCATGAATTAATCCGTTTGACCCCATTACACGGACTGCCACACTCTTCCTCCAAAGAAACAGGACCTGCACAGCACACAAATTTTTGTGTGTGGCTTTAGCTCTGCCGTTCTTCTCGTACTCTTTTCTTCCAGTTCACAGAAGCAGGGGTGACTAAGGCTTTCCCGGTAGTTGCAAAACTCTAGGTGTTTGAGAAAGAAAAATCACTCCATAGTTAAACCTCCTAACACAAAATAAGTAAGATGAATGAATTAATAAATTCCCATGACAGCATCTAGGCAGCTGTTTTCAGTCCTACATTAAGTCTTCTAGTAAATGGGATATGGTTATTCCGATTTAAAGAGTATCTTGGAGGATGTTTGGATCAGGTCTCTCTGTCAGCTGCATCTCAGTTAATTTTGCGTTATAGAAAGTAGCAATATGGAGATCAGCAGCCAATGCAATTATTTGCATCCTCCTGACATGAGCTTCTGGTGCAACAGCACATCAAAAATAATAATTCACATTAACTGAGTCATGTGCCTTCCCTTTAAAAAGCAGATAGTATGTGTATATGGCCATGCAGCACCCTAAACCAGACTACTGCAGTCTGACTGGTTTAAAGCCAATGTTACTTTAAAATTAATTTAAATCTTCATAAAATTAATTTAAAGCCTCATGTCTGACTAGCACATGAGGCGTTTTCCATCCTCCACCACTAAAACACTCATTATAATCTCCAGGTTCATATTCTTCTCTTACTGCAAAGCCAAAATCTGACTTCCTGCATTTGATGAATGTTCTTGCTGGAGACGGAAAGTGAGAAGCCAACTTGCAAACTCCCCAGCTGCTGCGAGGTCCAGATCTCTATTTTGGACTGACCCTTGATTCATGCACTGAATGCCAGTTGTTCACTCTAATGAGCATGTCCATCAGTTGCATTTCGACAGTCCTACACATAGGGCATTTAGTTTTATCTTTACGCACTACAGAAGCACTGTATTTTTCTAAGACAATAAATTTGAAATCAAGAGGGAACACTTCACCAGTTCCACAAGGTGGTATCTCTCTCCCCAATCAAATATGTGATTAATATACAGTAGGTGAGAAAGTGAGTCCCAAGAGAGTGCTAAGGGAAGACTAATGATACCTTTACATCATGGTTAACCTGTAACAAGAATTCATTTAAGCCTAGATATTTGATGAGCCTTTACAACCGAACATTTATACAGCTCCAGATTGATTTTAAAATTTGTTAGCTGGCTCTTTTGAGGACAAGTGGTGCTTCTAATCAGTTCCAACATAAAACTAGATACTGTTTACATACTATAGCTGCAGGCATCCTTGACTTCTGCAGTTTTGCATTCCACAGATCTCTGTTGCTTTTTTCTTCTGGTACTGTGATGACATTATAGAAGCAGAAGACTTGCCTGCCAGTATTCATGATCTTTTTTCTTTTTCCTTTTTTACTGTTGCTTTCTGCTTTGTGTGTTCCTGACATGCACAAGTTTTGTTAGAAACATGCTCACTAATTGGTGTTACTGGTTTGCTCTGCTGCAGGGTGTGCTGTGAGGATGTATATTTTAGAGAGAAAAAGGAAATCAATGACTTCCTAGCAGTCTGCACCACATTTTCAAATATCTTCTAATTTACATCCAATTCAATACCCCAGAGGAGGGAAGAAACTGGGTGAAAATCAGTGGAAATAACGTTACTAACTGCAGTACTATATGTTACATGCATTATGTGCTCATAATATATAGATAGAGTTTTATACATGTATTACTTAGCTCCTCTTTCTTCCAGGAGAACCCCAGCATGGTGGCAAATTCCTGCAACTGTTTTTGCCAGTGTTGTATCAGGGCTTGGAGCAGTTCAAATCCCTAGTATGAGGCAGCACCTGCCTCAGGATGTCGAAAGGCAAAGGACACAACTGGAGGTAAAAATCACAAAGAGGCAAAATGTGCTGCTTGGATTTCAAGACTGTGTCAGCAGACGAGATCGTGAGTCAGATTAGGTGGGATCTGCAAGAGGTTCAACCAGCTGCAGTAGTATTTTGGATAATGCTTGAAAGGAGACAGAAAAGCAGTAATTTATTACATGTGTTTCAAATTTCAGCTTCTAAAAGTGACAAGTTTCTATTTTCTGTGACACATGAAGAATGACACTGTGTCTCATTTTCCAGTGCTGAGGCGTCAGGTTAACTTTCACAAGAGAAAAACATCTTCCTATTAGGTAATGGGCATCTTGACCCGGAACTCGCAGCACCTACTCACCACAAAAGAAACGACTTCCCAAGAGCTATATTAGTCATTTCAGCAACCAGAAGTAGAATAAACAGGACAGCGGGGTTTTTGCATGCAAATAGATCTGAGCTAATTGCTTTTAGATCCGTAGCTGATTAGGAAATCTGGAAACCTCTGCTACTAATCCACTAGCCTGAAGAGAAAATCATTGCAAAAGAAGCCATTATAGTAATTAAACCGCCTTTGCATGCAGCTATGACTGGTTTTGGGTACGGATAACAAAGCACTTAGACCTGGGCTGCTAGTATCTCTCTGCCTTGCACAGGTTGAAACAGAGAATCGCAAATGGAAGCTTTCCCCATCCCTTTTCTCAGGAGCAATTGGCTTAATTGTTTGGCCGGCAGGTGGAACCCTCCTACTTCTTTTTCTTCTACAGACTCACTCAAAAGCAAAACAAAGGCAGCCCCGGCCCGCCTTGTGCCCTGCTTACCCTCCTCATTTCTGCTTCCACTGTCCCTGCTCCCAGGAGCTGCATAGCACCTTCCCAAAAAAGGGAGATAAAGCTGTGTTTCATTGCTCGACCACAAATGAATTCTGAAATACTATGAAACCAGCCATTAAGCTCTTTTGACAAATGTGTGTTTGTTTTTGCTCCTGTCTGCAGGTAAGGAGGTCCTTTATGAAGCTGTATGTTATTAGTCAGAAAGGATTCATGTTGACCACATCAGTATTTCCCAACTTAACTAGTGTCTCTCAGGCATCTTTTTTCCAAGAACCAAGACAGAGCCTCCTTAGGTGCCATGACAGGGAATGCTTTGGCTTGTCAAATAGGGGGATGCTGCAGTGACCCTAAGCATACAAAGCTGCTGGGAAGTGGCCCTCTGAGCATGCAGCCCCCATGAAACATCACATCCTCATCCACAAGCGCAGGGTCTCCTGCTCTGCTGGTTACAGCCAGAGGGTGAGGCTGAGAGGGTATTTCTGAAATGTGGGATTGCGTGTCACAAGAGGGGTGACACTCCAAATATATGAAGCTCTGCACGCCAAATAAATGAAGTTATGGCCTAGCTGAGGAGGAACACAAGGCAGGAGGTGCAGTGGGACAGCCACCCTTACCACCTACCTTCCCTCTCCTGCAGCCCCTTCTTTCACCAGTGGAGGGTGAATTTGGTTGTTTGCTGCCATTACTATTGGATTCCCAAAAACATTATTGTGATTCAAGGAATATCTGGCCAAAGAGCTCTTAGGGCACTGATTAGAGCTTTAGCCTTTAAAGCCTGAGCATTCATCATCTTTCACATAAAATTTCTTATTTAAGCACAGACAACTGTTTTTTCAATATGCTTTCTTTACTATTACTTTGATTTCTCACTCTTTTCTTTTTTTTTTCATGTTCCACACAAGGATTGACTCACTTCTGTCCCTTTGAATACATCACATTATCAGAATATTCGTTCTGCTCATCACTATAAAATTATTTGATTGCTTAATATGAAATACTAATCAATGCTTTCCATTGATGTTTTTACTTGCCAATTAATTGCTAATTAGTACCTCTGCCGAGCCCTTTCTTCAGTCAAAGTGATTTATTTTTCTCTTTTTTAAACCTTTCTATATAAATCAGTCCCTTTTACCTCTGGAGTAATTCTAACCATGTGTAACCAACAAGGCCTAGAGCCAATAGAGTCATGTGGGAAGAGAGCTGCTGCTTCCCAGCACACGATATATGTTCTCACATCCCCCACCCCCATCCAGTGCATGTTCTACCTGCCTTTTCTTTTTAAGCTATATTGCATTGCTCATGCTTATCTGTACATCCTTGTAGCTTTTAGCATTACTACTCGAGAGGTTTTTTCCTTCCCATTGCATACATGTGTGTCAGCTTAATTTTTCTCCAGATGGATTAGCTTCATATTTCCAAGTTCAGCATCACTCCTTCCTCAAGAGCACTTGCAACTGCTCCCCAGTCTCCTTTCTGTGAAACTCTATCATTCCTAAGGGCTTCACTGTTTAATGCTCCTACTCCTTTTTTTCCGTTTAACTTTATTCTGCTAGACAGATCTGTCATTTCGTGGCTTGCCTCAAAAGAATAGGTAATGTAAAGAATGAGAGACACAAGTTTTAAGCTCTTCTGGAATTTTTGCTTCATTACTCACTGTTCTTCATGAGCTAACCTTTATTTTTAGATATTAAAGTTCAAATTGCCTTCACAACTACATTTAACCAAGTACCATATAGAAGTATACTTTACACAGTCTTTTATGAAAATTCTTCTGTTCTCATTAAATGTTTATTTTGCTGTGATTTTTCTATTCATCACTGCAAATTACTTCATGCTTATTACCTTTATTTACCTTGTTTATACCTTGCTATAAGGTATTTATATTTTCTCATAAAATAAACAATACAGGCAGCAAACCTAACTTCATACGTTCTGGCAATCTACCCTTTTTCATTTCCCAAACTTTTTTCTAACTTTAAAATCTGAAATAATAGTGCTACATATTCATCATTTGGTGAGGAGGGGTTTTACAGCTATGATTTTTCACTTCTAATCTCTGATGTTTTCTAACTGACCAATGGCTGGACCTAAATTCCCACTGTGTTCCAAGTGAGAGTCTTAAGAAACTCATGTTACCAATATTACTCCAGTGCAAAGGTATTTTTTTATTTAAAAATGTATATTCATGTTTGTATATTCAATGAAATGTGATGTGTATTCCATAACAAAAAAAAAGTTTATTCAAGACACACAAGAGTTCTATCATCATTCATCCGAAATTATTAAATCCTGGGGAGCTATCCTCTACTTCAAATGACCACAAGTCTTGTAAAGGTCTCTAACTGGCAGCATCAGAAATGGGACATCTGTATTTATTCACATAAAAAGCTAGCACAGAGAGCAGCACCAGAGCTGTTCTGATGCTGGCTCCACTACAGAAAGAACAGGTCCAGTCCTCCCCTGCTATGTAAAAGTGTAAATCATCTCAACTCCAGAGGGAGACGCACCATGTAAACAAACAAAAAGCAGAGCCCATGATCATGAAAGCTAAATATATCCTTAGAATACATCACTAAAATAATGGGGTTTCTGCTGAAGTCACCTGTGAAGGAAAGGGAGAGCCACACATGGCAGATGTCAGGCACACAATTTTGGTTATGAGCACAAGAATAAGACACCACTGCATAAAGTAAGATATTGATTTGTAATACGTTAGCTCCACTGTGGTAACTGCTTGTGTTTACCACAAGATAATTGAGAGGCAGCTTATCCCTGAGTGAAGCTGAGATAAAGCCACCCCATGTTTACCAATGACGCAGGATATGCCAATAAGCAATAGCAGTGGAATAGCTAATAGTAAATCTACTCCCTCCTGAATGTGGTTTTCCATGCCTGTAAAGATCTGAGGTGTGTATAAAGTCCGTGATGATTAGGATGTATGAGAGTCTAACCTGAACTGGAAGCAAGTGTCCATCTTCAACATCTGGCTGTGGATATAGTTTTGTTCTGAGGTCAGTGAAAAGTGACACTGAGAGCACTAGCTCATCCATAGCAGCTATATAATTTTCCAATATTTTAATAATTTCTGCCTACATTAGGTCTTAATTGTGAGTTGGAAGCAAAACAATTTTCCCAGATAATCCCTTCTTCTTTACTAGCTTATTTTGCTGTAAATAGTTGTTTTCTGTGATAAGGTTTGGAGTCACAGGACAAAGTAAATATTGTTCTCTCATTTTTTGCCTTTAGACCTGTGGATATAGAATATATTTGGTGACATCCAAAATCGTTATTCATGGAGGCAATGAAAAGCTAGGTTTGTGGTGAGTAAAGCTATACATCTCACTCATGGCATTTGTGCACAGCAACCAAGAGGTGTGGGTACCTTTGTAACAACTGCAGAAACACTAGCAATATTGATGGCTTCTGCTCAGACCTGGGAGGAAGCTGATCTACTTTCTGTGCCACGTTTGCACAAGTATTAATGACTCTCCACCAAAGATTTTGCCCTGTGTGCTAGAGACAAACCTGCCTCAGTAACAGTCGCCATTGCTATTACAGCCATTCCAGCTGACTCCCAGAAGTGGAGACCTAAGCAGGTTCAGGCCCTCTGGTTGCTGGGCCCAGCCACAGCAACATGTAGGACTGTTGGGAATAGCTGGGCTGCAGTTCCATAAGGCGTTCATGTTCTCCAATAGTTTCCAATCCGTGCCCCCTTGCACCCACTCGGGAAGGAAAACCTCAGCCCAAATGCTGAGAAGAGGTGACAAGAGTTTTGTTTCCCCACTGGCTCAGTTGGAGGTCATCACTGTGTGACGCTGCAGGAGCAGCCTCTCTTCCTTGAGCTGCTGGGTGAGTAATTGCCTTTGCTAATTCTGGGCTTTTCACACTCCGGCAGATACCATATGCTTGGCTGTAATCTTTACTAGTCTCGAGTGGCCTTCTTCACACAAAAGGTCTGGAATCACAGTAACTTTAAACTGCTTCTTTCTTTTTCTACTCCTGGAGGAGTTTGAGAGGCAACTGGATGTAGCGGTGACTTGTGTTCCTCAGTAAGGGTCCCACCTTGACCAAGGCTTGACACTGTAGGTGCACAGCTGACCTTTGCAGACATCATCCTGCAACATCACTTCCATCACATAGCATACAAAAGCCCCGTTCTCACCTCCTAGCCTGTCAGACTCACAGAAATCCTCTTTGAGGTTCAAAATACAAGCTAGCAGCAGGATGAAAGGATCTGTGATGGCATCTCCAGTTGCATTTTCTTGCTTCCAGTGCCTGTAGTACCTCCTTGCTGCACCATGGAGGGCCTTATCTGCAAGTATTTGTGGCAGATCCAATTGAATTATCTAAGAGATTGTATGGAAATACAGTATTTCACAACCACAGTATAATTCCCACAAAGTATGACTGAAACACAAATATTCTTAAATAAAATGGATGGACATAAAAGTAATCACGTCAGTACAATCCTTTCACCCCACTCTGTTAATTAAATTTCAGTACCTCAAAGCAAATATCAAATGATTCTTATTACTCAGTACTGTTACTGTAGGAGACTGGCATTTCTAAAAGCATCTAACACCCAATGGCCTCTCTTAAAAAACACTGTAACATCAGGATTTTGGTGTCAAAATTTGGCTCTTTGTCATGAATAGAGGACAACATGGTCTGGACCACAAAGTATTTGTTCAGAAACAAACTTTTGTAAGAAATATGAACAAGTGAAATATTTTGCAAGGCTAGAAGCCATTGACTGATTAGATAGACAAGATTTCTACCTGGGGAAAACCAAATTATATTCTAAACAAGCTTTGCCTTTCTATGCCAAACAGAACTAAAGAAATCATGAGGCGGCTACAAAATACACTTAATTCTCCAGAATTTTTTTGAATTGTCGATGCAGCTGAATTAACCCAGCGGAGTTTGGAAGGTACCTACATTTGCCTGCCTGGGATCTAATCACAGCTCTCTTGGCAGCTTCCCCACCGCCGTTAATATGAAGCAGATACACAATCAGATCCAGTGTCACACACTAACCACTTGTGCTTCTCACCACCTCCAGGGTCTGAACCTCCATTAGAAAATCATTTAATGATCCCAAGGCACTCATTCTCACCTACACTGAGCATTGCATGGCCCTGACAGAAAAGCAGCAAGGATTTTCAGGGGTACTCTGCTGATGAGATCACACTCATTAACAGGCAGGCAGCTCTCTAATGGGGTGTTAGTAAATAAAGTAACTCCACAGCCTACTCAGAGTAGGAAAGGGATGGGGAGCAATTCTGCTTGTGGCAAAGGCAGGTGAAATGAGGCAAAGTCATGTCTGCCTGAGGAGGAGGAAGCCATGCCAAGGGCAGGGGGAAGCTGCCATGCCTGGGGCAGGAAATTACAGGAGCATATGGTTAAAGGAGCACAGGGAAGGAGTGACAGTGCTAGAGCCATGATGGAGAGACAGGCAGGCAGGGAAGTGCCCTCCCACTGAGCTCTCCTTTGCACCTCCAACCCACTGCTGCTGAGCAGAGCTTTCCCAGACAATTCCTATCACCACCTGGTAATTTATAGTCATCTCTCTCTTAGATGAACCAAAACACGTCTCCTCTGATGGACTGTGTTCTGCAAAGCATGAGGTTATACAATACAGCTGCTATACATTATCCCACAAAGCAAATGTGGGAATATTTATATGTTTTTTTTATACAACAACTATATTTCCCCAGATGCTCTTGGCTGAACTTGTTGCTAATAGAAGTGTGTTCAGAATAAAATGCCTTTAGAAAAGAGAGAAAATATTAAAAAGCTCAAAAATCAAAGGTGATTTTTTTAAAAAAGGTAAAACAAGCTTCCAACTGCATCTGTGATTCTTCCTTCTCACAACTGCTCTAAAATCTACATTACAATATTGCTCATTAGCTCCTTCCTAAACATGGCATTACCTAGAAGAGATGGGTCATATTAGCTGGTTCAGCATGACCATAGAAAGCAAGCAATGCCATACCATGTAAGCAGGCATTTTGTATGCTAACAGCTGAATATAAGCCCTGCTAATGGGCTGGAAGCTGAGTCAAATATTAAGCAACACAAGTTCTAACACTCAAGTGTTGGATTTTTCCTTTCCTTCACTTAATTCAAAGGTTATATGAGCATCCTTCTCAAATGTCCATAAGGCCATTTCCATTTGTACAGCTTGTTTGCTAAGAAGTGTTAATAGGTGCCAAGAAGTCAGTCCACTTGTTGTGAAATGCATCTCCTTATAATGCCTTCTTAAATTGGAATTAAACAGATTACCACAATCAGATCCTGGATATATATCGTGATGCATGTTCCTATTGATTCTCAGTCTCACTGAAATGAAAGAAGCATATTTCATTGTGAGGAATAAGATATCTCAAAGAATCTGAGAATCATCAAGTACATCTTGACCACTTTAGAACAAATGCTTTCTTGACAGTCCATTTTAAAAATTGGATGCTTTCACATTTCTATATGATTGAACAATTATAACTTGTCAATATTTTTGTTACCCACAGTCACTTAAGCCTTCCTGCCATGATCATCAGTTTAGTTTTCCTGACTAAGAAATGCTTATGAAATTATGTGCCAAAGAACTGCTTTCAACACAGTTGGCAATTGCGGTTACCAACACACCTTTAGTGACCGTTTTTAACAAGCTTATCTTTGCCAGCTGCCTTCTTTGTGTTTTGTCATGTGTGTTATCAACATGCAGACTGCTTCTACCGTGGTTCACAACTCTGCTTTTGTCACAGGATCGAATCTAAAGGGCACACATTCCCACTTTTTCACTCAGCCCGCTAAATCTCACTTCCACTATTTTTATTTTCTAGTGAAATGAGGCTACTTATACTTCTTTTGAGATCTTAAGCCTAAGAAGTATATTTAGAATAGCAATATCTAGCTACTAAATATAAATTGGTATATGTATATATGTGCTACTAAAAACAGCTTTCTCAAGCATTCAGTAGAAAGCTCAGTAAATATATATTATGGTTGCTAACAAAGAATTTAAATTAGAACAGAGCTTAAAGTTTATCAGCTTTCAAGGTAATGCTTTCTTATTATTAACTTCTCTATTGATGTATCCTGCAACAAATTCTAGGCTCCACTGAAAACAATGGCAAAATTGACACTGAATTCAGTAGAGAAAATATATCAGTCTTTAATTTTTAGCTGTATATACTGTGATATACCAAAGGGAAAAAAAAAAAGGGAGAAAAAAAAGAATTAAAATTATAAACCAGCTGCAAGTCATATAGACGTTCAATACAGCTGCAAAAGGAAAAGCACCATTCTGACAAATAGTAAAGCAACATTGCAACCCCTGAAATATTGCAGTAATCCACCTGATTGATAGACTCAGTCTGATGATATTAAACTTGCTCGAATATGGCATTTTGCTTTAGGAACAAGATTTTGAGAAAGATAAGAACTCAACAAAGAGAAAAAAGCAAAGAATGACCAGAGGCCATATGATTTTACCTATGAGGAAAACAAGCCTAAATCAAAGTAATTATAAAAGAAGACTGAGGGGACCACATTATAGTACATAAATAGTTACCTTAGGAGGGAAGAACCACCTCTTCACTGGTGGGCAACACTGTGCTTAAATAACAAAAATTAAGATTATGTTTAGACATCAGAGAACAGATTCTGATAGTAGAGACAAGCCCTGGAATAGATTGCCTGGAGACACTGTCAAATCATTGGAAGGTCTTCAGGCAGACATTTTTCAGAGCCCAAATATTTTTCAAAGGTGATCTAGGTATAATTAATTCTACCTTGAAGAAAGGCATGGGGTTTTTTTTTAACTTTGGCCACATTTTTTTCTTATGATTCTATGATGTTCTTCATTTTAAACATAATGTTAACATTTTGTAGCTTCAGTGGGTTTTTGGTTGGTACTGAAGTGGTTTCCTGAATTGAGACAAACTTTGAAAGAGTAAATTAATTTTTAAACCTATGAATGCCAGGTATTCAATATCAAGGAGGATTTTTTAAGATTTTCTAATCAATATGGTTTTCATGTGGCACTAAAGGAATTAGGCGATCAGCTGCTACCAAATTTCACCAGATATGTGCATTGAGCGTCTTCTGAACAAACCAGGTCTAAGAGGTACTTAAACACATTTCAAGATTTTCATGTTAAGAGAAATTCCTGCAAGTTCAGAAGCTAAAGGCTAAACAAGAATGGAAACCAGACTAAATG
Organism: Strigops habroptila; assembly: GCF_004027225.2. NCBI lineage: Eukaryota > Metazoa > Chordata > Aves > Psittaciformes > Psittacidae > Strigops > Strigops habroptila. Next base: position 61,142,250 of record NC_044278.2, read on the forward strand.
GCTTCTTGGAGTCCCTTCTTGTAAACATACCTTTACAAAGAAGAATACCCTATAATCTTTATATGCTCACTTCTGCTACTGGCTGCTTGCTCCTGACATCTTTGTGTGCTGCAGGAAAGTTTGCATTTCCCAGGTTGTGTTCATATCTTGAACAGACATGGGGTTTCAAATGTTTTGATATCTTCACCATCACTAAAGTGAGTACAAAGAACCCAAACTTCAGGTAATGAACATCAACAAAGTACTATGAATGCAACGGAAGGATGGTAATTCAGAGCAGTGAAAGATCTAGTCTAAAACTGTAATCGAATGAGGAAAAAGGGCTCTGCTCTGATTCCAAATCTTGCATAAAGCAATAGCATTACTGGGGTTTTTTTTAGTATTTTAGGGTTTTATAGGCATGGATAAAAGTCATTCTATAAGCAAACCTATTTGATAAGAACTATGTCTCGATTAATATCTCCACTACAAATTTATTTGCATCTCAGATTTTGAGAATCGTGTGTACATAGCAATGTGTGTTACTGCCACAGCCTCTGTTTGCTCAATTGATTGCCTTGTTATTGTTCTTCTGTCTGCTCATCTATACAAGGGAAATTGTCTTGCCCTTTTTTCTGCCTGTTTTCTCAGATCATTTAACAATGAGCTACACCTCCTATGTAGCCCTTTCAAAAGAGATGAAAAGGGGAAAAGTAGTGGGAGAGAGACAGAAAACTAAAAAGTCAGTGTCAGGTCCATATGAAGTATTTCCTTGCTGTCAGTGATTTTTCTCAGTCTTTCAAAAAATCATTGTGTTCATGGTTATATGCATTTCATAGTTCCTAAGGGGTCATACTTCACTGATTCATCACCACAATTTAGCTTTATTTCAACTTGGAAATGTTGAGATTATATTTCTCTTTGGAAAAAAAAAATAAATAAAGATAAAACAAACCTGTATTTTTATTATGGTTACCATTAAAATGCACTGAAAATAACAAAAAGCTATTAAATAATTCTACTCTCACTGCTTTGACCTTTTTCAAAAAAAGTATTATTTACGGTAGTATTGCCACCTTATTCTTGAATAGCCAAAATTGTGTGCAATAGACTGCAGCGAGGGCCGTCTTGAACTCTGGTACTGGGTCTGTGCTGGATTGTAGCCCAGGCCACATGCTTGCTCAGGGGACACTCATAGTTTGGTACCACTTCCACATACCGCAGGCTGGAGCGCTGGGGCCAGTGGTTGCTGATTATCCCTCCTATTGACCAGGAGAATGGGTGAGAGATTGGCACGTACCTAACACCAGCTATCCAGGCATGTTATTTCTGCTTTTTTTCTAGCCTGACAGCACACAGAAGCAAAGCCATCGCCAAAGTGCTTATGCCTATCTGAGAAGGGATTCCTTCCCTTCATTGTATCCCACATTGTATGCACCTGTCCATCTGCCCTGACCCAAGGCAGCTTGCATGTTCACAGTCTGACACAGGAAACATGAGTTCCACAGGCTTAAACACATAAGTATTCAGTTCTGTGAGTGGTAACTTGTAAGTCTGTAAATTATCTATGACACTAAATTGTAAATGATAACTGAACAGTACATTTTACTGTGGGTAATACTTAGGAAAAACATAAATCGACAGCTGTCTTTTTTTTTTTTTAATACGTCTGTCACCTATACAGCTCACTGGTATAGGGCAGTATGAAACCATTTTACTTCATAAATCAGCTTCCACTGTTGCAAGCCCTGACACATAAAATAAGAACCTTTCTGTGGTCTGCAACTCTTCCCTCTCTGCAAGTGAACTACAAATAAATAGAGTGAGAAACAAAGCAGGAGGGGGAATGGCCCCTCAGCACAGGCTGGTTATTGAAGAGTGGGATGGGATGCAGTCTAGACATAAAATAAGAGTGTCACAAGCAATTTCCCCTGAAGCAATGTGGAAGTAGGGAACCAAAATGTGATCATTGCTTTTTCTTGATCTGCTGTTATTACAGCACAGCTATGCCCTACTCTGCAATGAGAGGAAATAATATTGTTAGGAGGAGAACCACATAAAGAGGAGGAAAAGAGAAGAGAGGAAAGGAGAGGAGAGAAGAAGAGAGGAGAGGAGAGGAGAGGAGAGGAGAGGAGAGGAGAGGAGAGGAGAGGAGAGGAGAGGAGAGGAGAGGAGAGGAGAGGAGAGGAGAAGATGAAACCTGCTCCATGATCCTTGATCTACCCAGGTGCATCTAAATTCTGTAGCAAGAATTGTGAATGTGCTCTGGGCAACAGACTGGAAATGCCTCAGCAACTTTGTTATGATAAAGAAATAATACTTTTCCAGTATTAAATGCAAGATATATTAATAGAACAAGTGGAACAGTGGGCTTTTTTTCCATTTGTGAAGCTCAGTGTTTCTTGTACTTTAGGTTATCAGATTTCCAGCCGTAAGCATACCATAGACATTATAAAATGTCTAGTGCTCTGGCACTTTAAGAGTATTCCTGACTATGGGAAACATGGCAAAAGCTGCTCATGGCAACACATGATTCAATCCTATTAAATCCTTTATACACAAATAAGTTTGTTTGCATTGGGTTTACATAGTCAGGTTTTGGTGGCAGGTGGGCAATCGAAATCTGATGGCACCATAAAAGCTGACGACTGCACGAGAGAAATTGCCCTCTTGCAAGAGGAGAAGTTGAAAGTTGTGGCAATTGCATGGCCTCCTTTCCTGGTGTATAAGGAGTTTAGCCAACAGTTTTGAACTGTGGCATCAGCACTAATTTGGATGGAGAGGGCAGAGAGGAGGTTGAAAAGGAGTGCGTACCATACAACTTCTGGCGGTGAATGGAAGTGCCTCAAGAAAGAGCTTAATCATGTAAAATTTCCCAGGAAAGTGTGGGAGACAGATCTCAGTAGATACTCCAGTCCATCTCTAGAGGAAACCATTTTTCTTCCTTGCTTGTATACATAGCCTGGGGAAAACAACTTTTGGCTCAAGTAGCTCTATCAGGCACCTAAAATTAGGTAGCATATTTTCAGCCTTCACCTCTAGTCTTTCTCATTCATCCACTTCACTGAATGATTTTAAAGCAGCCTTCCTATTTCCAGAAGCAGAACTGTTGCTTCAGGCTGTCTGCAGGCTCAAGAGGACAATACTGCATTATTTTTTTCTGCATTTGATTTTCAGTGAACTAATAAGAAGAAGGGTTTCATTCCAAGCAGACCCTCAATACAAAAGAAGGAATATAAAATACTTTTCCTTTAATCACATCTATCTTATAATGTAAATTTCATCTCTATCTTTTAACTTTATTTTTTCAGTGTCAATAGTAGATACCTAAAAAAAATAAAAAATAGTTGAATTAAAACATATTTTTCAGCTTTCAGTGTCTTTTCACTTGTTTTGGTTGAAATTTTTAGTGGGAGGAATGTTGAAAAATCAAACGAACTAGTGAAGTAAAACCAGCATCCAAGATAGTGAGGAGAATGTGAAACTAAATTAGTTTTGGTCTCATATGTAATACTCTGTCAGAGGCTTATATCTGAGCTATAAAATGCATGTAGAGGAAATTCAGTGTGTGGACTTTTGCCATTAGGTTGTATTTCAGTGTGAGTGGAAGTATTTGAACAAGTCAGATACTATCTATTATATGATGGCACATCCTCCAGACAACTGTGGGGTTGTGCAGGGCTTCCCAGCAGCCTCCCCACCCCTAGATACTTAATTCTCCCAAAGACATTGGCACTTCTGGATACTTGCCCAGTTGTTTGTATGCTGCTTATTGTCAGTGTTCCAAGGGTCTGGATAAAACCAGGCAGCTGCAGTGGATGTCTCTAGTCCTGAAGCAGTTACCTTTTTAACCATGGGAAAGAATCTGAGTGCAGTTTGTCTTGTCCTTAGGAGATGTCTTTAAAGATTCAGGTGACCTGCACACTTCAGGTGAACACACACTTCACTGACCATAAAGGGATTCTGGAATGACTAGATCACATGAAGATGTCTATGATGTTGGTTTCTGATGTTAGGTAAGAAGGCTTTTTTTTTTGCTACGATTGTCACAGATGAACCACTGACACTATCTACTGCCACCACAGTACCAGGTTTTGATACAAACTTTCATGTAATGGAAAATATAATTATTTCCCACATCATTGTTGGATTCGAATCATGAGAAATTAATGTCATTGACAGGATTCAGGGTTGGGTGTTGGGTTTCGATTTTGTTTTGTTTTAATAAATACCGAGTCACATACCAGACATACTTTTGACACACAACTTTCTGTTGTGTGGGAGGCTAGCTCACCTCCCTGTGAGACTGTCCACTGTTGTTCTTCTCCATGGGAAGAAAAGAAGAGAGCAAAATAGTCTGTTAATTTGACTAATGTTGTTTGATGTTGCTCAGGAAACTTTGCAGTTCAGTCACCTAGTAGCTACCTAGTTCACAAGAATGTAATGGTTGTTACCTAACCTGTAGGGGAGTCATAACTAGTATGACTTGCTCGGACCATTATCTTCAAAGATAGCTCCTCATCATATTTCAAGGGTATGTGCAATAAGACAGACAATGTCTAAAGAACAAAGGAAAACACAGTCCTTATTCCAAGGAGTTACCAGTGTCAAGGTGGTTTATTTAGCTGGTAAAGCATGACTTACTTCATTTTTCATTGCAATGTATACTCCTGAGGTCATAGATGTCGTGAGACCTTTGTACGCAGTAATCTTTCCTCCCTTGCTCCCAACACATGGGTTAGTTGGGTGACTGAAGCTGATCTACGATGCCAGTGATAGGCTCTGCTGAAGGCTGAGATTTTCTTCAGGCAGTCAGTCCTTTGGGAAGCTTTTGACCTTTGGATGTGTAGGTGTCTCGGGGGCTGCTGAGTGCCGCCCGCCACTGCGGTTTCTGTCCATGGTGCTGATCACCTGGGACCTCTGCCAGGTTCCTGCTTCAGTAAGCACCAACAGGCAGAGAAAAATAAGTAAAAATAATAGTTCTACTGAAAGTCAGTGGAACTATGGGGTTTAAAATGTATACATTAATTCAAATCACCTATATTTATTATTATATTATAAACATAAGAATTAATAATTACCATGGCATTTAATAATTAATATGGTAGCATAATAACATCATCCCTTGTGCCAATATATATGTCTTGCAACTAAAGCACAAAGCCCATCTGCAAATTACAAAAAGAAGTTAACAAAATCAGGAAAAATTATAAACAAAGATGAATACGTGCCTTTCAGTTTTCTTCCATACACTGATATTTTTGATTATTACTCTTAAACAGGGAGGGAGAGATCATATTTTAAATACTTCCATGAAAATACATTTTAACGCAGTAAGTAACCATAAAGCACATATATCGAAGCACAAAGTCGGAGTCAGGAGGCAAGTGGGAAGGGCTACTAAGTTTCACCTCATTTGTTGAGTTAAATGTCACGAGTTTTGTATTTAAAGTCTTCTTTTTATATTGTTTGAAAGTTATTTCAGGTTTGCTATCTTCTGCTAAAGCACACAAGGTCTTTTTCTTGTTCTCATTACCTCAAACAGCTGCAGGATGGATAGCCAGTATACCACAGAGTATGTAATCAATAATGAATCACTTTGAAACATTGCTTTCATGAAAAGTCACATACAAATATGATGTTTACTTGCAATTTGTTTAGGTTATAAAAACACTAGCTGAAAGGGTGACTTCCCAATAAATCTGCTACAGCACTGGGTAATGGAGCCTAGCTTCTTTTATTTTCTTATTTTTTAATTTTTCACCTCAGCTAATTTATGAGCCCTTTCCAAAATCATGCTCCAAAGCACATTTTTAGCAAGTTCTCCAAATGAAATACATCTGTGGAATTGTGACCAGGTTCACTTCAATTTTTAATATCAGTTGTTCCCAGCTTCAAGTTCAGTGAACAACAAATCATAGAAAAATACCAGCTCATGCTATTTGCATTGCTTCCCAAATGTGTCAAAGGACTAATATCTTAAAGATTAGTTCACAAATGTGAGCTCAGTTATTTATATTTTTCATAAATAAAACAAAAGAAGTAATTATCTTAACTAAAAAATGAATTAATCAAAACTGCCAAAAAAAGTTGTTTTGACAGTGTTCGTTGCACCACTGCTTTAGTAAATATTACATATTTTAAACCAGATGCTCAAGCTTCTTACAGATCCACAAACAAGTTTAGCACAGCTATGCAAGCTTCCTTCTTTCCTAATCTGCTATGACCCAAGTCTGCAGGAACCATAGATCTTAATATGTCACCTGCTCCTTTCCTTGAGTACATCAAGATTAGCAATTGACAGCAATTATGGGGGGGGTGGGGGTGGTGGTACACAGAGAACCCAGAATGCAAACAGTACCAAGAGCCGGAGAAGGTAAGTAGCTGTAGGCATAAGCTGTAGGCCAACACTGGCCATTCCAATAGTCAAATCATCTTTCAAAATCCTTCTTATGTGATCAGATGCTCTTTATCAAGTATCTCTGTCTCACAGCCTGGAAAATTTCTTGTAATTTGCATTCCACTTTGCAGACCAAGATTCCTGTAATAAATCTATGGCATTCTGGGACTCCATAACTCTTATTCACCATTTTTTTATGTCCTGATCCCAATTTCACTGAAGTCAGTAACAGTAATTTTGCCAGGCACTGGAGCAGTCCCCTTGAATTGGGATTATGCACTTACTGATACATAGAAGCTATAAGAGACATTACTCGGAATTGTATCGAAATGGATTTGTGTGCCAAATGTTTCCTGACTGCATTTAAAGTACAAACGCTTAGAGAAACACAAATGCAAAAAAGTGTGGGTTTGGATGAAAGCATTCTTACATGAAAGAGGAACTAAGATATTTTTGTTCACAGTCAAGAACTTTTCACTGAAAGTATTTTTTACCTTTGACTTATCAGTTTCAAGATATGTGTAGGCACTGAGGTTCTGATTCAAAGTTTGTAAACCTGTTAGTGGAACAACTGAAATTCACAGGATTAGCCTGATTAGCAATCACTTAACCATACGAGGATCTGAATTAATGGAGGTAGAGCTCAGTAACTAAATAGTGGGAATAGATATCAAAACACATAATATCTGTTTAAAGTAGATTTCATCACAGATATGGTAAACAAGATATTTGTATGTAAGCAGCAATGACTGAAACAAATGACAAAGTGATAAAAACAAAAGAAAGAATTTTGTTTTGTGTTAAATACATCTGTGCCTACACAATCTCCTGCCCTCTGAAGCCCTTGAATTGAGATAAAGATTTTAATATTGTGCCTTTAAAAATGCCAATGTTATCATGTTAATCCAGTTGTCTTCCCATTCTGCTCCAAATCCTCTGAAATTACTGTATGATTTCAAAAGGAAGACTTTTTTCCTGAAGTTAGAGGTGCTTTTTTAATCCAATCAGTTTAAAAAAAAAATGTTCTAAACCAAGAAGAAATAATTCAGTCAGTTTTGACCAAGTGTCCTGGCACTGTGTTAGACAACATTTATGAATGTGCGTTAGTAAACAAAAAAAAACCAAACCCACCGCAAACCAACATACTTCTCCTGTGAAGCTTGAGATCACTCAGCAATCACAAAATAGTGACTTGTGAATAAAAAGGACTGTCCTGGTAAAAATGGACAGTATTTCAGGCCAGAAGTATTGGCTTTGTGAATTTCACAATTTTACATAAATTCAGGAAATTTTAATGAGATTTAGCAACTGCATAGCTTGAATTTAAACAGCGTCTTTATAAACCCTTATAGACTCCAAGATTATTACTAATCCCTCCCCCCAAAAAAATTCTTTCACATTCCTCCAAGCATGTATCTACTATGATATTATTTTCCCACACTAATTATAAACCCTGTTTATAAATGTGTGGTAGAAATAGATGTGCTTATAAAATCATCTCCTATCATCTGAGGTGTATGAGAACCTCATTAAAGGGGGTAAAATCAGAATCATTTTACTGTTTGTTTTCATTTTGGCTGCAAATACTATTTTAAGTTCTCTGTCTTAACAGTAGTGAACTGATACATTTTCCATTTTTATTTAGACAGATGATTTAATTTGAAAAGATCAAATTACATCTCTCATAGATCATCTATAGATTAGATCACAGAATTCAGAAAATAGCTCTGAATTGTGCCCTGATGGCTGGGTACAGCTTGTTGGCCAGTAAGAAGCTGACATTATTTTTTTTCTCTAGCATATGTAAGGATTACCATTTTGGTTCTCCTCCATTCACCCATGCACTTTGTCTTGTGTGTGCTTTTTTAAGACACCAGTAACTAAGTACATACTTAAATTTTCCTGAAGGAATGGAGTGGTGGAGCAAGTGAACCAATATGGATGTTTGAAGAGTTACTGGGTAACTTTAAAGATTTAATAGATTTCAAACCTCTGCAGAAGACAGGTCTCATATGCCCTCTAAAAGTTTTAGAATTGTGAGCAATCATGGAGATACCATGGTTTAATGGGTTACTGCCTGTCAATGACTGACCATCTACATATCCCTCACTTTACCTCACTTTGATTGTGAAACAAAACATGCTAGCTTAAACCACATTTTACCAGACCTTCACAACAAGCTAAGCAGGTATAGACTTTCATTAGATTTCTGTAACTATTATACAGGTGATCTGTAAAATGTTCTGGCAAGGGTTCCATTAAAAACTAATTTAAAGAAGATAAGTGTTTTTTCTTTCTCAATATTTTGGAATCACCTGACACTAGTTTCAATTTTTTCGTTATTACAGACCATGCACATAGCAACAGATGAAATCATTACCCAGTTGGGGTCATCTGACTTACACTGTGTAGATATTTCAGCTATATTACTCAAAAGCTACTGCTGTAAAAAAAAAAAAAAAAAAAAAAAGGAAAAGAAAAGAAAAGAAAAAATTATGGATCTAATCCTAAAATCCTCACAGAATCCAATCAATATTTTCAGGTTTTTTCTCAAGAAATCATTAACCCTTTAGTCAAAATATATGGACATAAATGAAGAGAAATTGTGTCCAAACAGCACCAGATTTTGGTATATCAATCTTCTCAGTGCAACAGAGAAAATTATTTTATACTGTTTAAGATCAGTAACTGGTAGTACTGCCTGGAAGGACAGTTTTTCACATAGCCCTCACTAAATGTTTCCAAGGAAACTGCCATGGTCAAATCTCAATGGAATTTTCTTCAAAATTTTGCTAGTTCCTACTTGGTCAAAATATTCACCAAAAATTATAAAAGGGTTTATTTAAACATGCCTATAGTAAGAATATGAGCATCATACCTATTACTAATAGTAGCACTTTTAAAGTAAAATTTATACAGTATCTTCAGATCATAGCTAACAAAACACAATTTCTGTGGAGTTTCATTTAGTGCTCAACATTTTTATTATTTTTTCTTTGCTTTTAATTCAGTTTACTTTCTGATTTTGTAGTAGAAGGCGATATCCATGGATCTATAAAAGGTATATTGCTCCTGTGAAGTTCATAATGAGAAAGAACTGGTCATCAGAGGCTTTACTAAAACTTTTCACAGATTTCTTCTAAAGACTAAAGTCCTATTAAAGCATAGAAAAATTCCTTCTTAAAATATTCCTTCCTAAAAATTTTGAAAACTTAATGTTTTTGAAATACTTTCTCAATTCCTACTTTTTTTCCTAGACAGCAACAGGAAATTGGCTAATAAATTACAGGCAATTTGAATTTAGACAGATTAACATAAAGCCCTTGTGACTGGCACTGAAGGGCAAAGTAGCAGAGTGTAAGCAACAAGTTTACACTGAGAGTGGCTTAAACTCATCTGCTAGTCTTTGCTTTTTCTTGTATTCCTTTCAGTTCAAAGCCGAACTTAGGCCTACCAGCCATTTCCAGCATGGGTTAAGAACATTCATGCAGTCACTAATAGCTCCAAAACTGCTCTCCCTCCTTTGCTCTCTCTCTTTGCTCCAGGCTCTTTTTGCTGTGATACAGCACTTGATTGTCTCCAAGATTTGCAAACTGATCTGTGGCCCACTTCTGCATCAGTTCACTCGTGACTTTGTAGATTTATTTCCTGAGGTAAAGCTCTGGCACACTTCATTCACCATGCTCCTCTTTTCAGTTTTGGGTTATATTTGGATTTCTGTTTCCTGTACTATCTTGGTTTCGAGATCATGATGCCCATGTAGGCATGGTCCTTGCCTTCTTGGGTATGTCATTGACACACTCTGTTGTCATGCAACACATATGATAAATGGTAGAAATGCTCGCTTAGCTGAGGGTGTTCCTATGCCAACTGTCCACCAGTTCAAAGGCTTTTTGCTGTAAGCTTGATAAATGGTGGGTCTCCATTCAGACAGATTTATTGCTCAGGGATAGATTTCCCCAGAAATCCAATAAGCATTTCAATCAGCTTCATCTCATTTAGTTCAAGGCATGCCAAAGAAAGGTGGATCCTTAGCTTGCTTATTCCCCTTCCTTGGCCCTACCTCACCATCTGTTTCAAAAATCAAAAGAATTACTTCCAAATAGCTTGCCAATTAGTTATTTTGCATTAGGTCTTATATTAAGAATCCCTAATTTGCATTATAGTTTTATTTTATTATAGTGAATTTATTTTGCTTACTCCTCACGTTATCCAGTGATGCTGATCAATAATGCAGAAAAGCCTAAAGGAAAATACATAGTGTCTGTGCCAGGGTCTTCACTTTACAATATGCTTGTGTAGCACTTATGGCAATGGAGCTTTGATGTTAGCGGATTCTGGTAAAAACTGGAAATATCACTATTAAATAATGATTATAATACACAACTTCCTTACTTGCTTCATTTTAATCATATGCTCAGTATAGTTCAAATACAGCAGTTCACCATAAAGCAGTGTGTATCTTCAATTAGATTCACTCTTATTTACACTAAAGTAAAACAGAAGTAATGCAATACAGCTGGTGTCAGAGAATGAAAAAACTGAACACATTCTATTTTCTCTTTCAGTCCCTTAATTTCAGATTTTTTATGACAGCTTTCTTACAACAGATGCTGAAAAGCTGGTTCGGTTCAGTTCAGGTTGCCTGAAATTTCTCGCAATAAAACTCTTACTTTTAATTGCATACAACTCTGCCAGGCATCAGGCTACCAGCTGAAATTTTTCATGCCAGATGTCTGACTTAGATTGAATATTGATTTTCTTTTCTTCAGCGTTTCAGCAAAAACAATATTAGTTTCTTCCGAGATTTGCGTAAACATTTAATAAAGCAGTAACAGAAATTGACTGGAGCTATATTTTAAACATATAAATCTGTGCAAAAGTGTTACCTATTCCCTAAGTGTGCTTTGAAGATAAAATTGTATTTGTGAAGCACCAATATTCTGCACTGCAGAAATATCTGGAGAAAATAACCAGTTTTGTTTTCATTGTGAAGTTTGAATGAAGGATAATGTGTAAGGCTACATGATTAATGAGGAAGATAAATAGAGATAGTGAAGATTTACTATTATTGAAAGAGACAGGCATCTCAGGGAAAAAGTAGTATGTGATCATGCGGCTAAAGACTATCATAAAAAGTATGTGGACAAAAGAACTACATTAAGATTTCTCACACACTCTTAAGTCTGCTTTTCTTATGTTTTTAAATGCTAAACTTTACAGTCTTATTCTTTACTGTTTAGTTTTGTGGCGGGGAGGTTATACTATAGACTGACAGAAACTGGCACACAATACTAAACAGTATGTCACATAGTATTTGCCACAGTAAGAAAAAAAAAAAATCTGTTTCTTTGACATTTATCCAATTTATTATCAAAAGAGCCACATCAGTGATCTACGCTGTCTGGAATCCTGAAGGCTCAGAACTGCAGCTGTAGCTGTATCCTCCTGCAAGGTAACTAGGGACTGTTAGTACCAAACAAATATATCTTCCAAAACAGTTCTCATCCAGGTGGTTTTTCTGAGCTGTTGAGCAAATGGATGAAAAATTTGTTTGGGGACTCCATGGATGACAAAGAAATTGCAGAGGGAATCTAAGATGGATACTGTCCCAAAACCCACAAACTGATTGAGAGGCCTTTTTTTAGATTATACCATACACTTTCCTGTAGCATCTGTCTCAGAAAAGCCTTCATTACACACCAGGTTTGCAGTGTGATTAATTAAAGTAAAACCTGGCTCTTCATCAGTGTTTCCTTAAGCCTGTAAAGTAAAGTTGAGAGCTGGATAGCCCAGTGCAGGATGACCCCTTGGAAGCTTGCAGCAGGCAGGAGTGAGGATGCAGGATTACTTGCAAAACATTATTTACCAGGGTACCAGCATTCATAGAATCACAGAATCATAGAATGGTTTGCGTTGGAAAGGATCTTGAAGAACATCTAGTTCCAACCTCCCTGCCATGGGCAGAGACACCTTCTGCTAGACCAGGTTGATAAAGCCCCATTCAACCTGGCCTTGAACAGTTCCAGGGACAGGATAGCCACAAGTTCTCTGGGCAGCCTGTTCCAGTGTCTCAGCACCCTGATAGTAAACTCATCAGATTACTCTTTAATGCTTCATATCGATTCACCTAACTTAAGCTAAAATGAAAGAGTAGTAAGGGATATTCTGTTGACCCATTCTACATGTCAACTTTGGACTGCCCCACTATGGGCTTATCAATAAACTCCACTACTGTCACTGTTCAGAGCAAGACTTTTACAAGGGGTAGAGGCAGTCAGCCCATGGAGATGGGCAGCCATGAACCACCAACTAGGGCAGAAAAACTTGAACAATATTCAAGGTGAGTAGATGCAGGCTTCTGTGCTAAATTTCTTAAAAATGAAAACTAAGTTTTCTTAGATTCTAAGACTTCTTTTTTTGAACAGCATGTTTTAGAGCTATGTTCTGTACAAAAAACAAAACAAAACAAAACTAAAATGTTCAAACAAAGAATAACTGTTTTAGAAGCCATAAACTGCTGATAGACTTCCTCTTTCCTGGAAAAGTTAACCTCTTTTCAGTAGAATTTCAATAAATAATTCTCTTTGGAAAAATGGTCAGATCTAGTATGGAATCTGCCTTGCACTTGCAGTTAGTATCTCTGGCACCATGAAGCATCTTTTCCCAAGAACCATGAAATTTACTGGTACACACTTGTGCACACCCTCGGATGTCCTGAGAAATGGGCATTGTGCATGGCTGTTGCTGATGGAGGCTGTTGGGGTGCAGCTGGCAGAATACTCGCAGGGATCCAGTATAGCAGGATCCTTTCCCAAAAGAATGCACCAGAAAACTACGTGAAATAGTAATCGTGGATGAGCAAAGAAGGGATAGTGAATTATTAAAGCAGCTACTGCTCCCACCTCACTAAAATTATTGTCTCCATCTTTCCCAGCTACATCCAGGTGAAGGCAGCTTCAAAACACAAAACCGTATCAGCTCAAGAAACCTATAGCTTAATGAACATCTCGTGAGAGAACATATGATATAACTTATTTGCAGCTAAGCAACTACAGGACTAGAAACATGTGTAAGGTAAAATTTGGCCAGTGCAGTTCATTCATTGGGTGGAAGGTTGAAAACTATTCCTAAGTATCAGTGAGACAAAATATGTAAAAAGAGGCTAAAAAAGATCAAAATTAATAAATTGTCAAGATTCATTTTAACGAATTTCATGAAAATATAAATAATATAACATTAATTAATTTCTAGAAATAAAAAAAAAATACATAGTTTCCCCACTCCAGTGCCATAAACAGGTGTTAGTTAGGCCCACTAGGACAATGTGAATTTGTTATAGTGTCCTGTGAAGACCAAAGTTGGGATTTAATCTAAGAAATAATTATTTTTTTTATTTTTCATTGGTTAGCATTTTTTTTCATTTGCCTAAGACAGACTTTGGATAACACTTTTTCCCTGAATTTTCCATACTTTGTGTTGCCATGACTTCTTTTCTGTATTAAGCTGGAGAAAAACAGACTAAAACGTAATTTAAACTTCCTGTAAATTTAATTTAACATGCATTTTAACACCCAAGTGTTTTCTGTGACATTTTAATTTCTGGAACTTGTTTGTTTATTCCCAGTTGGGACACCCTCAACATTGTTTCCAAAGTCTCTGACTTCTGTCTATTATTTATATTATGTTTACTTGTGACAGGATTTCTGTGTAGAGGGTGCCTTGATGCTCACATGTGTATAAAATGTGCCTGTGTTGTCTTTTACTGGGAGGAGGTTCTTACTGCAGACTCCCAAAGCAGTCGTTGCATCCTTAGCATCACTCAACAGCCCATGAGATTGGCTGACAAAAATAGTAACATTCCTAACCTTTAAGTCTTTGGGCTTCTTCAGCTGAGCCCAGAGATTTGAAAGCAATATTATGCACAAAATTTATGAGTATGCAATCATAATTCATTGCATCTAGTGTGCATAATAAATGGCTAACGTGCCACTTGGTATGATACACTGAGCGGTCAGTGAGCAGGCAGCTGAAGCCGCTCTGCTCGCCGGGCAGTTGGCAAATAGGCAGGAAAGTGCCAGCCCTTGGGTTGTTCCTTGCAGTGGGTTGAGCTTTGCTGATTTGCTGCCTTCCTCCTCTGGTTTTACATCTTCCCACATCGCGATTTTCCTCTTGAGTCTAGGGTGATTTTATACTCTCTGCTTCAAACTAGTTCTTTCACCAGTCGGAGTTCCATACTTCTGTGGGCTTTTTATTTCTACTTTTCTACCCTGCATGAGCCAATGGCCCATGTTACCTGCCTCTCAAAAGCTGACAGTGATTGCTACAGCTCAGCCCTTTGTAAAACTGGGGCAAGGGCACATGTGGGTCTTCTTTGTATGTGCACCCTTAATCTCAGCACTTAGCTCATTGTCCAGCATCATCTGGAGACAGACAACAAGAGTCCTCTCCCAGGAAAGCTTGTATTACTGTAGCTCTGCATGCAGGAGAGGTTTATAAGGGGTATGGCAAAAAAGGGAGACTACCTAAGAACCAGCTGCCCTGTAGCTGGAAAACGTGGGTGCACCTTCAACTAGGTTTGGAAGGGAGCTGTGGGGCAAGATGGTCCTGATCAGCCTCACACAGCCATGCCTCGACTTGCTGCTTGCTCAGGATCAGGCCCAAGGGTGGTGGAGGAATAGTGCCAGGGAGGGCAATGAAAGCACAGGGTTCGCCTTCCACTTCCCTACCTTTGCTGTCCCCGCTTCCTCCAGCTCTCTTTCCAGCAGGTGTTTTGAGCAGCTCCCTTCTTCCTCTTTCCCGTGGGTTTGGCATGATCCTGTTCCTTCCTTTCTCTCCCCTCATTTCCTTTTGTTTTTCCACCCCAATTTCATTTCCTAACCCTGTTTTCCTGCCATGACACGACAATCACTCTCCCTTGAGTCATCCTTACTTCCCCCCAACGTCCCCCAGCACTCTGACGTCTATCCCCCTTCCTCCCCCCAGCTCTGACGGACACGGTCCTCTCACCCCACTCAACCCTCCTCCTTTATAAAGGGATTTTCCTCTTTTTAATCCACCAGCCCCCGTCGCAGCCTCAGCTCCCGGTGCACCGCGAGGGGAAGAGGGAAGAGGCGATCCTGCCTTTGCGCCTCCCCACCCTCCTCCCCCCACCAAAACCCCGGGCGGGGGCAAAGCTCCCGCGGCTCAGCCCCGACACCGCCCCGCGGGATGGACTGCCGTGCCCCGCGGGCTGCGGGGCAGCGCGGCGGCGGAGCGCAGGTGCGGCGGGCGGCTTTCCCCGACGGCGCGGGGCGGCTGGCGGCGGCGGGGCGGGGGTGCGCGGGCGCGGAGGGACTCGCGGCGGCTCCGCGGAGCGCGGCATGCGGGGCCACCCGGTAGGTCGGACTGACTCCGTCCGCGCAGGGCTCCCGCGGAGCCGTCGGGAGCGCGGATGGGTCGTGCCGGCGCGGCAGTGTGACAGCGATCGCGAAGCGGGCGGAGAGAGCTGGAGGGGGCTCCGGGAAAGGCGGGGTAGGGGCTTGCTTGTGTCTCCCGGGCGTTCTCCCCAGCTGTAATTCGTATACCTCAGGAGTTCTGCCGTTCGACAGCTTTTGAGCTTTCCGTTTACTTTTCAAATTGCGAACGACGATAGATTGATACTTTCAATGACGGACAGTCAAATGGTGCAAAAAAGAAAAAGCAGGTATTTAAATACGGGAGACTATAGAAGGGGGAAAGATTAAGCATTCCGACAGAAAGACTCAAAGATGTGCTTTGCTGCTGTAGTTATTGCTTATCCACAGTTCTTAAATAACTTAAAACAGTTTTGTGGCTTGTCTGCTAACTAGAGACTTTTGTAACAGCCCACATGGCCAAGATCTTCTATCCTATTGCATGTACCAAACTATTTCTTGACTGAAGAGTTCGCAGATACGGGGGACTTGGTGATGCTGAAAGAAAGCGCTCAAAAACTGATTTCCAAGAATTGTGTAGCTTTCAGCCACATCATTTACCTTTGTAATTGTAGGTTGCAGTTGTTGCTTGTTGCTCCACGGTCATTTTAAATGGCATGTAAACTTAATTTGAATTACATCTGAAATACTCATTTTATAAAATCACCAGAATAGTCTCTTTAGCAACCTTCTGACTTTTCTTTGTACACTGATTCAAAAAAGCATCTTTCCAGGTTTGTTAAAAGCAGATCTATTATTGCATTCCCTCCAGAGGTCTTAATGAAATAGCAATCAAAGAAACAGACAGGACTTCAACATGGCTTTCCATGCAGAGGGGCTGGTGGCCATAATTGTATTCTACCTGGCTATCCTGGCAGTTGGGATATGGGCTGCTTGGAAAACCAAGAACACTGGCAGTGAAGGAGATCGCAGCGAAGCTATTATAGTCGGCGGAAGAGACATTGGCTTGCTAGTTGGTGGATTTACAATGACTGGTATGTAAAAACCGCGTTTATTATTTTTTTTCCTAACCAGCATATAACTTGTCAGTTTTCCATCTGAATGAAGAAGTGCAATCTGCATGCTGAACAATGCAAAATGGAGAAAATACATGTGCTTTATTTTCCAATTGCAATTAACATTGCTTAGTGAACAGCCAAATGTAGCATCTATGTAAATACAATAAATATTTTAAAATCATACATGAAGAATATATTAAAATTCTTATTTATTGCTTTTATATTCATCTATAGATCAATATGTTTGGGACAAAAGTATAGAATTTATATAGATAATAAGAAATTCACTTTTAAGAGACTGTTATTGTTAAAGCTATCCAAAATGGTGACTTATTTTTGTTTAATTTGAGTAAAACAAAGTTTATATGCAAAAAGATGGGGAGAATGTCCAGCATCAATTAAGAATAACTTTCTAAAAGAAAATTGGATCAAATCCAAACTTGTAATTCCATTGATTTCAGCAAACTTACATTGTGGATTCTCTTAGCTTCTTCTGCAGCAGGTTGACAAAACCATATATTACTGTCTAGAGTAGTATCAGTATGAAAAGCCTGGGTGGAGGACATTCATAATACAATGCAAAATCTCAAATCTTACAGCTAACGTACAATATGGGGGGAAAAATGTAGTGTAAGAAGAGTGAATTGGCCCACCATTTTTATTTAAGCAATTTTTCCCTTTTTCAAAGTTAATTTATTTTAAGTCCTATTCAGGCAAAGCCCTTTCAGTTGCCACATCGGATTTACCATGTTATATTTATGTTTTGCTGTTTTGCCCTGTTCTGGTTTCACAATTATCTAATAAGGAAGAGACACATAAAAACTTGGGACAGAATTCTGTGTTCTTTAATCAAGAGAATTTCCTGTCCCCTCCAGGGGTATTTTTCTCATTTATAGATTGAATATTTGGATATAAAGTAAAGAATGTTTGTAAAAGTCAGTGAAGTTTGAATACAGGCAGACAATCTACTTTTTGCACTTTGCTATAATTTACTGTATCACATATCTATTGGCTCTTGAAGCATTAGATATGGTATCAAGAGCTGCTTTGATTGCTTTCTGATGAATGAAATGTTTTCAAGAGCATTGTAACCAGAATATTTTGCAGAGAAATTGTTTGCCACAAAACTGTAATCATTAGATCAGGGAGTGGAGACAAAACAAGACATCCCCTGCTCAAGAGGTTATGACTAAAGACTTTGCTTGTGGAAGAAGACACAAATTCTGGTTTCCTTAATCCTATTTTACAGGAATATTTTTTGTAACAGCTGAAGCAGAGATGAGACTTGAACTGGGGCTTTCTACATTGCAAGCAGTTTCTGTAGCCACCATGACTCACACTCACTCATTCCGCTTCCTGCAAGCTATAGAGATGGTGTAGTAGATCATCCCTGTGGTGGAGTATCAGATTGATCCTAAAGCCTTTGGGCAGCTAAAACACTCACGGATTTTGTATTGTCAGGGTTTGCACGCTTTCTCACCTACCCCTTCCTTAAATTGGGCAATTAAAGCTTGGCATGGCAAGTAAATTCGGTTTCAGGGAGCCACGCCTGGCACACTAAGTCATCTGTGGGCACCTGGCTACTGATTCAGGGGTTCGTCCAAGTTTTGTCTCAGAGAGGGTGGTTGGAGAACTCATTTTGTAAAGCCATAATGAAACAATTATGAAAGGAAGTTGATCAAAATCCACAATAATTTTTATTAAATGGTAGCATTATTCAAGGGCATATTTGCTTCTTTAAAGATGATAGATGCCAATTTTGCATCTCATAATCATGCCTCCAGATATGTACGGCTAGTCCAACATCGTCTTTGTATTTTTCAGTTTTGATTGTCTAAACATAAATTAAAAACCAAAGCCTTTTCTGTAAAAGGAAACAAGAAATTCTTCAAGATCTCCAGAAGGGATATTGTTCGTATGGACATGAAGTATTTTTGGATATGAGATAAGGCCTAATTCTGTTTTTCTTGCCCGAGACAAATACTACCATATTCCAAGGGAACTGGCTACAAAAATGGGGTTAGTTTCTAGGGATGCTTGGTGGGGAGGATAACTGAACTCAGACTATAAATTTAAGTTAAAATTCAGATCATAAATGTTACGACTTCATAGGGATGGACTCAAGATTCCAGAGTAATTGTAATTGATTTTCTAAATGGCATTGAAAAACCTTAATGCAAATGCACTGCCTATGAATAACAGCTGTGGATGTATTTGGATATATACTATGATCCTGAAGAAGCAGTTGTATCAATTAGCTACTGAAATGCCTAACACAAAACCTGTTGAAGGGTCTGTGTGTCTGCAATTATCAAAACAGATAGAATGAAAAGATTGAATTGGAAGCAGTTCATACTAAAATGAGTGAACATAGTACCATAGTAGACATGCCTTTAATCTCTGTATCATTCTTATATAATTATAGTTAAAATGTTTCATTAAACATTAGGGTTCCTTAATTTCTGGGTGAAATTCTTTAGAAGTGGTATCTGAGACAAACTTGAGTCTATTCTGATTTCAGTGACTGAGTTTAAACCCCAAAAGAAACATTTAAGGTAACATAATCAAATGTTTACAAACATGACTAAAAGGGTAATAACCTATTGATGTAATTTTTTCAATTTAGTTGAAAGGAGCTACAAATCCTTCCACAAGGAAAAAAAAAAATAAAATATGGAATTCTATTTTTTGTAATCATTAGGTCAGGATTTTCATTTTACAGATCTTGACGAACTGATTCAACGATTTTACTGGTCAGAAAAAGGGATCACTCACAAAGAAGTGCCAAAAAAGCCTGATTTTCTAATACATACCTATACAGAAAGAACTCTGAAATTCATTTCTGTGTTCTTCATACGAAGTAGGAGCAGAACTGCACTCCGTATCTTCAGTATTTTTCTGATCATTTCTTAGGGTACATGTTTTAAATGGATGTTGATATTTCATGTATTTTTTGGTCCTTCATACGGCAGGCAAAGAGAAGATTAAAAGAGATTACCACATCAGTGTTTCCATACATTATTAAATTTTATATTCCTTTTGTCTGATTTAGACCAAAGGAAAAAAAAAAGAAAAAGAAAAAGAATTTTACCCAAAAAGGTATTAAACAAACTTTAAATTGTGGCTTAGCAAACTGAGAATCAGGAAATTAATATCTAAAGCTGAAATCCCATCCTGTCATATCCCATTATTTCTTTTGTAATGTATTTACTGATGCCAATGTACATGCTGACTACCCACTCACCCCGTCAGAAAAAGCCATATAGCACCATCCAAGAGCTCTAGGGTTCTTGGCAGATGTTCCAGAACAGTCATGTGCACTGAAATATTGATAGGCAGCTATTTTTCAAACCCCAATCAAGAAATCAAGAAATAAAATTGAAAATAAGTGCTAAATAATCCATTTCACCGACAATAAATGTCCACAGGGCATTGCTTCTGTCCCCGGCCAGGGAGAGCAGTGTCCTCTGCAACACTGCACAGAAGGGAAGTGACTTGGTCCCCTCCAGAAGAAAATAAGGGAGCCAGGCATAGTGTCCAAGTGCCCCTTGGAAAACACCCATCACCTTAGCAGCAACCCCAGGCAAATCGATGCCAGGCCTTGAAGCCTTCTTCACCACAGCTGCAACAATGCTGGACATCGTCCTTGACTATGGGACAGTATTTCCCATCTGGAAGTGGGTATTGTTTCTGCAGCATTCATGCTCGTGCTTTTTCCAGGGAAAGACACAAATACAATTCCCCTTCTAAATATTTACCTCTATTATTGTATACAGGTCTTTACAACATATTCATAAGTTTATACTGCTTGAGACACAGTAGCGAACACACATCCCAGGTAGGCATGGACTCAGTGGTCAATGACTCAATGTCCAGGTGGAGATCAGTGATGAGTAGTGTCCCTCAGGGGTCCTTATTGGGACTAATATTATTAAACATCTTTGTCATGAACACGGACCCTGGGATTGAGTGCACCCCCAGCAAGTTTGCAGATGACACTGAGATGTCATGAGATGAGTGGTGGGGCTGATACTCTAGAAGGAAGGGATGCCATCCAGAGGAACCTTGACAGGCTAGAGAGGTGGGCCTGAGTGAACCTCAAGAAGTTCAACAAGGCCAAGTGTAAGGTCCTGCACCTGGGTCAGGGCAATTGCAAACATGGACACAAGGGGGGGTAATGAGTGAATGATTCTCTCGGACCATCTGACCTTTTTTTGCATGCTGAAGTTGTAAGCTTTTTGAATTAGGACTATCTTTTACAGAAGGATGCCATGTTTGGCACTTGCACAGTACATATAATAAAAATAGCAATATTATAAGTGATGAGAATTTTATTCTACAACATGGGATGATTTCTTGCTTTGTGCACATTAAAGAGTTTCCCACCTCTTCTTTTTCAGCCACATGGGTTGGAGGAGGTTATATCAACGGGACAGCAGAAGCTGTTTATGTCCCAGGCTATGGTCTAGCTTGGGCTCAGGCACCTATCGGATATTCCCTTAGTCTGATTTTAGGTAAGCAAAGAACTAAAGCTAATCATCTCTCATTTTAAACAGTTCTGATGACAAGTCCATAATTTAAATTGAACCAACTTGGATCTGATAAAAGCTTACTGAGGTAAACTGGACCTCTTCCGCTGATAGGGTTGGCTATTAAAAAGAAAAAGAGAAAATCACTATAAATGGTTTGATATCTTAAGTCATCTGAATGCCTTGGCAAGATATATTTGATTATTACAACCATAGTGATCAATGGAGGACACAATAAGAAAAGTTGTGGGATTTTTTTTTAATAATATGTACTAAGTTTTATATGTTCCAGTCTTCTTCAAGTGCCCATGTGATCTGGATCATGATAGTGTCAGGGCATGTAGAAATCTTGAAATTCAAGAATGACAAATAACCCTTCACATCAGGGAAGTACTTATACCTTATAGATCTCCACTAAGGGTCTAACTTGTCTAATTTTGTGTAGGAAGTCTGTAGCAGAACCAGTCTATTTCCATAAAATTAGACCAAACATCCTCTTAAATGTGGTACAAAACTCCAAATCACACGTCAAAATGCAAATACGCAATCCTGCTGTATGCAGGGTCAGAGTGTAAAATACAGACAGCATTATAATTTTTTAATCCTATGGCCTCTAATTCCTGAAATGTAGTCTCAGAAATAATAGCAATTAAAAATTTCTTACTGCATCTCAACTGTGGAGCAGCTTGCAAGGAAAGTTTTGCCTTGTAGCCATGATGAATACACTACAAAATTGTCAACTACATCTCTCAGTTTGTGAACTGATCATGTCCCCAAGGCAACTGTTTAAAAAGGAAACTGTTTAAAAAGTATGTTGTTAAAAAAAATCCTATGTTTTTCATCTTTCATTAATATAACTGATGTATTAGCCTTTCTAATAATACTTGACCTCTCAGTCTATTTTGAGTCTTTTCTCATGGTCCTCCAACCTAGTCTGTCCCTTTGTTTCCCTTGGTTACTTATCCAGGTCTTCTTGCCCCTTCTATTTCTTCCTATACAACTCAGATTCCCTCCTGACTCTTTTTGTCCCTTGGAAATGATTTCTTATGGCCTGTCCTAGTAGTTGAACGCAGAAACCTTCCCCATCATAGATGTTCCTCTCTAGCACATTCCAGAGAGAGGCCAGCTCCAGTTCCAGTAGTAGTTCCTATCCCTGAGAGCAGCTCTGTTTCCTGTAAGGAAAACAATAACAGTAGGTGTCTGCCTGGAGATCAGCTGATATCCTTATGAGGTCATGAGGGTCATGATCCATCAATTTCATTAAGTGGTTGTTAGGGTCATAGTCACAAGCATCTTCCTGACTCTTAGCATCTGTAAAATTGATGCAAATTAATAATAGCCCAGAAGGGGCTGAGTTAGCGTCTTCCCTTGTTTTCAGCTGGTTTTAGATATCCAGACTTTTTTTCCTGGAAAACTGTAACAGCCACTGCAGAGAAACCTGTATCATATATTGCTCTGCGGACCACAGAGAGGAAAGCATTTCTTTAAGTGATCTGTACCTGCAGGTTTGAGGGGAGGAGTTGTTTATCCTTCTTTGAAAAAAAAACAATCAAAATTATAAATACAAGGCTAGAAGTTATATTACTGCTTCAGATGTAAGGATTTAAGATTGATATCATCTCCTCGTTAGTTTAACGTTGTGATGCATACCATTTTCCCTAGTTTTTCAAGCAATTTTGTTTTAAAGTTTAGAATATCTCTTGTTTCCTTTGGCAGATGCTTGGATATCCTAATAGATGATAATACCAGTGACTCTTTTTTTCTTCTTTTAGCTGTCTTTTGCAATGATAACATAACAAGTAGAATAGGAACAGGATCCGTGACCAATCCACGGATAGTAAAAAAATGCCCAAGGGTTTTTGCATCCAAACGACCTGCCTAACGAGAGTTTTAATATATACACAGTATAAATAAAATGTGATTGGTAAACCAGCACCTTCTGTTTGGGGAACTTAATGAAATGAAGAAATATGAGTGATATAAGGCAATACATAGAAATGAGGAAAATGTTTGTACAATATGATAAATACATTACATAGGTTGTGATGAAGAACCTAAGTAAGGGTCACCAGACACTGTACAATAGATTTTATTTAGAACTGACTGTTTTTCCAAGGCTTTTTATTGTACCTTATAGATTGCATTTCAGCAGTTTTACTGTGGTAGAAGTCTACAGAAGTAGTTATTGTCACGTGCAGATCTCAACTACAAACATTTCCACACAAAGGCTCTTTCAGCTTCCCAGAGTCATGTCTTTTTTTTTAACTAGCCAGAAAAAAATTGGGGACTGTACATTAGAAAGGTGAGGCCTTTGCACATTTATGTACATATTCAGCCCATATACCAGCCAGGCAGAGCAGAATTGCAATATATCAAAATTCCTGAACATGCATAAGTTAAATAAGTGTACAACAAATGTTCAGGGAGCCCAACACCTGCAGGGCCTAGAAGGCATCTGACCTACCCTGCAGGTGTAGTAAGGTTGATTTAAGCATACATAATAAATCTGAATTGTCCTGAAAGAATCAGATTTGCTATGTGTGCACTAAACCATGTGTGGACTCATATTTCTGATCCGGAAATCCCAGACAGTTTCATTTTCAGAGTACGACCATGTGAAAATTCATGCTGAATTCTGTTCTAAAATGGAGAGGATTAGCTAGAAAAGCCATTCCCTTAGGCTGATCCAAAATTAGACAAAACTCTGACAGCATCCATAATGACAGATTAAGTAAACTGAACTAGACAAAATAAGACAAACTTTTTTTTCATTATCAGACCATAAATATTGATGGTGTGGGTGTGTTTATGTAACTCTGTAGACAGGTGTAAGGTAAGAGGGTAAGGGTTCTTAGAAGGTCTTTTAACTGTATGCATTTCTTAAAAAAAAAGAAAACAAAACTGTAATGCTGATATTTTTGTACCCTTAACTGACAATCAATGTTTTATTCCTTAACAGTAATGCATTTCTCCACTGCACCTGGTGTCATATGCTACTTTTCTTTGTAGGTGGCCTTTTTTTTGCAAAACCTATGCGATCCAAAGGCTATGTGACAATGCTAGACCCTTTTCAGCAGCTTTATGGAAAAAGGATGGGAGGGCTACTGTTTATTCCAGCTTTAATGGGAGAAATGTTTTGGGCTGCTGCCATCTTCTCTGCCTTAGGTAAGGAATAAGCAGTATAGATATTTATTTATCACAGGTGGAAAGGATTAACAAAATCAGAAATGCATTAAAATTCTGGCTTCAAATGCTAGCTATCCTAGCCAAATGATTCAGTGTGACAGTTCTCAGGCCTTTGCTAACTAGTAACTAAACCTGGTAATAGTACCCCATTAATTACTTTGGAAATGGAAAGACACACAAGGTATCTATTAATTTTCAAGTATCTTTAAGTTGTTCCTTATCAAAAAGCATGAAAAGCTTTAACAACAAATTTCCCTTAGTTGTGGGGGTGACACGAACAATTTTAAGTGTTCCTTTTGTGTCAAGGTTGGCCCAGCTTCTCTTTTACATCACTGAGATCACAGAATCCAGTCAAAATTTCCCTTAGAGCTATGAAACGTTACTGCCAGTGCATCTAAACAAAATAATCCTTTGCATATATGAGACCTGCATATACAGAACTTTCCACAGCACAAATAACAAAAGTAAAACAGATGGTAGTCAAGAAATCGAGGTATTATTCAATTCTAAATGGCTTTCTACTTGACAAAATGAAGAAAATACTTGGGATTCAAGAAAGAATCCACAGAATTATTGGAACTATGACTCAAAAGAAAATCACCCAACTACTCATCCAGTTCTGACCAAAAAAAAAAAAAAAAAAAAAAAAAATTCCAGGGTTTTTAATTATATTTCAGGCCTGAATTTAGCAATCCCTTCAAGGCCTGAGAAAGCCCTTGAGTTGAAGCACCAGTAATTGACTTTTACCAGCTAATCATTCTCATAGTGCATATGCATGTGGTAACGTTTTCTAGCACAAGCTATTTTAAACAGAAAATAAACTTCGAAGGTACTCTCCAACTGTGCTCTGATGAACTGTAAAGCAATGGGGAGCTTGTTTACCACAATTTCATCACAAAACCCTTAAAAGACTAAGAACAAACTACATGCTGAGGTGATAGGAGTTGAATAACTTGAAGAGCACTCTGAGTATTTGGAATATACTTTCTTTTCGAGTGAGGACAAGCTAATCTGTGATATTTAAAAGCAAATGGTGTGAATACCTTTCTAGCAAGTTTATATTAACATCTGACAGTTAAGGACTGTCAATGATTATAAAGGTCATTGAAGGTTTTGACTTTTAACAACTCTGTGAATAATCTAGTTATATTAAACCTCCTAATTTGCACACTTATCCTCACTGATGAATATTTAATCCCAAAAAAACCAAACCTGGCAGCTCTCAGCATCTCTTACATATGACACATTGTGTTGTGTTCTACTACCAGAACTCTTCCACCCATGTGGCCAAGAATATCCATCTACAATACCTGCAAGGACTGAAAGTTGTTGCAGAATGTTTCTTTGAAATCATCCTAATTATAAGGAGAGGATTTTTTAAACATGTTTTTTAAATGCTGCAATCACTTGAGATAGCTAATTTACCTAAGGTAAATGTATAACCATCCTGCTAGCTGCTGGAAGGGCAGTGCCGGAGGGCACAAGCAAGGTTTCTTGAGTGCACTGACAACAAATTCCTGACACAAATGATCAGGGAGCTGATCAAGGGAGGTGCTCTGTTGAACCTGTTACTTGCAAACAAGGAAGAACTAGCTAGGGATGTGAAGGTCAGAGGCAGACTTGGCTGCAATATTCATGAGATGGTGAAATACAGGGTTATGAAAAGAAGGAACAAGGCAAAAATCAGGACTACAACAATGGACTTCAGGAGAGTAGGGCTTAGCCTCTCCAGGGATCTGCTTGGACTAATCCCATGGGAGACAGCCCTGGAGAGAAGAGGAATCCAGGAAAGCTAGTTTATATTCAGGGATCACTTTTTCCAAACTCATGAACAGTCATTCGGGCAACCAGCAAAACAATGCATGGGACCTGCATGGGTGAAAAAGGAGCTCCTGACTAAACTCAGGCATAAAAAGGAAGCATTCAACAGGAATGGGTGACCTGGAAGGAATAGGGAGACACTGTCAAAGTATACAGAGGTGGGTTTGGAAAAGCCAGGGTCCATCTGGATCTGAACCTGGCCATGAAGGGCAGCAAGAAAGCCTTCTACAAGTACATAAACTGCTGTTTAATGGAAGTAGGGAACTGGTGGCAAAGGATGTGAAAAAGGCTGAGATACTCAGTGCCTTTTCTACTTCATTCATTGCTAGTAAGACCAGCCTTCAGGAATCACAGGACTCTGATAATCCTAATATAACCCAGGGCAAGAAAGGTTTCCTGGAGGAGGATTAGGTTAGGAGACATTTAAATCAACTGGAAAGATGCAGTTTCATGGGACCTCATGGGATGCATCCCATGAATGCTGTTGAGAGCTGGCTGATAGCATGGCAAGGACAGTCTCAGTAATCTGAAGACTGTCCTCCTTCAGATGTTCCTGAAGACTGGAAGAAAACAAATGTCACTCTCATCTTCAAGAAGGAGGATAGCAGGAGCTAAAGGCTGATCAGCCTCATCTCAATCCTTGGGAAGGTGATGGAGAAAATACTCCTGGAAACTACTTCCAAGCAAAAGATGGCCAAGAAGGGGACTAGGAGGAATCAGCACGGATTCATTCTGACCGACCTGAAATCTTCCACGATGACCTGACTGGCTTGGTGAAGGGAGAGCAGGGCATGTTATGGATTTCAAAAAGGATTTTTTACACCATCTCCTGTAGTATCCTCATAGACAAACAGATGAAGTACAGAGTACGCAAGTGGACAGTGAGGAAGACTGAAAACTGCTGAACTTCTGGGCTCAGAGGGCCGTGACCAGCAGCATGGATGCCAGCGGGTGGCCAGTCACCAGTTGTGCACCCCAGAGATCAATACTGAGTCCTGTATTGTGTAATGTCTTCATTAACGACCTGGCTGATTTTCAGCTAGTCTGCAGAAAATAACTGAGAGGAGCTGCTAATAGACCAGCATGGTTGTACTGCCATTCAGAAGGACCTCAATGAGCTGCAGAAATGGGCCCACAAAACCTCATGAAGTTCAACAAAGGAAAATGCTAAGTCCTGCACCTGGGGAGGTAAAACCTGATGTCCCAGAGAAGGCTGGGGGCTGACCAGCAGGAAAGCAGGTTTGCAGAAAAGGACCTGGGAGTCTTAGAAAACAATGAAGTTGACCATGATCCAGCTGTGTGTCCTTGTGGCAAAGAAAGTCAATAGCATTCTGGGCTGCATTAGAAGGATCCTCGCCAGCAGCCTGGGAAGGGGATTCTTCCTGAATCTGCTGAGACACATTTCATGTGCTGGATTCAGTGCTCCCCAATATATACTGGAGAGATGTCACTGAAGAGCCGCAAAGGTTATTGAGGGGCTGAGGCACCTGTCATTTAAGGAGAGGCTGAGAGGGCAGGGACTGTTCAGCTTGGAGAAGAGAAGGCTCAAGGGATCTTACTCATCTGCATAAACATCTGATTTGGCAGTGGTGGGAGCAGAATAAAGAAGATGGAGCCAGGCTCATCTCTGTGTTGCCCAGTGACAGGACAAAAAGCAATGGGCTCAAACAGAATTACAGGAAATCCCATTTAAACTTAGGAATATTTTTTTTTTTTTTTTTTTTACAGTGAGGAAGGTCAAACACTGGCACAGGTTGCCCAGAGAAGTCAAGACCCAACTGAACATGATCCTGGACAACCTGTTCCAGCAGACACTACTTGAGTGGAGACTTGGACCAGACAATCTCTAGAGGTGCCTTTCAGTGTCAGACAAAATTTGATTCTATGAGCTGTTTTGTGGAGACTGACTGGTCAGCGCAACATTGTGGTTTGTTTTCTACAAATGAAATCTGCTTGATGACTGGAAAAGTTCCTGGTTTCTAGGTGAAAAATGGAGGATGTATTCTGCAGTTTGCAAAGAAACCCATCTTTGTCCCATGTAAACAATGCAAGGGCACTTTAGAAGGGTCAGTGACAATTGTCATTATAGCTCTACCATTTCTTCCTTTGTCAAAGGGGGCTAGCTCAGAGCATCAGTGAGGTACAAAAGGGTGTGATATGTTGCAGCAGACTTTCCCTAGGCACAGTTTTTACTGCAGTGATACGCTTGTACCCATGTGGCTGCAACTCGCTCAGAGAAACATTAGCTGGTTTTGGCTGCTTTTTCCCTTGTAGCACAAGAGTGTAGTCCTTACAGAGCTTGAACAATGTAAGGAAAGGCTGTTGGGACCCTTCCCTCCTCCATTTCATAAGAACCTGCAAAATGACAGATGCTAAACTTACACCAACAGAAGCCTTCCTTTTCCCACTCGTTTAAAGGCAGAAAAGGGCTGTGCGGAAGATGAAGAGGGGAATATCTTCATGCTGTTGCAGTGTCAGACCAGCACCTGTATATGCAACTTAACAAAACTGAGCCTTCTCATCAGACATGCTGTGACATGCACTAACACACAGTGCTTTGTTTTTCCCCACAGGAGCCACTATAAGTGTGATCATTGATGTTAATATCAATATTTCAGTCATTATTTCTGCCCTGATTGCAACTATGTACACGCTTGTGGGAGGGCTTTATTCTGTGGCCTACACCGATGTAGTTCAGCTCTTCTGCATTTTCCTGGGACTGGTAAGTTCAGCTTTTTCTTTTCCGTCTTTCCTGAGGATTTTACCCTGAGCATTACAATGACTGCTGAGACCTATTGCCCAGCTTTTGGAACTGTGTCTTCACTGAGAGCATGGAGAAGGAATACCTCCACTCATAGACCACTGAATTTAAAGAGCCTGCATTTACATCAACGTACAGCCCATGCTTTAACTATAATGGTTACCAAGAGGCCTGATTCTTTGGCTTTTTTCCAACCAGTCTGATGATAGTGCAAACAGTCTTGCAATTTTCCTGCTGAGTATACATCTAACTCAGAATAGGACTGGAGCTGTCTCCTTCCCTATCTGTCCATAGGACTGTGGCAGGGGCAGTGGAAGGAGGCATCACATGCAGGAAGCAATCAGTAAAGCAGTCCAGAAACACTGGCACTGGACCTGCATAGCTGATACTCTCCTGCTTCTCTTTCCAGTAGCTGTCACCTACTGACACAGCTCAGTTAGCCTCCTGCTTTAAATGACCTTGATTTTTCCCTTGTTTCCCTCCATCATCCTTAGAGACCATAGTATAGGAAGTCTCACCATATGACCTTGCTGTTTGAATATGGTGCTATAAATATCCTCTTGTCAGATATCACTGACATGCTAGTGGGTAGCCTTTGCTTTTATTTACTGCTGTTCTTTAAGCCCTACTCTAAAAAATATCAATGCACCAGGACTCAGATCACAGGGGTGCAATCAAAGCAGCTGCTGTCTTTGTTTGCCAGTGGCAGTAATAGATGGCCACAGGTGTGCAGAGAACTGAGACAGGCTGAAATACATGGGGTAGCTCAAGGTAAAGCAACTGGCACCTTGGGGACCCAAAGTTCCTTCTTTCTTTCACTGGAGTTCTTGTGCAGCTCTAGGGAAAATTGCTTCAGCCAGTGCTCACACAGGTGGTCACTAACATATCCTGTGTGCATTATCATTCTGTGGTATCCTATCTCTAGGCCTTTGGCGTTATTTGCAGAAGTGCTAAGCATTCCCTGTTTGACCAACTGCATAGGAATTGCTAAATACCCTGAAAAAGCAAATCCCAGTTCGAACTGGCAACCTCAACTGAGAAGTTATTCCAAATCTTCTTCTCTCATACATTTGTCCTTCACCTGCACAGTAGGGAAAATACTGTCTCCTTCCCTAACATGCATCTTAATGTTTATGAAACCTTCAGTTTCTACAGATGGCATGCATTACAGAAATTCCAAAATTGTAGATAAATCAAAATACAAAAATGCTTTTCCAATGAAAACAACTCATGCGCTGTTAAAGACTGATCCCATGGTAATAACAACATGTGATCCTGTATTAAGGGAAGCCTGAACCTGACAGGGAGGGGAAGGCAAATGAAGGTTGTACAGCAGTTTTCTAAATGGCTCCATAGCTTTAATTGTGTCATTTTAATTCAGGTTGGGCTCTTTATGTAATTTCTCATTTGAAATAAATAGCAATAATGCCATGTAGAAGAAACTATATTCATAACATCAAGATTCGTCCGTGGAGCTGGAAGCCTCAGGTAACATCTAAACGATAGTGCTCTAAGTCAGGCGGTTTTAGATGAGATGGGACACCTTCACAGCACAAAATGTTGCAAGCCCAGGTAATCCCAGCTTCTCCTCCAGGCTCTGGAGTAGTTTGTATTCCCACTGTCGCAGAGCTTTGCTGCTCATCCTTCTAATGTCTCTTCCTCTTCTGTTCCTTACCCAACAGAAGATGCTTGTTGTAGTCACTTCGGTTCCCTACCCTGGCTCCTTGTTTCAGCCACGACTTCCTCCTTAGGCTTCGATATCTTCTACCCCAACCATTCCACATACTTCCCTGGTTTTCTCCTTACAATCCTATGTAGTCTCATTCCTTCCCTCTTCACTCTCCAGTTCTCACACCTACAATTCCCAGCTCTTTATCTTGTCTGGAAAGTCTTTCCCTGATGCTGCACTGTATCCCCACTATTTACTGACTCTTCATCTCAGCTGTATTATTAATTACGCATTCTAAACTCTCTGCCACCACGAGAAGTAATTTTTTTCTGGTTTCTGCCCCCATGAGGTCCAGGTCCATCTAGCTACATGCTACTTCTACCCCTAAGCTTCAAGTCCCAACATAAAGTCCCAGTTTCTGCTTCACTTCCACAAGCCTTGGTTTTATTTGCCCTCTATTCAAAACATTGAATTTTCTATTCCAGAAATTTGGTCTATGTCTATGTTAAGCAAGTTAAACAGTGCCAAGGTGAAAACACAGGATCATTACTAGTGCTTAATTGTTAACATAGTCCTCGCCCTGTTTTGGCACACTCCAACTAGTATTTTCCCAGATAATTCCCAGGAACAGTTGAGCACTGTGCTATTTAGCAGGGAAAAGAGTCTAGATGTATGGATGTACACCATGACATGCCAGTGAACTGCAGGGCCAGAGAAAGTGTCTTGACTTGTTTTATTTACTAATGTAAAGGTAGTCCTTGAGACCACAAAGAGCTAAGTTACTGTCAGGAACCGGAATGGATTACAAATCTCATAATGCATTTGCAATACGGTACCTACTAAATCCTGAGCTGTGACAGGACAGCTGCAGATGGAGCTTTACAAATTTACCCTACTGAAAATCTCAGCTGAATATGGGCAAACTACAGCTCTTCAGAAGCTCATCACTTGGACGTGTTTGAGATTTGAGATTCACAAACAAGAATAAAAAAATACATTTGACATCCTTGTTCCCCATGAATTTCTCAACAATAATATCTATTCATTTTGACAATATGTTTATTTTTCCCCTCAAAATATCTTGGAGATAGTTGAAACATTTTGGTCATCTTTCCCAGAAAAGCCCAAGCAGACAGTGAGAAGGGAATCTTTCTGCCCAAGGCAAAGTGTAACATATAGCTGAGAACAGAATATTATGGTACATGATAAATAAAAAACCCAGCCTCAATAACAGGCAGTGCTGCAAAATATTCTTCACACATTATTGCAATGATTGCAATAAAATAGAGAAAGATATCTGATTTCTCCCCTCCTTGCTCCTGTTAACCCATACACTTAAATGTGATGAGTTAGATTGTGGTAATCAGTGTGGTTTTGGATATCACTGGATCCTTACGAATGCGGTGCTTGTGATGGTCTGTGCCATATAGCACAAAGCCTGGTTTTCATCTCAGTAGGAGCTGCTGAGGTTCTCCTCATACAAAGTTACACCACTGAAAAATGAGATGGCAAGTAAATGCACAGTCAGTTGGGGAAGGAAACAAACCTTCTGGCAGAAACTGTCTCTGGGAAAGGTTTCTCCACTGATGTTTTGGCCTAGATCAAAAACAAAGAGACAAAAAATAGTCAAGAGCCCAGACTGAAATAGCCCTCAAGGCAGAAAAGTGCTGTAACATTGGGCTACGGGTTTTCTGGAGTAAGAGAGATGGGATTCACCAACAGCACCCATCTCCTGTCACAATATAGTTTTGTGTTGAATTAAAAACTAATTCCCAAGTTTTCAGGTGTGTTTGTGATGTCTCATGTCTATATACTGGCAAATCCTGATGTTCTTGCACACAAGTTTACATGTAGATGAGAAACAGTGTGGTCCAGGAAAGAGTGTAAAGAATAAATGTGGAGTTTAGGGAAAAGAAAATGAAGATGTATAAATGTGTCTTTCCTGCTGTTTTTGTGATTTACATTGTTCAATTCTCTGCTTATACTCACACTCTCCAGGACAGAGGTAAACTATCCGCTAACAAGCTTGCTGATTTTTGGAGGTGTTCAACAGACACATAACCTGACTTTTCTGCAAGTCATCTTGGCATTTTGGCATTTGATCTGTATCATTCAAGAAGAACAAAAACACACCAATGTTAATATTAAAATTTTACAGATTTAAAATGCCTCCTTTAGACCTGAACAAAGTGTTTCTCTTTGGTTACAGTGGATCAGTGTACCCTTTGCAATGTCCCATCCTGCAGTGACAGACATCGGGCTCACGGCTGTGCACCATGTGCACCAAGCACCTTGGCTTGGATCTATCAACTCACTTGACATTTACACATGGCTTGACAATTTCCTTTTACTGGTAAGTAATGGTTTGTATGAAGGAATGAAGCATTTAAGCACTGACACTGTTTTACTCTGGCAGCTGAAAAATAATAGTCTAGTTAAGAGTTTCCAGCAAACTGAAAACTTTTAGCCTCTTGACTCCTGCTTAATATTTCTGCACATTTGAATGATTTCAGTGAAATACCAGTAGAATATTGTAGCACAGCTGTCAAAGTCAGCATTGCCAAGAATGCAATTTAAATATCATCAGGCTGAAAGAGTTGACTTATACTAAAATTAATTAAAAGTGTGCAGCTAACACTTAACTGATGTCGTTGTTGGCAGAGGAATTTATATATTGCAGAAGGCAATAAATGCATTATACAAATGATTAAATATGCCTTAGGTATAGATGATGAAGAAAAAGCTTTGCAGAGATGGAAAGATGGATGAATTCAAATGTGCACACGTGCCAGAATGAACTGAAGGCTTTTGTTATTTAATACCTATGTATTACACATGGGAACAGTGGTTATTAAGTACTTTCCATTAGAAGATCTAGCAACACACACATTTTCCATTCCCAGTGTTCCTGAGCAACTCTACGCTGGTTTTATTATCATGTTGTACTTTGGGAATCCTTTCTCTGGGTTGGGTTTTTTGGGGGTTTTTTGTGGTTTTTTTTTAAATACTCTCAATCAAAAATCTTCAGTTTTCCGATAATTGGGCTATTCAGATATTTTTTTTTCCCTACTAAAATTTTTTAGAGATTTTCACAAAGCCAAAATATGACATTAGCTCAAGCAGCTATATTCTGTCTGGTAAGCCTGAAGGTTGAATCTCTGCTGATGACTAAAGGAAAGATCTGATGTTGCCAAATCGTGGCACATTTTCTTTTCATCATGTTCGTTTCATTATAGCTCAAGAAATTTACACATTTGGAAAGCTTTGTTAAAGGAACATAATTATAGCTGCAAAGAAAAACAGTCATAAATAGCAAGCAAAATCAGGGTTGTCTGTGAAACATTCATTTGGTCCCTGTGTGTGCATGAAAAATATATGAAACACCTGCATACACACTATTTGGTCCAAATGCCTCGTGCCTCATTTAGCATGAAGAACTGTGCCGTACACATTTAGTGAGCAATTTTCTTTCCTTCTTTTCCGTGCTGTTCAGTAATAGGCACTTATTTACTTAGTGGACAGTATTCAAATCCTGCTCTCAATACAGAATTGTTAGCACTTGGTTTTCCAAGCTTTGATAAAACTCTTTTGTGTCATATTTTGCAGACATAAATTTAAGTAATATAAAGTATTATATAACCAATATAAAAGGAGAAGGGTTGCCACCATAAAAGAAAACTTTCTTTTACTGCTTCATCTTTAATTTCTATTTGTATATTTGCTTAAGATGGTGGGACAGTATTTTTCAGATTCTTGAGTTCAATGTATACAGAATATGTTTAGATGGCCACACACATTCATAAAGGAAGATAAACTATTGTTTTCAAATCCTATTGGAGTCTAATCTCATTTTGGCAGTGACAGGGTACTCGATGCCAAATTATTCACATATGAAATATGACAATTTTATTTTATAACCTTTCATAAGGCTCTATCAAGTACTGTACAGCTTAAAATACTTGGGGATTACAGAGATTATGTAAATGCAAAGTGTTGTTGCTAATTGTACAAAGGAATAACTTTTCTAAAATAATGGGATTGAAGTGGATTTACAAAGGTTTGACATTACTTGTGAGAATGAAAGTTATAGCTATTACTGACTAACTGATAGTAAATAAATGAAAGAGTGGCGGCATGTCATTCAGCATTCAAGTAATACTTCTACATTTTATATGGCAATATAAAAAAAATCCAGAGTTAACCCCCAGTGATGGGATGCTGCCCATTCTGTTTGCAGACCTTAGGAGGAATCCCATGGCAAGCTTATTTCCAGCGAGTTCTCTCCTCATCTTCTGCCACATATGCTCAAGTTTTATCATTTCTGGCTGCTTTTGGCTGTATTGTGATGGCTCTTCCTGCAATACTCATTGGTGCAATTGGAGCATCTACAGGTAAATGATTAAAAATGAACAGTAGAATAAGTGTAAAAAGAATAGTACAATAAATGTGTTAAAATCCTACAAAGCTTATGTTAGATGTAATCTAGCCAGGTGATATCATTAATCCACTCAAGACTTCTTCAACAGTAGTGAGAAATAACATTATAGAACATTTCTCCCAGGGAGAATTGCTCCTGCCCCACTGGTTGAGATTAACTCATTTTGCACACTATGTACTCAAAGATGTGATATTTATATTTATTGTTTGAGTTAGATTCTGGTACTCAAACTTTTGTAGATGTGGTGTTTAGGGACATGGTTTAGTGGGATTTGGCAGTGTTAGGCTAACCACTGAACTTTATGATCTTAAAGGCCTTTTCCACCATAATGATTCTAAATGACTGTATGATTTAGCAGGAATTTCTTATTCTGACCAAAACATTCTTGTCAACGTCTTTGACATAGGAAGGGTGATCCCTAGCAAAGTGACCATGTAGCTAAACTGTTAGAAATGTTCCACATGTCTTTGAGTTCCAAGTCTGTAATCTAAGAGAATAGCTTAACACACCACATACAAACATGGATCCCAGACTTGTTTTATTGATGGAAACAACATTTATGAACAATGCAAACATTAAACTTCCTACTGGATAACCACAGGCTGTGGCCAGACTTAGCTTAGAGATAAGGAAAAGTGCTGAGCAGAATGAAATCTGCCTTACAGAAACCAGTGGGACACTGCCTCTCTGAAATGTTGTCAGTCTGTCAGTGTGATCCTAGTAACAGTTTGGTCACTGAATGTGAATGAAAATGTGGCAATATGAATATCACACTACATATGAAGTCAAGAGATGCTGTAGTTGGTGACTACTGATGTGACTAATAAAATACCGGTGTCCATATTGCAGCCTGGAATGAGACTGAGTATGGTGTCCCTGATCCCATGACTAAAAAAGAAGCAGATATGATTTTACCGATCGTGCTCCAGTACCTTTGCCCAGTCTATATCTCATTCTTTGGCCTCGGCGCAGTATCTGCTGCTGTGATGTCATCAGCTGACTCTTCAATTTTATCAGCAAGTTCTATGTTTGCTCGGAACATTTACCAGCTTTCCTTTCGGCAAAATGTGAGATTACATTTTCATTTTTACTTTTAGAGAAATTTTAGGTCAGACCTTAACTAGGTGATACATAGAGTGCAATTTCCTAATGAAGCACTCATTTCACATTCTTGCCTATGACTAGAAAAAGTATAACATTTCATTCCTAATAGTATATTGAATGTACTAAAAGTCATAAAAATATCTATGGTTGTGACTGATGACAGAGGTGAAAAAGCTAGCTCAGGGAAGGCAGCTTTCAAGAATTCTTATGGCATCAAAGTTTATCCAAACAACTTCTAATTATTGCTGCAACCATAAATTTTACTTAAATCCTTAGCAAAATGAGACACCTTTCTGAATTACTGAGTTATCAGGAAATCATCTGACAACAGAATGGGCTAGTGAGTTGGACTTTTTCTTAGGAAATGAAGAAGAAATTCTGATGCAGATTTTATACATGAGCCTTATTGTGCTTATATTTTAAAGTTATTTCTAACAATATGCTGTTGGTTTTATTTTCTTTGACACGTTATCAAGTGTTTCCTTATGTTCAAAGATTAATGATTTTGATAATAGCAACCATAACCCTTGTGGGTTTTTTATTTTGCACTAGAGATGGACATAGAGACAGAGATTCATTTGTAAATATTATTAAATGTAATGCAAAATTTCCTTTCACAATGCAGTATCTATATTGACTATGTGTACAAATGTAGGCATACAGACATTGCCCTGAAAAAACAGCTAACACTGCACTTTTTTTGCAGGCTTCAGACAGGGAACTCGTGTGGGTCATGAGAATCACCGTTTTTCTTTTTGGAGCATCAGCAACGGCAATGGCATTGCTAGCTTCATCCGTGTATGGCCTGTGGTACCTCAGCTCTGACCTTGTCTATATCATCATATTCCCCCAGCTCCTGTGTGTGTTGTTTATTAAAGGAACCAATACCTATGGTGCCATTGCAGGATACTTATTTGGCCTTGTTCTCAGAATAACTGGAGGAGAACCATACCTCTACCTTCAGCCCTTGATCTACTACCCTGGCTGCTATCCAGATGAAAATAATATCTATATCCAGCGATTCCCATTCAAAACGCTTGCTATGCTTACCTCCTTCTTTACTAACATTATAGTGTCCTATTTAGCCAAATACTTATTTGAGAGCGGGACTTTGCCACCAAAGCTGGACTTCCTTGATGCTGTTGTTGCCAGGTACAGTAGAGAACACATGGACAAAGCAACTCTTGTAAAAAGTGACAATATTGTATTAAATGAACTTGCACCAGTGAATCCACGACACAGTCTAACTTTGAGCTCAACTTTCACAAACAAGGAAGCCTTCAATTACGTTGACTCGAGTCCAGAGCTGTCCAACGCTGAAGATAATTAACAAATCTGGTAGCCACAGGCAAAATAACACAAAGCAGGATATTCTACAAAGAATAGTAAGAGGCATTTTATCAGAAGAAAAGCAAAAACTGGGAATAAAATGCCGCTGCACAATTCTTTAAGTTGTTTCTAGGAGCAAGACCATCCCATGGGAGGAACCTTTTTCTGCTATGTAACATGTTGGATTAGATCATAGAGTGTATATCAAAAGATATACTCAGACCCCATTCTTTCCACCCAGAATTATATACTGTGTAACTAAAATATATATATATATTTACAATTGAAAATATATGTAGCAGAAAAAGTGCAACAGTTATATAGCTAGGACATAGTATGAAGAGATTGTAATACAGACACTCTGAAATACTATCAGTCACAATATTTTATTGGCATTAAGTGAAAATATATTGTCACAGTTGTAAGTGATTTATTACTAAAGAGCTAGCTGCTTGAACAAAGAGAGATAGATAACCTCCCTGGGGTTTTGGTCTGGTCATTTTTTTCCTTATAAAGAAGTTCAAATAGTGCAAATCCAGTATTTTATTTTTTGTCTAAGACAGCAAAATGTGCAAATAGTAATAAATTCCTTATAGGAGTGCTAAACATCATATATTAATTAAAAAATTAAAATGAAGTCACCAGTTTAAATTTATGTTATACTTAATGTAAGACAACCTGAAGGAAAGTATGTTACTGTAGGTGTTCTTTTTTTCCTGTGGTTAGTAGATGTCACTGATGGAGGATAACAAAATTTTTAAAGCAATAATGAGAATTGAAACTCAGTTGTGAAAAAATGACAGAACTCTTATAAATTAAATAGAACTTTTCAATGTTGAGAAAAGAAGCCTTATGTTGAGTTATCAAAAAGAACACTGAGCAAAGCAGTCTGACACCAAGAAACTGCAGCAACAGAACAAACATTGAAAAGCAAGGAAAGTCAAGAAGGCTTGAAAATGAGAGTAAGAGGGTTTTCCATGGGGAAAATTCCTGGTTTTAATTAAAAAAAAAAGTATTCTTAAAGACATTAAAAAGACTTTTTGGCAATCCTGACGAGATTGCTCTGGAAAGTGTAGATTTTCCATGGAAAGTCATATTTTCCCAAAAATTTGATTTCCCATGGGAAAAACTGGCTTGCTGGACAGCTTTCCATGTCTGTAAGTGTCCATCTCTGAAAGCAGCAGCAGCTTGGAGGGGAACTGAAAGGAAAGACGAACCCACAAGCATAGTGAAAGGCACAGGGGTGTCTTCCACTAAATGCTGGATTCCATCATTTACAGTCGTTCTCCTGAGCCGTCACGGTGACTCTGCAGAGCACCAGCAGCGGCCAGGCACAGATGAGACTTTACTCATGAATGGCATGACAGGCCAGAAGCAGCAAAGCATGAAGGTGAAGCCTCTTCCAGCTTTGCTCTCGCCAGCAGAGAACACGCAATGTTGTTTCCATTTGCCCAAGGCCTCGATGATTGTGTCTGTCCACATTGGTATGTGCCTTTCACAGCGGGAGATCTAATAGCTAGATTTCTGAACAATTAAGAGTTATGCCCCAATAATTCTTTTTAATATCTACGCATGACACAAAATGTAGAACTGAAATCCAGATATCTTCCTGTTGCTGATCGCTGGTGAAATTTTTTCTTTAACGTTCACAGCATGAGGAACTATACTGGAGAATAGGAGGTGTAAGAATAGGTTTTGCTGCTAAAGGAAGAAGCCATCAACTTGTTCATTCAATGTTAACATAAGCATTCACAAGGTTGAATCCTTAGATATGTTTTTGCTCCTTTTGTGGAGTTTAACAGCATATATATATTTTATACATAGAGAAAATCAATTTTAGAGATGTTGATTTTTTTCTCCATACATTGCATTTAAAAATAACACTGCATCTCAGTTCTGAACTGAATCGTACTACTGTGCTAACAAATACTGAGTGTGCTCTGAGTGAAGGGAATCAAAATCAGGATATGCACTAAAACCCAGAAGAGACAATAGAGCTAAGAAAGTTAAAATTCCTGCTGGGTGACTGCACAAGCCACTGATGAAATCCAGGGTGCTGAGGATCCCGCAAATTGGATGTGAGCCCAGCTCTACTCATTGCCCTATGAAGTATGGAAAAGAGAAGAGGAAAGAGATGATATGGAAGAAAGGGAGGTGAAAACAGAGCCACTGTTGAATTATTATCCATTTCTGGCCCAAATCCACTAGCCTGAATCCCTTCTTATGAGAAAATATAAAGCCATGGTTTTGCCTGCTTACATAGCCCATGACTTATGCTGCAGTTCCAAATTGTTAGGGGATCCCATTTTACAGCCACCTGTAGGCCTTCCTAAAAAATTTTCTCTTACCTCAGTTTTGTTCAGGAATTCTTGGATTTTCACTAAGAGGCGCTGCATAGTGGCCATATGCCTTGAATATAGCAGCATTTCAGTATTATTTATTGCAAAATGTCCATTAGTGGGAGGAGAAGGAAAGGAGAAGGAGACTCAGCTGGAATTGTTTAAGAAAATTTGATTGAAAAATAAAAGCTTTTATTTTTTGTTCCCTTGTTGCCACAAAATTGTAAAGGCTTTTCAAATTCTCAAAAGAAAAAAGTTAAAAATGGGTTAGTCCAAAAATTTCAAGCCAGATGCTTTCAACGTTATCAGAATATTTTATACTGTTTATCCTAACAGATATTTTTGTGAAATTCCTGTGATTTTAGAAGCTGTTCCTATTTACATGGATCTACGTATTCTCTGGCTTAACATGATTCCAACAAAGTTTTACAGTCCGGTCTGAGAAGACAGAAAGATTATAGCACTTTTACACATATCGCACCATGGAAGCGTTATCATGCAAAGGAGAGGAGTGACACTGAATACTGTTCATTGTGTGACCATAACTCTGCTTTCCACATACCAATTCTTTGTGTGCGTCTTTGTGTAATTCCAACAACGCCTGCCGTGGTCGAGTAGTGAATAGGATGACTCCAAAAGCCAAACTGAACAGCCCTGTGCAAAGTCTATTTAGAATTGCCTTAGTTCAGCTATCCTTTCATTAAATTTATACAAAGCTGTTCATATAACTAAAGGCCATATTTATGATTGATGGCTGGGAAAAAAAAAAGGAAAAAAACAAAGACACACAAGTAAAAATGTCGACTGGACGTAATTCTTCAAATCGACTTTATTTTCATGGGAATCATCAGATGCTCCTTCTCCACATCTGCAACTTGTAGACAGTAGTACAGTGCCATAAATTGGATCTATAATCAGTGAAGCAAACAGCTTATTTTCAGACACTGAGGTTATTGTTTCTGAGCCTACAATTTCTAGATAAAATATTCATGTCATGATGATACATTTTACTTTCATATTTTTAACATTTGTGAATAGCACTTATTTGACAGGGTTTTTTAACTCCTTTGCATGAGATGTGTTCATAAAATCAACATAGCTGAGATGTCAAAAAAAATTATGATTTCACTATATTTGTCCAAAAGGGATGCTATATGTATTATAAATAAAACATACTTTTGTGAACCTGAAATGAATGTAAACATTAAGTGGATCAAATGAAGTAAAAGTTGTATTTAGTCTTTTATTTTCACATAGTACAACAATTTAGGATTTCAAATGTAAGTATCATAGGGAAAAACCTGTTATTCATTTTTCCTTCTGCCCTTCAAGAGTATTTGATCAAGTTCCATGTGCAGTTAGACAGTAAATTATTGTAAGTCTACTATTAATCAGGGCAGTATTTGTGGCTGTTGTTAAAAAAAAAAAAAGTATATTTTTGTCTGTGTCAGAAATGTTATATTAAGATTATACCTAACAAAACAAATAGGAAACATAATATAGATATATATGGTTTAACTTCATTTGTATTGTATTCAATAGTGCCCATGCAATTCAGAAAAAAAAAAATCTGTCTGGTTTTGGGTCTGTTTTGTCCATCTATTAAAAATAAAGATGTTTATTTTATTATCACTCAGCATCACCTGAAGTTTTGTGTCGCAGGCATAACCCCATGGAGATGAGGTGGCCCCGGCAGAGCAGGGTCTGGCCCTCACCCAGGGGATCAGTGGGGCCACCATGCCTACAGCCCTGCCCCAAAACCTGACTCCCCTATTGGAAAGAGAATTCTTATTTCAGTCATCTCCTTCTTGACCTCACAGCCACAAAGAAGAGCAGAGGACCCAGAGCTCCAGGGGAATCTACATCCAGTGGGACTCCCTCCTGCAGA
This sequence comes from Strigops habroptila, assembly GCF_004027225.2. Lineage (NCBI taxonomy): Eukaryota > Metazoa > Chordata > Aves > Psittaciformes > Psittacidae > Strigops > Strigops habroptila. Next base: position 61,184,146 of record NC_044278.2, read on the forward strand.
CCCCTTGCCAGGGACCTTTCTCATGAGGGTGTCTTACTGGGACAGGGGCTGTGGTTTGGCCTGCAGAGTTGGCAAGGAGCACAAAATGTGCTACTGAAGCAGGAATACATGTTTCTGGAGATTGCAGCTGGTATCTACCTTTCATGTGAACAGAATGGAGAAAGGGCTTGATAGTTTTTCTATTTGTAGTGGGACTTAAAATCATGCTGGGCACTACATGTGTTATAAATACAGTTATTTAGAAATCACAGTTTTAGCTGACTGAAAACTGAATCTGTGCTTTTATCCTCCTATTAAGAGTTTGATCTCATGTCCATTGAAGTAAAAGGAAAGATGCAAATGGGTGGCTGTCCAAATGCTACTATAATGACACATCAATATACAGTGTATTTATCCCTCAGACGCTTTGCCAAAAAATGTGGACAATACTGTCCGCTCGTGTATGGGGAAATATGGGGAAAATAAGACACACTGGCTTATTTTCCAGGGTAATGAAGTGCTCACTCATGGAGTGAAACACAAGCTGGTATTTTCAAATAATATCAAATAGTGTAGACATTTCCTCGTGGCTGTAACACTCAGGTCTCTCTTGGGATTTGGGAGTTTGATCATGGAATGGTTTGTGTTGGAAGGGACCTTAAAAATCATCTAGTTCCAATCCCCTGCCACAGGCAGGGACATCTTCCACTAGATAAGATCGCTCAAAGCCCCATCCAACCTGGCCTTAAACACTGCCAGGGATGGGGCAGCCACAGCTTCTCTGGGCAACCTGTGTCAATGACTAAACATCCTATAAAAAAAAAGGATATTTAAACACTGGTGAGATGTGGCCCCCTCCATTCTCTTGCTCCTCGTGAAGGAGGTTGAAGCCGTAAATATGATCTCAGCAAACCAATAGCTGAGGAATTAGTGCTAGGAGAGGGACTTCGGGACATTTAACCTTTAGGAAGCGTTTAAAGGAAGAGCATAGTTCTCGGGGGAGGGTTTGCACCTGACTGTCTGGAGCACTGACCTTCTGTGACCAAGACTACAAAAACAGATAAAGGAAAACATCAATCATCTAGGCTGCAAGGGATATGTTGTGACTGGGAGAGACATATGCTATCTCCACAATTGGTGTTAATAAATATCAGGTGAAAACCAACGTAAATGAGGTTGTAGACAGGCATAAGGCTGTGCTAGAGAATAGGGTAACAGACAGCAGGGGTTAAAAAGAAAGTATTTCTGTGGATTAAAGATTTCATCAGGCTGACTATATTTAATTGATTTAGGAAATATTGTAAGGTGAGAAAGAAACAATGAAGTTGTTTGTGGCCTAATGCAGGAAACCTGGGTAATGAGGTGGAAGAACCAGCACTATTGAAGCAAGATACGCAAACCTCTCATACAGGTTAGGGGAAAGATGATAGAATAGCTCTCTCTCTAGATGGAAAAGTATTTGAAAAGAGCATTTTCTGAGGTTATATACTGGGTTACATAGGCTTAAAGAATTTAGCTTGAACGTGGACAGACACACTTTCAATATTATTAGTGAAAGAAACATTTCTTCAAACTACATGATCATGTAAACATTTGAAATGTGGCAGAGACCAGGAAAAAAAGACTTTGTATTCACAGAAAATTAGTAGTTTTAGTCCTGCGGGTAATAGATTTCTTTCTCAAACAGACAACACACAAACAACACAGAAAAGAAAGTGTGCTATTTTGATTTTGCACTTAGAACATAAATACAGCATTGCAAAATGTCTGGTGATAGAAAATAACCTTGTATTGAAAGTTGAGAGTGATTAGCTTATCTTCACATACAAAGAGCAATAGGAGGACATATTGTAGACAAAAAAGCAGAAATAGTGCTAAAATAGATCCTGTGAATAAAAGCATGTGTCATAGGGTGTGTCGTAGTCCTACATCCCATGTTGCTCCTGATCCTAAGACGCATCATCCTAGAAGTCTAAGCACACTTGAAGTAAGTTTAAGTGGCATCCTTTAACGTAAAATGACAGTAATAAATTCTTAGCTGCTTGTTAATTCTTCCAAGTGAGAGTTTTCTGTGGTTATGGCTCAAGCACTAAAATTCTTTTATGAAATTTGGAAATGACAAGGCCATTTTTTTGCCAAGCTACTAATGAATTTCCCTACAAGCAAAAGGAATTGAATATATCCTGCCAATTTACTAATGGAATATAATTATTATCTGCATATTAATAGCAGAGAGTAGACTGCTGTGCTTTGTGTTACTCAGCAGTTCGCATCCATCAAAGCATTGGAAACAATTTTCAGAAGAACTTAAAGGGAAAGATGCTCCCAAACTGATGGGTCACAGAGGGCATGTCATCCAAGGAATGGGGCAGCTCCAGTTATCTGGTTTCTTGTGATTACATAAAACACAGATTATCTTTGACTGATGATATTCTGATGACAGAGATGCCCACTTTATGTTAGCTAGGCGAATAACCTGGCTGCAGAGCCATGTCTGTGAAAAGCTTGTCCTTTTTTGAGATTGGGTAGGATCATTGCCATGGTGAAAGAAAAGAAAATGTGCCTCCTGCCCACCATCATCTAGGTCTTGCCTTTGCCTTTGCCTGCTTTGGCACTTCCATTGTTTTGATCTATGGTGAAGCATACTGATTAAGTCTGTCCTCAGCACCACAGTGGGTTGTCTGAGTATGAGCTTGCATATAGCCTACATACCAACAGTCTGTCAATAACAGGAGAGATACACCTTTAAAATATCATATCATCCCAAAGAATCTCAAAACAAGCAGTGAAGTTCTTCTGGGTTCAGTTGCATGCTATACTGAGCAATTCCACAAGCCATCCTTTTAACAAATTTTAAGGTTTCCTTTTTTTCTCTCCTATGTGCCAGCACCTTTCAAACCCAAAGTACTTTATTTTGCCTTCCCCCAAGGTGTAGTTTTCCCACTTCAGTAATGATCAACAGCTACTGTTGTCATCATACAAAGTGCAAGCATAGGTGCTCAGCACATAAGAAGAATATAAGTAGTTAGCAATAAAAAAGATTTCTAGCCTCTACGGTTTGTTTCTTGCACACAAAGATGAGGCGATGGAAATATGACAGAGAAGTAAACTACTAGAGGTAATATAATTGTTCAGGACTAGTATATCAGAGAGCTGTATAAACTTTATTATTCTATGTGACTGTGAAAAAATATTATGTTCCAGCAAAGCAATGAACTAATAAGTCTTCTGCTTTATTCTTGTTTCCTGCCCATCAGGAAAGTAATGAAATGATGTTTTTTATACGAATTATCAGTTCTGTGGGATATTCTTAAATGTACACTTTAATTATACTCTTAAAACCATATACTAATTGTAGATTAGTGATAAATTTCAGTAACTAGATAAGACAGACAACCTATAAAGGACAACTTCTATTCCTTAAGTTTTATGGTAGGCTATTAAAATGAATTATTCCACCTACATAAAGCTACATAGAACAGCAGATTCTGGCTTGGTAACAAGAAAGAAATATAAGTATGGGTCCTAATTCAGACAGGAGACCTTTTTTTTTTACTCCAAGTATTGTCAAGACAACTGCCAATAAAAATGCAAATATCTGGAAAGCCATCCTAGAGAGGCTCTGAATTGTAGGCGTGAGACCATAATGATACCTTCCTGGTATCATACATGTGAAACACTGTCAAGCAGCATTAGCTGTCCATGTGGAGGCAAAAGTTGTAGAAACGCCTCAGGAAGGAAAGGAAGAAAAATTTGAACCCAATGAGTTAAAAATCTAGGCATCCAGAGATGTTGTAGTGGTTACTGACAGAGGCTGATTGGTATTCCTCTACTGCAAATTAGTATATTTGCACAGTGTCTGATATTTATGGACTCACTATAGCAGCTTTCCATGTAATAAGTCCATATTGAGGGGCAAGCACAGTTACCCAGTTTTAGGTTTGAAAAACAACTTTATGTTTTCCATCAGTCTAAAATCTGTTTTTCTACCTCTGATGAAGTGTCCTCAAGGATTTCACTTGATCGAAATTGCTTATAACATAATGGAAATGTCTTTTTAGCAGCATAATATAGTAGTTGAATAAGAAAATAAATAAGATATATTTTCATAAGGAGCTTATTTCTCTCCTAAAAGGAAAAATGGAGCCTTCATTCCTGAACAGGACCTCTCACAGGATTTCAATGCTAACATTTTAAGGGGACCTCATTTTTACAAAGAGTTGAACTCCTTGAATACTAAATCTGCCTAAGCTACCTCAAAGCAGAAATAAAAACTTCAGAAAATCTAGGCTGTACAAACAGTTAAGTCCTATGCCCAGTGAACTGACTACAATGTATGCTTAACTCATCTTGCATGAATGCTTCCAACAAAACTTGAGATATTTGCACTGCTTTTTTATAACTAATTTTCATTCATAAGTAGTTTTTATTCAGATACACTATGAGAAAAATTCATGCGCCATTAGCAAGGCAAAAACAAAAATGAGATAAGTCTTGTAGGCCCTATATTCAGAAAGAAAGGCTTTGTCTGAGGGATTTCTTATGTCATTCCCTTCTACTTAACCTCATAAAGCATTTACAGTTGCATTGCTCACCCATTTCCTTCTCAGCATCTCCTGTACGTTGCTTTCCAACCTAAGGAATACCGAAAATGTTTTTAATGAGACTGGAGAAACTGTCAATCAACAGATTTATTTCACAACCTTTTCATTTATAAATAAGTACATAAAAATATGCAGAGGTCTCATAGCAATTACAGTATCTGCAGTTATGAGCAAAAATGTCGGAGAAAATAGGCATTTGGCAATATGACACTGAATGGCAATATCAGGACAATGCTGAATATTTCCATTACTCAGTTTAGTAATGAAAGCTAATGGTCTTGTCTCTGCTGTCACTGTATGCTAGAGTGGTCCTAGAAACGAATAGTGGTATGCAATTAAAGAGGTACAAACTGTAATGGAATATTCAAAAATAAAAGCCACATTAATAATAGATTCTTGTTAATCACACAATGAGCCATTGTGACAGATACTATCAGGGCAAAACATTTAATTTACCAACCCATTTGAAATGCGTGGTCTGGGACAGTTTTCAGTCACGCAGAGCATTGTAGGGTAACGAATGCCTATACCAAGAGCAAACAAAAAATACTGTGCCTTACCGAACTATATATATATATATGTATATGTGGAGACCTTGAGCAAGGTGGGAATGATGATAGCCACCAATAATGAGCTAACTTTCATTTCTAAATCAGTGCACTTCCAACAAATAAAGATGGGAATGAATACATTAGATGTGTTTGTCCTGCATTCTATCTCACCTATGCAGTAGCCAGCAGTGGCCTGTATATAAATATTTTGTGTGGATAGGTACTAAACTTCTAGATAGGTAGTGGAGTACTTGTAATTGGCAGTCACTAAGGCATCAAGAAGTTGCTTTTCTAAATGCAGGTCCACCAGGTCATATATATGCAGCTGAAACTGAGATTCTGTGAGAAGGAAGAGGACTCACATAGGTGCCATCATCTGTATTGCACGAGAAAATGCATTATAGAAGCCTGCTGCAGGCCTTGAAAGCATATGACTTCTTTCAAGTATTCGCACTATTTCTGTCCCATCTTTGTCCTCCTAAGCTGTCACTAAGGACAGGACATAATGAAAGGGTTTGGATCACATATATTTGTTTGTTCTGCCATAGTGAAGACTTGCCCCAGACAATTGTTCTAACGCTTTTGTCTCATTGTCCTTATATAATTACTCCTTATGCTTTTATGTTGTTTTTTACAATTATTGCAAAGGCCAAATGGCTGTAGTTTCACTGTGCTGAAGAACAGCACAAATATGTAGGGACACATAGCCGCTGTTCTGGAGAGTTGTTCATATACACCCGACAAAGAGAATATATGCAAAGCTGTAAGGGATAAAAAAGCAAGACAAAGGCAAACATTCATACAGGCAAGCTAAGCACACAACTTCTGAGGTTCAGCTTATATTTCTGCTTTTAAAAATATAATAATAAATACCATCTTAGGCTACATGCCTCTTAATTGCCCTGTCTTATAGACCTAAGAGGAGCAGTCGAACAAGGAGGGGAATGTCATTGTCTGCAGCACCAGGGAACAGGACAGGTGGCAGATCCATCAAAAATTGCCTTCTTGAGTGTCTTAGACCATCTTGGGCACTTCTACAAAATGGAGCTTTGATTCTACTGTTCTAGCTCAGGCCAGCTGGGCAAGCAGCCAGAGCAAGAGCAGGTGAAGGTGGTGGAAAGCAAGTGGAACAGACCTGATTTTTCCTCCAATCACTCACTTGTTGCCTGGCCATAAGTAAGTCAGTGCATCTCTCTTTGTTTTTGCTTTTCGTCATCTTGTCTATCTTGTTTTGATCTAAGCTCTCTAAGACAACATCTCTTCCTGTGTGTCTACAATGTGCCTAAGGAGACCTAAATTTGTCTAGAATACCTACATACTGCTGTAATATAAATAGTAATAGAAGTAATAAATACATCCCTAACCTTGTGCTTTGACCGCCATTTCCCCAGTACAATACTATTAGCAATATTAATTTGAAAGCTGGCTGTTCTTTGGCTTTTGCTTATTCTGAGTAATGCCTGGCAGGTTTTATATAACCTTGTGAATGCAATGTGTTGTTTACAATTCAACATGCAGAAGTATTTCCTGTAGTAGGGGATTCATAAAACTGTCATGTTGCTGTACAAAGGCACCTTCTTCCAGTCAAATACTCTATTTTGCACAGTGTTTATCACTAAATTGGCAATTGCTAATTGGTTATGATAATATTATTGTTTAAAGAGGCATCTAATTTCACATGAGCTGCCTACTCTTTTCCAGCATTCCTGTATTTGATAGGGAAATTAGAAACATCTTAGAAGCTTACAAATTCACTGCTCTGCCTCAATTCCTGAAATGATTCTCTCTTTAATGAAATGTGAATCCTGCAGGATTAGCAGGTAATGAACGTTGTAGTTGTTCATTTCTCTAGGCTGTTTTTAAGGTCTGTGCTGTTGCTTTTATAATTTATCTGTGCTTTCATTGTCTAAGACTCAAGGGTTTACTGTGTACACCTGATCTGGTAGACATTTGAGTTCCATTGCTGGCATTTTCAGAATAAAGAACTGTTTTGTCATGCAAATACTGAAATGTCTCTTTGAAGCCAATTATTAAAGAAAACCTGACGTAACAGCAAATGTCCTAGACAGCCTGTCAAACATATGCTGCCAGTGTCATATGTTAATACTAATCCTGCGTTAGAAAACAACAATTCCTTGGCTTTTATAGTGCACAACTTTAATGTTAATAGGATTTTTCATATGCATGTAAGTAACTTTCTGAAGATCTTTAAACTGTAAGCTGTTTAAACCAGGACTTATATTTATATTTGTCTCCTGTTCTTGACAAAGTATTTTTACAAAAAAAAACGAACAGCAAAACAAAACAAAACTCAAACCCTAAATACAATAGCATTTTTCACATGGTTCCCAGATTAGTTACCCAACTGGCTACGACTGAGTGTCTTCTCTTTGTAGACCTTGGCTTGAGTTTTGCATATGAATGGCTGTCTAGAACACTGAAGCAACTCTGAGAACGGTGCAGTGGTAAATTGTATACGTACACATAAGTTTGTAAGTATATAGATGAAGAACCTAATTAGAACAGTTTGAACTCACATATATTTTAAAGTATTTTTTAAAGACTTGGAACGTGGAATATTTGAAATATATTGGCTCATACTAACAAAAATATTTAATTCATAGACTTCTCATGCTGTAGATCTATGTCTTGCAGATTTTTAAAATTATCCAAAGAGCGATAAGTGTAAGTAAGTAAGTGAAATGTCACCAGGACCTTCCCAACAACTATCAGGAATTCCATAGTAAGTATACTGTGTGTAAATATACACACAATTAAAACATTTTGTTTCATTACTGCAATATCCTCTTCCTCTAAAATGATATGGATGATACACAGATATTCTGCTCAGAGCAAAAGCTTTTAGAACAAAAACTTAGTGCAAAACCTCCCAAAGTGATTATTTGTCTTCACTCTCCGAGACCCAACTGAAGAAGAAATACTTTGCAAGTCAATCATTTTATAAAGACATCAAAGTGAAATCAAGAGGGAGAATGAAGTGCAAATCACCACCATAAATTCTGATCTTGTCACAGCCAAAATCTCCAATGCAAGGTCAATGCAGGGGAAAATGAAAAATATTAGACACTGAAGGTCTTGCTTCCAATAAATAAAATTTCCAGATGCATATTGGTCCCTTTCATCAATTACTTGAAATGATTGACAAATTACATTGCTGCCACCTGCAGTCAATGAAGGGGTTTGAGGAGGATTAGTTTAGTTTCTGCAGTGCTTTTGTCTGACCATACTAATATTAACGAGCTCTGCCAAACCCTAACATCTCAGGCAGGTCTAAGTTAATCTTGTTTGTGTAAAACAAATCCAAAATAATTCTGAGCAAATCAGTGGCACTTGAAATTGCCACTGAAGAAAGGCAAGGGTCAGCAGAACTGCTGCCTTGGGCTTTCAAGGGGCTGACTGGTCTGTTTAGGATCCTGGTTGACGGAGTCCCTTGGAAGAAGTCCTGAAGGGAAAAGGAGTCCAGGACAGCTGGACATTCTTCAAGAAGGAAATCTTAGAGGCACAGGAGCAGGCTGTCGCTGTTGCTGTGTGCTGAAAGATGAGCCGGCGGGGAAGACTGGCCTGGCTGAACAAAGAGCTTTGACTGGAACTCAGGGAAAAAGAAGAGAGCTTATGGCCTTTGGAAGAAGTGGTAGGCCACTCAAGAGGACTACAAGGATGTCGTGAAGTTATGCAGGGAGAAAATTAGAAGGGACAAAACCCAATCAGAACTTCATTAGGCTGCTGCCTTAGAAAGCAATCAAGAATGTTTCTCTAAACACATTATCAAAAAAAAGCAGGCTAAGGAGAATCTTCATCCTTTATTGTATGTAGGGGAAACATAGTGACAAAGGATGAGGAAAAGGATGAGGTACTCAATGGCTTCTTTGCCTCAGTCTTTAATAGTCAGACAAGTTGTTCTACAGGTACTCAGCCCCCTGAGGTGGAAGACAGGGATGGGGAGCAGAAGCAAGCACCCAGAATCCAAGGGAAAACGGTCAGCGACCTGCTACAACACTTCAACACACAAATCTACTTCTCAGCAGGCACCACAAATGGATTGTTAGCTCAAGTTGAAAGGATATTTAACATGTGATTTTTTTAAGGCATTAGCAAGACCGTGAGAGTTGTTGAGACAATGCCCGACATCACTACATAGAAGAAATAAAGCAATTTACAAGTCCATCCTGCTTTAAGTACTCTGCTATTTAGACAGCTCACACAGAGTATCATCACAGATCTGAAAAAAGGCTTCTGTGTCACTAAAATTGGACAGAGAGCAATATGAACAGTATAGCTCTGTTTCAAAAGACCTATTTATCATGCAAAATGGGACAGAATGAATTCACCAGCTCACCTTAGGCAGAGCTGCAAAAGCAGACTGCTAGAAAGTTTGATGAAGGAGATGCTCTGAAGGACATCTGCAGACCTGCAAAACATAGTATTGAGAACCTTTGACGTCAGGAATTGAGTTCTAGATGTGGGTTGTCATGTTGCATAAAAAAGTTATTATTTGAGACATATACTTGAGGCCTTTGTTTTCTGCTCAGGTAAATACTGCATCTTATGTTTCCCCATGAAATGAACATGGGGAATGAACATCACTAGAGGTACCTTCCCACAGGCCAGTACTGTAGAGAACAAAGGCAAGCTGCCTAAAATTTTGAGATGGCTGTTTTAATGCTAGCTAAGTGCTTCATTCACATCCAGGGGAAAATTAAACTCTCACAACCTTCTTTATTAGAGGTCCCTGTATCTGCATCTTCTTGTGCTCTACAAGCCTGGACTTACTGCTCGGTTTAAATAACTGTTCTGTTCCAAGTCCATGGTAGGATGCTTTCACACCCTTTTTTTGTGCTTTCAAATTCCTTAACATTGAAAGTCCTGGACATATACTGTGCTCTTAACAATAAGAAGATTGGAATGCTTCTTGTGTAAAGTTGGGGTTTTTTTCAAGTTAGTTTTCTGTTTATATTTCCTAGGAAAATGTATATTCTCCAGCTGAAAATATCATCTGATACAGGAGACTGCACTATTCAGGCAGTTTAATTATCAAAATGCAATACCATGAGACAAATATACTTGGCATTTATATGTCTTGTGCACTATTTGAAAATGATGGCAGAATTGTGTCCAGAGCTTCTATTGCAACCAAAAGCTATTTTGTTTTTCTCCTAAAAACTTTATTGCCAGATACTTGTATTGCAGGCATTTTCCAAGATGGTTTCTAATTTTGGTTATTTTATTCTCATGGATCCAGTTTTCTAAGCCACTCTCCAACCCTCCTTACAACTGCTATTCATGGGTGACCTGCACATGCAAGCAGTAGACCCAGCAAGACCTTGGCTTACAAGCAAATTTCACAAATAACTAAAAGAGCAATTTTGTTAAAGCAAATAAACTGTCATGCAACCATAAGTGGTTTTATTGTTAAAAGATCTGTAATTATTTGTTTGATTTCCAAAACTGATTCATTAACCAACATTAACCACCCGAGGGGAGATATGTGTGTTATAAATCCAAGATATTGATACTATGCTGATAGGTGAATGAGGACATCGCAACGAATTTTTGCAGTTACAGACTTTAAATACAGAATGGGAAACAGACAAATGTCTCCCTGAGGGGCTATTAAGAAGCAGAAATCTTAATGAGCTCATCACTTCTAAAACCTGAATACCTGCCTGGGGACAGACAATGTGAATGGTAGAGGAATCATGCAGTTATGTTTCTCTTCAAGCGTAGCATCCAGCTAAGTTCATCTTATGTTTGCTGTCACACAATGCAACATGCACCAAAGCAAGACCGAGCAAGGCAGAAGTTATATTAACCTAAAGTGACATTTTGTTTTCTAGTCATTCCTGTAAAAGATGAGAATGCAAACTCTTCAAACAAAGTAGGTTTTCTGATTCTTTTACATTTGTTTATCCTATTTCGTCTTCAGCTGCAAATATGGTTTTTGGAAATCTTGGGTGTTTCTGCAGGAGCTAAGCAAGTGGGTAGTGTTTGGTTTGTAAAATTTAAGCCTTCCTGGTCAGAAATACAACATCCACTAAACCACTGACTTTTGTAACCTCTCAAACCCTATAAACGCACAATATTATCATCTTGGATCTTTATTCTTCCTGTGGAAAAAAACATATCAAACACAGATTTATTTTTTTTCTTACTGGCTTCTGGAAAGTATTTATAAGCTCTTAAACATATAAAGCTAAAAATCTGCATGTGTGCCTCTCTGTTAATCAAGTCAGTATATATTTGTGACGAAAACTGTTAATCTGGAATATATCAAGTTCCTCAAGTTCTCTTTACAAATCCAGTTATCCTCACAAATGAGATATGTTTTAAAGGTTGTTCTGTGAGCATCCTGCTAAACATCTTTTGATATGGACAGTAGTTCCTCCAAGGGCCAGTTTAGCCTGTATGACGTGAGTTGGTTTTGTTTTCTTTTTCATTTCTGCTTGGCAATCCAGGGACTTGATGATTCACTTGCGCCATGTGATGTTCAGGGTGGTGCATTAAGCCTTGGTAATTTTTAAATTGAGATGTGGGGGAAGGAATCTTTTTTCCCTGGTAACTGGCCTTGGGAAAGGGAAGACTGCCTCCTACAGAAAACAGGTAATGGTCTCGGGACTTCAATGCAAAATCCCAGCTCTGTGTAGCCTTTAGGCCAGGGCAAGAAAGGGGGGATGTCTTTTCCCAAGCTGCTGTGCGTTAAGGAAAGAAACAGGACTGAACAGAATATGTCTGTAAAATTGCAGCCTAAGTGTATGCCTGGCTCTTGTTCTTCTTCAGTATCCCTTATCTGTAGATAATGGCAAAGCAAGAACAGACCCACAACTCAGTATTTGGAGACCAGAATCCTTTTCCTTTTATTTTCATGCTACGCATTGTCCTGCTGTCTGCTGGCCATTTATCACAGTAAAGCCCCAGTCTGGCATCTCACCAGTGCTCAGCTTCACTACTTGGTACCTACCCTATTTGGGGGCTGCCATAAGACAAAAAAGCAGGTGTCTCATCCCCTTGCTAGATCACCATACAGTCAGCATCTCATAGGCACTGCAGGCACTTAGGAGCAAGCAAATGGTCACTGGCTCCCCAGCTTCATGCTAGGTGACAGGCAGGGACACTGTAGAGATGGTTAGGCTATAGTCCATAGGTATGGGCAAGTGTCTTGCAGAGACCTAAAACATAATTTTCACAATATTGCTGTGGGTTGTATGGCATAATTTCAAAGTTGGTTCTGTCAACAAAGAGAACCAAGTCAGATGATTAAATAAAAAAAAAAAAAAAGAGAAAAAACAAAACATGGGAGTGGGCAACCTACCAAATGGGCACGTGAACACAACTGTAGTCACAAACATGCATTTCAGAGAGAAAAAAATACCAAGAGAACAAAAGTGTTGTTTTACAGTAGTACTGTTGTCTCTGTTTCTCCAGCTGATTTCTTTGTGAATTCTTAAATTTCCAGCAACATTGCATGTAGATGTATTTTTATTTTTTTACACCAGTCTTTCCTACTCTCTTAGCTTTCAAACTCCTTTTATGAGCATTTCAATCATGTGCTCCAGCTGGAGACCTATCAATGACTAACAACCGTGGGAGCTGATTTCACATAAACTAGGCAAAAGTCCAGCACACAACTTAGAAGCAGTTATTCTGACCAAGTTCATGACCTGAAGGAGCTCACTGTGGCTCTGCTACTTGTACCTGTAGTTCTTCAGTCATTACAGGGCTGAAGGCTACACCGAGCACAGAGCAAATTGGATGCAGTTTATCCCACTTCATCCTACTTAGAGCTAAATGGAATAAACCAGCACAGCAGGAGTAAATGGGCCATGGCAAAACTGATCTTAACCTCCATCCCCCTGATTTGGCAGCCAGGCACTAGGGCAGGAGACAAGATAACTCCTGTCAGCTCCAGCAGGCTCTGTAATGCAATTTGACAAATCCAATAGATAGCTCTTATTAATGTAACTAAATGAATTATTGTAAATGGGAGAGGTGGACATTGATCTGATTTCATGTATGCATTTTGCTTCGGAGGAGGGGAGATTGGCTTTAACTTTAAGCTGCTGCTGCCTGAGGTAGGAAGTCACTGTAATGAATCAGTTCTGCAGTTTCAATATCCCCAAACCACCCATTTAACACCAATATCAATAAAGATAAAAGGGAAATACAGAAGAGCACTGTGGATACAGAGCTATCAGTGTTCATACTTGGACATTCAAGTGAATATCCAGGGCCAGCTTTTCCTAAATATGAATACATGTTTTGCTTTCCTGGTGGTGGAATAGGACTAACAAGGATATGTACATGTTGTCTATTGTGTTGAATACTACAATCCTGATGAAAGGCAAGGATACCCTGACTATATTCCTGAATAATAGCACCTCCTACATGAACTGCTTAAATTATATATTTCCCAGCACATCTGGTGCAAATACACAGATAGCTTTCACAGAGAAAGCGTGCAAGTCCAGGTCTCTAAAATCAGGCACAGCAATTCAGAGTTTAAAGAAACATTAATATTCCTGCCATGTTATCAGGGCTGGGACACAGGAATAGCCAAGTGTCAAACTTGGATATCTGATTTGAAAATGTACTTTCGTACATCTTCATATTCTCACAAGTTAGGTCTGAAAAAGCTACAGGGGAGCTTATGTTCTCCCCTTCTCTCTTGCCCATGCCCAGAGCTAAAAATCCCGCCGTATAGTTGCCAAGCACACCGATAGCATGGAAAACCTCCCAGTAATGGGAAAAATCAAGCAAAATAGTATAAGCAGAATAAAGGCTGATTTAACATGCAGAAGAGGAAGTCATCTTGAAACCATGTAATGTGATAGACTTCTGGGAAAGGAAATTTAGCAACTCTTGGCTTCATAGAGCTATCTTTCAAGATAGATAGGACTAGCAACATATCTTGCTGAGCCACTGTGCCAAATATGTGAGATTCTCTCAAGTGGTTCAGCCAGAGTGGTTCAGCTAGAATGGTTCAGCTTTCTGCATTCTGCAAACTGATGTGTTTTCTTTTGTTTCTATCCAATATAACACTTTCCCTGTTCAGCTGTGCAAAAATATTTGTAGGGGATTTTTATTCTTACCAAACAGAGAGGTTTAGTTTTACTTTTGCATTTATTTTGATTTAGATAATTTGGTTAACAGTGAGTAGCTGATTTAAAGTGGCAATTTTATTCAGGATTTTTTTAAATTATTCTTCTAACATCACAGTGGAAGAGACCTTTTCCTCAAGTATGGCATGTACAAATGAAATCCATATCTCACAAGTATTAGGGAAAAAATATGTCTGCAGGTTCAATATTAGCTTAGATTTCTTTTACTAAAGGTGTTTGATTTTAAGGTATCATCTCATGCATCGGCTCATTGTTATGAGGAAGACTGTCTACACACCAGAGCAGAAAACCACTCTTTCACCAGTTTTGAAAGTTCTGGACAAGGTTGCACCTGAAGATCTTCCCCAGCTCTTTGCCAAAGTGCCCCTTTAAAGGCAGAAGTCCTGGTTGCAGAGACAGGAGGCATCATAGCTGTCAAAAAAGCACATTCTCTCAGTGCAGAGACCTCTGCTACTTCTGGCAGTCTCCATCAATCTGCAGGTTTCATCTAATTTCAGTAGGAAGTTGTGCAAGAAGCATAAGCAGCAGATAACTCTCTGAGAAGAAAGCATTAGTTTCCCTCTCTCTTCTTCTGCATTTCTGTGGAAGGATATTACAATGACCACTGAAATAAAGAAATTATCAGGATTATAGTGGGAGAGAAATTCCAGTTTCTCAAAGTGAGTCCAAGAAATGAACTTCAGGGTTGCCCTGCTTCCCCCGTTTTGAATTTCTGATACAGAGAGAACAGTTCTGTTACTCAGGCAAAGGTACACATCCCTCTTCCAATTTTGAGAAAAATGTGATCATTACCCAGCTATCTTTTGCAGAATGAGTTATTGATATCTGTTTGCTGATCCAATATACCGTGCTATAATACACCAGAGACCTTGGATTACTTCTGACTTCATCTCTGCTTTATGTACTATAAAGATGCCTATTCCCTCAACAATCAGTGCTAACAGACCTTTCAAAAATGTTGCTGGGCAAATTGCATGGCCTTCCAAATTTAATTAACTGTTCAAGACAGCATATCTCAAATTAGTTTCTAAAATGGACCTGGGGCAAACACTGAAGCAGATGAATGACAATATTACTTACCACGGTAAGTCATCGGCTTGTACAGCTTAAATATTGCCTGCTCAGCCTGATGGTAAGGTAGAAATTCACTATTCCTAGGGAGGGCATGAAGGGAAAATAAGAAAAAAGAAATCTGAATGTAGCCTCCATTTCAGAAAGTCCCTATACCCCTAATTTTGGTATAGACAGGTTACAGCAGGGAAAGGATCTCTATGCCTCTTTCATATCAACATGCGTTGGTCTGCTGCTCACTGCTGCCAGAAGCACATCTGCCTTTAAGTACTCTGCATGTGTGTATATGTGCATACGTTTATACATGTACATATATGTATCTATATATATTTTAGTCAGGAAGAAAAGAGCCTAAACCTTAAGAAACACTGCTGGGGGGAAAAAAAAAAAAAGGAAAGAAATAAAACAAAGGTCTACAACACAAGAAACTCCAGAGGGCTTGGAACAAGTCCTGAAGATTAAATTCTCCTTCCCCTTAGAGAGGACAGATCAGCAGAGAGAGCAGTCCCCACACTTATACTGGAGGAAGTTAAAAATGGCAACTACTATTTCCCCTCATAAAACTCAAATGAGATACCCCTAAAACTCAAATGGGTGGCTTAAGATGTTCCTGTTTGTTCTCTACAAATGAGGTCACTAGGAAGAGTGAAATGTCACCAGAAGGAGCAAGCGATACCTCAACCACTACTACTGGTCACTGTGGAAATAGGAATAAAAGTATGGATTTACCCTTTCCCACCATGCTTTTATTTTGGAGAGCTGCCTTTTTAGGCACAGAGGCCAGGGTCTTGGGGTATCTTCATGTTGCAGAAGAATGCTGAGCAGCTTTGAGCAAGACCACAGAAAGAGAAGGTCCAAGCAGTACTTCTAAAACATAGATGATGGAGTTTGCTAAAGCTGGCTTTGAATAAGAAATCCCACAGGTCACTACTGTATAGAGAGCTTTCACATTCTCAGATGCTGGAAGATCAAACCAGCAGTAAGACTTTGTCTTAATTTGTGATTATGTCTGAGTGGAGAGCTAGGTGCTGTCTGCTTGGCTAATACAAGAGCTTAAATGAGGGACAGCAGAGATAAACTGGATCTGCAACACTTTAGATACCTCTCTGATCTGAGGAGACAGGAGATTACATCCTGATACATTTACAGTGTTCTGTTGCAGTGAATCACTTTAGTTCTTCCCTGTGCTACTGAGTTAAATAAAGGAGTTCTGATCTTACGCTGCATGGTCTGGATAGTTTTTTTCCCTGACAGAAAAAAACTTTATTTCAGCAGTAAATTGTATGGGAGACAGTAGATTTGATGACTTGCTTGCTTGAAATAAAATGCAAAAGCCAGCACCTAAAATTTTACCGGCTCTCAAGGCCAAGGTCAGACTGAGAGAGCCAAAGGAATGGCACTGGCTTTATTGCTCAAAGTACTAGAAACCGGGAGAGAAGAGAAGCAATAATCTGAATTTTCATTGGTTTAGAGGTTCCCTTGGGATGAAAGTATGTATGTGTATTTTCAGTAAAAATCCAGCACTGAGCTCACTGCTGTGCCTAGGGAGACAGCATCTGGATAGCATTATTCCACTGTGTTCATTCCTTTTACTCATTTTTCCCCCCTGTAAATAGTATTCACCATAAATGGATGTATCTTGCATTTGTGTTTTTGTTTTATGTTTTTCTATGTATAACTAATAGTTTAATAAGCCATTAAAGCATATTATTCTTATTTAATCTTCTGGTCCCATTGGCCGTGTCTCGCCTGATGGGCTTGGGAACACTTTCTAGCATCTGTGCTCTGCTGCCTCTGCCCTTATCAACTGCTGCATATCTATAAGAGCAAGACTCAGGCACACAGCCTTGTTCTACTCCACCATGCATTGTTTCTACAGACAGAGAAGCAAATTGCCCAGAAAAGGCAGGTGCCATGGCATACTCTTTTCGTTGTCCCATTTCAGACAGCCGAGGACCCAGTACCCTGGGAGGTACTTCAGTGCATAGCCACCACTCAGTCGTGATGAGAAAAAGGACGTGCTCATTGGCTTTGACCCAAACAGCACATCCTTAAACAATATGTCCTTTAAAGGCTGGTGAATTTGGTTTCTGTAAGAACCTGTGGCCATTTTACAGCTGCCCAAAGCATTTGGAGAGCCAGCTGGTGGCGTGCCAGGCCTTCCATCTTCCTAGAACTGTTTCTTCTTACTGAACTGAAAGTGCCAAGTATCTCCAGTAACTCTTAGTCTCTTAGGTCTTAGCAAAACCCCTCTCAGCAAACTAAAGGATAAATGAGCATTGATTGCACTTGTCTGGCTTGTCCCCCTGCCAGCCATGGTTCCTTGACCATCGTAGCCATGAGTTTCACTTCGTAACAGACTACCTCATGGCTTTCCAACTAATCAGGCAGTGTGGTGACCAGCAGAGCACTGGCATATTGCTTTCCAAAATAGTGGGATACAGCTGGCCAGCAGCTAGAATCCAGAGTTACCAATACAAAAATCTGTTTTGTACTTAAAAAAAAAAAAAAAAAAAAAAAAAATTCTAATGCATTTTACTGTGTGTTCACTAATTGTTTTAACAGTTTATCTGTGCATTTCATGCAGGAGTATATAAAACCTCACTGCTGGAATAACTATCCTTCTAGATATCTGGAACACTGCCCACTTGCAAGTATATTCCTGGAAATTTGCAGGTGTGGTTTGGGCCTAGTGATGCTGAGCGGCTCTGATTTCTGTTAGGCATGTCAAACCCAACAGGGATAGTATTCCACCATAGTACAGGACCTGTCAGCAGAAGCTGACATATTTCTCTATGAGTTTTCATGTATAATTTTTGCAATTGAATAGGCCCAAGGCTGTTTTAGAAGTATATAGTGCTCTTCAAAAGACCTGAGTCTGTTGTCTGCATTACCTGTCCTGCAGAAGATAAGACACCTGAGGGGAAGAGAGTGATCCAACATTTGGGTCTCTGTGGTACAGAGCTCCAGAGAGGCTCTGTATGCATGAAGAGAGCAGCTTAGAAAAGCTGTTATTTTCCACTGTGAATGGGAAACAGAGGCAAGCCAGAGCTTTTTCAATGTGAGAGAAACCAACATAATTTCTGTACTGTTATGATCTAAATGCTGCCCTGGGAGTCTTAGGGTGAGTGTGAGATCATGCAGAAGCAGAAGCAGTGCCAGCAGAGAGAAGCATCCCAATAATTCACCCAAGACAACCAGAACAAGTGATGGATGTTGCACTGACCACAACAGGTTTCCAAAGAACAGCAGTGTCATTAGAGCAGGAACACATTTTGCCTCAGCTTCCAAGGAGTAACAGAATTAGCTCTGAGAAAAGCAAGCACCCTTCAATGAGATACCTGAGAAAAATGAGGTACAGAATTGTTGCTCTTTTACTTGCATTTCTATGGTTGGATTTATGTTTGTCATGTAGCCATGAGTTCAGAGAGCATTAGAACATTTTAATGTCTGTCTCAAACAAACAGAATTACACTCTTCGGCAAAATTTTTCCATTCATCTGCCTTCCAACCTGTTGGCTTCATTCCCAAGAGGAAGTCTAGACATAGGTCTGGGAATAGCTCTTCATTTGTACTGTATTTTTGGGAAAATGAGATCATCTTCATGCATTCAGAGCTCTAAAAAAGCTTCACCAACATCTATTGCTTTAAATAAGCCTATTTTGAACAACGTGATGATATGTAGAAATGCTTCAGGTAGATAGCCTAAAAAAAAAGGGTATGGTAACAGAAGCAATCTAGATATACCTGCACAGTCCACTGCCCAAGCTAATGAAATCTTTTACTGGGGTAAGGTTGTTTTCGGCTACCTCTAAATTAAATCTCCTTCTGTTATCCCCAGAGCTAAAGCAAGGGCTGTTACCCAAGAAGCAAGACTGTGGATAGGCAAGGGGCAAGGAGAACATGATTACTTGGAAAAAAATAAATTTCACGAGATCTACAAGTGAATCTCTTCTTTATATCTAGTCTCTCTGGTCTCTTTCAAATCCAGTTGAGGGTGAGGCTGTTCTTATAAGGTGAGTGTTAACCTGAACTCACAAAAGCTCATCTCCTGAAGGCTGGAACTCCAAATGTTGTTTTCTTTCTGGTTCATTCAGTTGGACAAAATAAATTATTCATCACACAGACACAGTGCAACCTCCTCAGAATCATCAGTAAAACCCCTAGAGAATGGAAAAGTTAAAGTGAAAAATCAGTCTTTACAAAGAGAACATTATGATAAAACTGAGTGTTTAAAGTATAGCAAACATATTTAAGAACATAGAAAGGTTCAACTGTGGCCAGCCAATGGGAATATTTATGCTGGAGCAAGTGCACTTAGTTTAATGGATTATAGCTACTACCACCCTGACATGTGGTATCTGCAGTTCATCACACTAAATTCATTTACAGACCTAATGGGCAGTGCCATTGCCATGGACGCACATGACTGAGTAAAAGGAATACAGATCTAAGCAGGTCCAACGTGTGCTTCAGATACTGTTTTTAAATGCATTAAATAGGGCACAGCAAGAGTCAAAGTAATCTTTGATTTGTTGCTCCTTGCACTGATTTCCTTTTGCTGGGTCCACTCTTGAGTATGTATGGGAGCATGAAGGAATGAAAAGAAAAGGGGATAGTTTATAAAGGCCATGTGTTAGTAATTCTTTTCCAGACTCCTTTATATAATAAGGTGCCAACTACCAAGCTTTCACGTAATTTTATCTTGTTACCCCCTAGTCTTAACACCCTGATGCATTAAGTAGCCTGCTTGTACCGTTCACTTCAAAACAAGGAGGTATTTCACAATTCCTCTTAGTATGTGTGCTTCTCGGAATACTAGGATTAACTTGATTGTCAGTGTTTAAATGTCAAATGCTTTTCCAAAGGCCTATCATATGAGCCACCTTTACTGAAATGGGGTTTACATGCATCCCATAGGCCTGCCAGATTGAGCAGAAGATATTAGATACACTGATTTGATAGTATTCATCCAGCCAACGTAATAATACCATTTATCATGCTGTAAGACAAAGCTCCCAAATTACTTCATAATACAGTCACAACTCACAAGGGAAAAATGCATAAAAGCATTTTACCTTTAGCTTTTGCAATCTGGTTTCCATTTGTTTTACACAAAGCTTTACACCCTCTTTTATTGATAACTATGTAGAAAGTTGCTTTGTAATAAATAGTCTAATCCAATACACAACATCAACATACGACACCATCGTAATGTGGAGAATCAGATATTTCTCAAGCTTATCATTCAGGTTGCTATGCAGTCATAATGGTGAAATTATTTCATAAACAAATATGCGTCTCACAAATATTCATAAGGTTATTCTTCCTCCTTAGTACGAAACATAGCTGAGACATCCAGCTGGGAGTGTTCCTTGAAAATAAAGATGTCTAAGACTTCTTGCATTCATCTTAAAAAGGTATTTTTTATATTTAGTGATTTACCCCATTTTTCTGTCACGTAAGCTTATCTGAAGATCAAACATCAAAAATAAAACTAATCTTTAATCCTGATACACTCAAATGTTTGTAGACAATCATCATATTTCTCCAGCTCCCAGCATTATATTCTAAGCTACCAATATTTAACTCTCTGGCTTTCCCTCAAATTCAATACTTCTTGTCCCCAGCTAGAAACTTCATCTCCTTTAAAATATTCTCTGCATTTAGATCTGAAATGGCCCTGCTGACATTAATATTATCACTAGTTACAGAAATAAGGAATTTCTTCATGTTCTGTTCATAGAACCCCCACTGTTTTATATTATATCTTATTCTCACTTGTCATAAGATGGTGGGGCTTCATCAATTCATATCCATCAAGGACTGCTATAGTTGTTCTAATTTCTTGCTAAAAGAGATGCAGCAACTATTGCACATTTTAGATTGGAAAAGTACAATTCAGTTCTGTTTTCTGTGTCTAGCATCACAAACATGAGTGAATCTGATCAGATGTAGAAAGCAAACAATCAAAGTTTATTTCTTAACAGTAAAAAACCCCAAATCGATTAGGTGGTTTCATATATAGTTATGTATATATGCACACACATATATGTATGCCCATACATCTATATGTACAATCCTAGTCCTGCAATTTTCTTCTGCATGAAAAATTCACTCAACACTGATCAGCAGGCTTTTGTGCTCCAGTAACAACAGTTCCTGTCATTAAGATTTAGAGTGCATGGGGTATTTGTAATGGAATTATAAAATCTGTTTGTAAAAGAGTGATTGATTCAATTCATTACCAGCTTTCACTATAAAATAAAAACTTTCCGAGCCCTAGGAAAGAAGTCATGAGGCAAATCCAAGTGATAATAAATCTCTTGTATAAATGTTAACAAAACAGAGTCAAGATTCAAAATTCACTCTGTGTTGCCACATTGAATACCCTGTAAATAAAGCATATTTTCTTTTTCACTAAGTAACAATCCAATGAGTTAAAAATAATTCAATGTAGCTGAAAATGCTTAAAAGCTGGCTGTAGCAGAGTGCACAGTAAAGGTCCTTATTGACTGATTAGCAATTTGTTTCTACAAATACTGCACAGCAGTTGCCCTACTTTGCAGCAGGCTATTAGAGCCTAATGAAAAATGTGCGTTTTCATTAGAGTTAATGATCTTGAACAGAAGACCTATGCGTCTATGAGGCCTTATTCTGTACTTAAATTATGAATTCGTGTCTGTGATTATAGCTGTTGTCCCTTGCTTGTATAACATATGCACATTTCAGAGTTGTCTGTTACATTTTGACTCCAGTGAACATGAGGAACAAAATCCGTCGCTCTCAGATGGTGAAGGCACTGTCCTGTGAGATGAGGCAGCAAGTCTCTGTCAGCAGATGGGCTGAGGTCTCAATGGCAAAAAAACAAACATTTTTTCCTTTAGCTGGATGTTTTCTGCTTTTGGCATTTTGGACTCTCACTGAACATAAAAACTTCAGTACAGGGAGTGGTCTGTTGTACATGAAGTTGAAGTTAAGAAGCGACTCAATAAGGAATCGTGCAGTAGATGAAGTTCAGGATTAATGAGAGACCACCACGTGGGCTGGGGTTTCAGCTGCACTGGGTGCCAGCACAGCTAACAGCAGCTCTTGTTGTACAAATCCACAGTAACAAAAAGCTAAGAATAATCTAAATAGCCAAGTAAAACAAAAGAGGTACTATTTTACTGTTTTAATGATAACAGATGCAGAGAGACCACAGCTAGGTGATCTTCTCAAGTCTTATCTGAGCCATCTATAGTACTTGCTTCTTCTATCCTGGTACTACTACCTTATCTTAATACTGTTCTCAGTTTTGTAATACTAGGTAGCATGTTTTGCACACTATGTCCATTTAAATCTTGCAAATCAGCTGGTCATTTTCAGTATACAGTCACATTTGCACTAGCAGCGAAATGCTTGTCACAGTCTTTAGTGTCTACATTTTTTGCACCAGTCATTGGGGATTTCCAGGTACACCTTAGTAAGCATACATTGGGTTGATTTTTGAGTGGAGCTGCATGTTTTCCCTCATATGTTATTTCATACCTTTTTGGGTATGATTTCGATTACATGGATCCAGACTAAGCAAGTAAATCTTTGAGTTAACATGAGTATGTGAAGACATATGTATGTGTACACACAAGTTATATGGTTTTTGTATATGACAAGTCATTTACGTGATTTGGCTTCATGTGTTTGGAGCCAGTTTTCACAGACATCTTTGGTCTACATATACATAAATTACATGACATATATATATGTGCCTGACTTTGAGACTTGCCTTTATTTTCCTTCTGCTTTTCTTACATCCATGAGAATTGCAATGCTTAGTCTTTATCCAATTCTGGTTCATAGTTCAAGTGGAATTCCCAAAACCTGTTATCCTAAATAATAACAGAACTGTCACATTTCCTCTATTTCTCCTTTTTCATTCCTTTGGGGTGATTTCTGGAGTGTTCCTTATTTTCTTGTCTTCTGTTTACTCTTCACTTTTCTTTCACTTCAACTGAAACAGGGCTTGTAATGATAATGATGGCAAGAATAGCAAAACTGAATGTGGTGATTTTTTTGTGCTCTTAAGATTTTGCTTCCTGTAAAAAATTGCTATTGATTGTTCATCAAGGTATCCGCAGCAACCCATTATTTACATCCACTCCAGTTCAGAGTTTTGGGAGGAAATTACGTGGCTGATGATGTGAACAAGTGTTCTGTATCTGGAATGTTATTTTTTGATTGCTAAGCTTCTTGTAAGGAAGTCTTTTATTAACTTCTTAATTTTTGTGCTTTTTATTAAGAATCAAAACTTCTGAAGTTAGTCTCAATGAAATAAATATATGTTTTCTTAAGAAACATATGACAGGAAGAGGATGTTCTCACCCTGTCTGAATGCACTGAGCACCTCACTCACCTGACTACCATCAGGTAGTTATAAACCCATAAACACAATCCATATACTCTAAATTTGTAGATTATAGAGCAAACGTCTACACCTGTTGATAAAATATTGCCTTTAGCCATTGTGTGTGTGGATACATCCAAAACATTCATTTAATCTAAAATTCCCTCAAGCCTCCAAATGAAAGTGAGCAGTAGCAGTGGCTAAACTGTGGTTGGAGCATGATTGGTAGTAGTTCAAGGACTGCTAATAATGTGTACTGAGCAGTGCAATTGTCAATTCTTCTCCAGTGAGCCACAAGTGTTTCAGAGCATTTATAACGACCTGTTGACCTGGGAACTGACGTTTCAGGGCAAGCTCATTCATACTGAACACAAAAATACCTGGACCAAACCACCACACGCTGAAAACACAAGCTCCTCAGACCTCTCCATAAGTGCTTTTCACTTGCAGTACAGAAGGCTTCTGCTTTATCTCATATTTTAATAAACTTTACATAATAATCAAAATACAGCACATCTTCCGCTGAAGCTAGAATCCTCAAATGTCTCAAAGATCCAGTCTTCTCATCCTGCCAGTCAGCATGTTCCCACTGCTTCAGCTTCCACTCATGGCTTTAATGGCTGGGCATCTTTTTACGGCAAAAACCTATGCAAAACCGCCATGTCTTAAAAAACACACTATAGGGACTTCACAGACAATCACATTAACTGAGAATATAAATTATATCAAGAGAACTGATTTAACTCATTCTGATTGCCAAAGTACCAGCTAGCACAGGGCTTCTCAATCTCCTTCTAATTAGAAGGACAACTGATCTTTATGAAAATTGCATAAGCCATCTTATGCTGTGCTGTCTCTGTAGCTTTTATTTACAACCAAAGGGAAATTAGACTTATTTTTTTAAAATTTCATGTATTACCTACATTTGCTAGCTTACTTGCATGTAAGTTTACATGTACGGAAAAGTGTAGAGCTTTTTACTGTTAGTGCTTCAGTCTTGTTGCATACTGCTTATGTCTCACACAGCTGAATAAACACTAACCTATGGCTTTCAAAGGCATGAATAAAGAATTAGTCACTGTTTCAAATTATTTGTGACATAAGCACAGACACAGAGGTCTGACACATACCAACAGGACTAGAGGAAACAAGTAAGATATGATTGTAAGGCAAGGCATGTTTATAGGCAGGAGCTTGAGTCAACATCTTAATTTGGGGCAGGTGGGAATTAGGAGGTAACTAAGTCATGGAAGTTTTCCCCAGGTCTTAACATGAGATGGAGAGGTTCCTGGTCAAATTTACAGAGTCTTTCCTTTCCCACTCCCACGTTCTCAGGATGAATCTAGTCCCACCCCTGCAGAAAGGGATCCTTTGGTTTGGTTTGGGAAGTGTTTTGTTTTCACTCTAAAAAGAACATGGAAAATCTGGGGGTTTACATGCTCCCTTTTGGGGTAAAGAGAGTATATATCTTTCACTTCCATGTAATGCTAGTAAGTGTTAAAAATGTATCTGAAGTCTCAAAGGGAAATTGGGGGTAGTCATCTTTGATGTCTGTTCAGAGTTACTCCTCAAGCTGAGTTTGCCCAAGCCACCAGGCTTAACCTTCAATGCCTAGGGAATCACGCATTTCAATAAATTTTGTAACTTAAATAATAATACTAAAGTTGTTTCTCCTTTTCTGTCTAATGATTCTGTCAATGGAACTTGTACATTTGGAAACACAGCTTTGCATTATCTTTAACTCAGCATGGTTTTATGCTTCTTGTAGGAGAAGCTCTTCAGCTCTACAATACCTGTTCTTTCAGGGACACATTATCCTCCACACTGACAGCACACAAAATTTATTGGAAACTGCACATCTCAGAGAAAACTAACATGATGAATATGACAGCGTTACGGCCCTCTCTGAGACTGTAGATGTTTTCTTTGCTTAAAATCTCTATTACTTTATAAAAGGTGAGAGGAAGAAAAGGCTGTTACTAGTTTTTAACCCATTACATTTCAAGAAACTGACATCTGGTTTCATGCTTTCCTGAAAGCATGTGAGTCACAGAATAATCTTCCCAATGGCTAATAGCTGGGCTGGCTTTCTGCAATGAACTCGGCTGACCTTAGAAGAAAAAGAAAATTGCATTATGCCAGAGTCCAAAGGCCCTGCCTTTTTCCGCAACAACTCTTGCTTATATAGAAGCTTAAGAATATGAGACTGCTAAAGGAAATCCTAGAGAGATTACAGGACATATGATGCTATGTAAAACTTTAAAATATAGAGGAGGAATGAACCTAGAGTAATTTTTGATACATATATATCTGCTGCTTGGTTGATATTGCTATAATGCATTCTAAATTGTTACTGTTAATTTAGTGCATTACTCATCAATTACTTACAGCTAGACACAGAAGCATTTGTCAAAATCATTAGAAGAAGAGAAGAAAAATGGCTCCTACTAATACTATTGTGTGTTTAATTTTGCTATATAATGTGACCTAAGCCATTAGTCACTGATGTATTTCTTTTTGGAAAGAACAAAAGATCAATTATACAGTTGCCCAACAAAATTGTAAAGGTACTTATTTTCTTCTGCATAACTCAAGCTGACAGTCACAACAGAAGTCTTGCACCCTGAAACTATAACTTTTATCAGAAGACCAGAAAAGTCTGCTTCCTCTAATGTGGTCCTTTTCCCTCTCTTCTGCCTCCCAAAGAGCACCTAACAACAATCTGCAAGGAGATGTGTACTAAAGGAACTGTTGTACTGTCCAGGAGGAGGTGGCTGCTGCATCGTGTGAAGCTCTGGATCACAAAGTTGCTGAGGCTGGAAGAAACTATCTAGTCCAAGACCCAGCTCAAGCAGGGTGGGTGCAGTACATTGCCCAGGACCATGTTCAGTTGGGCCTTGGATATCTCCAAGAGTGGAGACTCCACAGCCTCTCTGGGCATCCTGTGCCAGTATTTGACCTCTCCCACTGTAAAAAAGAAAAAAAAATCTTTAGTTTAAATGGGATTTCCTGCATTTCAGTTTGTGCCTGTTGCCTCTTGTCCTGCCAGTGTGCAGCACAGAGATGAGCTTGGCTCTGTCGTTTTTAATTCCACTCTCTGCACCTCCAATTCAGTTATTTATGCACATGAGTAAGATCCCCTGAGCCAAGTCTTCTCCAGGCTGAACAGTCTCAGCCTTTCATAGAAATGACACTCCAATCTTTAATCTTTATGTCTTTTTGTTGGACTAAGTCCAATACATTCATGTCTCTCTCATACTGGACCTACCTCTTCAGGTGTGGCGTCCGCAGTGCTGCATAGAGGGGAAGGACCTCCTGTCTTGACTTGCTGGCCATGGTCTTTCTGATGCAGCCGAGGACGTCATTGGCTTTCTTTGTCACAAGGGCATATTGCTGGATCATGGTCAACTTCACTGCTCTTTAGGACTCCCAGGTCCTTCCCTGCAAAGTTGCTGTTGTGCTGTTTTAGCTAAATGTACATAACTGTCTACTGAGCATGTGGAACTGAGAGAAATAATGCCATGAGAAGCATAGGATTCTTACAATATGCACAAACCAAGCAGGTGCCTTATGTCACAGTTTTTACTCACTGTGGAAAAAAAAAGCAAATAAATGCTCTCTTGTGAACACATTTTGTTAGGACCCATGCTCAGTGCCTACACCCTCCTGCTCTGCCTATGGCTAGAGCTGGATGGGGCTCTTTCACCTCTCGGTAAGCAAGTTATGATGAGGCATGAGTGGTAATTTGCTATCTTAAATAAACAAATAAGTGAGTGACAACTGTGGAAGCATAATGCACAAGTTATAGTTTGCCTGGAGGGATTTGATTTCTCCACTGAACATTCTCATTCTCAGCATCTGAGCTTTGTAGCCCGGTGATTAATCTTCCTGAACACCAGGCTGCTTGTAACAGGTTCTGGAGGTTCCTATCTGGAGTGTGCAGCACTGTTAATTAGCAAATCCACAGAACACCTGACATGCGTGGTTCTTAAATGAATCTGATTTATTAAGTATGCTTATTAATGCCTTTGCAGTCAGATACACAGAAATATTATGGGTAAAGCCATTGGCTGCACCTAGTAAGAATAATTAATCTTGTAAATAAGCCAGTAGGGAGTGGGATATAAATCAAAGCATCTGTTACATGTCACCTTAAGTCTAAAGGAAAATATTTGTTGTCTTCGGTTGAACACTGTGTGATCCTGTAGTAAAGCTCATTGTCATGCAGCAATGTCCACATACTGTATGATATAGAAAGAATTCATAGATCACCGTGTATATGATGAAGTAAAAGTTGCAGTGATTGGATTACTGGTTTTTGCAGACAGATACCAACAAAAATAATGTATTCTACAATATATAGTAATAAACTTTTGCCTAAATGCATGATGGATGTTCTATCTGTAGTATCTACTCTCTGGCCATTGATGGATTGGATTTACCTATGTTTTTAATGCAAAGGACTGCATAAGGACTCATCTATGCTAAAAGGTATTAGCAGAATGCCCCTGACTGCATAAAACATAGAAATGAATTAGAACATGGTTTGATGCCACAGACTATTAAAATATTGTAAACAAATGAGGCAGATGAACAGAATAATAAAAGTTCCAGAATTTGAAAAAAACAAGTCTGAGTGTCTCCCTTATCACTCTGATGGAACTCAAGTAGGAACTAAGGAGGCACTTTGTATTTTGAAAAACAATAGATATAATACATAGAAACTTTTCTATAGAAGTTTCTTCTTACTACAACACTGAAAATAGTTCATTTATCACACCACCCGGCCACTGGTTCTGTAACTGTCCAGAACGACATGGAGACAACTGTGTAGGAGAAGTAGTACTTCCCAGAATACATCACCAATGAACCCTGAAAGTGGTGCTGGTCAAGTTAAAAGCCATGCTCTGACTGATGGAAGACAGGACCTGTTCATAGCTCTCTGGTTTTAATGTATAGGTAATTACATTTTGCGACATGTCCATTAATAATCATGGATGCAAGAAAGCTAAACAACATCATTATGAACTGGAGATATTTAGTGCCCTGGTCATGGGAATAGGAGAGGTAGAAAGCCTCAAAAGCAGCTCACATTTCTTGATTCTTCTTTCTTAACAAAGTCTGTGACTTCTGGGAGCTAAAAAAGGTATGAGAATACACGTTGAGACTGTTACTCTGTTTTGCCTTCAACAGGTTTGTGTTGTATGTCTATTCTTACAATATTCACAAGTGAAACGGGTGCTTTATGTCAAAGTTTTTACTCACTGTGGAAAAAAAAGCAAATAAATGGTCTTTTGTGAACACATTTTGTTAGGACCTATTGCACAGTGACTTGTTAAAGATGTACTTCTGATGCAGTAACTCCAGCCATTTAAAATTGTCCAGCAGTACAAAGCAATTTGCAGCATTACATAAATACTTATGCAAAGGTCTCTTCAGAGGTTTCTTCTTCTGGAGTATAGTTCAGCACACAAAAGTCACAGACCTGGACAGTACGAAGCATTCCAGGTCACTGCTAAAATTAATACCTCAGGATAAAGACTCCAGAATTGGCCCAAACAGAGCTACCACTTGCTTTTATTTTATTTTGAGACAAAAACAGCCGGCATCTGTTGGGTAGGTAAGGCCAAAAAAGACCAAGCTTCCTGTCATCAGTGCACAGCAGCTGCCAATGACAGCGAATGTTCATATCAGAGCTGTGATGGTTTTCAAAACACTCTGAAAAGCACCTGAATATCTTGCTGTCTGTCATTGTGACCAAGAGCTTTGCTTTAAACTACAAAGGGCATTTGCTACCGGCTGAAATCCAAGAAGGATGTGGCATTCCAGTGCAGATGCCGCCAGTTCCACTCCTGCCCCTCTCAAGGAGATCACACAGCCCCATCCCGCTGATAAAAAGGCAGTTGTTTACCTTATCTGCTTTAACCAGAGAGCTTTTCTTGCACCCTGTAGGGAGAGAGGGTCTGAGGAGACCACATGCCTGTCTGTGCTTCTTCTCTCAGCAGCATAACTCATGCTGTGCTCTTAAGCAGCTCTTATCATTAGCCTACATGTTGTATTATTTTTGGCACAGAGACAGAAAAATAGGAAAATCTTCAGGACAAAACCAGAAATATTTACTTTGAGAGGTGCTGGATCCCTTCCACTTTTCTGGTGAAAATGGAGGCATAAACACTCTCTACCCCCAGTCAGATCCATTAGGAGCAAATTGCACTAACCTCTATGCTGGTATTAAGTAGGGATGTGAATAATCTGAGACTAACTAGAATTTCAAGTATCATTTAGGTATTGCCTTCTGGGAACTTTCTATTCACTCTACTTATCTGTCAGACCTCATATAGCTCATAGTTTTCTTTGAATATAGTTAACTTAAATGGATGTAATACATTCATATATAATTTTGCCTAGAAAACAAGACAGTAAGTTTTTATTATTACAGTCATGACCTACACTAAGAGCATTAAATAAGATATATGCAGTTCTTTTAAATCTTTAAAACAATGCTCCACAGAGTATAAGTATTCTAAGAAGTATTAGAATAAACATATATTATTAATAAATATTCTGAGGATCACTCTGTGCAGGCTTTGGAAGAAAGCAATGATTTGTTAATCCAGCTCAGCAGATGATTTCTAGAACTTTACAGTGACAGGACATACATTCTCCTTCACAGTCTGGGCCACAGCTTCTTAGTGAATTATCTGATGATAATTCATTTCTAGTCTGTCCTCCCGCAGCACACTGTACATATTGTCCCCTATATCTTCCATTTGCAATTAAACAACATCTGCGGTACCTACTGCAAATCCAAATATATTGGTAAATAAAAATACATCGATGCATTTATATATACAAATATATATAAAAATACAGATAGATATATAAATACATTTATCTATACAAATAAATAAATACAAAAATATTGGTAAAAAATACAAACTCTTTTGTGATCTTTAGATAGGAATGATGGCATTCAGCCACCAACCTTCTCTCTATTAATGCACAAGAACTCCTTAGTAAAACATTTCTAAGTGACAGAAACACTGACCAGGACTGTTGCAAACAATTTTGAGTGGACTGCATTTCCTTTCCACTACCCTGGAGCAATACATTCAGCTTGGGTACAAAGCCTTTCTTGTCTCGGCCCCTGATAGGTCCAACTCTAGCAAGCTGTGATGTCACAAAAGCAGCTTTCTGCTCCTACCACCCACTGGAGTCTCCTGGCACAGATGAGGTGTCTCTGGGAAGTTAAATGTGCCACAATCCTTTCAGCAGGGATTGATGTTACAGGAGCCTGAATGGCAGCAAAGATCTTGTCCCAGTAGCACCATGCAATGAGGGGTTTCCAGGAGTACCTCTCTGGGAGGTGGATTGCAGTGTGTCTCCATGCTTGACTTTGCTCTCTCCAATGTCTGTATTTCTGCATATAGTCGACGTGATGCTAATCTGAACAAGAATTTCTTGAAGTGAGGAGATAGCACACAAGGTTTACCATGGGACTTCCCCTGAACTCAGCATCATTGATGTTCGCTTTCAAAAGTTGGCTTTCTATTTTTTTAACTGACCCTGTTCTACAGGTTGGAGGTTAGATCCACAATACAAGTTTGAGCACTTCTAACTCTTGCAGAGGTCAAATATCCTGGCATCCTTACATAATTAATGGAGAGAATTAGACACAGTTCCAAAGGGCAATCCAAAACTATCCCATGCAGTGCATCAAAAGCCAAGAAGTTAAAGTTAATTAAAATTTTCACCTCCTCCCTAGAGTTTATTCATGGTCTATTTCCAGTGAATGAGGTGCCCTTTCCTCGTGGAAAGTATCTGGAGACACTTTCAGGAAGAGGAAGCCTTAGGTCCTGAACCACGTCAAAAGTACATGTTTCTGAGGAACAAGTCCTCACCATATGTCTATACAATGCTCTGAGTGAGAGAAACATCCATGAAGCTTCTGCAGCTCAGCAGCCAAAGAAGGAAGAGCCTTCAAGGCTTAGAAGAGACATGTAAATACCTTACCTTGTAACCTACAGATTAAGACATTAACCTGGAGGATGAAAGGGCTGGGCTCTGGCTTACAGGGTGAACAAGTCCCAGTGGTCTTGCCAAGTAATCTCGGAGTGTCTGGACTACAGTCATCTTGTAGAGCAGAGTAAATTAAAAAGAAATGTTCTATGGATCTTCACAGCACTGGTAGGAAAGTTGTCTGATGCTCTAAACTACATATGATGCACAGAAAATACTTTCAATTTCAATGATGTCTCACTGTGGAAAACTAAACTTGATCATTATAGTTCAAATACTATGGTGTGTTGCTAAGAGAGCATAAAAATATTACCTCTACATCTCCTTTCCAAAGCTGTGCTGCAATAGTCTTTAAAAACTTAAATACTCGCTTTAATTATGACAGAAAAATAAAATATTTATATTACTCTCATCCTTACCAGATGTAAAGGAAAGGGATATTTGAACAGGATCAGTTTATTCTACTGCAAGTAAGAAAACCTAAAATTAGAAAGCAATAGCTGATTTTCACAGCAGCTCCAAAACTCTGAGTTAAATTAGACAGTCCTTGAATATCTGTTGCATTATTTTAGTAAGCAGGATTGTTCATCTTAAAAAAGAAAATCCTCATTTTATAAGCCAAAAATCCTCCTTTTATAAGCCAAAGCACTAAAAAATAAATAAATAAATAAAAGCACAACACTGCTGAAAGAGCTGATGTTCTCTTTGTTTGCAGGTGCAGTGAATAACTAGCTTATGGGTATACATACCCATTTTAAATTACCATTACATAGTCCAGTAAAGGTGCATTTTTCAGAATAAGTAACTTTATATGAACTCAAAACCACAAAAATACTGGTGCTTTTTATTTTCCTTTCCTCTGCAACTATCACTGATTTTTGATCTGTGTATTAGGTGTATGTAAAGCAATATCATGCAGAAGGCTTTTTACCTTTTTCTGTTTGGTTTTGCAAAAGCATCTGCACTCTTTAAATTTCCTCTTCATTCCAGCTGCACTCTTCTCTAAGGCAAGAAAATGGCCTATAAAATGTTTTGAAAGTTAATTTTGAACCAGTACCAGAATGGCTTTTAAAAGCAAGCCTCTACTATAAAATCCTGCTTCCAGCTACAATTTGCTGATGTTTAATGGCCATCTGACAATTTTACAGTCTGTACCCACATATGAAAGAAAGACGATATACAAAGAACTTTCAATATTTCCATATCCCAGCTAGCAATAGCTCCAATTCAAAATGTAGCTGTCCAAGTACATGTCAAAGTATGGAGAGGACAGGTCAGGGGGGCAGTTGTTTGCGTCACCACAGATTTCGCTAGACAGAATACATTAAGAATATTTATGAGTTGGAGGAGCAGAGTCGCCCATAATGCAATTGCAGCTCATTTAATTGAGAAAAGAGAATGAAAAACGCTTACCTCAACATGTCTGCTTAAGCCGTCTTCTGATTTACTCCATTTGTATCAATACAGGAAGTCAAAGAGGCAAATTGAATTTATGGACCAGTGGAAGATAAACCAATTTGCTATGGAGAAACCCAAGTAACATAGCTCATACCTAAGCTGCCTCTTCTGTTTTCACATCAGTCACCGTACACAGCATTTTACAAAGCAGTAAACCAATTTAAATGATCCATACATGTCAGCTATTGTACTGCTCACATGCCGCCCCTACGGTGTAACTTTGTTCCTTGTATGACTGCTTCAGTGGCACAACTCACCATCTCAGGAATCTGCTCTCACTCAAGACTTGGCGGCTTCAGTAAGGACCTGCCAAGGTGCTGGGCCCTCCTGATCCCCTCTTTTCCTGTAAGCCTGCCCACTTGTGAAGTTGTGCCCAGCTGTCAGGACTAACAAGTGCTCCCAGCCATCACCCAGTACCAACTTAATGACAGTCTTGCCCCACTACCACCGCAAGTATTTCTCTTATGCTTAACATAAATACATTTCAGGGCTGCTTGTTCTAAGAGGCTTTTTCAATTATCTCAATTAATTCCAACTGAAAAGCAACTGTGTCAAAGAAAAGCTTTAACATAAATAGGCATGTATTTGAAAATACAGCTGACATTGCACAAGATTTTTTAGACTTGGCATTTTTCTGACAGGAAATGCCAGACTTACCAGGACTGAGATGTTCTAGGGAATATGTTGACAAAACGTCCAACTGACTTGATGATGATTCCCATGGAAGTCTGGTTTGTCACTGCTCCATTTGCCCTCTCCTCTTTCCTCCTCTTGTCTCTCCAGTGGCTAACACAGCAGGGAGTAGGGGAACCAGGAATGAAGCAGTAAGCAGAGTCACGGAGTTTTATTCCTATGGAGCCCATGAAGTGTGCTTTGCTTTTGAAATGGTTGTTTAAAAACTTTCTTTCACAGTGAGCCATGGCCAGAAGCTAACGCAGGACCTTCACACCCACAGCAGCTTCCTCCCTTTTGAGACAGATGCAGGAGGGCACTTTGGGCATCATTACTGAGTTGTCCCACATATGCCAATGTGTAGGGGAAACAAGTTAATCTCAGACACTGCAGAAAATCCTAATCCTCTCTGTAATTAGCCAGTGATGAACACACAAGAGAAACTGAGGCTAGGTAGTGCACAAAATTTACCTTTAAACAGACTAGTGAAAAGGTCACACATGTGACACTGTGACGTGGCTACATGTCCTCGTAAGACCAGCTACTCAGGGAATGGTTTTTTAAAAATACCAGATCAGATTTTCAGTTGGTATAAACCACCTCTGGAGTAAACAGAGCTATGCTAATTTATGTCAGTGAAAGGACTCAGTGTACCTGCCAATAAACATTCTGATTTAAGTTTCAATGTGAGTATCTTTGACACATATATTTATATGGTAGCTACTCCATATTCTGGATACACCTGCTTTTATTCAAACCAGAAATACACTCTTGCAACTTCAACTGGTGATTACCATCTGAATTTCTGGTAGCAAACAGTAGATAACCATTGTTCTATGCAAGATCTAATTTGCCTGTTTTAATCAATGCTAAATGTTTTCAGATGGCTCCAGTTATTTAGCTGCTTGACTTATGTAATTCCTAACATTAGTGGTATCCTTAATGCATACTCAATAGCATGGTTGGTTGGAAAGGACCCTTATAGCCATCCATTGCAGCACTCCAACTATGGGAATCATCCCACCATGTTTCCATCATGGCAGCTATGTCATAGTTTTCTAGCTGGACAATGGATTCCAAATCCTCTTGTTTGTTGCCTATGCTGCACGCACCATGTAGGTGCACTTCAGTTGAGCTATTGATCCTGCCACCTTCTAAGGGGGGAAAGCCCTAATTCCTTGTGAACATTCTCAGGCATTTTTATTGATGTGTGGTTTCTAACACATCAATAACCCTTGTGTCTTTGCTGCCACATGGCTCTCCATCCCCTGCCTCCACTGAGACAGCAGACCAAAGGACCTTGCTAGCACACCATCCCTTAAACACTGGCATGCTGCCCCCAGGCTTATCTCTAGCAAGTCTGGTTTTATTCCTTCCCCTCTTCAAAGAAGACCTTCCCCTTAAGAAGATGTGCAGTTAGTTTGGGACTCAAAAGAAGGCTGTATTCCAAAGGTGCTCCTGGAATATTCGGTGAGAAGATATTTAGTGTAAGGAAGCAGTGATAGTCCTACTAAGAAAAACGGTAAATAAACTTAGCTTTGATGCTGTGCTAACATGAATGTGCTGTGTCTGGCTGGATTAGGATATTGACAGAGGTCACCCTCTTCTTGAAGAAGACCACATAAAAACACCATATAGCAGATATACTCTCAGTTCCTCCCTCAAAAGACTAATGTCACATCCACAGCAGGAAAAGGAGACTCTAGATACATCAAAGTACAGACCACTGGGGATTCCGTCTCTGATTTATAAAACATATGAGAATTAGAAACTCTTTGTTTGGACTTTCCCCTAGCTGTCAAGTGTGTTTTGGGTGCTTAACTTTGACTACTTTTACTGAAAACATGGCCCCCTGGTGCATCTTCCCACACGCCTTAATATAAATTTGCCTCAGAGTAGGCTCTTGGCTGAAATCCTGCACTATTTTACAGCAATGGATCCAGAAAACAAGCTACCTCCTTTGAAGTATTTTGCTGGCAGGGAAGGTCATATTGATGACAAGGTCATCTAACAGGCATCTGTTGTAACCAAAACAAAAGTGATCATAAAGTCACTTCAGTGACTGGAAAACTTATAAGGTCCAGGCTCTTTCCCTTTGTTTTGGCCTTTATTCACTAGAAAGGGAAATGAGATAGGAATAACAAGAAGAGGAGTGCACTGGAAATCAGACATAAGTAGGACATCTGTGGATTTGGGCCAGCCCCTTGTGGGTTTTTTGCTCTTGGAAGGAGATGCTAAACTGAAGTGTGGGCCAAGTTCCCTAAGAGTGGCCTAGGGAGTTAAAAGGGCTATTTTGCAAAGGTCGTCACTAAGCAGACTGACCTCAGCTGCTTTGCAGATGCAGTCTAGATTTTCTTTCTAAGTGGGATTCAGCTGACCTTTGGATGTCAGATGATATCCTGTTTTAGGATGCAGATTCCCATGTTGTCTATGCCTGAAGTTAGGCACAGAGCATCCCACCACAACACTGAGCACTTCAATATGCATTTTCACGCACATTACAAACTGTTTTTCCACATGAACACAAGGTCTTTCATCCTAGGTACATCCTGAAGAGTTCCACCAAAATCATTATAGAGGGATGCTTACATGTACTTCTCACTATGTTCATTCTCCATTTTTTTCCTTACGCAAGATCAGGCATGCAGGATGGTTATTTTCCTATTTTTCCCAGATCATTCTGGGAGAAGAGCTAGATGCCATCTCCTTGCCCTGATGAAATTGTGTCTGCCTCCCCTACACCATAATGATGTGGAGGAATCTTGAGCAGCACAAGCCTAATCTACTATGGCTGCAGATTAGAAAATGTGTATTTGTACACTAGATTCTAGTCCTTGTAGTAAAGAACAACAAATTGCAAAAGGCACACAATTACTTTTAGTGGTCAGGACTTAGTTCCAGGATAAGAAATTACTAAACCAGTGAGTTTTACCACCACCAAAACAAACTCTCTCAAATAGTAAAAAGTGCGAATACACATGCCTGTCTTGAATTCATTATTGATGTTGAAGGGGAAAGGCTCCAGGCTGATTTAAATTGGCCCTCATCTTGAGAGACATTAACAAAGAAGGGTGTTTGGTTTTGCTGATTTTTTTTTCTTTTGAGGGGGTGGTAGTATAGTTATATAAAGTATTAATTCAATAACTAGAACTGCCAAACTCAGCAAGAGAAATAAGACACGACAGGTAGAACTTACAGAAGAAGGATGCAAAAACCATTAAGGCTGTAGCTGTATCATTTATAAGGACAATATAGCCTGAAGGAAGACTGTGTATGTTTTAGGAGGGTAACTCCAGAAGCTAAACTTACATAGAATTAACAAAACAAGCAAGTGTAATCTATTGTTTGTGACAGGTAACAAACTGACAGCCTCAACAACAGAATTATTTATCTCTGGACCATAGGCAGCATGGAAAACACCACCAGCAATAAACCATTTCTCATTTCACACAGAGCTGTCCACAACCCTAATGTGAAAGGATCACATCTGAAAACAGACACATGACTCTGTCTCCATGGTCCTTTCTTGCTAAATGGATAGTCAACTGATGATCAAGCTTACTAAAACAAAATTATAAACTTGTAACACATTCTCCCTTGCCATTATCTTAATCTTCTTTCCTTCAAGCTCTCCAATAAACATACGGACTCACCATTTGGAAAATTCAAGATTGGCAGGGACAAATAGCAATAAAACTCCTGTATCGTAAGCAGAGATACTTACATTGCCTTCTTCCATGACACAGTCATTTTCTTATTATAGATTCCACAGCTGCCCCACCTTTGAGATCTCCTTCACTTGGAGCTGCCTTTGCAGGAGAGCTTGCAAACTTTTGTCTTTCTCATGCTCTCTTTTTGACATTCTTCATGAAACCAGTGTCTTGGTGTTTCTTCTTACGCTTTGGAATTTTACCTGCTATTTAACAGTTCCACACACAACTTTTCACATACTTCTTTCACAGAAGTCCTGGCCATGGCCAGCTGATAGCTGGCAGGCTCTATAGCAGGAAAACAGTGTGTGACAGCAGATCTGTAAAAAGATACTCTGTTCCATAAAGCAGCCCCTAAGAAAGAAAAGTAAGCTGTTGCTCCACCTCCCCAGACCCTCTCATTTCCCACAGTGTCTCTCAAAAATGCTAAAATGAGTGAGAAAGACATGACAGCCCCATTCTGCAAAGCAATCAAGGTAACGCTACTGGGCCTCTGAGAAGACACAGCCAGAGAGCAGATCTACCTAGAGACATTCTAATTTCTAACCAACTTTAACCAACTGCAGGAACTTCTCAGTGTCCCTCATGCCTCTTTAAAGCAGCTTAAGTTGCCACATGAAGCTTTTGTCACATGAACTGATAGATGGCAAATTAAATCAAAACCCCACCACCCCTCACAAATGACACCCTTAACTTGTTATCATCATGAAGTCCTCCCACTGATAACAAATTCTCATTTGTTAATAGTCTCTGTCTTTTATTCATTTTTGGGTCATACTTACAAGCAGGCTTGAGATTTCTGAACAACTGCCAGTCCAAAAGTTTCTTTTTCCACTCTATTTGGTTGTATAAGAGGACCTCATGTGTTTGGCTCATTAACTTTATACTGTCTGGGAAGTGAAGGCAAAAGCTCTACTTCTAGACATAATTCGCATGTAGCTGACAGCAGCAATTCATCAGGTTCTTGGATCTTAATATATAAGAATCTGGGCCTCAGTTTAATTTCTAAATCAAGTAAACCTCCAAAGCTATATGAAAAAAGCTATAAAAAAAAAAAAAGAAGGGGGCAAAAAACCCCCAATAAAAATTTATTAGTTAAGCTATTATAATCGTCATGGTATCACTGCATTATGTAGACTTCAGTAAAAGCTACTATATGCATCTAAAATCACAGAAGACTTCTTGCTGTAAGGTAACCCATGATACACATATACACCATTTGATATCTGGCCTCAAATACTACTTGGAGGAAAGTCTGGGATTTCTCATTTGTAGGATGTTTTTAGGAAGACAATTAGAAAACTATATACATTGTGAACACTTAAAATCAAATTTGTTGGCTTATCAACTTTATAATACTACTTTGTATTTAAAATAAGCAATCTGCCTCTACAAACAAGTTTGAAATCACCTCAAAGAGAACTCAACCTTCCAGCCATAACATTAAGGATACAAAAAAAAAAAAAAAAAAAAGGCTTTGTTTGCTTTAAATACTGTGTATTTAACTGAATTTTATTTGCTTTTGGAGACTAAAATGTTAACTAAGGCCTTAAATCCATTGCTAGTTCTGTCCTAAATTATTTGATCAGGCTGCTCCAAGCCAAATGCAGCCAAGACCTCTGGCTCAGAGCTACTGAAACAGGAGGAATTTGGTCACCAGCATCTAGAAATGCAGCCTAGAAACCTCTGCTTGGCAGTGTTAGAAACTGCTTAACTGTGCAGCTGTCACAGCTGCTTACGTGCTTTTGTCCTGTGCCATAGAGTCCCTGATTTCTGAAGTCCCAGTTCAGGCTTCTCCCCATTTTGGCACACTGATTCAGACCTCATACCTAGGTCCCACCAAGGCCCGCCTCTCGGGCGTTCCCACATCTTCCTTCTGTCAGCCCATCAGTTCAAAACATGACTAACATACACCAGGAGCTTCAGATTTTTCTGGAGGTTAATGGTGTTGGTGTTTCTTCAAGAATGGTCCTGGTTTCTCAAAAAGCACAATTTTACCTTGGTTTATTTTGTGTTTGGGGTTTTTTGGGTTTGTTTTGTTGGGTTTTTTAATACAGTTTACTCATTGAAGCTTAAGACTTGTGGGACCTGCATTCTAGCCCTTTATTCACCCGAAATTTTTCAAAATCATGTCAACTATCAACGATTGTGTTGAAGCTGTGTCTCTGAGCTATGGCCAGACTCTGACTCTGCACTAGCCAGGGTTGCCCTGGGACACTCCAAAAAGGGGGAAATGCTGTTTACTAGCCATACCACAGTGACAGCATCAGGAATTTACATTATATAGCCATCTGCCTAAATACAGAACATCTGGAGCAAGGACTGGACTCCAACTTTTCTTATCAACCTGCAGTGCTAGTCTCCGTAACTACAGAGTAATATTTTCCTCCTAAATTTGTTCTGTCCTCGACTTATTGTTGAAGTACAGCAGGTCCATTTCCACAGAGTAAGAGAGAACATTCCCATCCAGAATAACCTCCCAGCTGTGGACATGGCACTTCTGGAAAGCAGTTTTCACCTGCTACCAGGCTCAGCTGGACCATAAACCCAGTGACTGCCATGGCAAATGTAACTTATATATTGGGATGTAGGTTAGCTGAGGTTCAGGCTAGTGTGTCTGGATTGATTATACTAGGTTTTAAGAAATCTGCAATTAATTTCAAGTGTCACTGCTAATCACACTTTCCTTTTAAAAACATCAGAGCAAGAAAACTTTATGCTGTAATCAATACTCATTGACAATACTGTGGTTTATTAATTATTTGCTTGCTGACAGATGCAGAAAGAAAGACTAGGCTGTCTGTAAGTTACTTCAATCCTCAACTAAGTTTTGGGTTTCTGTTCCCCTGTATGCAGACATAAACATAGGATTTGGAATGGCCAGTTACAAACCCCATTATTCAATCATCATTTCTTTCATGTTTCACCTGTTGCTTTATTTAAAGCAAACAATATAAATAACAAATGTGTTACTAATAAATTAAAATTTGAATGAAGATGGAACTAATATATGTAGAGTTTTAATTTATGTTCTGTAAGACCTTTGTACTAAGCAATTAGAAAGTCTTAAGCCACTGATTCAGAGATTATTTTAATCAACCATATATTTAGAAAATGTTTGCAGCAATTTCTTAGACCATTTATTTGTCTTACGAAAACTGGAATAGAAATTTTTCTGATCTTGCAGTTTATTCTTTATTTCAGGCTATAATCTGGAATAACATTCATTTATCTTCTTTGGAAATTTACTTAAAAGGAAACAAACTGAACTTTCAGGAAATGGTATGACAGTTCTTTGTGAGGGCAAAAGTAAAAAGAATCTATTTTGCAGATGCAGTTTAAGGCACCATAATTAGTTACTGGAATGGAATTAATGGCTTGTCACTAAAAAGCCAGTTTCTCTGGCTTGAACATCTGACTGGGATATGATGATTGGCTGCTACAGAAGTTATGTTGGTGTCACGTTATGTGATAAGTAAACAGGAGAAGGCAAAATCTCTAAAGCAATGAAGATCTAGTTTTATAGCCCTGTTCCTACAAGCTAGAAATATGGGAAGAAAACCACACAAAGTACCTGTTGTCCAGTTTATAAGTATAATTGTTTCTGTCTTTGGATGATATCTACATTTTCTTCTTGCTGTGTTTATGAGACAATATAAACTCTTGGAACAAAATCAAATGCATTCTGCAGGCATGTTTTTGTTTTCATTACGTTTTCCTATGCACATCAAATAACATTAGCACAATTCAAGTTTTACTTGCTGCTCAAAAGAGCAATCATAAGATGTGTTTCAAGTGTTTTGAAGTCCACGATCTTGATTTGAAATAAAGTTGTAGAATCCAATAATCATTTTGCTCAGTATATGCAGTTGTCCCACATTTCAGCCACCATTCCAAGAGAGCTTCCCAAAGTAATAAAAACTAACATTGCTATATTGTACACTGTGTTAATTACTAGAAATAAACTACTGTAATTGTAGAAACTTAATTTGTTTAATAGAATCATAGAATCATAGAATCGTAAGGGTTGGAAAGGACCTTAAGATCATCTAGTTCCAACCCCCCTGCCATGGGCAGGGACACCTTGCCCTAAACCATGTGGCTCAAGGCTCTGTCCAACCTGGCCTTGAACACCGCCAGGGATGGAGCATCCACAACCTCCCTGGGCAACCCATTCCAGTGCTTCACCACCCTCACTGTAAAGAACTTCTTCCTTATATCTAGTCTAAACTTCCCCTGTTTAAGTTTGAACCCATTACCCCTTGTCCTACCACTACAGTCCCTAAGGAAGAGTCCCTCCCCAGCATCCTTGTAGGCCCCCTTCAGATACTGGAAGGCTGCTCTGAGGTCACCACGCAGCCTTCTCTTCTCCAGGCTGAACAGCCCAACTCTCTCAGCCTGTCCTCATACGGGAGGTGCTCCAGCCCTCTTATCATCCTTGTGGCCCTCCTCTGGACTTGGTCCAACAGCTCCATGTCCTTTTTATGTTGAGGACACCAGAACTGTACACAGTACTCCAAGTGGGGTCTCACGAGAGCAGAGTAGAGGGGCAGGATCACCTCCTTTGACCTGCTGGTCACACTTCTTTTGATGCAGCCCAGGATATGGTTGGCTTTCTGGGCTGCAAGCGCACACTGCCGGCTCATGTTAAGCTTCTCACCAACCAACACCCCAAGTCCTTTTCTGCAGGGCTGCTCTGAATCTCTTCTCTGCCCAGCCTGTAGCAGTGCCTGGGATTGCCCCGACCCAGGTGTAGGACCTTACACTTGGCTTGGTTAAACTTCATAAGGTTGGCATCGGCCCACCTCACAAGCCTGTCAAGGTCCCTCTGGATGGCATCCCTTCCCTCCAGCGTATCAACCGAACCACACAGCTTGGTGTCGTCGGCAAACTTGCTGAGGGCGCACTCAATCCCACTGTCCATGTCGCCGACAAAGATGTTGAACAGGACCGGTCCCAACACCGATCCCTGAGGGACACCACTCGTTACAGGTTTCCAACTGGACATCGAGCCATTTACCACAACTCTTTGCGTGCGGCCATCGAGCCAGATTTTTATCCACCGAGTGGTCCATCTATCAAATTGATGTCTCTCCAATTTAGAGACAAGGATGTCGTGCGGGACAGTGTCGAACGCTTTGCACAAGTCCAGGTAGATGACATCAACTGCTCTGCCGCTGTCCATCAGTTCTGTGGCTCCATCATAGAAGGCCACCAAATTGGTCAGGCAGGATTTCCCCTTAGTGAAGCCATGTTGGCTGTCACCAACCACCTCGTTGTTTTTCATGTGCCTTAGCATGCTTTCCAGGAGAATCTGCTCCAAGATTTTGCCAGGCACAGAGGTGAGGCTGACTGGTCTGTAGTTCCCCGGGTCTTCCGCCTTCCCCTTCTTGAAAATGGGGGTTATATTGCCCTTCTTCCAGTCATCGGGAACTTCACCTGGCTGCCAGGATTTTTCGAATATGATGGACAGTGGCTTAGCAACTTCATTCGCCAGCTCCTTCAGGACCCGTGGATGGATTTCATCAGGTCCCATGGACTTGTGCACGTTCAGGTTCTTAAGATGGTCTCGAACCTGATCCTCTCCTACAGTGGGCCTAAGGTCTTCGTTCTCACAGTCCTGCATTTGCTTTCCAAGACTTTTGTGGTGTGTTCAGAGCATTTGCTGGTGAAGACTGAGGCAAAGAAGTCATTAAGAACCTCAGCCTTCTCCAAATCCATGGTAGCCAGTTCTCCTGATAGCTTCTGGAGAGGGCCTACATTGTCCCTAGTCTGTCTTTTATTTGCTACGTATCTGTAGAATCCTTTCCTGTTATCTTTTACATCCCTTGCCAAACTTAATTCTAGCTGGGCCTTAGCTTTCCTAACCTGGTCCCTAGCTTCTCGGGCAATGCTCCTATATTCTTCCCAGGTGGCCTGTCCTTGCTTCCACCTTCTATAAGCTTCTTTTTTCCCTCTAAGTTTCCTCAGCAGCTCCTTGTCCATCCATGGAGGTCTCCTGGCCCTCCTGCTGCACTTTCTTCTAGTCGGGATGCAACACTCTTGAGCACGTAGCAGGTGATCCTTGAATACCGACCAGCAGTCCTGGCCCCCCCCTGCCCTCTAGAACTGTATCCCATGAAACCTTACTAAGGAGGTTCCTGAAGAGGCCAAAGTCTGCTTTCTTGAAGTCCAGGGCAGTGAGCTTGCTGCATGCTCTTCTCACTGTCCTGAGGATCTCAAACTCAACCATCTCGTGATCACTAGAGCCAAGGCTGCCCTGGAGAGTTACGTTTCCAACCAGTCCCTCCCTGTTGGTGAGCACAAGGTCCAGCATGGCACCTCTCCTCGTCGGCTCCTCTACTGCTTGAAAGAGGAAGTTGTCTTCCACACAATCGAGGAACCTCCTGGATTGCTTGTGCCGGGCCGTACCGTCCCTCCAACAGATGTCAGGATAGTTGAAGTCCCCATGAGGACCAGGGCCTGCGAGCGTGAGGCTGCTCCTATCTGTCTGTAGAGCGCTTCATCCACAGAGTCCTCTTGATCAGGCGGCCTGTAACAGATCCCCACTGTAATGTCCCCCATTGCTGTTTTCCCTTTGATCCTGACCCACAAACACTCTGTTACCTCATCACCCGTCCCCAGACAGAGTTCCATACTCTCTAGCCTATCACTGACATAGATAGCAATGCCCCTCCCCGTCTGCCTGGCCTGTCTTTTCTAAACAGCCTGTAACCTTCCATTCCGACATTCCAGTCATAGGAGCCATCCCACCATGTTTCTGTGATACCAATGACATCATATTCCGTAGCCTTGCACACATCTCTAATTCCTCTTGCTTGTTCCCCATACTACGGGCGTTTGTATAGAGGCACCTTAGCCGAGCTCCAAATGAAGCCGACTCAATGGCTGGGGCAGCTGGAACATCTCTACATCGCTCCAAGCACTTATTACAGGTGCTACCATATTTTTTTCCATATCTCTTTTGTGGGGTTTCATGTGT
Source organism: Strigops habroptila (assembly GCF_004027225.2). Classification (NCBI taxonomy): domain Eukaryota; kingdom Metazoa; phylum Chordata; class Aves; order Psittaciformes; family Psittacidae; genus Strigops; species Strigops habroptila. The sequence goes on from NC_044278.2 coordinate 61,228,709, forward strand.
TATGCGTGGTAATCTTTCAAGTGAAGCTGTCTCTGTTGCTTAATACACCAACATTTCAGAAAGTCAGACTCCACGATGAAACACGAAAGAAGAAGAAAGCAATCCTGATGAAAG